>NC_047038.1:54109853-54746968 GCF_011762595.2 Tursiops truncatus | reverse complement strand
CTATATGGAAAATACATCATGATTTTTCTTGTTTTTTTCCATCCCCACTGTCAACATCATTCCACACCTAAACAATTGCTGCTAAAATACTCCCAACTTCATGGTTTCATGGAGAATTGTCCTTTCATTAATGGGAACAACTCTGTAAAAAGATACCTGGAAGACTTCACCAATAACTGATATGATGGTACAACATCATGCTTCAGGGGAATACAAATATCATGGTGCAATTCACAGGCCAGAGCTACCTCTGGAATCAGTAAGACTCTAGACTATCCTTGAAAACACCTCTTTGCCTATCTTCTTTCCCTGTCCTATCTTGTTTCACATACTTTTTTACAGTTTTCTCCAAAATGCACTCCCTTAATAAATCACCTGTCTAATAATCATCCATAATCTCTGGCTCTGTTTCTAAGCAAACTGGCTTGGACATCAACCTTAACAATATGGTTAGATAAAGTTCCAAGTGCCACAACAGCATGAAATTGGAAATGGTTGTTGACTTTGTTTTGTTTTTAATAAAGACTCTGTAGATATTTGACTCAGTTCTTCATTTAGCAACATGAGAGATATTACCTAAAAGAAATAATATTTTAAAAGTTATAGACACAACAAAAATATTACATCTGGGGAAAAATACTAAGTTTACTGGATCAAGAAATAGCATGGTAAGAAATATGGAAGAGATGGCACTAGAGTGGAAATGAAGGGAAATCTAGTGAAGCTACATGGAGCAGAGACTTAGCAATTGCTTAAGTTGTTATTGACATGATTAAAATTTTAAATTAGAATGCTATCTTGGTTGTTTCTTTCTGCTCTGGTTAGTGAGTTTCCAGAAATATTGACATCCTAATTCAGAAATAACCTTGCCCTGAAATTTCCATTGGCAATATCATTAAAACTTTAGCTTTCAATATTTCTCTTTCTTGTTTAATTTGGATTTATTCACCCCATGCTTTACATTACTCCCACATATATCATACTCTGTCTTTGAGGAAGGGACCTTGCTGCCTAAGTTTTTATTTTGTATGTTTAAATAGTATTCCCAGTGTCTCAGATCTCACACATTGCATACTAAACAATCAATAGAAATATATGGGTTTTGTAAATATTTTGAATGCTTAAAATTTTAATACATTATTAATAGAATGCAATAAAGTACTTCTTATACTATCCCAAAAATCTATTTTAAAATATTAGAGCAAGAATTAAAGAAATAAGTTACCTAAAGAGAGTCTTTCTAACAGAATTATAATTATCACCAAAAAAACTGATTTTTTTTCTCTTTCCAACCCTTAAAATATATGCTTATGTATTTTTTACGTTGATTTTGCATTAGAGACTCCAAGTTTCAGACTGCATTCAGCTCTCCAGGGTGAGAATTAGAAGTCCCCAAGTGGCTTATCTTGACAGCTGAGAACTTTATACAGGCTTGAATCATGTTTAACCCTGAAGAAGCCATGAGTTATTTTCATCTACCAACCCTGTGATCTTTCTGAGCAGTAAGGTTCTTTCAACTTATTTTTATAAAACAGCAAAGACTATGATGTCTACATTTACCCTACATCTCCTGATGACTCTTCTTTTAATATACCTGATTACTTCTACTATTTTTATTAATAATTATCTGAAATGCATAACCTGTATGTGATTACAACACACAACCTTGGATGTTGTCTAACAACCATCCCAAGACAAGTGTAAGTGTCTCTGCTCCAATAATATAGGGTGCGTGTGTGTATATGTGTGTGTGCATCTATGGTATGGTTGTGATTATGGTTATTTTTGTTGCTGTTGAAGTGCCATAACAGTAGAAATAATTTGGTCTAAACTATTTCAAAAGATTGACTTTTAAGAATTAAATAGAAAGTTTATAGAGTAGCTTTTCATGCCATTTTTACTGCAGAAAAATATAAGAAAATGATGGACACATTAAAACTGAAATTAGGTAATATTGAAGGAAAATTTTTTTTATTTATGGTAACTTTTGCCTTTTCCTTCCCAAGCATATAAATTTTCTCTCAGCTCACTGCCTGTGCACATACCTCAAGTCTTGCCTGTCCAAATGTGGGCAACTAAAAAAAGTTACCATCATCTTAATGAGAATTAATGTATTTGCTCCAGATTTATTATAAAAACAGATATATAAAAAGTTCTGACAGTAAAATATATCCCAGAGCATACTGGAAGAATCAGGGTGTTTTCTTTAGATTAACAGGTTGACATTGAAAGAAATAAGAAAACAGAAATTTAGAAGCCTTCATCTTTTTAATGGAATAAAAAAAGGTTTACATACCTCAATAATTGCCCTCAATATTTGCTTTCATTTTTAACAGAAGTATTTGTTGATTACAATAAACCTAAATCATCAGGAAAAGATACATTATATCAATATAAATTTTAAAACATCTTATATTTTATAAAATGTTCTTTTGCAAATTATTTATGGCATTTCTTGGAGTAAGTACTATTTATTTACAAGCTTAAAAAACAAGAATACTTCATTTTTTAGAAAATCATGATATAATTAATATTAACATATAATATTTAGGGCCCTATAATTTATTTTTCAGTGAACTGAAATTAGAAAAAATTAAAAGCACTCAAGAGAAGGACAATAGAAATGGTAATATATAAAATTACATCCAAAATTTTACTTTCTGAAATAGCATTTTCCTTGACATTGTAAACTTGTTTGAATCATAGCATATGGTTTCAAAGTTTTCACAGATACTATAGATGGTAACTAATTTAATTTAGCTTTCTAGGGCTACACACAAAGCACCACAAACTAAATGGCTTAAACAACAAAAATGTATTGTTTCATAGTTCTGAGGGCTAGGAGTCCAAGACCAAGTTGTAGATAGAATTGGTTCCTTCTGAAGGCTGTGAGAGAAGGATCCATCCCAGGCCTGTCTCCTTGGTTTCTCGATGGCTGTCTTCTCCATCCTCTTTACGTCAATCTTTCATCTAAGAGTGTCTGTCTCCAAATTCCCCCTTCTTATAAAGACACTAGTCATTTTGTTTTGGGGCTCACACTAACTACCTAATTTTAACTTGTTTACCTCTATAAAGACCTTATCTCTAAGTAAGGTCACATTCTGATGTACTGGGGGTTAGGACATCAACATATGATTTGGAGGGAGGACATGATTAAATCCATACCATTTAATATTTTACATAACTAAGGGAATGTGTTGTGTAAGGCATCCTTTATTTTAAAGAAATTTTGTTTTTAGCAGCCTAAATATACGATACTCTATGATGTTATATGGCAAAGTGGCTAAAATGTGTTTAAGAGAAAGATAAAGATAATAGGGAAAACTGAGAAATCTAGGAAATAAAATACTGCTGAGAAAACTTATGCTTTATAGTTTAAAAATCCCATTTTCACTGGCTAAAGAAATTTTAATTTCAGTGTATGAATTTATTCAAAGAAGGAACACAATAATTAAAACAATTCATTTTTGGAATATCCACTTTGAATTGGTTTAGTAGTTAATTTTTTAACGGTCCAGCATAGTTTTAAATAAATGCACTTTCAACTTATATAAACGTCAAATTAAAGGTTTGTTATTAACATTTAATTTTGAGAAGTGACTTCTGATAAATCATTGCATGTATTGAATTTTATCACAATAATTCTGATATCAGTTATCTGAATTCATTTTTAAATAAGTTTATATTTAAATGTCTTTAAAATAAAGTCAAAGTAACACTAATAGTTTTGGTGTTTTACTGTAAGTATCACATGCACAAAGTCAGTTTTTTATAGTAATACATTATGCATTCACTAATCTTATCATTCATGTTTAATTGCAAATTGCAAACATGCTTTTTTTACAGTGAAATTCATTTTATACCTTACAAATCAAATGTTTAGTCTGACAAAGAAAAATAATGCTTGACAATGAATGTCACATAGATATGCTGTTAAATGAGACATTATGTAATTCAACCTTGATGAAGGGCTTTATGCAAAATTCATAACCTCCATTTGAGTCAAGCACTTGTATATTCATTTTTCAGATAAGTACCACCTTAAGCAATCTATTTTTTATAGCTATGAACTCTGACTTATTTCTCATCTTTTTAAATGATGGTGATAGAAAATGTCTCCCAAATACGTAAAAAATTTTATCCTCAGTGACATTTTATCACCAGTTCACTATTGAACAGTTGCTAAGTAGACTCTGAGATAGAGGGATATAGGAAACTAAAAATAGTAAAATCTAGGGTCAGATTTGCATGAAGTTTAATCAAATTCAATCACAGAAGCACCACCTATTTGTGATATTTTTTTCAGTGTAAATCCTAAATAATTCTGCTTGTGTTAAATTATAATATATTTTGAATTAATATGCATATATTTTCCTTATACTTAATTAATAGATTATTGATTAAGGCAATAATTATCAAGGGTATTCCTTTTTATGAAAATGTCCACCTGAATATTTCTCTCTCCATATGACCTTCAGTTTTATATTTTGGAAGTAGTACTCAGTGTGTATTTCTACTCACTGAATATTGTTGAAATGCACATTTCTGTGTGGACTCCAGCACAGAATTATTTTCCTTAATAATGTCATTTACTCATTGCCCTACTTTTTAAGGAACTAGGTAATTTCATTTTAGAATCAGAATTAGAGTTTTCTTATTTTTTAAAATTATATTTCTTTTCAGGTCTAAAGTCACTGGTAGCTCTCAGGATGTTAAGTCTGTTGTATTAAGAAATGTCCTGACTATAAAGAATGGAAGTTAAAGTGAATATAATTGCTTTTGTTAACATAGGAAAGAGTACCAATGACCCTTATTTGTCAGAACATTCTTAAATTAAAATACAAGACTTGGGAATCCTTTCTGGATGCCCAAATATGATAAATTTTAGTATAAAACATTATTAAATATTAAGGATGATAATATCAACTGCATAATAAGACACCTAGAGGTCGCTGGACATTTTGCAGCACAGAAAGGGGGACTGGTCTGCTCTCAAACAAGGAATAAAGTGGGAAAATAAATTCAGTAATGTTTTGTGAGAAAATTCCAAAATGATCTCTAATGATTACAGGCCATAGGATGGAGCCCCTAACACTTTTTCACACAATTTATGCTGAGAAAATTAGGTTTAGTTTAGTAATAACAAGCTGATTTCATAAACCTCATATTTCACTCATTTATAGAGATTTGCAAGTTAAATTATCTTTTTTGGATGGTTGGAAGACCCCTAAAATATAAACATTTTGTTCCATAATTAGAAAGTAAAGACCTAATATGTAAAAAGGCTCTTAGTACTTAGAATTTTAGCTAAAGCGTAGTCAAAAAAACAAGTTCAGACAGCTGCTTTTTAGATAATTTTCTCTTTTGGTAAGAAGTAGAAAAAATAGTAAAAGGCCTAGAGAGTTATAAAGTTTGCCTGAAATGGTGAATTGTATAAGAAAAGATTTAAAAGTTGTTGAGAGTAATGACTTAATATGAAAGGCCTTGCTTAGTGTAAGAACAAGAAAAACCCAAAAGGTAATATTTTTTCTGTTGATACAAATGCAGGTTGCTACACTTGACATGATTTCTGAATGTTTTTTTTCACAGGTATTTTGTTCATATATATTTGTTTATACACAGCATCTTTGTTCCCTGAGGAACAATACTGCATAATATTGGATATTTTTCAACAAAAGGGGGAAACAAAATGTCCCACTATTATGGACTGAATTTGTGTCTCCGTAAAATTCACATGTTGAAACCCTAACTCCCAATGTGACCATATTAGGAGATGGGGTTTTTAAGAAGGCAATATGATTAAATGAAGTCATAAAGGTGAGGGAGAGCTAATCCAATAAAATAGTGTCCTTATAAGAAGAGGAGGTGACACCAGAGAGCTCTCTCTTTCTTTGAGAGCTTACAGAACAAAGGCCATATGAGGACAGAGTGAGAAGGAGGCCAGCTATAAACCGGGAAGCAAGGCCTCGCTAGAAACCAACCCTGAGGGCACTTTGATCTTGGACTCTAGCTTCCAAAACTGTGAGAAAATAAATTTCTGTTTTTTAAGCCACCCAGTCTGTGGTATTTTGTTATGGGTGCTCAGCAGCCTAATATACCCACCACACCCATTCTCTCCCCAGTATATTACTATTTCAGAATGTGTATTTATGGAAGATGCAAACACATTAAGTTAATCATGCATTTCACTTTGTCAGCTGTTTATTGGTCCTGAGTCTCTTCTTTTGTATCTTAAAAAAAATATGTTCCCGTCATCCAATATGTGCAGCCCAGTTTCCCTTCTCCTGCAGTGTATCTTCAGATGTACTTGTATATATTTCATATTATCTGTATTAGTTAACTCTTGTCGCAAAGCTCATTATGCTCAAATTTTGTGGTTTCAAACAGCAAATATTTATTATCTTAGAGTTTCTGAGGGCCAGGGATCCAAGCACACCTTAGTTGGGTTCTCTGCTTCACGGTCTCTTGAATGTCTACAATCAAGGTTTCAGCCAATAGTCTCCATGCTCATCTGAAGTCTTGACTAGGGAAGGATCTACTCCTAAGTCTACTTCTGTGGTGGTTGGCAGGTCTCAGTTCCTACTTGGCTGGAGTCCACCCTCAGTTCCTTTCCAGGTTGGCCTCTTCAACACAGAAGTTGGCTTTATCAAAGTGTTCAAGCTGGGAGGACAACAGAAAAAATATGCCTGCAGGATGGAAGTCCCAGCTTATAATCTTATCACAGAAGTGATATCTCATCAGTGTTATCACATTCTATTTGTTACAAGCACTAGAGTCAGCTCACACAGGGGGAGCAGATTAGAGAAGAATGTGAATATAATGAGGTGGAGATTATCGAAAACTGTATCAAAGCTAATGTTATATTGTCTCACATTATATGTATATGTATATTTTCTTGAAAAATATGTATTTTGTTTGAAGATATACAGTTTTAATCTTCATAAATAATATTGTGATATAGATATGCTCTTATGTCTTACTTTCCTCTTTATCTGATACATGCATTCCTATATCCCTACTCATTAAATATAGGTCTCTCTCATTCTGTCTCTCTCTGTCAATACACACATACAATTATAAGTAGACAGTTCTGTTCTCAACATTTTTACTTCAATACACATTTTCATGACTGGTTTATGTGGCTGTATATATCTGTTTCATTACTGCTTATTACACAGTATTTCTGTGCGTAAACTACTGTACCATTAATACATAGAGTAATGCCTAGAACATAATAAATGTTCAAAGAATATTTATAGATAGATAAATAGAATTATTATGTTTAATTTTTTTATATGCCCTTGGTTCTGGATACCTGAAGTATACAACTTTCAGCTACAAGAAAAAAATTCAAAATTTTGAAATTTTTGAAATTTTGAAATGTAAACATGCACTTAAAAATCCCTAATAACACTTCTGATGTGAAAGTAAAGTTTCATAATCATTCTCATGACAATGCTATATTGTGAAATGTTATTAATTTTCTGAAGAGAACTATGAAATTGCCAATTATTTCTTAACATCTTTATTGGAGTATAATTGTTTACAATGTTGTTAGTTTCTGCTGTATAAAAAAGTGAATCAGCTATATGTATACATATATCCCCATATGCCCTCCCTCCTGCATTTCCCTCCCACATTCCCTATCCCACCCATCTAGGTGGTCACAAAGTACCGAGCTGATCTCCCCGTTCGATGCAGCTGCTTCCCACTAGCTATCTATTTTATATTTGGTAATGTATATATGTCAATGCTACTCTCTCACTTTGTCTCAGCTTACCCCTCACCCCTTGTACTCAAGTCCAGTCTCTACATCTGCGTCTTTATTACTGTCTTGCCCCAGGTCCATCAGACCCTTTTTTTTTTCTTTTTTTAGATCCCAAATATATGTGTTAGAATACGGCATTTGTTTTCCTCTTTCTGACTTATTTCACTCTGCTTGACAAACTCTAGGTTCATCCACCTCACTACAAATAACTCGATTTCGTTTCTTTTAATGTCTGAGAAATATTCCATTTTATATATGTGCCACATCTTCTTTATCCATTCATCTCTCAATGGACACTTGGGTTGATTCCATGTCCTGGCTAATGTAAATAGTGCTGCAATGAACATTGTGCTACATGACTCTTTTGAATTATGGTTTTCTCAGGGTATATGCCCAGTAGTGGGACTGCTGCGTCATATGGTAGTTCTATTTTTAGTTTTTTAAGGAAACTCCATACTGTTCTCCATAGAGGCTGTATCAATTACATTCCCACCAACAGTGCAAGAGGTTTCACTTTTCTCCGCACCCCCTCCAGGATTTATTGTTTGTAGATTTTTTTTTTTTGAGGTACACAGTCCTCTCACTGTTGTGGCCTCTCCCGTTGTGGAGCACAGGCTCCGGACGCACAGGCTCAGAAGCCATGGCTCACAGGCCCAGCCGCTCCACGGCATGTGGGATATTCCCGGACTGGGGCACGAACCCATGTCCCCTGCATCAGCAGGCGGACTCTCAACCACTGTGCCACCAGGGAAGCCCTATTGTTTGTAGATTTTTGATGATGGCTATTCTGACAGGTATGAGGTGATTCCTCATTGTACTTTTGACTTGTATTTCTCTAATGATTAGTGATGTTGAGCATCCCTTCATGTGTTTGTTGGCAATCATACCTTCTTTGAAGAACTATTTAGATGTTCTGCCCATTTTTGGATTGGGTTTTTTGATATTAGGCTGCATGAGCTGTTTGTATATTTTGGAGATTAATCCTTTGTTAGTTGCTTCATTTGCAAATATTTTCTCCCATTCAGAGTCTTTTCATCTTGTTTATGGTTTCCTTTGCTGTGCAAAAGCTTTTAAGTTTCATTAGGTCCCATTTGTTTATTTTTGTTTTCATTTCCATTTCTCTAGGAGATGGGTCAAAAAAGATCTTGCTGTGATTTATGTCAAAGAGTGTTCTTCCTATGTTTTCCTCTAAGGGTTTGATAGTTTCTGGCCTTACATTTAGGTCTTTAATCCATTTTGAGTTTATTTTTGTGTACAGTGTTAGGAAGTGTTCTAATTTCATTCTTTTACATGTAGCTGTCCAGTTTTACCAGCACCATGTCTTGAAGAGCTGGCTTTTCTCCATTGAATACTCTTGCCTCCTTTATCAAACTTAAGGTGACCATATGTGCATGGGTTTATCTCTGGGCTTTCTATCCTGTTCCATTGATCTATATTTCTGTTTCTGTGCCAGTACCATACTGTCTTGATACTGTACCTTTGTAGTATTCTCTGAAGTCAGGGAGCCTGATTCCTCCAGCTCCACTTTTCATTCTCAAGATTGCTTTAGCTATTCGGGGTCTTTTGTGTTTCCATACAAATTGTGAAATTTTTTTGTTCTAGTTTTGTGAAAAATGTCACTGGTAGTTTGATAAGCATTGCATTGAATCTGTACATTGCTTTGGGTAGTACAGTCATTTTCACAATATTATTCTTCCAATCCAAGAACAAGAATAAGGTATATCTCTCCATCTGTATCATCATTAAAGATGATAATCTTTAATTTCTTTCATCAGCGTCTTATAGTTTTCTGCATACAGGTCTTTTGTCTCCTTAGGTAGGTTTATTCCTAGATATTTTAGTTGTTTTTTTTTTACAGTGGTGAATGGAAGTGTTTCCTTAATTTGTCTGTCAGATTTTTCATCATTTGTGTATAGGAATGCAAGAGATTTCTCTGCATTAATTTTGTATCCTGCTACTTAGCCAAATTCATTGGTTAGCTCTAAAAGTTTTCTGGTAGCATCTTTAGGATTCTCTGTATATAGTATCATGTCATCTGCAAACAGTGACAGCTTTACTTCTTCTTTTCTGACTTAGATTCCTTTTATTTCTTTTTCTTCTCTGACAGCTCTTCCTACAACTTCCAGAACTATGTTGAATAATAGCGGTGAGAGTGGGCATCCTTGTCTTGTTCCTAACTTTAGAGGAAATGCTTTCCTCATTTCACCATTAAAAATGATGTTGGCTGTGGGTTTGTCATATATGACCTTTATTATGTTGAGGTAAGTTCCTTCTATGCCTACTTCTGGAGAGTTTTTATCATAAATCGGTGTTGAATTTTGTCAAAAGCTTTTTCTGCATCTGTTGAGATTATCATATTTCTTTTATCCTTCAGTTTGCTAATATGGTGTATCACATTGATTGATTTGCGTATATTGAAGAATCCTTGCATCACTGGGATAAAACCCACTTGATCATTTTGTATGATCCTTTCATTGTGTTGTTGGATTCTGTTTGCTAGTATTTTGTTGAAGATTTTTGCATCTATGTTCATCAGTGATATTGGCCTCTAGTTTTCTTTTTTTGTGACATCTTTGTCTGGTTTTAGTATCAGGGTGATGGTGGCCTCATAGAATCAGTATGGGAGTGTTCCTCCCTCTGATATATTTGAAAGAGTTTGAGAAGGATAGGTGTTAGCTCTTTTGAAATGTTTGATGGAATTCACCTGTGAAGCCATTTGGCCCTGAGCTTTTGTTTGTTGGAAGATTTTTAATCACAGTTTCATCTTAATTGCATGTTACTGGTCTGTTAATATTTTCTATTTCTTCCTGGTTCAATCTTGGAATGTTGTGCTTTTCTAAGAATTTGTCCATCTTTTCTAGGTTGTCCATTTTATTGGCATATAGTTGCTTGTAGTAATCTCTCATGTTCCTTTGAATTTCTGCAGTGTCATTTGTTTCTTCTCCTTTTCATTTCTAATTCTGTTGATTTGAGTCTTGTCCCTTCTTTACTTGATGAGTCTGCCTAGTGGTTTATCAGTTTTGTTTATCTTCTCAAAGAACCAGCTTTCAGTTTTATTGATCTTTGCTCTTCTTTCTTTTATTTCTTTTGCATTTATTTCTGATGTGGTCTTTATGATTTCTTTGCTTCTGCTAACTTTGGGGATTTTTTGTTCCTCTTTCCCTAATTGCTTTAGGTGTAAATTAGACTGTTTATTTGAGATTTTTCTTGTTTCTTGAGGTAGGATTGTACTGCTATAAACTTCCTTCGTAGAACTGCTTTTGCTTCATCCCATAGATTTTGGGTCATCGTGTTTTCATTGTCATATGTATCTAGGTATTTTTTGATTTCCTCTTTGATTTCTTCAGTGATCTCTTGGTTATTTAGTAGCATATTGTTTAGCCTCCATGTGTTTGTATTTTTTACAGCTTTTTCCTGTAACTGATGTCTAGTCTCATAGTGTTGTTTCGGAAAAGATATTTGATGTGATTTCCATTTTCTTAAATTTACCAGTGCTTGATTTGTTACCCAAGATATGATCTATCCAGGAGAATGTTCCATGAGCACTTGAGAAGAAAGTGTATTCTGCTGTCTTTGAATGGAATGTCCTATAAATATCAATTAAGTCCATCTTGTTTAATGTGTTGTATAAAGCTGTGTTTCTTTATTTATTTTCATTTTGGATGATTTGTCCATTGGTGAAAGTGGGACGTTAAAGTCTCCTGAATTATTGTGTTACTGTCAATTTCCCTCTTTATGGCTGTTATCATTTGCCTTATATATTGAGGTCCTCCTATGTTTGGTGCATAAATATTTACAATTGTTATATCTTTTCTTGGATTGATCCCTTGATCATTATGCAGTGTCCTTCTTTGTCTCTTGTAATAGTCTTTATTTTAAATTGTATGTTTTCTTATATGAGAATTGCTACTCCAGCTTTCTTTTGATATCCATTTGCATGGAATATCTTTTGCCATCCCCTCACTTTCAATCTGTATGTGTCCCTAGGTCTGAATTGTGTCTCCTGTACACAGCATATATACAACAACTTGTTTTTGTATCCATTTAGCCAGTATGTGTCTTCTGGCTGGAGCATTTAATCCATTTACATTTAAGGTAGTTATCAGTATGTATATTCCTATTACCATTTTCTTAATTGTTTTGGGTTTGTTTTTGTAGGTCTTTTTCTTCTTTTGTCTTTCCTGCCTAGAGAAGTTCCTTTAGCTTTTGTTGTAAAGCTGGTTTGGTGGTGCTGAATTCTCTTAGCTTTTGCTTGTCTGTAAAGGTTTTAATTTCTCCATTGATTGTGAATGAGATCCTTTCTGTGTAGAGTAATCTTGGTTGTAGGTTTTTCTCTTTTATCACTTTAAATATGTCCTGCCACTTGCTTCTAGCTTGCAGAGTTTCTGCTGAAATATCAACTGTTAATCTTATGGGTATTCTCTTGTATGTTATTTGTTGCTTTTCCCTTGCTGCTTTTAATATTTTTTTCTTTGTATTTAATTTTTGATAGTTTGATTAATATGTGTCTTGGCATGTTTCTCCATTTATCCTTTATGAGATTCTCTGTGCTTCCTGGGCTTGATTGACTCTTTCTTTCCCATGTTATGGAAGTTTTCTACTATAATCTCTTCAAATATTTTCTCAGTCCCTTTCTTTTTCTCTTCTTCTTCTGGGACCCTTATAATTTGAATGTTGGTGCATTTAGAGTTGTCCCCGAGGTCTCTGAGACTATCCTCAATTCTTTTCATTATTCTGCTCTGCTGTTGTTATTTCCACTATTTTATCTTCCGGGTCACTTATCCATTGTTCTCCCTCATTTATTCTGCTATTGATTCCTTCTAGAGAACTTTTAATTTCATTTATTGTGTTGTTCATCATTGTTTGTTTGCTCTTTAGTTCTTCTACGTCCTTGTTAAACGTTTCTTGTATTTTCTCCATTGTATTCCCAAGATTTTGGATCATCTTTATTATCATGACTCAATTCTTTTTCAGGTAGACTGCCTATTTCCACTTCATTTGTTTGTTCTGGTGGGTTTTTACCTTGCTCCTTCATCTGATGCATATTTCTCTGTTTTCTCATTTTCTTTAACTTACTGTGTTTGGGGTCTCTTTTTTGCAGGCTGCAGGTTCATAGTTCTCATTGTTTTTGGTGTCTGCCTCCAGTGAGTAAAGTTGGTTCAGTGACTTGTGTAGGCTTCCTGGTGAAGGGGACTGGTGGCTGTGTTATGTTGGGTGGGGCTGGATCTTGTCTTTCTCATGGGCACCGCTGAGTCCGATGGTGTTTTTTGGGGTGTCTTTGAACTTTTTATGAATTTAGGCCACCTCTCTGCTAATACGTGGGATTGTGTTCCTGTCTTGCTAGTTTTTTGTCATGCGGCATCCAGCACTGGAGCTTGCTGGCTGTTGGGTAGAGCTGGGTCTTAGTGCTGAGACAGAGGTCTCTGGGAGAGCTCTCATCAATTGATATTACATGGGACCAGGAGGTCTCTTGTAGTCCAAAATCCAGAAATCAGCTCACCCACCTCAGAGGCTCAGACCTGACACCAGGCCAGAGCACCAAGACACTTTCAGCCACACAGCTCAGAAGAAAAGGGAGAAAAATGAAAGAAAATAAATAATTTAAAAATAAAAGGAATAAAAATAAAAAATTATTAAAATAAAATTAAAAAGTAATTTTTAAAAAAAAGAGAGCATCCAAACCAATAAACAATTTACCAGTGATAACAAGCTCTAAAATCTATACTAAGGTAAACATAAAGATTGGAAACAAGTCCGTCACAGACAGCAAACCCCAAGTCTACTCTTGCTCCCAAAGTCCACTGCCTTAATTTTTGGTTGATTTTTGGCCTATTCCGGTTTTCCACAGAGGCAGGGTACCTCAAGTCGATTGTGGGGATTTAATCCACTGCTCCTGAGGTTGCAGAGAGAAATTTCCTTTTCTCTTCTTTGCTCGCACAGTTCCTGGGGTTCAGCTTTGGTTTTGGCCCCACCTCTGTGTGTAGGTCACCCTCAGGCATCTGTGCTTGCACATAGGTTTCTTGGTGGCTGCAGCAGCAACATTAGCCTTTCATTCCCATCTCTGGTGTCCGAGCTAATAGCTGCTGCTTGCACCATTCTCTGGAGCTCATTTAGATGGTACTCTGCCTTCTTTTGGGAAGTCTGAGGTCTTCTGCCAATGTTCAATAGATGTTCTGTGGGAGTTGTTCCACATGTAAATGTATTTTTGATGTATTTGTGGGGAGGAAGGTGATCTCCACATCTTATTCCCCCACCATCTTGAAGGTCCCCCCCAAATCTCCAATTTTTTACTAGAAGTCCTGCATGTATGGCTCGCCATCCTCCCATCATTGAAATACAGACACACAAACACACATCAGCACATACACACATACATTCATGCACATCATAATGTATTCTTTTATTTCCATGTTTTTTTGTCATGAAGTCTGTTAAACTAACTCCATTTCTCTAATTACACATCCTGTTAAATAGAGATATGCTACCAAATATGCAATTCATTAGTTTTTCTTTCACAAAATGGACAAGACTTAGGCTTTCAAGACAATTAGTATGAAGGAATGAAAAGGTATTGACACACACACACACACGCACACACACACACCTACACACAAAATCTGAAAAGTCTCATAGTTAAAAGAAGAACTAGCTGGGATTAAAGATTGGGAAATTTTATGTGGGCTTTTCATTAATAATACAAATTAAAAGTCTGATACTTCTGACTGGATCATTAGAGGACACATTTCCAAGTTTGAGCCTCATTTTTAATCAGATAAATTGAGTTTTCTTGACACATTTTCTCTTCTTTTTACTTTTTGAGAAGAAAAATGATACAGCAGGAAATATTTTTTATTGAGTCCTTCATTCAAGAATGAGAATAAATGGCTCCAGGCTGCCTCCTAATTCATTCCCTAGAACTTCCAGAATTAGATATTTCTATAAAAAGAATCAGACATACTATTTTTTAAACCAAACATTTCCTCATAAAATAAAATTTTCTATCATGATATTTTGGCCCAAATTATACAATTTGTTTGACTTATAGTCTCTGTGTCTGAAAGATGTCACATACTGCTAACTAAAAGTTTATTATATGTGCCTAATATTTATGTTGAATAGAATAAAAATATTGACATTTACAGGTTTTAAGTCCTAACCCTAGATTGTGGCCATTCATTTATTGCCAAAAAATATTTGTGCTTTTAATTTTACACCCTTAATTCTTGAGTAGTCACTCATCTGGAAATGGAAACCTGTCTCTCCTCAGAGAAATAAATCTAATGTGAGAGGTCACCCTATTTCTCTAACCTGTGCATTTTAGGTCCAGATGCGTTAAATGGATTTTTCTTTCTCAAATAAGGCTCTTTCTGGTTTTCAATGTTTCTTGGTATTAAAGAGACACATTGAACTTATTTTGAAACTAAGTCAAATTTTTCCAAGCATTTAATATTCGGGTAACTTTGAGTGTCCCTCTCTCTCTCTCCCTATTTTAATGAATAAAGATGTTTCAACCATTCTTTCCTCTCAAAATTCTAATTTAGGTCATTTTGTATGAGTACATTTCACCAAGTGCCCCATATAATAAACATGAACTCTCAATTCCCTGTAATTTTGAGGCAATTTCTATATATTATACAATTATTATGTTCTTGTAAGCTAATTGGTAATTATACACAAACTGGGATTCTTTAATTCTTTAATTTTCCTCAATAATCTTTTTTTGCATTTAGATATTTTATAATTCATTTACATCATATACAAGACCAGTTTGGCCTCTTTAATAGTGTGTTCAGGACACAATAACTTAAATTCTCAGTAATATTAATATTACATTAATGAATAAGAGACTGTTCATGATTTGAATGAACAGGAAACAATTCTCCTTTCCTCTCCATCCCCAGATCAAAATTGCAAAAATAATTTAAAGTATGTCTTACCAAGAAAGCACATCAGAAAATATAATCCTTGTCTACTCTTGGATTTATACTAAATGTAAGAAATGGCTGCAGCTGTATAAATGCCCTCCAGCAAAAGACCACTGAGAATACACCTGTAGTTTAACACTTTGGGGTTTCTTACTTATTGCATATGTGGGAGGGAAGACTCACACTTAAGGTTTCTTTGCCCTTAAGTGTTGCCAGTCAGAAAGTGGTCCCCTTCCCCATTCAGCTCTGCCAAATTCTCCATTAATTGGAGGGGGCAGTGTAAGGAGAGTCTCACCAGCTGTGTGACCATAGGCCTTCACTCTCCAAGAGCCTCAATTTCTTCATCTTTAAGATGAACCTAAATTTTCTTACATAGTGGAAAACCTATAGTTTAATGTGTTCAATAAAAGATATTAATCATTGTTAGAGGTAGCACCCACTTCTCAATGAAGCCCAGATCCCACCTCCACAATCCTTAAGCCCCAGATGAGAGCATCTTCTAGGCTCCCAAATCTCACACCAAAAAGAAAAAAAAAAAGCTTGAAGACCGTGGGAGAAGAGTGAAACATGTTGAGGCCTGAGGCTGACCTCATTCTGGGCTTGCCTATTTGCATGATTAGTTTGGCTCTGGCCATGGGTCTCTAAGAGAGGCTTGCGGTCTTGGGAAGTATGGAGCTCTGCCTTGAAATAAATGATGCTCACAGTGTGACTGCAAGAATGTGACTTGCATGGGGAATTGTGGGACATCTCAGTAACCAGATGCTACAAAGGACTTATCACTAGATTTTTGTTTTAAATAATTTGGGAGAAAATATAAGGAATTAGAACTCTGCTCTGGATTGGATAGTATTGGGAAGCAGGGATCGTACTGTGGTTTGGTATCTTAATAAGTCTTACCTAGAAGGAAGAAAAGTTAAAGTTGTAACTGGAGAAGAAGCAGCAGTCACTCAAATTAACTGGGATAAGGGAATATTTGGTCATCCTCTCTGTGTTCACACATAATAGTGGAGAGGTCTTATTTTTCTCCTGATATGCTGTGGTTACAGAGTGGCCTAGCTTGATGCTGATCTTGTGTGAAATTGTGTGTGTTCAGCAGGTGTACACCAGGACCTAACTGTGAGTGCCTGGCCAGCTCAGAGCAACATCGTGGTCTAGCTGACAGTACCAAGCTAGCACTCAGACGTCAGGGCTTTTCTCTTTCTCAGTAATTATAATCGCAATAAGTTATTAACCTTTTGTTCAATAAAGTCAGTCATTTTCACTAGAACCTAGAGATAAAATGAAGAGAAAGTGCTCATTTGTAAACCACTGTCCCCAAAATTTCATTCCATAGCTGCCATACTGACTCGTTTTCTATCCCTCCACAATGCCTAGCCACTTCCCACCTTACGACTTTTTAAAATTATTTCTACCATTATTCTCAAATTCTACACTTATATTTATTATTCATGTTTTGCTTAAATATTTCAAAAATATTTTTTTTATTATGCAGTTGAAAATGGCCCCAACTCTATTTCTTACCCGCTATGCTCTGTTTTCATTTTACTTATTAATCTTGGAAAATATCTTGTGTATTTAGTTTTCACTTATTTGTCTCTCTGGAAAGGTCACTGTTTCCCAAAAATATAAGTTCCACGAATTCAGACACCATGTAAATTGTATTTACTACTCTTTCCTCTGGCACATTACAGTTTCTCATTAGATATTTCATGAATAAATAAATACAAAAAGCAGATTTAATTGTTAAGTACTGTGTCCTTTAATGTTCTTACTGTTATATGCTCTTCTGAAGGAGAAAGTTTTCTGAGTTAGAAAGTTTTATGAGTATAGCAAAATGAATATACAAATTCCACCATTCTAACTAGACTCTTTAGAAAGAATCATATATTTCCTAGGAAATAGTGTGCAGAGAAAGAAAATCATTGAAGCCATTCCATGTGGGCATAATTCTGAACACTATGCTATACTCTCTTCCTTCTCTTCCAGGGCTATATACTAGAAGCATTTAAAATTAACTAACTTATATTTTAAAGGAAAGAGTTAATCTCACGGGATTCTCACAATTACAGGCTAAAGATTTCCACCTAGGGGCACTCACAATCAGACCTGCGAAAGTAATTCATCTGATCATGGGTAATATATTATGACAAATGACATTCTAGGACAAATTGACCTGCCTAATCTTACTGCAGTCATCTCAGACTTGCATGTAAGGAGTGATAACAAGACCAAGGGGCATGCTGTCTTCTATGTGCCAGGAAGAGCCTACTGCCAGCTTCCCTACTGGTGTCACGATTAGGCAGGCTCTTAGGATCCTTAGGATTCTATAGACACAATCTCTCATTCAGAAGAAAGTCACAGTTAAGAAACTGATATTTTTGCGATTATTTATCTGGAGAGTTGACTATGATCATGGTATTGTAGTTATATGATAGACATATTTTACTTAAACCCTCCCATTAGGACCTAATCCCATCCATAATTTGCAACTCCCTTGAAGACCATATTGCAGTGGAGTCCTGCTTGAGGGACAATGCTCTGTGTCATTTCTGCATGTCCTCTATCACCTTTTGTTTGGAACTATTTTCCCAAGATTGTTTATATAGCAAGCAACCTTGGAAGGTACAAACAGGTCTCCCTCTGGGGAAAAGGACAGATGTGATTTCTGACCAGGATGATAAAGAAAATGTCTTCCTCTGGAATAATGATGGGACAGCTTTGCCGGTAATTCTTTTAAAAGAGTTGGGATTCTATGTTCAGCATTCTTCGGCTGTGATACACACCCATTGTATATGGAGCGTTTACCTGTGTCTGCTCCACATCAGCACTGTGGAACTTGGCAAGAGGGTGTACGGGAAGCCGATGCAAACGGGAAGTTCACGCACTTTATTGTGCCATGAGTAATGAAGTACTTTGTCTCAGATTCAGCACACACGTGTCTTCTATCACCACCTAGGAAACTGCAGGAGGTTAATTTGGCAGCTTTCAAGTAGGGTGAAATATCAGAGCCTCCATAGTTCTCGATGGTTCTTCTCATATTTGAAAGCTGTGTCATGCAGGGCAGATAAAAACACATATAAAATGATTAGTCAGAGATATGTATTTTAGCAGCGCCTTGGGCTTGCCTCTTGCTGTGTCTAGACTTCTTTTTTATTTTCTATAAAAGTGAACATAGTACTGGTCATTTATATTGCCTCAGTATAGGTAAGATCATTTGGTGACTGTTCACAATTCTACATGGTTTTAGCTATAATTGCTTTCCTTTTTTTTCTCATTCAGGTAAATACAGAGATATAGGTGATTAAGTGAGACAAGCTATTAGTGACAATCTTGAATTATTTCTACTTGTATACTTAAAAGAAAAGTAATTTAATCAAAATCCAATATAGGTACAGATTATTTGTTGCTGATCTTGTAACTGGTTATGACACATGCCACAGTAGTTCCATTGGAAATGTATGGACCAGGTAATATCTAAGGTTGCTGCCAAGACTATATTTTTTCTGTGCACTAGTTTGTAGTAGAAATGTATAGTCTTATTATTTCTAAAGTACAGAGGCAAATGCATCTCTTCTTCTTAATTTGCTATAAAGAAATGACTTCATAACTGGGACATATCAGGTTTATACTTGTAGCTAATGTTAAATGCTTTATTTAAGTCACCACACTTTTTTTGTTATATGTAGAAAAGTCTCATAACTAACCATCAAAAAAAGCATCATTAGTATTTCATATCGTTTCATAAATAGTCATTTCTTAAAGGGATTATAACTGGGACCCCCACTTGTCACCTCAACGCAGAATATATGTATTTATAATTTAGTATAAAAAACTTAACTGATAACGGAGGTCCTAGCTCAGCTTTTCCTGCTAGAACTTAAACAGTAGTACTCTAAAAATGATGATTCTAAAACTGATAATTTCAGATTTGGCAGGACACAGGTGAATTGAGTTCATATTTATGGATAAAAATAAGGGATGTGACTGTTGATTTGTGTCTTCATCATCTTTCACCACAGGTGGAATTTTAAAATGGCGTTCTTTCACCATCTTCTCAATTGTCTTTACTTAGGATGACAAACTTGTCCCAGTTTTCCTAGGACTTCCCTGTTTTATTCTTGCAAATTCTTCAGCCTTCGGCAGATGAGAATGGTTGCTCACACTGGCAGTGACCAGAAACAAACTGTGTTCTTCACCTGGAATATTTTTCCTAGACTTTCATTTCTTTAAATTTATTTTTATTGAAGTACAGTTGAATTATAATGTTGTGTTAATTACTGCTGTACAGCAAAGTGAACTCAGTTATACATATATATCCATTCTTTTTCATATTCTTTTCCATTATGGTTTATCACAGGATATTGAATATAGTTCTCTGTGCTATACAGTAGGACCTTATTGTTTATCCATCCTGTATATACCAGTTTGCATCTGCTAATCCCAAACTCCCACTCCTATCCTCTCCCACTCCCCTCCCCCTTGGCAGCCACCATAGACTTTCATTTTTATCATGGACCATCAAAGCACTGTTGTGTAGGTATTTACTAAAATCCCAGTAATATTTCTTTATACCTCCACCACCTGTACTTCATAGATATTAGCTTATAAATCTACTGAGCACTTGTTTCTTTCCTGTGTTTCTATATTTAACTTCCCATCTGGCTGAGTGCAAGTACCATGACATACCTTATGAACTCCGGGGAGTGTTTTACACAGAATTGTTTCACAAATGTTTGATATAAGAAATGTAATTCATCAACTCATTCTAGAACGTATTCATATTTTAATGTATTAAGAACTGTTCTGATTAAAGTATTTTTGGAAGAGCAGTCTGAGCTACTTGTATAATCTATGACTGTGCAAAGCTCTAGCATTGCAAACTATTTTTCCTTTTACATCCTTGGGAGACTATTTGTGTATGCTATAATTTGAACGTCTGAGATAAATATATGCAATATATGATGAACTAAAAATCCATAAATAGTACTTTATGGGACAAGATGGGACTAAAGACACAGACCTACTAGAGAATGGACTTGAGGATATGGGGAGGAGCAAGGGTAAGCTGGGACAAAGTGAGAGAGTGGCATGGACATATATACACTACCAAACGTAGAATAGATAGCCAATGGGAAGCAGCCGCATAGCACAGGGAGATCAGCTCGGTGCTTTGTGACCACCTAGAGGGGTGGGATAGGGAGGGTGGGAGGGAGGGAGATGCAAGAGGGAAGAGATATGGGGACATATGTATATGTATAACTGATTCACTTTGTTATAAAGCAGAAACTAGCACACCATTGTAAAGCAATTGCACTCCAATAAAGATGTTAAAAAAAAAGAATATATCAGAACAAATTTGGCAGAAATTATCAAAAGATTGTTGTAAATAATAAAAGAATTTATTAAAATAAATAAAGATAGTACTTTATGGTAAAGTAAATGGAATGAATGCCACCATCTTATACACTATGTACATGGGATAGTGAGGAATTGCATCAAGAATTAGTTTAGGCACTGACCTTTAGAAAAGAAGTTACAACTCTTGTTAAGCATTTGTGGCAAAAAAGATTTATTTGAACAAATCACCCATGCATTTTTTCCAGAAACCACACCTGAAAATATGGACACTCCCTATAAAGCAAAAAAATGAAAGAACAATGAATTACTCTCATAGCCTTGTAATTCAGGTAACATAAAAATAAACAAAGAAATTAGCAAACAAATTAATAATTGGGGAGCAGGGGCTGGACTGAATGAAGTCGGAACCATTCTCTATGTTTTAGCTATAAGTTTGTCGTAGTTTACATTAGAAAATTATTTCCTCCATCTTTGACTTGTTTTACATTTATCAAGTTGATCCAGTAAGTTCTGAGTATCTACTATATGCTAGACAAAATACTGAGTACTGTAAATACAAAGATAATAAGAAAATAGCCTTTGTAAACAGAAGTATAGTAAAAATACACGTTTATGAGGTACATCCCTAGTACTTAAGGACGATACATGTGATGACTTATGTAATCTATACACATAGACAGACACAGTTATTGAGATAGTTATCACTGTTGTACTTTTTATATTGTTGAAGAAACTACAGCATAGAAATTTAAATAACAATAAAAACGTGTACATAGTTTTTAAGTAGAGCCATAATTTGACCCAGATATTTGAATTTCAGAGCCTGTCTATACTCTTAATTGCATGTTGTTATAAGGTATGTATAATAATAGATATGTATAATGAAATACTACTATTTCAATGTGAGACGTATATAAAATAGAGACTACTATGAAATACATTGAGGTACCAGCCAGGTAATCTAAATGAGTGAAATGAACTAGCTATGAATTAACAAATTACAGTAGCACTAGGCTTCACTGTGGAGGATTCAAATAATCGTGGTTTGGGCAATGACAATTGAAGGAATATAGGCCTAATCTTACCAGAACTTCTAATTTTTTAATAGAAGATAGAAGTTCAGGATTTTTTATCAACTCTCCTGTTAACTGTATGAAATTAATTAAAATTAAATAATATGTCTTAAACAATACTAAAGGATGTACCTGTGACCCCAAAACAGCTCACAAATAACCAGTTTGTGTCCTCTGAGATAGAAGATGCAAGCATATGTGTATATGTGTTAGCAGGAGGGACAGAGGTCAGAGTGAGTTTGGTCACAACTACTGAACTTAGGAAGTTATGGGATATCTGGAATGTCACATGCAGGAAGAAGTACAGTGAAAAGAAATGCTAGAGAGACCACCAGGAGTAATTTCATGAAAATATTTTCTTTTCTTCCCAGAGAGTATGTACTTTTTCCTTAAGGTGCACTGCTTTAGGAATAAGGATAATGACCAAACTACATTATGGAAGGATCAAATGGGTAGCAGGATAAAGATTATACATGAGTGGGCTGGGACTGAAAGAAGGGAAATTAGTCTTAGTTTACAGCAATGGTATCAGGAAGAGAAATGGGACCTAAATTAAGGCAGAAATCTGAAATAATTTAGCAATAGAAAGTTTGCTTTATCAAAAATTTTTTTTTATCTTTATTGGAGTATAATTGCTTTACAATGGTATGTTAGTTTCTGCTTTATAACAAAGTGAATCAGTTATACATATACATATGTTGCCATATCTCTTCCCTCTTGCATCTCCCTCCCTCCCACCATCCTTATCCCACCCCTCCAGGCAGTCACAAAGCACCGAGCTGATCTCCCTGTGCTATGCGGCTGCTTCCCACTAGCTATCTACTTTACGTTTGGTAGTGTATATATGTCCATGCCTCTCTCTCACTTTGTCCCAGCTTACCCTTGCTCCTCCCCATATCCTCAAGTCCATTCTCTAGTAGGTCTGTGTCTTTATTCCTGTCTTATCCCTAAGTTCTTCATGACATTACTTTTGCTTAAATTCCATATATATGTGTTAGCATATGGCATTCGCCTTTCTCTTTCTGACTTACTTCACTCTGTATGACAGACTCTAGGTCCATCCACCTCATTACACATAGCTCAATTTCGTTTCTTTTTATGCATGAGTAATATTCCATTGTATATATGTGCCACAACTTCTTTATCCATTCATCCGATGATGGACACTTAGGTTGTTTCCATCTCCTGAATATTTTAAATAGAGCTGCAATGAACATTTTGGTACATGACTCTTTTTGAATTATGGTTTTCTCAGGGTATATGCCCAGTAATGGGATTGCTGGGTCACATGGTACTTCTATTTGTAGATTTTTAAGGAACCTCCATACTGTTCTCCATAGTGGCTGTACCAATTCACATCCCACCACCAGTGCAAGAGTTTTCCCTTTTCTCCACACTCTCTCCAGCATTTATAGTTTCTAGATTTTTTGATGATGGCCATTCTGACTTGCGTGAGATGATATCTCATTGTAGTTTTGATTTGCATTTCTCTAATGATTAATGATGTTGAGCATTCTTTCATGTGTTTGTTGCCAGTCTGTATATCTTCTTTGGATAAATGTCTATTTAGATCTTCTGCCCATTTTTGGATTGGGTGGTTTGACTTTTTGTTATTGAGCTGCATGTGCTGCTTATAAATTTTGGAGATTAATCTTTTGTCAGTTGCTTCATTTGCAAATACTTTCTCCCATTCTTAGGGTTGTCTTTTTGTCTTGTTTATGGTTTCCTTTGTTGTGCAAAAGCTTTGAAGTTTCATTAGGTCCCATTTGTTTATTTTTGTTTTTATTTCCATTTCTCTAGGAGGTGGGTCAAAAAGTATCTTGCTGTGATTTATGTCATAGAGTGTTCTGCCTATGTTTTCCTCTAAGAGTTTGATAGTTTCTGGCCTTACATTTAGGTCTTTAATCCATTTTGAGCTTATTTTTGTGTATGGTGTTAGGGAGTGATCTAATCTCATAATTTTACATGTACCTGTCCAGTTTTCCCAGCACCACTTATTGAAGAGGCTGTCCTTTCTCCATTGTACATTCCTGCCTCCTTTATCAATGATATGGTGACCATAAGTGTGTGGGTTTATCTCTGGGCTTTCTATCCTGTTCCATTGATCTATATTTCTGTTTCTCTGCCAGTACCATACTGTCTTGATTACTGTAGCTTTGTAGTATAGTCTGAAGTCAGGGAGCCTGATTCCTCCAGCTCCGTTTTTCGTTCTCAAGATTGCTTTGGCTATTTGGGGTTTTTTTATTTCCATACAAATTGTGAATTTTTTTGTTCTATTTCTGTGAAAAATGCCAGTGGTAGTTTGATAGAGATTGCATTGAATCTGTAGATTGCTTTGGGTAGTAGAGTCATTTTCACAATGTTGATTCTTCCAATCCAAAAACATGGTATATCTCTCCATCTATTTGTATCATCTTCAATTTCTTTCATCAGTGTCTTATAATTTTCTGCATACAGGTCTTTTGTCTCCTTAGGTAGGTTTATTCCTAGATATTTTATTCTTTTTGTTGCAGTGGTAAACGGGAGTGTTTTTTTGATTTCACTTTTAGATTTTTCATCATTAGTGTATAGGAATGCCAGAGATTTCTGTGCATTAATTTTGTATCCTGCTACTTTACCAAATTCATTGATGAGATCTAGTAGTTTTCTGGTAGCATCTTTAGGATTCTCTATGTATAGTATCATGTCATCTGCAAACAGTGACAGCTTTACTTTTCCTTTTCCAATTTGGATTCCTTTTATTTCCTTTTCTTCTCTGACTGCTGTGGCTAAAACTTCCAAAGCTATGTTGAATAAGAGTGGTGAGAGTGGGCAGCCTTTTCCTGTTCCTGATTTTAGTGGAAATGCTTTCAGTTTTTCACCATTGAAGACAATGTTGGCTGTGGGTTTGTTATATATAGTCTTTATTATGTTGAGGAAAGTTCCTTCTATGCCTACTTTCTGCAAGGTTTTTATCATAAATGTGTGTTGAATTTTGTCGAAAGCTTTCTCTGCATCTATTGAGATGATCGTATGGTTTTTCTCCTTCAATTTGTTAATATGGTGTATGACTTTTATTGATTTGCATATATTGAAGAATCCTTGCATTCCTGGAATAAACTCCACTTGATCATGGTGTATGATCCTTTTAATGTGCTGTTGGATTCTGTTCGCTAGTATTTTGTTGAGGAATTTTGCTTCTATGTTCATCAGTGATATTGGCCTGTAGTTTTCTATCTTTGTGACATCTTAGTCTGGTGTTGGTATGAGGGTGATAGTGACCTTGCAGAATGAGATTGGGAGTATTCCTCCCTCTGCTATATTTTGGAAGAGTTTGAGAAGGATAGGCGTTAGCTCTTCTCTAAATGTTTGATAGAATTCACCTGTGAAGCCATCTGGTCCTGGGTTTTTGTTTGTTGGAAGATTTTCAATCACAGTTTTAATTTCAGTGCTTGTGATTGGTCTGTGCATATTTTCTATTTCTTCCTGATTCAGTCTTGGCAGGTTGTGCATTTCTAAGAATTTGTACATTTCTTCCAGGTTGTCCATTTTATTGGCATAGAGTTGCTTGTAGTAATCTCTCATGATCTTTTTTATTTCTGCAGTGTCAGTTGTTACTTCTCCTTTTTCATTTCTAATTCTATTGATTTGAGTCTTCTCCCTTTTTTTCTTGATGAGTCTGGCTAATGGTTTATCAATTTTGTTTATCTTCTCAAAGAACAAGCTTTTAGTTTTATTGATCTTTGCTATCGATTCCTTCATTTCTTTTTCATTTATTTCTGATCTGAAATTTATGATTACTTTTCTTCTGATAACTTTGGGGATTTTTGTTCTTCTTTCTCTAATTGTTTTAGGTGCAAGGTTAGGTTGTTTATTCGAGCTATTTTCTGTTTCTTAATGTAGGATTGTATTGCTATAAACTTCCCTCTTAGAACTGCTTTTGCTGCATCCCATAGGTTTTGGGTCATCGTGGTTCCATTGTCATTTGTTTCTAGGTATTTTTTAATTTCCTCTTTGATTTCTTCAGTGATCACTTCGTTATTAAGTAGTGTATTGTTTAGCCTCCATGTGTTTGTATTTTTTACAGATTTTTTCCTGTAATTGATATCTAGTCTCATAACAGTGTGTTCGCAAAAGATATTTGATGAAATTTCAATTTTCTTAAATTTACCAAGGCTTGATTTGTGACCCAAGAAATGATCTATCCTGGAAAATGTTCCATGAGCACTTGAGAAAAATGTTTATTCTGTTGTTTTTGGATGGAATATCCTATAAATTTCAATTAAGTCCATCTTGTTTAATGTATCATTTAAAGCTTGTGTTTCTTTATTTATTTTCATTTTGGATGATCTGTGCTTTGGTGAAAGCGAGTGTTAACGTCCCCTACTATGAATGTGTTACTGTCGATTTCCCCGTTTATGGTTGTTAGTGTTTTCCTTATGTATTGAGGTGCTTCTAAATTGGATTTACAATTGTTATATCTTCTTGGATTGATCCGTTGATCATTATGTAGTGTCCTTATTTATCTCTTCTAATAGTCTTTATTTTAAATTCTATTTTGTCTGATATGAGAATTGCTACTCCTGCTTTCTTTTGGCTTCCATTTGCATGGAATATCTTTTTCCATCCCCTCACTTTCAGTCTGTATGTGTCTCTAGGTCTGAAGTGGGTCTCTTGTCGACAGCATATATATGGGTCTTGTTTTTGTATCCATTCAGCCAATCTGTATCTTTTGGTGGGAGCATTTAATCCATTTACATTTAAGGTACTTATCGATATGTATGTTCCTATTCCCATTTTCTTAATTGTTTTGGGTTCATTATTTTAGGTCTTCCCCTTCTCTTGTGTTTCTTGCCTAGAGAAGGTCCTTTAGCATTTGTTGTAATGCTGGTTTGGTGGTGCTGAATTCTCTCAGCTTTTGCTTGTCTGTAAAGGTTTTAATTTCTCCATCAAATCTGAATGAGATCCTTGCTGGGTAGAGTAATCTTGGTTGCAGGTTTTTCTCCTTCATCACTTTAAATATGTCTGCCAGTCCCTTCTGGCTTGCAAAGTTTCTGCTGAAAGATCAGCTGATAACCTTATGGAGATTCCCTTGTGTGTTATTTGTTGTTATTCCCTTGCTGCTTTTAATATGTTTTCTTTGTATTTAATTTTTGGCAGTTTGATTAATATGTGTCTTGGCATGTTTCTCCTTGGATTTATCCTGCATGGCACTCTCTGTGCTTCCTGGACTTGATTAACTATTTCCTTTCCCATATTAGGGAAGTTTTCAACTGTAATCTCTTCAAATATTTTCTCAGTCCCTTTCTGTTTCTCTTCTTCTTCTGGAACCCCTATAATTCGAATGTTGGTGTGTTTAATATTGTTCCAGAGGTCTCTGAGACTGTCCTCAGTTCTTTTCATTCTTTTTTCTTTATTCTGCTCTGCAGTAGTTATTTCCACTATTTTACTTTCCAGGTCACTTATCTCTTCTTCTGCCTCAGTTATTCTGCTATTGATCCCATCTAGAGTATTTTTTAATTTCATTTATTGTGTTGTTCATTGTTGCTTGTTTCAACTTTAGTTCTTCTAATTCCTTTTTAAATGTTTCTTGCATTTTCTCTATTCTATTTCCAAGATTTTAGATCACCTTTACTATCATTTTCTGAATTCTTTTTCAAGTGGACTGCCTATTTCCTCTTCATTTGTTAGGTCTGGTGTGTTTTATCCTGCTCCTTTATCTGCTGAGTGTTTTTCTGTCTTCTCATTTTGCTTATCATACTGTGTTTGGGGTCTCCTTTTTGCAGGCTGCAGGTTCATAGTTCCCATTGTTTTTGGTGTCTGTCCCCAGTGGCTAAAGTTGGTTCAGTGGGTTGTGTAGGCTTCCTGGTGGAGGGGACTAGTGCCTGTGTTCTGGTGGATGAGTCTGGATCTTGTCTTTCTGGTGGCCAGGTCCACATCTGGTGGTGTGTTTTGGGGTGTCTGTGGACTTATTATGATTTTAGGTAGCCTCTCTGCTAATGTGTGGGGTTGTCTCCTGCCTTGCTAGTTGTTTGGCATAGGGTGTCCTGCACTGTAGCTTGCTGGTCGTTGAGTGGAGTTTGGTGCTGGTGTTGAGATGGAATTCTCTGGGAGATTTTCACCATTTGATATTATGTGGAGCTGGGAGGTCTCTTGTGGACCAGTGTCCTGAAGTTGGCTCTCCCACCTCAGAGGCATAGCACTGGCTCTTGGCTGCAGCACCAAGAGCCTTTCATCCACACTGCTCAGAATAAAAGGGAGAAAGAGAAGAAAGAAAGAAAAAAAAGAAAGAAAGAAAGAAAGAAAGAAAGGAGGGAGGAAGGGAGGGAGGAAGGAAGGAAGGAAGGAAAGGAAGAAAGAAAGAAAGAAGATAAAATAAAATAATGTTATTAAAATAAAAAATAATTATTAAGAAAAAAAATTTTAAGAAAAAAAAACAAAAAAAACAGACGGATAGAACCCTAGTACAAATGTTGGAAGCAAACCTATCAGACAAAATCTTACAGAGAAGCATACACATACACACTCACAAAATGAGGTACAGGGGAAAAAATAGTAAATCTTGCTTTCAAAGTCCACCTCCTCAATTTTGGATGATTTGTTGTCTATTCATGTATTCCACAGATGCAGGGTACATCAAGTTGATTGTGGAGCTTTAATCCGCTGCTTCTGAGGCTGCTGGGAGAGATTTCCCTTTCTCTTCTTTGTTCGCACAGCTCCCGTATTTCAGCTTTGGATTTGGCCCTGCCTCTGCGTGTAGGTCGCAGGAGGGCATGTGTTCTTGGATCAGACAGGTTGGGGTTAAAGGGGCAGCTCCTCCCGGGACTCTGGCTCACTCAGGCCAGGGGAGGGAGGGGCACAGAGTGCGGGGCGAGCCTGAGGCAGCAGAGGCCGGCATGATGTTGCACTAGCCTGAGGCGTGCCGTGCATTCTCCCAGGGAAGTTGTCCCTGGATCCCAGGACCACGACAGTAGAGGGCTGCACAGGTTCCCCGGACGGGAGGTGTGGATAGTGACCTGTGCTCGCACACAGGCTTCTTGGTGGCGGCAGCAGCAGCCCTAGCATCTCATGCCCGTCTCTGGGGTCCGCATTTTTAGCTGTGGCTCGCGCCCATCTCTGGAGCTCCTTTAAGCAGCGCTCTTAATCCCCTCTCCTTGCACACCAGGAAACAAAGAGGGAAGAAAAAGTCTCTTGCCTCTTCGGCAGGTCCAGACTCTTCCCCAGACTCCCTCCCGGCTAACCGTGGTGCACTAACACGCTGCAGGCTGTGTTCCCGCCTGCAACCCCAGTCCTCTCCCTGTGCTTCGACCGAAGCCTGAGCCTCAGCTCCTAGCCCCGCCCGCCCCAGTGGGTGAGCAGACAAGCCTCTCGGGCTGGTGAGTGCCGGTCGGCACTGATTCTCTGTGTGGGAATCTCCCTGCTTTGCCCTCCACACCCCTGTTGCTGCCATCTCCTCCGCGGCTCCGAAGCTCCCCCCCCTCCGCCACCCACAGTCTCCACCCGTGAAGGGGCTTCCTAGTGTGTGGAAACCTTTCCTCTTTCACAGCTCCCTCCCACTGGTGCAGGTGCCATCCCTATCCTTCTGTCTCTGTTTATTCTCTTTTCTTTTTCCCTACCCAGGTATGTGGGGAGTTTCTTGCCTTTTGGGAGGTCTGAGGTCTTCTGCCAGCATTCAGTAGGTGTTCTGTAGGAGTTGTTCCACGTGTAGATATATTTCTGGTGTATCTGTGGGGAGGAAACTGATCTCCATGTCTTACTCTTCCACCATCTTCCCCTCCACCCTATCAAAATTTTTTTAATTAAAAAATTTTATACTTCAAAGGATACCATAGGAAACATGAAAAGACAACTCACAGAATGGAAGAACATATTTGCAAATCCAATATCTGATGATAAGGAATTTGTATCTAAAATATTTAAACTATTCTTACAACACAATAATTTAAAAAAAGAACTAACTCAGTTAAAAATGGGCCAAGTATCTGTATAGATTTATCTCCAGAGAAAATATACAAATGGCCAATAAGCACATAGAAACATACTCAACATCACTAGTTGCCAGGAAATGCAAATCAAAAGCATGATGATGTAACACTTAATGAATAAGATGGCTCCAGTCAATAAAACAAACAATGAAAAATATTGGGGAGACTATGAAGTTATTAGAATTCTCCTATATTTCTGGTTGAAAAATAAAATCGTGCAAACCACATTGGAAAATAATCTGGCAGTTCCTCAATGGCAAATAGAGAATTTCTAGTTGTATATGCTAGAGAAATAAAAACTTATGTACACAGAGTTAACATCCTTGTCTTGTTCCTCATCTTAGAAGAAATGCTTTCAGCTTTTCACCTTTGAGTGTGATGTTAGCTGTGGGTTTGTCATATGTAGACTTTATTATGTTGAGGCAAGTTTCCTTTATGCCCACTTTCTGGAGAGTTTTTATCATAAATGTGTGTTGAATTTTGTCAAAAGTTTTTTTCTGCATCTATTGAGATGATCATATGGTGTTTATTCTTCAATTTGTAAATGTGGTGTATCACACTGATTAATTTTCAGATATTGCAAAATCCTTGCATCCTGGGATAAATCCTACTTGATCATGGTGTACGATCCTTTTAATGTATTTTTGGATTCAGTTTGCTGGTATTTTGTTGAGAATGTCCACTCTCACCACTTTTATTCAACATAGTTTTGGAAGTCTTAGACATGACCATTAGAGAATGAAAAGAAATAAAAGATATCCAAATTGGAAAAGAAGTAAAACTATCAGTTTGCAGATGACATGATACTATACATTGAAAATCCTAAAGATGCTACCAGAAAACTACTATAGTTCATCAATGTATTTGGATACAATTTTAATACACAGAGGATACAAAATTAATACATGGAAATCCCTTGTATTCCTATACACTAACAATGAAAGATCAGAAATAGAATTAAAGAAACAATCCCATTTACCATTATATCAATAAGAATAAAATATATAGGATTAAACTTATTTAAGGAGGAAAAAACCTGTACTCTCAAAAATATAAGACTGATGAAAGAAATTGATGATGACACAAACAGATGGAGAGATATACCATGGTCTTGGATTGAAAGAATCAATATTTTCAAAATGACTATACTACCCAAGGAATCTACAGATTCAGTGCAATCCCATTAAATTACCAATGGCATTTTTCACAGAACTAGAAAAATATTTTTTAAACACAAAGGAGTGTAAATAGTCAAAGCAATTCTGAGAAAGAAAAATGGAGCTGGAGGAATCACGTTCCCTGACTTCAGACTATACTACAAAGCTACATTAGTCAAAACAGTATGGTACTGAGAGAAATGTAGATCAATGGAACAGGATAGAAAACCCAGAAATAAGCCCATACACCTATGGTCAATTAATCTACAACAAAGGAGGCAAGAATATATAATGGAGAAAAGATAGTCTCTTCAGTAAGTGGTGCTGGGAAAACTGGAAGCTACATGTAAAAGAATGAAACTAGAATATTCTCTAATACCATGCACAAAAATAAACTCAAAACAGATTAGAGACTAAATGGAAGACCAGATACTATAAAACTCTTAGATGAAAACATAGACAAACACTCTTTGACATAAATCACAGCAATATCTTTTTGGATCCTCCCCCTAGCATAATGAAAATAAAACAAAAATAAACAAATGGGACCTAATTAAACTTAAAAGCTTCTGCACAGCAAAGGAAACCATAAACAAAATAAAAAGACAATCCACAAAAAGGAAGAAAATATTTGCAAATGAAGCGACTTGACAAGGGATTAATCTCGAAAATATACAAACAGCTCATGCAGCTCAATATATATAAAAAAAAGAGTAACCCAATCAAAAAATAGGCAGGAGATCTAAATAGACATTTCTCTAAAGAAGACATACAGATGGGCAAGAGGCACATGAAAAGATGCTCAACGTTGCTAATTATTAGAGAAATGAGAATCAAAACTACAACGAGGTATCACCTCACACCAGCCAGAATAGGCATCATCAAAAAGTCTACAAACAATAAATGCTGGAGAGGGTGTGGAGAAAAGGGAACCCTCCTACACCATTGGTGGGAATGTAAATTGGTACAGCCGCTATGGAGAATAGTATGGAGGGTCCTTAAAAAAATAAAAAATAGAACTGCATTATGATCCAACAATCCCACTCCTGGGCATATATCTCGTAAAAACCATAATTTGAAAAGATACATGCACCACAATGTTCATTGCAGCACTAATTATAATAACCAAGACATGGAAGCAACCTAAATGTACATCAACAGAGGAATGGATAAAGAAGATGTGGTACCATATATATGATGGAATATTACTCAGCCATAAAAAGGAATGAAATTATGTTCTTTGCAAAAACATGGATGGACCTAGAGATTACCATACGAGTGAAGTAAGTCAGACGGAGACAGACAAATAACATATGGTATCACTTATATGTAGAATCTAAAACATGATACAAATGAACTTATTTACAGAACAGAAACAGACTCATATACTTCAAAAACAAACTAATAGATACCAAAGAGGAAATATGGGGAGAGGGATAAATTAAGAGTTTGGGATTAACATATATACACTACTATATATAAAACAGATAATCAACAAGGAACAACTCTATAGTACAGGAAACTCTACTGAATATTCTGGAATAACCTATATGGGAAAAGAATCTGAAAAAGAATATATATATGTAAATGTATAACTTAATCACATTGTTGTACACCTGAAACTAACACAACATTGTAAATCAACTATAATATAAAATTAAATTAAAAAAATATGTACACACAAAAATTGGTGCATGAATACTAATAGCAGTGTTATTCATAATATCCTAAAAGTGGAAATTCCAAAATGCCCATCAACTGATGAATGGATAAATAAAATGTGGTATGTCCAACAATGGAGTATCAATTCAGCCATAAATAGGAATGAAGTATTGATACATTCTAAAATATGGAAGATGCTGGAACCATTATTTTAAATGAAAGAAGTGAGTCAATAAATGTCACATATTGTATGATTTGATTTTTTTATATATAAAATGACCAGAATATACAAATTTAGAGAGACAGAAAATAAATTAATGATTGCTAGGGGCTGAGAGTTGAGGGGATGGAAAGTGACTAGAAATTGGTATGGGATTTCTTTTGAAGGTGATGAAAATTACCTAAAATTGATTGTGGAGATAGTTGTACAACTTTGTGACTATATCAAAAATTGTGTTGTATACTCTTAAAGGGAAGGATTATAATATATGTGAATTATATCTCAATAAAGCTCTAAATAAATAAGTAAAGTTCATTTTGATAGTTTTTAAAGGGGTTAAATCTGCCATAGGTGAGTAACACATTGATTATGGATATTAAAAAATAAAGGAATCTGAGATGATTTCCAGCTTCCTGGTAAGTAGGTAAATGAAGGTACAACTGTAAAACGGAATATAGGGGAGGCATATGAAAGAGTTAGGCATAATTTTTTAAGTTCCTTAGTAATCCCTAAATTCCTTTAACAAAAATGTCTTTGTATAGTCTTCTGAATATTTACTTATAGCAGTTGTTTTGCTTTGATTTCAAATTTATAGCCCCTGGCAACCATTATCAAAACATAGCTATTTAATACAATATTTTTATTATTAGAGTTAGTCACAAGATGTGCCACTGTCATTTAAAATGTGTGAGATAAATAGAATTTTGGAAATATTTCTAAAAATTTGACTATAGCAAATTTTTCAGTAAGTTAATTCATGATTTCTGAATATTTACAGCAGTAAAATATTTCACTCAACCTTTAAAATGCTTAAGCTGAAAGTTTAATGAAAACATTGTTAGACTCGTATTCTTCACAAGTGCCCTGACATTATAGCCCTTCTGTTTTCAACATTTAATTCCAGTGCTACTGCTTGAAATCTTGCTAAAATCACCTTCAATTGTTTGTCCTCTTCCTCCCCTTCAAATGAATATAGAAACAGCAGTTATGAGCTTTCTCTTGAGATTTCTCATGAAAAGGATCGAGAGATGAAAAAGACTCGTTGTCCCATAATTCTTCTTTTAGCAAAGTTTTATAATTGTTAAAGTAAAACTTTCAATGTATTTCTGTGATAAGACAGTGAAATTTATCATTTTTTCCCTTCCCCTTGGTGATTATATGTTTTACAATGACATAGAAAGTGATTTAAATTGTCTTTAAAGACATTTAACTTTAATACATCAGGCTTTACTTTAATGAAAAGGTATCATACTAGTTGAAAGAAAATTCTGGGGAGAAGAAAAATATTATAGGCACTAGATAATTTTTAAATATAATTTCAGAAATGAAGAAGGTTATTCAGACATTAGTGGATAATTAACTTAGAATGTACCACCTAAATGGAATAATTTCCTTCCCCAAAACCACCTAAGTGTTATTCAGAGGATGTGCAGTTAGAAGAACAGGTAGCAGAAAGAAAATGAAGACAAATCAGAAAAGAAGATATTTTTCTTAAATAAATGAGCTTGCTCCTTGACTTATGTTAATAGACCTATGTCTATTGCCATTATTTCCTAATGTAAATAAACTCTGCATTTTCCACATTAGTTTTTCTTCAGGTCAAGTGATATATAGAATGAAAATATTGGTAAGGCATATTTCACGTGTACTTAAAGAAAATAATCCAGAAATTTATGGATGGTCTCCCTTGGTATAGCAAACCTTATTTGCAATCTACTATGTGGTCCAGCACAACTTCTTATGTGTATATTTGAGGCTGCAGTACAATAGTCAGTGTAGTCTATAAGTGGTCTGGCTACAGTAAGTGGCACAAGCATGGTTGTTAAACCCATATGTGTTGAAGTCAAATAACCCTTGTCTAAATATGATAGTTGTATGATCTGGGGCAAGTTTTTTTGTTTGTTTGTCTGTTTTGTTTTGTTGGGTTTTTTTTTGCGGTACGTGGTCCCCTCACCACTGTCGCCCCTCCCATTGTGGAGCACAGGCTCCGGACGCACAGGCTCAGCAGCCATGGCCCATGGACCCAGCCGCTCTGCAGCATGTGGGATCCTCCCGTACCAGGGTACAAACCTGTACCCCCTGCATCGGCAGGCGGACTCTCAACCACTGCACCACCAGGGAAGCCCTGGGGCAAGTTTTTGATCTCTCTTCTCCATATCCTATTGGTAATAATTTTATTTCTTCTTTAGATCTTGTGGCATTGAATGAGATAGCACAATGCTTACAAAATAATGTTTATTTATTAGTAGTGGTTATTTTAGTTAGTTTTAATATAAGTATCATGTATGATAATGTTTGATCATGTTTGATAATAGTGATGAAATAGTGATGAAAAATATTAAGCACATCAGTTTTAATTGATATAAAAGAAACGTGTTAAATCAGTGATTTCACCTTAACTAGCAGAGATTGGAAGACTTTAGGGAAAAATTCGTAAGATAATGAAGAGATAAGACAAAACATTTATAATATTAAATCCATAATAAGTGTGATCTGCTAAATGTTACAAACACTTTTATAGACAATGTGATACACCAACAAAACTGAATTTATGTTCTATGTGCATTGGAAAAACATCTTGAGATAGCTATGTACTTCTTGGCCAGGTAATTCAAAGACTGGACTATGGAAGAACCAATCCTGATTTTCTGGGTGATTGAATACCATCATCATGTTCTTGATACTACAATAAGTTTTTCATGTAAATAAAACAATGAGTTTTGAGAGTTGGATCAACTTTTGGTTTAGCTAGCATTATTTTTGCAAAAGAATGGAGAATTTGGAGTTTTTGACAAGTAGACAATAGCTAGACTAATAAGGGGGTGAGTTTGTGTGCAAACTAAAGAAAGTGTACTGAGACCCATTTCAGGGATTTTGCATACATGATGCATCTGTGCTTATTACAGTGTTAATAGTACAAATAACTAGATAGATGTAAGAGTTAATGCTACTTACCACCAATTACTTCTTTTTCCTGAAATATTATCCTATATAATCCTAGTTTCTTGTTCAATTAAATGTGGCCATGTGACTGATTTCTAATAAATATAATGTGAGCAAAAATATGTGTAACGCTACCAATACTAGCTCTGCCCAGAATAAACAAACACAAAAATGAAAATATTTCCATATGCTATTTTTGTACTCTTTCACTTTCTCTTTGTTAATGTGAATGCCAACACTGAATTTGAAAGTCTATCTCCCTAAATGACTTTGTAGATCAGTTGTCCATCTCCCTGGAAACATCTTGGAATGTATATGTGAAAGACACATAATATTCTATTTTAATTGAACTGTAGTACATGTATAGGTCAACTTGTTGGACAGCAAGCATTACTCTAGTAATGCAATGGTCTTGCCACAGCATAACCTCACTTCTTCCATCGGATGGTCATTACTATGGGAAAGCAATCCTAAGACTCAGTAGCTTTGGACCTTATTATTCAATAATATTATCCTCATGAATGGTCCAGGATTATAGTATTTTTGTAGCTGTCTTCCTTGATATTATTCCTGTATTTTACTGTCAGCAAGCAGGGTACAATCCATCTGACGAGTTTAGCCAGGAGAGAAATATTTTGCAGTAACACTTGACACTGACTTGCTGGCTGAATAATAGCCACACAGCCATGTTGAAATTATGTGAATGACCTTTGACATTTATTGTATGTATAGCAAAGTACTTTTGTATATAAACTAGAGTCATTTATTAGTTCTAAAATGTTTGATTTATTAACCCAATGGGTTTTTATGAGCAACTTCTTCTTATGGAATATGATTTTGCTTATCTAACTCCTATTCTGAAAGAAGTGATCAATTAAAACAGTACAAACAATGCCTATATGACAACAAGTGTCACCTACTGCCTAGGTCCCCCATTCCACACTATCCATTATACTGAATCTTTTTTGAAGTCTACATTTGGAAATAAATGATCAGAACAAGCTTGTCGTGACTAATTTGGAAAGTATGCTTTAACCTGTTGGGTAGCCTGTTGGAGTCAGCTAATGGAGAGTACCATCAGCATCAATGTGATATGAATCATTCCTTTGTCTCTTCCCTTTAATTTATAACCAGTAGGACATCCATAACCCAACAAAGTTTCCTCTGTGCAGCACACCAGAATGCTGGAAAGATCCATACATCTGTACATCTGAAGGTGAAGGGATTGGACCTCATGGAGGCAGCTGACTTAGTGGAGCAGTGATGGAATTGCGGGAGCAATGGCAGTGGTGTCCACAACCTCAATATCCCCAACAGCAGCAGCAGTGCCTGTGACCCCAGGCCCCTGCAGCAGCATCATTGCCCATGACACCAGTAATCTCAGCAGCAGTGGCAGCACCTGCAACCCTGGCAATGGCTGCAACAACCACAAACTTGGTGACCCCAGCAACCCCAACAAACAACAAAGACAGCATTGGCAACCCTTCTGGCAGAGGGGGTGGGGGTGAAATGTGTACATTCCTTAGTGCAGTCATGGGGCAGCTCAGGTAAGAAAAACCAGAAATTTGTCCTATATGGCCATCTGTTAGAAAATAAAAGGAAGGCCTCTAATCCCTAACCTGTCTTTGGTTGGTGTTGTTATACAATTTTTAAAATTTAATTTTCTTTATTTATTATTTATACAGCAGGTTCTTATTAGTTATCTATTTTATATATATATATATTAATGTTTATATGTCAACCTCAATCCTCCAATTCATCCCACAACCCCCCGCCCCCCACTTTTCCACCTTGGTGTCCATGGGTTTGTTCTCTACATCTGTCTCTATTTCTGCCTTGCAAACCAATTCATCTGTATCATTTTTCTAGATTCCACATATATGAGTTAATATACAATATTTGTTTTTCTCTTTCTGATTTACTTCACTCTATATGACAGTCTCTAGGTCCATCCACGTTTCTACAAATGACCCAATTTCTTTCCCTATTATGGCTAATATTCCATTGTATATATGTACCACATCTTCGTACCACATCTTTATCCATTTGTCTATCGATGGGCATTAAGGTTGCTTCCATGACCTGGCTATTGTAAATAGTGCTGCAATGAACATTGGGATGCATATGCCTTTTTGAATTACGGTTTTCTCTGGGTATATGCCCAGTAGTGGGATTGCTGGGTCATATGGTTATTCTATTTTTAGTTTTTAAGGAAAATCCATCCCGTTCTCCATAGTGGCTGTATCAATTTATATTATCACCAACAGTACAAGAGGGTTCCCTTTTCTCCACACCCTCTCCATCATCTGTTGTTTGTAGATTTTCTGATGATGTCCATTCTAACCGGTGTGAGGTGACACCTCATTGTAGTTTTGATTCTCATTTCTCTAATAATTAGTGATGTTGAGCATCTTTTCATGTGCCTCTTGGCCAACTGTAAGTCTTCTTTGGAGAGATGTTACTTAGGTCTTCTGTCAATTTTTGATTGAGTTGTTTGTTTTTTTAAATATTGAGCTGCATGAGCTGTTTATATATTTTGGAGAATAATCCTTTGTCTGTTGATTATTTTCCAAATATTTTCTCCCACTCTGAGGGGTGTCTTTTCATCTTGTTTATAGTTTCCTTTGCTGTGCAAAAGCTTTTAAGTTTCATTAGGTCCCATTTGTTTATTTTTATTTTCATTACTGTAGGAGGTGGGTCAAAGAGGTCTTGCTGTGATTTATATCAAAGAGTGTTCTTACTGTTTTCCTCTAAGAGTTTTAGAGTGTCCAGCCTTACATTTAGGTCTTTAATCCATTTTGAGTTTACTTTTTGTGTATGGTGTTTGGGAGTATTCTAATTTCATTCTTTTACATGTAGCTGTCCAGTTTTCTCAGCACCACTTATTGAAGAGACTGTCTTTTCTCCACTGTATCTCCTTGCCTCCTTTGTCATAGATTAGTTGACCATAGCTGCATGTGGTAATCTCTGGGATTTCTATCCTGTTCCATCTATATTTCTGTTTTTGTGCCAGTACCATACTGTCTTGATGACTGTAGCTTTATAATATAGTCTGAAGCCAGGGAGTCTGATCCTCCAGCTCCGTTTTTTCTCTCAAGATTGCTTTGGCTATTCAGGGTCTTTTGTATCTCCATACAAATTTTAAGTTATTTTGTTCTACTTCTGTAAAAAAATCCATTGGTAATTTGATACAGATTGCATTGAATATGTAGACTGTTTTGGGTAGTATAGTCATTTTGACAATATTGATTCTTCCAATCCAGCAACATGCTATATCTCTCCCTCTGTTTGTGTCATCTTTGATTTCTTTCATCAGTGTCATAGTTTCCTGAGTACAGGTCCTTTATCTCCTTAGATAGGTTTATTCCTGGGTATTTTATTCTTTTTGTCACAGTGGTGAATGGGATTGTTTCCTTAATTTCCCTCTCTGATCTCTCATTGTTAGTGTAAAGGAATGCAAGAGATTTCTGTGCATTAATTTTGTATACTTCAACTTTACCAAATTCATTGATTAGCTCAAGTAGTTTTTTTGTGGCATCTTTAGGATTCTCTATGTATAGCATCATGTCATCTGCAAACGGTTACACTTTTACTTCTTCTTTTCCAATTTTTATACCTTTTATTTATTTTTCTTCTCTGATTGCCAGGGCTAGGACTTCCAAATCTATGTTGAATAATAGTGGTGAGAGTGCACATCCTTGTCTTATTACTGATCTTAGAGAAAATGGTTTCAGTTTTTCACCATTGAGAATGATGTTTGCTGTGGGTTTGTCATATATGGCCTTGATTACGTGGAGGTATGTTCTCTCTGTGTCCACTTTCTGGAGAGTTTTTATCATAAATTGGTGTTGAATTTTGTCAAGGGCTTTTTTCTGCATCTATTGAGATGATCATATGGTTTTTATTCTTCAGTTTGTTAATATGGTGTATCACACTGACTGATTTGCATATATTGAAGAATCCTTGCATCCCTGGGATAAATCCCACTTTATCATGGTTTACAATCTTTTTAATGTGCTTTTGTATTCTGTTTACTAGTATTTTGTTGAGGATTTTTCATCTGTATTTATCAGTGATATTGGTCTATAATTTTCTTTTCTTTTCTTTTCTTTTCTTTTTTTTTTTTGTAATATCTCTCTCTGGTTTAGGTATCAGGGTGATTGTGGCCTCATAGAATGAGTTTGGGAATGCTAGTTCCTCTGCAATTTTTTGGAAGAGTTTGAGAAGGATGAAGGTTAGCTCTTCCTTAATGTTTGATAGAATTCACCTGTGAAGTCATCTGGTCCTGGACTTCTGTTTTTTGGAAGATTTTTCATCACAGTGTCAATTTCATTACTTGTGATTGTGTGATTGGTCTGTTCATATTTTCCATTTCTTCCTGGTCCAGTCTTGAAAGGTTATACCTTTCTAAAATTTGTCCATTTCTTCCAGGTTGTCCATTTTATTGGCATAGAGTTGCTTGTAGTAGTCTCTATGATGCTTTGTATTTCTGTGGCATCCACTGTAACTTCTCCTTTTTCATTTCTAATTTTATTGATTTGTGTTGTCTCCCTCTTTTTCTTGATGAGTCTGGCTAAGGTTTATCATTTTTTTATCTCCTCAAAGAACCAGCTTTTGGTCTCACTGATCTTTGTTATTGTCTTCTTTGTTTCTATTTCATTTATTTCTGCTCTTATCTTTATGATTTCTTTCCTTCTACTAAATTTGGGTTTTGTTTGTTTTTCTTTCCCTAGGTGCTTTAGGTGTAACGTTAGATTGTTTATTTGAGATTTTTCTTGTTTGTTGAGGTGGATTTTATTCCTGTAAACTTCCCTCTTAGAACTGCTTTTGCTGCATCCCATAGGTTTTGGGTCATCGTGTTTTCATTGTCATATATCTCTAGGTATTTTTTGATTTCCTCTTTGATTTCTTCAGTGATCTCATGGCTATTTAGTAATGTATTATTTGCCTCCATGTGTTTGTGATTTTTAGGGTTTTTTCCCTGGTAATTTATTTCTAATCTTATAGTGTTTTGATCAGAAAAGATGCTTGACATGATGTTAATTTTCTTAAATTTAACAAGGCTTGATTTGTGACTCAAGATGTGATCTATCCTGGAGAATGTTCTCTGTGCACTTGAGAAGAAAGTGTAATCTGCTGTTTTCATTTGGAATGTCTTATAAATATCAATTAAATCTATCTGGTCTATTGTATCATTTAAAGCTTTTGTTTCCTTATTAATTTTCTTTCTTGATGATCTGTCCATTTGTGTAAGTGAGGTGTTAATGTCTCTCACTATTGTGTTACTGATGATTTCCTCTTTTATAGATGTTAGCATTTGCCTTATGTATTGAGGTGCTCCTATGTTGGGTCCATATATATTTATAATTGTTACATCTTCTTCTTGGATTGAACCCTTGATCATTATGTCATGTCCTTCCTTGTCTCTTGTAACATTCTTTACTTTGAAGTCTATTTTATCTGAAATGAGTATTGCTACTCCAGATTTTTTTGATTTCCATTTGCATGGAATATCTTTTTCCATCCCTTAACTTTCAGTCTGTACATGTCCCTAGGTCTAAAGTGGGTCTCTGGTAGACAGCATATATATGGGTCTCATTTTTTTATCCATTAAGCGAGCCTGTATCTCTTGGTTGGAGAATTTAATCCATTAACATTTAAGGTAATTATTAATATGTATGTTCCTTTTACCATTTTCATAATTGTTTTGGGTTTCCTTTTGTAGGTCCTTTTCTTCTCTTGTGTTTCCCCCTTAGAGAAGTTCCTTTAACATTTATTGTAGAGCTGGTTTTGTGGTGCTGAATTCTCTTAGCTTTTGCTTGTCTGTAAAGTTTTTGATTTCTCTGTTGAATCTGAATGAGATCCTTGCCAAGTAGAGTCATCTTGGTTGTTGGTTCTTCCTTTCATCACTTTAAATATATCATGCCGCTCCCTTCTGGCTTGCAGAATTTCTGCTGAGAAATCAACTGTTAACCTTATCGGAGTTCCCTTGTATGTTATTTGTGATTTTTCCCTTGTTGCTTTTAATATTCTTTCTTTGTCTTTAATTTCTGTCAGTTTGATTAGTATGTGTCTTGTTGTGTTTTTCTTGGCTTTATCCTGCCTGTGACTCTCTGCACTTCCTGGACTTGGGTGGTTATTTCCTTTCCAAATCAGGGAAGTTTTCAACTATAATCTGTTCAAATATTTTCTTGGGTCCTTTCTCTCTCTCTTCTCCTTCTGGGACCCCTGTAATGTGAATATTGGTGCATTTAGTGTTGTCCCAGAGGGAGGTCTCTTAGGCTGTCTTCATTTCTTTTTATTCTTTTTTCTTTAGTCTGTTCCGCAGCAGTGAATTCCATCATTCTGTCTTCCAGGTCACTTATAATGTTCTTCTGCCTCAGTTTTTCTGCTATTGTTTCCTTCTAGTGTATTTTTCATTTCAGTTATTGTATTGTTCATCTCTGTTTGTTTGTTCTTTAATTCTTTTAGGTCTTTGTTAAACATTTCTCACATCTTCTCCATCTTTGCCTCCATTCTTTTTCTGAGGTCCTGGATCCTCTTCACTATCATTATTCTGAATTCTTTTTTCTGGAAGGCTGCCTATCTCCACTTCATTTAATTGTTTTTCTGTGGTTTTATCTTGTTCCTTCATCTGGTACCTAGTCCTCTGCCTTTTCATTTTGTCTGTCTTTCTGTGAATGTGGTTTGTGTTCCACAGGCTCCAGAACTGTAGTTCTTTTTGCTTCTCTTATCTGCCCACTGGTGGATGAGGCTATCTAAGAGGCTTGTGCAAGCTTCCTGATGGGAGGGACTTCCTGATGTGTGGATAGAGCTGGGTGTTGCTCTGGAGGGCAAAACTCAGTTCAGTAAAACTTTAATCAGCTTGTCTGCTGATGGGTGGAGCTAGGTTCCTTCCCTGTTGATTGTTTGGCCTGAGGCAACCCAGAACTGGAGCCTACCCGGCTCTTTGGTGTGGCTAATGGCAGACTCTGAGATGGCTTACACCAAGGAGTACTTCCCAAAACTTCTGCTGTCAGTGTCCTTGTCCCCGTGGTAAGCCATAGCCACCCCCTGCCTCTGAAGGAGACCCTCCAACACTAGCAGGTAGGTCCTGTTCAGTTTCCTATGGGGTCACTGTTCATTCCCCTGGGTCCTGATGCACAAACTACTTTGTGTGTGCCCTCCAAGAGTGAAGTCTCTTTTTCCCCTAGTCCTGTTGATGTCCTGTAATCAAATCCTGCTAACCTTCAAAGTCTGATTCTCTAGGAATTCCTCCTCCCATTGCTGGACCCCCAGGTTAGGAAGCCTGACGTGGGGCTCAGAACCTTTACTCCAGTGGGTGGACTTCTGTGGTATAAGTGTTCTCCAGTTTGTGAGTCCCCCACCCAGCAGTTATGGGATTTGATTTTATTGTGATTGCACCCCTCCTACCATCTCATTGTTGCTTCTCCTTTTTCTTTGGATGTGGGGTACCTTTTTGGTCAGTTCCAGTCCCCAACCTGTTAATCTGTTGAAATCAAAGTAAACAAAGCTTTGCCTTAAATAAGAAAGGTTCTTCCTACCTCAAATGTGCTGGCAGAGACACATCTCACCAAACACTGAAAAATCATGGTAATATGTACCACACAAAGAAAAGAAAGAAACAAAGAAAATAACAGTTTTCCAGCAACTAAACTCAAAATCACAGACTATTAGGTTCCAACTGATAGAAAATTCAAAATAGTTTTTGGGAAGAAACAAGATATTAGAAAACTCAGAAAAGCAGTTCAGTAAAATCATAAATAAAATTAATGAAAAGAAGGAGTACTTTACCAAAGAAACTAAAATTCTAAAAGAACCAAACAAATTCTGGAGTTGAAGAGCTCAGTACATGACATGAAGAATGCATTAGAAAGCAGTGGAAATAGAGCAGATTGGACGGAAGAGAGAATAAGCGTTCTAAAAAATAGCAATATAGAAATGTTTCAGGTGGAAGAGGAGAGAGAACTAAGATTTAACATCGAAGAAACCCTCCAAGATCTATCACACTCCATTCGGAGAAACAGAAGAATAATGTGTATTCTGGGAGGAGATGAGAAGAAGGGTTCAGAAAGGTTATTTAAAGGAGTTTACCACCACCAGGCCTGCCTTACAGGCAATGTTGAAAAGAGCTCTTATACCTGAAATAAAAAGATAAAAGTATACAAAATTTTGAGTAGACAGAATCAGAAAATTGTAACTCTTCTTTAAAAGAGGGAGTTAAGCACATTTATAAAATAAAGGTTAAAGGAAAAAAGTAAAAATAACTATAGTTACTACAACTTGGTAACAAACTGACAGCATAAAAAGGGATATTTGTGACCATAAAAATATAAAATGGAGGAGGAAAATGACAGAACCTGTAGAGACAAGTGAAGATAAGTTGCTACCAGCAGTTTTTTCTGTGAGATGTTTCATACAAACCTTATGGTAATCATGAAACAAAAATCTAGAGCAAACACAGAATATAAAAAAAAGGAAACTGAACAAAGCATTACAGAAAACCACTAACTGAAAATGGTAAATAGAAATACAAAGAAAAAGAAATAGAAATACAACCAGAAAACCAAAGATAAAATGGTAATGGTAAGTTCTCATATATTAATAATCACCCTAAATGTAAGTAGTTGAACTCACCAATTGAAAGGCACAGAGTGGCTGGATGAATTAAAAAAACAAGATCTAAATATGTGCTGCCTTTAAGAGACTTAGCTCCAAAGATAAATATAGACTCAAAGTAAAGGGGTGAAATATGATACTTCAAGCAAATGGTAACAAAAAAAGCAGGTTTAGCCATATTTATATCAGAGAAAATAGACTTTAAGCCAAAGATGTTAACAAGAGACAAATAAGGTCATTATATAATGATAAAGGTGTCCATACATGAAGAAGATATGCCAATCATAAATATATATACTCCCCACATATGAATATCCAAATATATTAAGCAAATACTATCAGATTTTAAGGGAGAAACAGACAATACAATAATAGTAAGGGCTTCAATACACCACAAAGGGGAAATCATCCAGACAGAAAAATCAGCAAGGAAATATTAGAATTGAGCCACACTTTAAGACAAATAGACTTAACAGACATATATAGAACATTCTGTCCAACAGCAGAAGGATACACATTCTTCTCAAATTCACATGGAACTTTCTCCAGGATAGATCATATGGCAGGCCACAAAGCTAACCTTAGCAAAATTGAGAAGACTGAAATCATACCAACTGTCTTCTCTGACCATAGGAACATAAAATTGTAAATCAATAACAGGAGGAAGTTAATGGATCTTCAAATATGTGAAAGCTAAACAACATACTCCTAAACAACCAATGTGTCAAAAAAATTAAAAACAAATCAAAAATTATCTCAAAACAAATGAAAATAGAAATACAACATATCAAAATTTGAGGGATGCAGCAAAAGCAGTTCTGATAGGAATGTTTACAGCAATAAACACATACATTAAGAAATTAGAATGACCTCAAATAAATAACCTAAGTGTACACCACAAGGAACAAGAAACAGAAGAACAAATTAATTCTAAAGCTAGCAGAAGGAAGGAAATAATAAAAATCAGAGTGGAAATAAATGAAATAGAGACCAGAAAAAAAAAATAGATAATATCAACGAAACTAAAAGCTGGTTCTTCAAAAAGATAAACATAAGCAAACTTGACAAACCTTTAGCTAGACTAAGAGAAAAAAGAGAGAAGACTCAAATAAATAAAATTAGAAATTAAAGAGGAGATATTACAACTACTACAGAAATACAGAGAATAATGAATCTACTATGAACAATTATATTATATGCCAACAAACTACATAACCTATAATTAATGGATACATTTCTAGAAACACATAACCTACAAAGACTCAGTCAGTAAGAAACAGAAAATTAGAACAGACCAATAATAAGTCAAGAGATTAAGACAGTAAGAAAAAACTCTCAACACAGAAAACTCCAGGGCCAGATGGCTTCACTGGTAAATTCTATCAAACATTTAAAGAATTAACACAAATCCTCCTAAACTCTTTCAAAAGAGGAAGAGGGAATACCTCCAGGTACTGTGGTCTAGCCAAATTCACACATTAAATTAATCATTTTAGTCATTATGTACCATATAAGGAAAAAATATAAGGAAAAATTATTTCACTTACCTTCAGCTTCATTTCCTGTATAATGGACTTGATATAAGTTGCTTGCAGGACTATTAGAAAAATTAAATAGAGCTATAAGTCCCATTAGCACAGTGCCTGACACATAGTAACTATTCAATAATTGTTTACTATTGTTACATTTGAATTGAATTAGCATACTTTTTACTAGCTAATCTAACCCCATAAATTTTTATATGCAGTAGGTAAATTTATATTTCTATGGTCTTTACTCCAAGACAGAGGTCAAAAAAAAAAAAAAAGCTATTGGTGACAAAGGCACAAAGTGATAGTATGTGTTGACCAACTCAAACTGCCATTAATTGTGAGAAGACCATTTAAAGTACATTCCCAATTGTTATCTGTGGTGATATACTATGAACTGACAGCAGCACAATTTACTACCTTTAGCAATCATGACTGTCATAATCTAATAAAAATCAGTAAAGAAGAAAGGAAAAAAAGACCTAATTAAATAACAACTATGAAATGTATTGATTATAATGACAAATGTTAGAAATTATTCCAAGGAGATAATTTTCAAATGTAAGTAAAATTGCATAATAATAATTTCATGGTTTACTTAACTGACACATTTCCTAGCACTCTAACACAGTAGTGTATTGGCCATTATAGCACATATATTCAGCTGGCAGATATTTATTGAGTAGTTACTTAACATTAGACATATAAGTTTCCCAAATGCAAAGATTAAGCCTTTAATATTCACATAACTTTATGATATATTCATGGTGATTTATCAAACTTATTTTTTCAAGGGTAATAAGTTAAAACTTGTGAAGCAACACATAAACAAATCCCCAATGCTTTTCTTTGCATGACAAGACAGGCAAACTTTCTAAAGCTATAGCAAACTGAGAGGCTCTCTTTTCCTTTTAACACAACCTAGAGGCAGGATAATGAAAGGAGAGAACACTAAAAGCATTTCTGTCCTGAGTCAGTTTTTAGGCTTTGGGGGTTAAAGACCAAACTTTTGGGAAGCCCCAAGGAAAGGATGCTTGCACAACAGCCCTTCAGAAATAATTCAGTACTTATTTTGACACTCTAAATGTTACAAAACATCTTCTCCTTCATGGAATAGAGATTTACTGGTTTTGTGAAGTTTGGTTATTTAATTTTCAGTATTTGGAAGCATCTAAATTCTTTGCAAACAAGTAGCAAATGGCCACAAATGAAATTTTGTGTATTAACTCTTATACTTGTCCTTAATCACAAATAATTCAACAAAGTTTTTGAACATTTATTCTGCGTGAGGCCACTACCTCTGCTTTAATGATTCCTCTTCACCCCATTTATGAGGGAGGGATCCTCCCTCCCCCCAGGGCTATGGGGATGGCTGAATGCAGGACTCATGACACTGGACAGATGAGATAGACAACAATTTGTTTGCCACATCTAATCACAGCACAGGGAAGGAGGACAGTGCATGCCACAAAGGGTTCCATGAGAGTTGCACCCAGAAACAGAGAACAACCAGGGCTGTGGGAGGCACACTTTATAGTATCAAGAGGATGCTGTGACCTCTTGTTCCTAGGCAGGATGTGATTAGCTTTTTGGAACAATTCCACAGCCTAGCTAGGAACTGAAACCTGGTCCTCAGGGATATACCAGAACTCTACCTGGTCTCCTTGGTAAGGAGAGTTGTTTGGCTAGGGACCTTATCCTTGGGAACAGAGTCAGAAGGGGAACTTGTGGTTAAGCCATTCAAGGCCCTCCTGGTTTCACCATATGCCAAAGTAGTGCATAATATTAGGCTTTAACTTTAGGCCTTAACCCACAGCTTCAAATCCCAACTCTTTCATTTTTTCATTAATTTGATCCCACGGCAAGTGTGATCAAGAGTTGTTTAAGTCATTTGTGTAATGTCTAAGTTTTACACTGCTAGCTTCAATTTAATTGAGGCTGCAATGGCTGTTGTTGAGGCTGCAGTTGTGTTTGTCCAAACTGTTAAGAAAATGTTTGAATTTGAATAGTTTTAATTGGAATGTGTCCTTTCCAGTTTGCCACACTTCTCATGTTTCTCTTAAGGGAAACACTGTCTGTTTTCCTTATGTGTTGCTCTCTGGATACATTTGCATTTGGGACTCTTGGTACCACTAATAAACTTGTAACCTACGTGGCCAATTTCTCATTATGGTGTATTCACCAAAACAACATTAAAAATAACCAAAATTACTTCCATAATGGCTCAAATTCCTTACAGATATTTCCTAAATAACTAGAGTGGAAATACACAGAGCACAGTGGTACTTCTACATAACATGTGATGTCATGTCATGTGGCATAAATTTTTCAAGCCTCCTGTCTTTCTAAAGTCTGCCTATTTCATGTGCCTATTATTCTTATGTGTCCTTTCCCAAACAACTGAGCACTGACCACCAAAGAATTCAGAATTCTTTAGCCCAAAGAAATTAACAAGCAAGGTTTAACTTCCTAAGAGATTGGCAGGGGAGCAGCAGAACAAAGAAACTTTGAATGCTTTTTAGAAGCTGAGGAAGAAAAAAACTGGGTTAAGTCAAGAGTTAATGGTGAGGGTGGCTTTTCATGTTTAATAATTACTTTAATTAGTTTGTATTAGGAACTATTTTTTATGTTCTCAGAGTTAAATGAGGGTCTTAAAGGCTCTCAGATTCTTGGGATAGTCAAAGGTAAAAAAAAGAATAGAGGAAACAAAACAAAGCAAAGACAAAGAAAAAAAAGAAGAATGTAAAAAATAGAGAACCACAGTGTAAGAAAGCACAGAATGAATAGGTTTCAATACCTTTTCCTTGCTTTACAACTGAGGAATTAAATGAAAATCTTTCAAATGCAAATGTTACTTTGTTCCCATCATTTTACATCCTAAATCAAGTATCGAGGAAATGTAAGGTATTCCTTTTTTCTAAGAGTACATTTGAAAGACACTATTAAGCTTTCCTACAATATTTTGTGAATTCCAAGGTGCACATTCTTCATGTTAAACATTATGAAATACAAGACCTTTTACAATCACAACAATCCAGGCATCAGTTGTTGATGCCACTGTTATTGACAAAGCAGGTGCCTGCAAATTGAAACTTGCAGTATGGGTTTTATCAGTTTGGAAGAACATCCTGAAGAAAATGGTGGAAGACTTATTTAAGAAATGCTACTGTGTAGTTGCTTTGATGGCACAGAGAATGATGCTACATGGAAAAACTGACATTGACCACCCTGAGACAATGTGATTTGGTAATACCAAACTCTGTATAAGAAGATATTTTTGGAATGCTTTAACCATTTTATTTCACTTATAGTTTCATTTCACATGTGCTCAAGTTTGATATATGATAAAAACATATATCAAAATGAGTCTAAAAAAACAGAAAATAAAAATTCTAAATGATAAGAAAACATTGGGTTCTGTTTTGTCAGTATTTTAACAATGTGTTCTGTTTTAATTGTCAGTATTTTTTCTTTTCTTAACATTACCTAAAATAATAGTGGATCACAAAATCAATATTTTCTTATATTTGATGAGAGCTGGTTCTTTGAGCCTTCACCTTGTAACTACCATCTTTTTTTCAGATCAAGTGTAAGATATTGTCAGAAGATGTGTACGACTAGGGAACAATAAAATATCTAACAAGTTTTTGAAAAATGCTATTTTATATGAAGCATAAAAATAGATAAAATATTTTCATAATACTTGTCCTTACTATGTATATAAAATTATTCTATCTGTAAATAGCTAGAAAGCTCCCAATTTGTTTTTAATCTATATTTTAGGGGAAATTCATATTTTAAATGTTTGCAAATAGATAGGAGAGTCTTGCATACTTGTTCCTTTTTTTTTTTTTTTTTCTTGTATTTGGTTAAATGGACAAGGCCAATTTGGTTATGGCCAGTTTTTAAAAATTGCCCTCAAAATATACTTTTTTTTTTTTTTTTTTTTAAAGATGGCTTAAGGAATGTGGTTGGAAAATTAGAGATCATAATGACAAGTGTTGGGGAGGAAAGAAATTTTCTCTATGCTTCTAGGTTCTTTGGCTGATCTAATAAATAAATTGATATAATACAGATAAACAGGAGAAAAAGTTTAATTTCATACAAACAGGATACCTAAAGATATAAGACCCAAAGTAAGTTGGGCAGTTGAGGTTTATATGCTATTCTGAGCTAAGGATTGGAATAGGGCCTGGGGCTTCAAAGGGAAGCAGGGTAATTCACAGGATGATAGGAAGAGCCCATGCTTGGTAATTAGATGTTTGCCCTGCCATACAGATGGGTCATTCAGAAAAAAAGTTATCTCTGGTAATAGCTTTCTCTCTCTGAGTCAGGTCCCCTATCTAAATTATTTTAGGTAGTTGAGGGGGAGGTAAAAAGGTCTTCCTAAGTCTTTTGGTCCTTGATCATTTTCAGCCCAAATAATCCACATACAAAAGTGACCTATTTGGGGGTAGCTTGTTCTGAACCTCTTCACAGGATATGTTTTTAACACTTCTAACATATTCTCCAAATCATAACTCATAGGTAAGAGAATTTCTTAGCTTGATTTTGGGGTAAACAATGCAAAATCAGCACACTCAACCTTTCAGAACTTATTTTCCCAAGAATTTTTTGAATCTTTGGAGTGTTAGTTTTCCAAATAAAACTAACCTGGCTTGAAAAATATACCAAGAAAGAATATATTTGTCCTTTAAAAAAATTCTCTCTCTACTGCCCATATATCTAAAAGTTAAAATCAGTTGCCCAAAGAATTTTTTTTTTCCATGATGGGGCTATAAATGCTAAAGTTTTGCTGATGTGAAAGCCGTGTGAGAGACACTGAAAGGCTTGAGATTTTCCTCTGAAAACTTCACTTTCACAAGATCTTGTATTCTGCATCAGTTTCTTGACAATTTCTCCTGCACATGATTTACCCTCTGTTTCTCTTCACAACTCTCAATAAACACTGCCCAAACAGTGGCTACTAGTCTTCAAGAACAATTATATTCACATTTTTGAAACTAGCTGAGCTTCAATAGACATCCTCCTGCTGAAGATCCATATATCCCCCCTCCTTCCTCAAGTCTGAACTCTCTTCCAGAGCCTTTTCATCCCCAGCATTCGTCAGTGAAGACTGTGCTCATGGTGTCCTAGTCGATTTTCTTCCACAGTGCTCTTTTAATTATCAAGCAAGGCAATATTTGCCATTTACACTTGAATTTAAATGAATTCAAAGAAGATAATGAATATAAAGCACTTGGCCCAGTGAATGGCACATAATAATCATGATTATGCATATAATTGAACAAGCTGTGTTCTGTAGGAGTCAAACAGGAAGTAATTCTTCACCCTTTCAAATAGTTGCTTCATTTTCCTTGCTGATCATCTTTTTCCTTCCTCCAATCCCGCTCAACTCCACTCCTACATCTCCAATCCCTGGTATGTCTCATAACTTTTCTGATTACCCCTAGATAATAGGTGAATGTTATCATTGCTAGGTACAAATTTCAGTCCAGAAATATAAAAACGTAACAGTCTCATCTGTATAACTTTTCCCTTGTGCCAACCTCAGCCCAAGAAACCTACAGTTAGGAAGAAAGCAAAGTTGGCTCCTCCCCTTCTCTATTTCTCAATTAATCTCCTCTTTCTCTCACTTAGCTGCTGTTTAACACAACTCCTGAAAAGGGAGTGGGAAGAGGAGCAAGAAAAGGGAAACATGTTTTTGACGGACTGCTACAGTTGTAAGCTGGGTGTGGCTGATATCAAATATTTAATGAACCTTCCTTTCAAGGGGAGCTCATGTTATTTCGCGTGTGTGCGCATGCATGCACACACAGTTGGAGATCTCTTGCCTGCAGCTCCTTTGGCACTGGGATTACCACCCCAACTGGCACCTTCCCTATCAGCTCCACATTGAATTCTCCACCTCAAGTCACTTTCTGGTGAAGTGAGTCATGAGTCTATAACATCTTCAGTAGGACTTCTGTTCTTCCCAAAGTAACCCACAGTAAATTCTGTCACATGTACATTCCTTATCCTGGCAGAACCTGTAAGTGCAGCTTTCTGCTAATGCAATTTTGTCTCTCTTTGCTCTTTTGTCTCAGGCTGAGCTAGTCAGTCTATCTGATTGAGACTTTCTCCTGGCATATTCCAAATACTTCTTCTTGCTTCCTCAGACTCTACAAAGGGGTCACAATGCACTTTGATCTCTCTAAGGACATTTTTGCTATCAGCTTCTCAACCTTCCAGTGAATGTTTCAACTTTACTTCAGTAGCCTACGTGAAGGTAAAGAATATTGTTAGCAAAAGCTGTTTCACAATCTTTAGTCCATTCTTTGTAGATATTCATTCAAGCACCTGGTTTAAGGATATGTGATTATTTGCCATCTAGTGAATTATTCTGAGCTTTCAGTCTTCTACAGAAATAATGAAACACCCCAGAATACTCTGATTTACATATGTATACATTTTTCTATATACCTATCAATCTATCCATTTATCATCTGTCAATCAATCTTCGTATCTTTATGTAGATTTGTAGATATATATGTGTGTGGTTGTAGATAAACAGATAAAGATGGAAAGCAGAAAAAGAAGGAAGAAAATGAGAGGGACAGTAGAGGAAGAGAGAGGGATTACTAAGAAGGAAAAGCATAAATAGGTAGAGAAAGTCATATGAAGGTGATTTTTCAGCTTCGCTGTAATGAATGCCCTTTACATCCTCTTGACTCTGAGTTTTATTCTTTTCTCAAGAAACTTGGAATATATTTGTCACATTACCAATCAGCAAAAACTAAATTCTGAGAAATTGCTCTTCATAGTCATAATTTGATTAAAGAATAATCCAGGAAATTTGAAAAAATGGCAAAATTAGCTCCCTGAACTTCTTTAGCCCTCATTGGGCTTCAAGATACTTCAGTTTCTTCTGCTCCACTATGAGATCTAGAGTCTTTCTACCAGCTAAGAATTAGGAATTTCATGATCAAACCAAAGGAAAAAACGTTGTGCTGGTTGACAAAGCTAATTAGCCAATAAGAAACAGGATAGAGGAGGAAATGCCAACCAACTTGTAGGTAAAATGCCAGGAATGAAACAAAATAAGTAGCAGCAGAACAGATTACTACTGAAGGACTGAAACTACTTCACAACTGATCACTGAGAACTATTCAAGGAAGTCATTGTAAAGCACATAGTTGATAATGAATAACTGTTGAGGAAAAAATATGTTTCATACTCCCATCAATAGAGTATTATCAACTGTGAACAATAAGATTTGGTCCTTGAGTTGATAAATTATAGTAAAAGTGAGATAAAGGGTTAATGTAATGCAATAAATAAGGAATTCTTTTTTTTTTTTTTTAAACATTAGTTTTTCAGTAGTAGCTGTTTTAAGTTTGATGTACCATATGGCCACTCTCTGCTTTAGGTTCTTCTTTTGTAAAATTCAGATTATAAAAGTAACTTCCTTGAAGTGTTTTTTTGTGGATTAAATGAAAACTATTCCACAAAATTAATCCATTAAATGGAAATTTATGTTAAATATCTCACTGTATCTTATAATTGCTCAATAAATTTATTTACTAATTTATTGATATTATTGTCACTACTATTATCGCATAATGGTTTTATGTATTGATAACTAGAACTGTGTCAGTTTCTGGGCTGAGTGAAGTCAAAAACGAAAAAAATAAATGAAAAAAATACAGAAGATTGGAGTTCAACACAGAACTGGATACTCATTTTCTTGATTTGGTATTTACTTAAGAAAAAAAAGCTTTTTGTGTCCACACACCTACTTATGTCTATTTGTAAAATTTATTTTAAGAAAAAGAATGCTAATTTACATTCCCTCTATTTCCTGACATCTATTGAAATACTATTCTCTGTGAACATCTTGTTAAAACCTGGGAATAGAATTGTAACTACGGTGCCAATTTATTTCTGATTTTATTCCGTAGCATCTCATGTGAGAATAAAATTAGGCTCAAATCAACAAATCCATTTGATTACATTCAGACTGAATAGAACACGGACACAATTTGCTCTTATTTTTAACTCTTGGAGAGTAAAAGAGAAGGAAGAATTTTACTAGAATGATAATCTCTAAGACTCTTCCAGATTAGTTCATATACCAAGAAATCTTAGATACACTATTTCTAACACTGGATAATCTGATGAATTTTGGGATGCTTATTTAGAACCCCTTGAGACTAATGAGAGTTATCCTTGTAAATTTTGTGTCTGTCAAGACATTGCATCTTATTTCTAAGAGTTTATTTCTTTAAATCAAATGAAGAATATTACCTACTCTGTAAAGAGCTTAGATGTTTCATTTTGTTATATATATATTTTGTTCAATATTAGAATTTTATCTATATTACCATTGTACTAAATTCAAAATAATGGGGCTTCCCTGGTGGCACAGTGGTTGAGAGTCCACCTGCCAATGCAGGGGACACGGGTTCGTGCCCTGGTCCGGGAAGATCTAACATGCCACGGAGCGGCTGGGCCCGTGAGCTATGGCCGCTGAGCCTGCACGTCCGGAGCCTGTGCTCTGCAATTGGAGAGGCCACACAGTGAGAGGCCCGCGTACCACACAAAAAAAATAATAATAATGAAGTGCATTTACACAGAAAATATACTGAACTAGATGATAAGAAGATCAATCTATGCACATTTACTTTTCCTTTTAAATTAAACATTCTAATGCTTCTTAGCAATTACCAAAAGTTGATACGAGTCAACCTAATGGTTTTACACTTTATGCGTATTGACCAATACTCAGCTGACATAGGTGTTTATCTTACCTGAGGAATATGAATAACAACATGCTGTGGAACTTGAGAAGGTGAACAAAAAGTGTTTTTCTGATAAATTATTTATTTATGTATTATTTATGTTACACAAATTTAAACAATGTATAGTAAGTGAGAAGAAATTTACTATATTTGGAGCAAAAATAAATGAAAAGTTTCTTAGGACCTTTATTAATATTTCAATATGAGTATTATTCTGCTGTATAATTGATTTTTGGAGAGTATTTTGCATATGTTTTCTGAAATCTAATGACTGAAGCTCAAAATTGTTAGAGTATGCATGAGTTTGATATCACTTGTTTTGGGACAAGCTTCTGAGACTGAGGCCAAGGTAAGAGCTACTGCCAAACTGGGAGACATTTTCAACAGCTTTCAAAATGACCTCCTTTAAGAGTCTCTCTCTCCACAGTTTCATACCTCATACACCAGATGTATGAATAGAGAAAAGGATCAGAGCTTGTTCCTATCCCTTGTATTCCAAGTCTCATGGCTTTTTAAATTTCTTTTTTGGGGGGGAGGGAGAGAGGAGGGGCTAATTTCAATTTCTGTTACATGAAACTCTTGGTTAATTATTGTTAAAATGAAACAGTCGCCAAACAATATGGCTTTGATTAATGATCTGGAGCATTGAATTTATAAGCAATCCCAAGAAAACTTTTTCTGCTTAAACCAGTATGTTGATCTCTCTTTTGAAAAAGTAGAAAATGGGCACCAGAGTTTTGCAAAGCTAAGGTGAAATGCTTTATATGTAAAAAGGGTTTTAATAAATACCTGTGAAAAGAATGTTGAATTACAATAATTTATTGGAATTCTACTCTATGAGAGGCATAGGTTTTTAACAGATATAAAAGAAAACAATTAGGATACCAGTTCACCACAAGACAGTAAAAAAGTGGATCAAAAATTGGAATCCGACTCTATTCTACTTCACTAATCATTCTTTACTTCAATGGCATAAATGGAAGGACATTAGAGATAAGGTGAAAGACTCTTTTACTGTATCCTAAAGTTTTTAATCTTAAAATTATAAATCACAAATATAATTCTCTAATTTCTGGAATAATTATGCTACCAAGTCTAAGTTCATACTGATTGCTGTACTACAGGCCAATAAATCGAGAGATGAGTTGTTGGGGCAAGGAATAGCTACTTTATTTGTAAAGCCAGCAGACGGAGAAGATGGTGGACTTGTGTTCCAAGAACTATCTTGCCTGGCTTTGGATGCTAGTTTCTTATATAGAACAAAGAGGTAGAGGTGAGGAGGTCAAGTAAAAACGATGGTATGTTATTGCAAATATTTCCTGATTCCAGCCAGACTCTGGAGGGGATATGTTAATTTCTTCTCTCCTGCAGCCATTCATAGATGGGCCTGGTCAGGATGTTTCTTTGAGCTAAACAAAGGTATTTTAGCTTAACATTTAGGCATGGGAGGCAGGCTCCCAGAGATGGGCCATTATGTATACTTTAAGCCATAAGCAACATCACTTTAGCGATTAACTTGTAGCAAAAGCAATAGAATATAAAGGTTAACAAAAGAAACAGATCCAATATGGAGTCAGATTTGTTCTTCCCTATTACAATTACATTTATCAGAAGAAATATTTTAGCATTTCTAAAATCACATCATTGAGTTTGCTATCTTTTCCATATACTTATAACTTTATGTCAGAAAACATTTGCTTCCATTAGGATATTTTTCAATCTAAGATAGAAATAAACTCACAAAACAGTATGGAATAAAGACATAAATACACTTAAGAATAGCGCAGGGCTTCCCTGGTGGTGCAGTGGTTGGGAGTCTGCCTGCCGATGCAGGGGACACGGGTTCGTGTCCCGGTCCAGGAAGATCCCACATGACGTGGAGTGGCTGGTCCCGTGAGCTGTGGCCACTGAGCCCACACATCCAGAGCCTGTGCTCCACGATGGGAGAGGCCACAGCAGTGAGAGGCCTGCATACCACAAAAAAAAAAAAAAAAGAATAGCACATAATTTTGTCATGGGTTTTGAAGGACAGTTGTTTATAGGTTCAGAAATTCCCAATTTAGAGGCTTTCCTTTTTCAGTTTTTTCCAGCATTATGTATCTTGGTATTATTCATTTATTAATTCATATTATTATTTATTAATTCATATTATTATTCAACACATATTTGTTGACTACCTACTGTAGGCCAAGCCTTCAATTAAGTATTAAGAAGTCGGGAATTAGCCCTATAGAAATTTTATTTCTGCTAGAGATACAAGCAAATAAATCTCATTAAGTGTGAGAATAGAGCTAGGATAAGGTCAATTTCAGAAACACACAATTTGATGGGTGCACAGGCAAAGAGCCCTGAACCCAGATATGGGAACAGGTGTTTGGATCAAGTTATCCTAAACCTATTTTGCATACAGAATATGAAACTTTGTAATGAGAATGTGTCTAATGTGACAAAGACAATAATGACATATCAGTTTATAAATGACACTGAAAACACAAATGAATTTAAGAAAATACCCAGGAATTTCTAATAAAATATTGCTTTTGTTAACTTTTTTTTTTTTTTAAGTTAACATGGCCAACAGTTTCCTTAACTCTATTATGAGCCCTGGATGAAATCTGAAAGAAGAATAAAGTTATAACTTATTTAAAAGAAATCACAAACACTATTTCTTTCAATCCTTTATTTTATCTCCTGAGATCTCACATTCAAGTGCTAAGAGGAACTGACCCTACTCAGCTACTAAGAATTGACAAGATCACAGCTCTAGATAATATATCTTTAGATAAATGATACTATTTTCTTTTCCTTTCTGACTATTCTTAGTACAAATGTCTCAATAAAGTTCTCCAAGTTTCCATCCTTCTCCTTGAAACTTCTCAGTTCTCCAAATTATTTTGAAGAATTGTTGTGTAGATAGGCAGGCCAAAAGTCAAAATTCAAGAAAAAAGAAGTTACATTCTTCAGTATGTCATTCTTACTAGCTTATGATCCTGGTGTTTAAGTGTTTTTGCTGAAGATTGCTACCTAGAATTTAAACAATCAATAAAGGAGAAAAAGTTGAATAAATAGCATTATTATGTATACAGGTAACAATTAGCACAGATATTCTTAGGCCCTTATCTGAGTTTCTATTATAGATTCCATTTTTAAAGGGGCATTCAAGCTGAAATTAGCCTTAAAACACCTTAGCTGAGAGGTAAATATGTTTTATCTAATATAGTTTAGATAATTCTAAGCAAATATGGAAATGTTCTCTAGTCTTAAAGCATTTAATGTAATTCAAAAATTTCCATCTCAGACACGAGCTTCAACTGATTGCTATTACATTAAGTAAAAAGGAGTATTTAGAGATCATTCAAACACAAAGTAGGATTGAGATGTAGTTTTAGATCCACATTGAGGGAATGTTATATTATTTCAAAATGATTACAATTATTTTGTGTCTCACAATATAGAAATACTTCTGTGATATCAATAATTTCCAATATCTAATATAGCAACATATTTATGGGATTTCCATGATCTATCCAAGTGGGTTCCTGCTGGACAGGGATGGGGATGGGGTCTGGGAGCTAGAATGTTTTTCAGATCCATTGGTATACATTGGGCAAACACAGTCTTCTTTACAAACATAAAGTGAGACACTTTTACACCAAGGCCTTATTCCAGAATTTTTCAATATTGAGTGTATAGCATTAAGATTAATTAGACTCATCTTTTTTTGTTGGAATCGCACCCATTTCCCCATAAGCAAAGTTTTATTGACCTAAGAAAATATAACAAATAGGAAATAAAATAGGAAAAATATGACCATTTAGATTTGCTTTAAAATAGAGTGATAGATCTGTCGCCTTCCTTGCCCTTCTACTCCATCAGGGCATTTGTATAGAAAATCTATCTTTTCAAGAAAATTTCTGGATTGAGAGAGGTGTTCTTATTATGGTTATACCTTGTATTTAGATTATAAATCCAGAAATCTTGGAAACTCTGAAAAAGTGCAGTTCCACAGCTTCTATGATTATTTACTTGGTAAAGGCTTGAATTCATCTTTGTGGGCCTGAGAGGTCTCTTATACGGGAAAAAATACACCAGAGATCCTTTTGGCTTTGTTAATGTGAAATAAGATATTTTTTATGATGTAGTCAGTGAGATGCTTAAATATCCTTTATATAAATGTGACAACTTGTTTTCATTGTGAGCAGATTCACATCTTGACAGATAAGTATATTAACTGGAAGAAGGAGTATGGGAAAGTATTATATGATCACCAAGTTGAAGTAGGAAGAAATGAACATGGTTCAACCTGTGAATGAGGTAATTCCCACAGAACTGTAATTACTTTCCTGTGTAGCAATAGATGAGTATTAAAATAAATCACCACATTTTGTCTGCCTTGAATGAAAATATACAATGGCCAAGATGAAGGTGGTACTGGTCAACATCTGCCATAAATACCTAATTTCTGAATATTACCAAATGTGTCAACCTATAATGTTTCAAAAATATGAGACAATTATGATTAGGTCCTTTATTGAGTGATACATAAGTGTAAAAAGCAAATGAAAAATAAACTCACATTCTGCTTTAACAGCTTTAGGAAAAAAGGACCAGAAGGAGTCAACTATGATTTGATATTTTGGGAACAGATTATATAGGAAGAGGTCAAGGAGAATACTATAAAAAGTTAATCCCAGAATAGAGGGGAGAAATAGGTATTGACTTGTCTATCAACTTCATGAGTGTTCTGAAACCAAAACAAAAACCTTAGACTTCCTGTAAGCAGGAGCCTTTCCAGGTTCACAATGATGCCAAGTTACAATCCAAGGGTGTCACTAATATCGTGCCAGTTGTTAGCTCTAGAAGATGAAAGTATTATGACTTGTGACGAGCAATAAGGGATAAATAAGGGTAGTTAATGTGTATCTATAACTTCTGTTTTTATCACATCATAATTGGTCTAAAACTGTCTTTTAAGGAATTGAAGGAGAACTATCTAAAGTGGAAATCATTTTGCAATGAGTTGAAGAGTGAAAAAACATATTGTCATTACTATTTCTTTTTATTCTCCCTGAATCCCATAAATAGTCGATGTATGTGTGTAGAAAGAAGGTCAGTGTTGCAAGTGAAGGTGTCGATGGCCATCAGATGGGAGTAGTGGTTTGATCATATCAGTCTTGTTGGAGATGAATATATATAGCTTATGGACAGATATTTAGGTGAGAGATGGATGAAAATTATAAAGGACAATCAGGAATGTCTAGGGGTTAATATTCAGTAGCTATTTTAAATTATTGTTACATAATACAAAATTAATTCAGGTAAGTCATTATGCACAAACCATAAGAGTTTTGTATATGAAAATCTTATGCATATTTTTACAAATGGATTCATTACATGCTTTTGTATGTTAATTAGGTCAGTGTTAATGTATTAGAAACATTTTTTGCTTAATCAACTACTAATTATGCAGTGTGAGTAAGCAATGATTAGAGAAAGGTTTATATGCTTATTTATATGAATTCTCCCTGAATCATCCTAAAATTTCAACAGAATTCTGCATACATTAAAACACATGCTTAGGGGTGCTTCAAGATGGTGGAGGAGTAAAATACATCAAAAATACCTATACATGTGGAACATGTATTGATGTTAACAATTGATGTTAACATTTTGATGTTAAAATACATCAAAAATACATATACATGTGGAACAACTCTTACTGAACACCTACTGAATGCTGGCAGAAGACCTCAGACTTCCCAAAAGGCAAGAAATTCCCCATGTACCTGGGTAGGGCAAAAGAAAAAAGAAAAAGCAGAGACAAAAGAAAAGGGACAGGACCTGCACCTCTGGGAGGGAACTGTGAAGGAGGAAAAGTTTACACACACTAGGAAGCCCCTTCACTGGTGGAGACGGGGGTGGGTCTGGGGAAAGCTTCAAAGCCACAGAGGAGAGCACAGCAACAGTGGTGCAGAAGGCAAAGTGGAGAGATTCCTGCATAGAGGATCAGTGCCGACCAGCACTCACCAGCCTGAGAGGCTTGTCTGCTCACCCACTGAGGCGGGTGGGGTCTGGGAGCTGAGGCTCAGCTTTGGAGGTGAGATCCCAGGGAGAGGACTGGGGTTGGCTGAATGAACACAGCCTGAAGAGGGCTAGTGCACCACAGCTAGGCAGGAGGGAGTCCGGGAAAAAGTCTGGAACTGCCTAAGATTCAAGAGACCATTGTTTCGTGGTGTGCAAGGAGAGGGGATTCAGAGCACTGCCTAAATGACCTTCACAAGCGGGCATGAGCCGTGGCTATCAGTGTGGACCCCAGAGATGAGCATGAAATGCTAACATTGGTGCTGCAGCCACCAAGAATCCTGTGTGCAAGCACAGATCACTATTCACACTTCCCTCCCCACCCCCAGTGAGCCTGTGTAGCCTGCCACTGCCAGGGTCCCGTGATCCAGAGACAGCTTCCCCTGGAGAACACATGGCACATCCCCCACTGTTGCAACATCACACTGGTCTCTGCTGCCGCAGGCTCACCCCGCATTCCGTACCCCTCCCTCCACCCCGGACTGAGTGAGCCAGAGCCCCTGAATCAGCTGCTACTTTAACCCCGTCCTGTCTGAGCAAAGAACAGATGCCCTCAGGTGACCTACACACAGAGACAGGGCCAAATCCAAAGCTGAACCCCAGGAGCTGTGCGAACAAAGAAGAGAAAGGGAAATTTCTCCCTGCAGCCTCAGGAGCAGTGGATTAAACACCCACAGTGAACTTGAGGTACTCTGCATCACTGGAATACCTGAATAGACAATGAATCAACCCAAAATTGAGTCGGTGGACCTTAGAAACAACTGTAAACTTGGAGTTTGCTGTATACAACTGACTTGTTTCTGATTTTTATGTTTATCTCAGTATAGTTTCTAGCGCTTAATATCATTGGTGGATTTGTTTATTGGTATGGTTGCTCTCTTATTTTTTCTTTTATTACTTTTTGTTAATTTTTTTTACTTTAACAATATATTTTATTTTACTTTATAATATTTAATTTATTATTATTTTTTTCTTTCTTTCTCCCTATTCTTCTGAGCTGTGTTGCTGACAGGGTATTGGTGCTCCAGCCGGGTGTCAGACCTGTGACTCTGAGGTGGGAGAGCCGAGTTCAGGACATTGGACAATCAGAGACCTCCCAGCCCCATGTAATATCAATAGGCGAGAGCTCTACCAGAGATCTCCATCTCAATGCTAAGACCCAGGTCCATTCAACAGTCAGCAAGATCCAGTGCTGGACACACCATGCCAAACAACTAGCAAGACAGGAACATAACCCCACCCATTACCAGAGAGGCGGCATAAAATCAAAATAAGTTCACAGACACGCTAAAATACACCACCGGATGTGGTCTGGCCCACCAGAAAGACAAGACCCAGCCCCACCCACCAGAATACAAGCACCAGTCCCCTTCACCAGGAAGCCTAAACAAATGCCTGAACAATCCTTACGCACTGAGGGAAGACACCAAAAACAAAGGGAAGTACGAACCTGCAGCCTGCGAAAAGGAGACCACAAACAAAGGAAATTAAATAAAATGGGAAGCCAAATAAATATGTAGCAGATGAAGGAGCAAGGTAAAAATCCACCAGACCAAACAAATGAAGAGGAAATAGGCAGCCTCTCTGAAAAAGAATTCATAGTAATGAGAGTAAAGATGATCCAAAATCTTGGAAATAGAATGGAGAAAATACAAAAAACGTTTAACAGGGACCTAGAAGAACTAAAGGGCAAACAAACAATGAAGAACAACACAATAAATGAAATTAAAAATTCTCTTGAAAGAATCAATAGCAGAATAAATGAGGTAGAAGAATGGATAAGTGACCTGGAAGATAAAAAAGTGGAAATAACTACCAAAGAGCAGAATAAAGAAAGAAGAATGAAAAGGATGAGGACAGTCTCAGAGACATCTGAGACAACAGTAAATGCACCAACAATTGATTATAGGGGTCCCAGAATAAGAAGAGAAAAAGAAAGGGACTGAGAAAATATTTGAAGAGATTAGAGTTGAAAACTTCCTTAACATGAGAAAGGAAATAGTCAGTCAAGTCCAGGAAAGACAAAGAGTCTTATACAGGATAAATCCAAGGAGAAACATGCCAAGACACATATTAAACATACCATCAAAAATTAAATACAAAGAAAACATATTAAAAGCAGCAAGGGAAAATCAACAAATAACATACAAGGGAATCCCCATAAGGTTAACAGTTGACCTTTCAGCAGAAACTCTACAAGCCAGAAGGGAGTGGCAGGACATATTTAAAGTGATGAAAGGGTAAAACCTTTACAGAGAAGCAAAAGCTAAGAAAATTCAACACCACCAAGCCAGCTTTACAACAAATGCTAAAGGAACTTCTCTAGGCAGGAGACACAAGAGAAGGAAAAGACCTACAAAAACAAACCTAAAACAATTAAGAAAATGATAATAGGAACATACATATTGATAATTAACTTAAATGTAAATGGATTAAGTGCTCCAGCCAAAAGACATAGACTGGCTGAATGGATACAAAAACAAGACCTGTATATATGTTGTCTACCAGAGACCAACTTCAGACCTAAGGACACATACAGACTGAAAGTGAGGGGATGGAAAAACATATTCCTCGCAAATGGAAATCAAGAGAAAGGTGGATTAGCAATTCTCATATCAGACAATATAAACTTTAAAATAAAGACTATTACAAGAGAAAAACAAGGACACTACATAGTGATCAAGAGATCAATTCAAGAAGAAGATATAACAATTGTAAGTATTTACACACCCAACATACGAGCACCTCAATACATAAGGCAAATGCTAACAGCCATAAAAGGGGAAATCGACATTAATGCAATCATAGTAAGGGACTTTAACACCCCACTTTAATCACTGGACAGATCATCCAAAGTGAAAATAAAAAGGAAACACAAGCTTTAAATGACACATTAAACAATATGGACTTAATTGATATTTATAGGACATTCCATTGAAAAACAACAGGATACACTTTCTTCTCAAGTGCTCATGGAACATTCTCCAGGATAGATCATACCTTGGGTCACAAAACAAGGCTTGGTAAATGCAAGAAAATTGAAATCATATCAAGTATCATTTCCGACCACAATGCTATGAAACTAGATATCAATTACAGGAAAAAATTTGTAAAAAATACAAACAGGGCTTCCCTGGTGGTGCAGTGGTTGAGAGTCTGCTTGCTGATGCAGGGGACATGGGTTCGTGCCCCGGTCCGGGAAGATCCCACATGCCGCAGAGCGGCTGGGTCCGTGAGCCATGGCCGCTGAGCCTGCGCATCCAGAGCCTGTTGCTCCGCAACGGGAGAGGCCACAACAGTGAGAGGCCCGCGTACTGCAAAAAAAAAAAAAAAAAAAAACAAACACACGGAGGCTAAACTATACGCAACTAAATAACCAAGAGATCACTGAAGAAGTCAAAGAGGAAATCAAAAAATACCTAGAAACAAATGACAATGAAATCACGACGACCCAAAACCTATAGGATGCAGCGAAAGCAGTTCTATGAGGGAAGTTTACAGCACTACAATCCTACTTCAAGAAACAAGAAAGATCTCAAATAAGCAAGCTAACCTTGCACCTAAAGCAATTAGAGAAAGAAGAACAAAACCACACCAAAGTTAGCAGAAGGAAAGACTTTATAAAGATCAGATCAGAAATAAATGAAAAGAAAAAAAGGAAACAAGAGCAAAGATCAATAAAACTAAAAGGTGGTTCTTTGAGAAGATTAACACAATTGCTAAACCACTAGTCAGACTCACCAAGAAAAAAAGGGAGAAGACTCAAACAGAATTAGAAATGAAAAAGGAGAAGTAACAAATGACACTGCAGAAATTCAAAGGATCATGAGAGATTACTATAAGAGCTATATGCCAATAAAATGGAAACCCTGTAAGAAAGGGACAAATTCTTAGAAAAGCACAATATTGCAAGACTGAACCAGGAAGAAATAAAAAATATAAACAGACCAGTCACAAGCAATGAAATTGCAACTGTGATTAAACAGCTTCCAACAAACAAAAGCCCAGGACCAGATGGCTTCACAGACGAATTCTATGAAACATTTAGAGAAGAGCTAACACCTATCCTTCTCAAACTCTTCCAAAATATAGCAGAGGGAGAAGCACTCCCAAACTCATTCTACGAGACCTGGTATCATCACCCTGATACCAAAACAAGACAAAGATGTCACATAAAAAGAAAACTACAGACCAATATAACTGATAAGCATAGATGTAAAAATCCTCAACAAAATACTAGAAATAGAATCCAACAATACATTAAAAGGATCATACACCATGATCAAGTGGGGTTTACCCCAGGAACGCAAGGATTCTTCAATATAAGCAAAACAAACAATGTGGTACAGCATATTAACAAACTGAAGGATAAAAAACATATGATCATCTCAATAGATGCAGGAAAAGCTTTTGACAAAATTCAACACCCATTTATGATAAAAACTCTCCAGAAACTAGGCATAGAGGGAACTTACCTCAACATAATAAAGGCCATATATGACAAACCGACAGGCAACATCATTCTCAATGGTGAAATACTGAAACCATTCCTCTAAAATCAGGAACAAGACAAGGATACCCACTCCCACCGCTATTATTCAACATAGTTTTGGAAGTTTTAGCCACAACAATGAGAGAAGAAAAAGAAATAAAAGGAATCCAAATCGGAAAAGAAGAAGTAAAATTGTCACTGTTTGCAGATGACATGATACTATACATAGAGAATCCTAAAGATGCTATCAGAAAACTACTAGAGCCAATCAATGAATTTGGTAAAGTAACAGGATATGAAATTAATGCACAGATATCTCTTATATTCCTATACACTAATGATGAAACATCTTAAAGAGAAATTAAGGAAATACTCCCTTTTACCATTGCAACAAAAAGAATAAAATACCTAGGAAAAAAGCTAACCAAGGAGACAAAAGACCTGTATGCAGAAAACTATAAGACACTGATGAAATAAATTAAAAATGATAGAAACAGATGGAAAGATATACCTTGTTCTTGGATTGGAAGAATAATATTGTGAAAATGACTATACTAGCCATAGCAATCTACAGCTTCAATGGAATCCCTATCAAACTACCAATGGCATTTTTCAAAAAGCTAGAACAAAAAATTTCACAATTTTTATGGAAACACAAAAGATCCCGAATAGCCAAAGCATTCTTGAGAAAGAAAAATGGAGCTGGAGAAATAAGGCTCCCAGACTTCAGACTATACTACAAATCTACAGTAATCAAGACCATATGGTACTGGCACAAAAACAGAAACATAGATCAATGGAACAGGATAGAAAGCCTAGAAATAAACCCACACACATATGGTCACCTTATCTTTGATTAAGGAGGCAAGAATATACGATGGAGGAAAGACAGCCTCTTCAATAAGTGGTGCTGGGAAAACTGGACAGCTACATGTAAAAGAATGATATTAGGGCTTCCCTGGTGGCGCAGTGGTTGAGAGTCTGCCTGCCGATGCAGGGGACACGGGTTCGTGCCCCGGTCTGGGAAGATCCCACATGCCACGGAGCAGCTGGGCCTGTGAGCCATGGCCGCTGGGGCTGCGTGTCTGGAGCCTGTTTTCCGCAACGGGAGAGGCCACAGCAGTGAGAGGCCCGCGTACCGCAAAAAAAAAAAGAATGATATTAGAACACTCCCTGACACCATACACAAAAATAAACTCAGGCCTTCCCTGGTGGCGCAGTGGTTGAGAGTCCACCTGCCAATGCAGGAGACATGGGTTCATGCCCCAGTCCGGGAAGATCCCACATACAATGGAGCAGCTGCGCCCGTGAGCCATGGCTGCTGAGCCTGCACGTCCGGAGCCTGTTGCTCCACAACGGGAGAGGCCACAACAGTGAGAGGTCCGCGTACCACAAAAAAAAAAAAAAAACTCAAAATGCATTAAAGACTTAAATGTAAGGCCAGACACTACAAAACTCTTAGAGGAAAACATAGGAAGTACACTCTTTGACATTAATCACAGCAAGATCCTTTTTGGCTCACCTCTTAGAGAAATGAAAATAAAAACAAAAATAAACAAATGGGACCTGATGAAACTTAAAAGCTTTTGCACAGCAAAGGAAACCGTAAACTAAATGAAAAGACAACCCTCCAAATGGGAGAAAATATTAGCAAATGACGCAACTGACAAAGGATTAATCTCCAAAACTTACAAGCAGCTCATGCAGCTGAATATCAAAAAATCAGACAACCCAATCCAAAAATGGGCAGAAGACCTAAATAGACATTTCTCTAAAGAAAAAATACAGATTGCCAATAAACATATGAAAGGATGCTCAACACCACAAGTCATTAGAGAAATGCAAATCAAAACTATAATGTGTGGGCTTCCCTGGTGGCGCAGTGGTTGAGAGTCCGCCTGCTGATGCTGGGGACACGAGTTCATGCCCCGTTCTGGGAAGATCCCACATGCTGTGGAGTGGCTGGGCCCGTGAGCCATGGCCACTGAGCCTGCACGTCCGGAGCCTGTGCTCTGCAACGGGAGAGGCCACAACAGTGAGAGGTCCGCGTACCACAAAAACACACACAAAAAAACAAAACAACTACAATGTGGTATCATCTCACACCACTCAGAATGGCCATCATCAAAAAATCTATAAACAATAAATGCTGGAGAGGGTGTGGAGAAAAGGGAACCCTCCTGCACTGTTGGTGGGAATGTAAATTGATTCAGCCACTATGTACAATATGCAGGTTCCTTAAAAAACTAAAAATAGAACCACCATATGACCAGCAATCCCACTACTGGTCATATACCCTGAGAAAACCGTAATTTGAAAGAGACATGTACCACAATATTTATTGCAGCACTATTTACAATATTCAGGACATGGAAGCAACCGAAGTGTCCAATGACAGATGAATGGATAAAGAAGATGTGGCACATATTTAAAATGGAATATTACTCAGCCATAAAATGAAACGAAATTGAGTTATTTGCAATGAGGTGGGAGGACATAGAGGCTGTCATACAGAGTGAAGTAAGTCAGAAACAGAAACAAATATCATATGCTAACACATATATATGGAAGCTAAAAAAGAAAAAAATGGTTCTGATGAACATAGTAGCAGGGAGGGAATAAAGGTGCAAATGTAGAGAATGGACTTGAGGACATGGGGAGGGGGAAGTGTAAGTTGGGATGAAGTGAGAGTGTTGCATTGACATATATACACTACCAAATGTAAAATAGAATGCTAGTTGATAGCAGCAGCATAGCACAGGGAGATGAGCTCGATGCTTTGTGAACACCTAGAGGGGTGGGATAGGGAGAGTGGGAGGGAGGTTCAAGAGGGAGGGAATATGGAATATTTGTATATGTATAGCTGATTCACTTTGTTATACAGCAGAAAGTAACACAACATTATAAAGCAATTATACTCCAATAAAGAGGTTAAAAAATAAATAAATAAAAACCACATGCTTAAAAAGTTTGGCGTAAATGTATTGGATGCAAAGACCAAAAAACTGACTGAAACTTCCAATCACCCCTTTGCCACATATTCTGCCCCTTCAGATTACCAAAATCTTTGTTAATGGCTCCTCCTGCATAGGTATTCTACACAAGTTTTCAACTTTCCTCATTTGAAAGAGCTTCAGGGGCGTTGGGTTTCATAATACCATAAGGAAAGAAAATCTAATACGACCATCATTGCTGCCTGAGATTAGGTAATCTGCTCCCTTCCCAGGAATCTGCTCCTAATTTTCAGAGTGGGGTCAGCTGATCTAACCAATTTCATTTGAGAAGTGCTTTACTATGTTCTTTTTAAAAGAGCAGTAAATATAGATAGGTGAATTTGGTTTGTTTTTTAAAGATTTCCCAGATTACTTAATTATTCTGATGTATATCATAAATATCTAAAAGGAGAAAAATCAAAGGTATTATCTTCCAAACTTATTTCCTTATGCTACTCCAAGTTTTTCCATTTAAAAAAATTTTTCTCCAATCATCTTTTCTTTTTTAAATATTTATTTATTCATTTGGCTGCATCAGGTCTTGGTTGCAGCATGCAGGGGTCTTCGTTGCAGCAGCGCATGGGAACTTTCACTGCAGTGCACTGGCTTCTCTCTAGTTTTGGCGCATGGGCTCTAGAGCATGCAAGCTCAGTAATTGTGGTGCGCAGGCTTAGCTGCCCCGCTGCATGTGGGATCCTAGTTCCCTGACCAGGGATTGAACCCGCGTCCCCTGCATTGGAAGGCAGATTCCCAACCATGGACCACCAGGAAAGTTCCTCTAATCATCTTTAAGATTAATGATCTGTGAAACAAACTTTGGAAAACCATGCCACAGGTAAATATCAGAATCTACAGTAAATTATCTCTCTTTCTCTCTTTTGTCTCTTTCTTCCCCCCTTCCTCTCTATTGCTCTGATATCATGGTCAGTAATTTGATAATTTGAATCCATGTAATGATCAAGATCATAATATAATGGACTTCAATTCACTGTCAACTGCAAAGAGTTCACTCATTGACCTTCACCTCATTTCCAGAGAGGATATTACAAGATGACATCCTTTAGTCCTGTTGCTTTGGAAGAGACCCAGCATTTAAAAACTTTGTAGGGACACTGTATACCATCCAACCTCCCAGTACATATTGACCATCTGTTTCAAATTTATGATTTATTAGGGAAATTAATGTGGATGTCATTCAATAGATTCCTAGAAATTCTGCAAAGAAGTTTAAGCATATGCACAATGCATAAATCACAGTGTTAAGAAGAAAGAAATAATAATGCTGGTATGTAGTCATTGACTCTCAAAAACCATACCACTTTTTTGAAAATAAATATCATTTTCAAAATCTTTTTACTGTATTTAACTCTAGGGATGTGTTGAGACAAACAGGATAATATAGAATCATTAAGCCAAATTTTCTCCCCTAATCAATATTTAAAAAAAAAATTACAAAGAAAAATAAGGTGATATGGGAGGAGAACATTTTATCTCTAAGTAGAAGTTGTGAAGATTAAGAATATGCTCTGAGAGCTGCAAGAGAAAGGCAAAAACGCAGGAGAGTGACCATCAAAGGTTTTCAATTCAACACAATAGCACAATAGTTTCAATTCAACTAGCCTACAGAGAAGATTGCAAAAAGTAGCCACAAATTTTTACTTTCCCTATATGCATGCCCTTTTGCAAAGTAATTTTGAAGCTCTTCCAATCAAGAGATGGAGATTATTTCTTCACTTTTTATATCTGGACTTGACCATGTGTCTTGCCTTGGCCCATGGGATGTTAGCAAATGTGATACAAGCAGAGATTTTAAAAGAGATCAGAGCTCATTTTGCCTACGCTTGGAAAATTTGAGATTGCCATGTAAACGAAGCTGATTTAGCTTACTGGAAATTGAGAGAACACATGTAGCTGAGATGAGCCATCCCACCTGAGGAGCCACCATGCCTGGCGATTGCCAATCTTGTGACTGAGGCCCTGTGAGATCATCCAGCAACTAGCCAACCTGCCAGCTGACCATAGGTAAGTGAGAGAGCCTAGCATGACCAGCCGAACTGGCCTAGACCACAAGAATATCAAGACAAGCCACAGAAATATGAGCTAAATAACACTGTTATTGTTTTAAATCATTATATTTGGGGGGGAGGCAGTTTTTTATACAGCAAAAGCTAACTAAAATGCCTGCTTAGTTAACATAGCAAAGACAGGGTCTATGTTTACCAAATCCCATTTTATTTTCCTTTTCCAGGATTCACAGGGAGAGTAGATTGCACACCTGCCCTTGTTGTTAGCTTGGTGCCAGATGATGGTTTCTGGCAAATATCTTCCGCTATTGCTCAATTAAATTAAAAGTTACATTTTTATGATTAGGTTTCAAATTAATAACCTCTGTTTAGAAGGAAAGTAAAGTTAGGTAACTTTTAGACTCTTGGCGACAAAACTTAAATACACTTAAGAATAGATGTTAATATGATAATTGATCCTTCCTACATTTACTACCTAGATGTTTAGCCCCAAGCTTCACTGCAAAGACCCAGAGATTTTTGTTGAATATGTTGGGAGAGTAATTTACCCAAGTTAGATTAATCCAAATGGTTAACAACTAAACTAGGACATTTGATGTATTTTCTTTACTTCTCCTAAACTCAAAGCTGAGTATATTTACCTGAGTACTAAGGCACAGTAGGTACACCACACCATTACAAGTAATCTCAGGGAATCTGGGTGGAGTAACAGAAGAGGATGCTGCTCTAGTCCAGATGAATAGTCTCCTTGGAGGGTAGAGCTAAAGGGGTCAAAGGAGAGTTTTGATTTTCCCTTATTTCCCACTGAAGGCTAACTTAGGATGACCCCTTAAGAAATGCTAAACCTGTTCCCTAATAATCACTAAAATGTTCATTTAATTTCTTGTTAAAATCCAAACAGAAGGGGAAAAGACTTGGTTATGTGGAAAACAAGAATTTAGAGAATTAATGGGACTCTGAAAATTGGAAAGTTGAACACTTGGGGGAAAATAAAAATTGATTTTGAGGAAGATATATTTTCTATTCCTTTAATTCAGCCACAAAATATGCAGATTAGACAATGGCAGTGACAAGAATTTATGGGAATGAGGGGGTTTTAATTGCAAGGAAATACATCTTTTCTCATCCAGGGGTTTCCTGCACACAAGATAAAGATGGCATATGGGGCATAGTCAAGTACAAATAGCCTGCTCCTGTCTTCTCCTTTATCAGGTAATATTGGTTTCCCCATCATTTCTTAAAAAATTAAATCCTGGGCTTCCCTGGTGGCGCAGTGGTTGAGAGTCCACCTGCCGATGCTACGGGACATGGGTTCGTGCCCCGGTCCGGGAAGATCCCACATGCCGCGGAGCGGCTGGGCCCGTGAGCCATGGCTGCTGAGCCTGCGCGTCCGGAGCCTGTGCTCCGCAACGAGAGAGACCACAACAGTGAGAGGCCCGCGTACCCCAAAAAAAAAAAAAAAAAAAAAAAAAAAAATTAAATCCTAACTTCTTTTCCAACTTTTAGACCACTTCTGATCTGTATTTCATTTTCTAAACAACTGTCCAGAGCTGAATGCGCTTTGATTTTTTAATAGGTATTTGGGACAACTATTGCATCATTCACTTTAAAACCATGATAGAAATTGTAAGTAACCCAAACTGTGTGCTATTTTTTTCAGAATATGGTTTAAAAAAAAAAAAAAAACTATCTGTATCAGGAAGGGCTTAAGGGGGCAGCCTAAGAACAATCGGGGATATATACTTTACAGTTTACAATTTTTTTAATTAAAGAAATTCCTATTTTTATTATTTTTATAAGTTGATGTTTAGTGAGGTTTATTAGGAATAAATGCAATTAAAATGTATCCCATACGAAAATTCTATAATTAGTAGTGGATTTACCATGGTTCGAGTAAAGCTTAATCTCACTTGCACAGGCCATTTGCAAGACTCTGAACCTCACTTTGTATTTATAATTCTTTATTCTCTTTCTAAAGGGGTATACTAAGAATTGTACCAGCTTCCAGCGTGCAAAACCTTGATCTGTCTGCGTAAAGAATCACCAGTTATTAGTGTTCTTATCTTGTTCTACAGCTAATATGCCTAATACTTCTGTAGAGATCCCTCTGCCAGTCCTAATTCTGGAACTCCTGTGGGCATTTTGATGTCATATATGTGTGTGTGTGTGTGTGTGTGTGTGTGTGTGTGTGTATATATATATATCTATATATATATATATATACTTTGAGGAGGCCCAAAGTCTGGACACCACTACCATTTCCTTTATTTCCACTTACTACCATGTGATGCTCCCTTGCCACCTCAATCTACAATCCTTCTTATGCCCCATTCCTTAGATCCTACCTTTTCTTGGTGGAATACTACCCTTTCAGATGGTGCCCATACAATAAAAATAATAGTTCATTGATAATCATGGCTGTACACCTACTCAAAAATCAGGTTTAAATTTCAGTTATCATTGGGAAACTGTTCACCATGTGACCCATACTCTGCTACATGCTTTTATTGCCCCTAGAACTAAACTGCACAACTGCAGCAGCTACAGTAATTGGGGCAGGGGGTTGATAATGTCACAGTCACTCTCAAACTCACCTCGATCACATATTCAGAGTCTGATTTGTCACCCTGTTCATCTGATCTAAGACACCATTACATCTTCTCAGGAACTTTGCCCTAGTCCACTAGCACCCCTGCTTCTGCTCTTGACCTTCTACAGTCTCTTCCCCACCCAGCACTGGGAAGTGGTACAGATACAAATTGAATCAGTTTGTGTTACTAATATTAGCAATCATTCAAAGGCTAACTGTCTGATTACAAGTGAGACCCAAAGTCCCTAAAACGGCCTGCAAAACTCGGGCTCTGTTTGGCACTATCCTCATGCCCTATTCCCTTCCCACTCTACCCCAGACACGTGACCACCTTACACTTCTTCCAAAACATCAGAAATACACACCTGTTCAGAGGTTTTGTACTAACTGTCTGCCCCCTTCCTGGAATTCTCTTACCCCTGGTTTCTGGGTGCTTTCTCTTCAGTTCTTTGCTCACATGTCATCATCGTGGTGAGGCTTTCCCTGGTCCATATGTTTAAAAATTAAGATCACCTCCTCTCTCTCTCTCTCTCTCTGTCTCTCTCTCTCTCCCTCTCTCTGTCACACATACATTCCCAATACTTTTCTCCTTGACCTTCTCCCACAGCACTTATCACCATCTGATTCAGAATAAGTTTTAGTTAATATTTTTGTTTAGAGTACTAGAATAAAGGCTCTCATCTATCCTTCACCATTTTATCTCTATCACATAGAACATAGTCTGGTTCATAGTAGAAACAAAATTAATATTTATGAATAAATGAATGTTATGGCTAAGTATTTTTGTACAAAGTAGAATAGTTTTCCTAGTTTCATCATTTGAGAAGTGTTTTTTTTTTTTCTGACAAGTTTTAAGTTAATGTACACTGATTTTTTTTTTTTTTTTTTTTTTTTGCGGTACACAGGCCTCTCACTGTTGTGGCCTCTCCCGTTGCGGAGCACAGGCTCCAGACGCGCAGACTCAGCAGCCATGGCTCATGGGCCCAGCCGCTCCGCGGCATGTGGGATCTTCCCAGACCGGGGCACGAACCCGTGTCCCCTGTATCAGTAGGCAGACGCTCAACCACTGCACCACCAGGGAAGCCCCGTACACTGATTTGTTAAACAGAGAGAGCACTAGGGATAAAAAATAAGTGGGGGAGAGAGAGAGAAGAAGAAGAAAAAGGAGAAGAAGAAGGAGGAGGAGGAGGGAGAGGCAGAGAGAGGAGATCTTCACTGGAGGCAAGAAAATGTATGTGAGATTTAAGAACATGGATTTTGGGTGTATGAGTTCAAATCCTATCTCTGACCTTATTAGTTGTTTGTCTTGGAGCAAGTCATTCACCTTTCTATATTTCAATTTCCATAAACTTAAAATGAGGATGGTAGGTGTATTCCTGTCCTGTTTTAGTTATATATTTATTTATTTTTCATAATTAAAGGCATAATACATTAAGTGCCTGACATATGGTAACTACAAAACAAATGTTAACTATTACCTTCAGAATAACATCATGGAGAATATGATAAAGAAGAGAGCAAATCTCTCAAAGGTCAGAGTCCTAAATGAGCTTGTGCACTAGCAATAAATGGAACACAACTCCTTTGAGTATTGTTGAACATAGGTCTCCATAATGATAGTTCTGTACTAACAGTTGAAATAATACTTGATAATTGGCACTCACTCAATCTATAATACAGACAGGTACTAACTTAATCTCTACAAAAAACTTAGGAGGTAACTGCTATTATTTTCCCTCTTTTTACAAATGAGGAAATTGGGACATAAAGAAGGTATTTAGCTTGTCTAAGTCAGGATTCAAACTCATATAGTATAATTAACATTTTTTAAAATCTACTACATCCTTAATTATATTTAAGGTTCTTTGGGCAGGTAAGAAAAGTGGATCTCTTTACAGAGCAGTGGTTTAGGATTGATTGTGTCTGTTCATATGTGATACACCTACTCTTTGACAGATATTGCATATTCATTCTATCCTTACATGTTGATTGCAATGTTTTAAGTAGAGTTTTCGAAAGCCATTTCTTTAGAAACTTCTCAGAAAGATGGAAAGACAGATCTTAAGAATTTCTACTTGGATAATTTCCATTTCTTATAATTTTCCTTACTTTTCTTTTGCTATAATTTTTAGTATTAATTGGCACAATGCCGATGATTTGAACATGCTCTTGTGACTACTTTATATTGTAAACATATGTATATTTATTAAGTTATTACATTATTGTTACCCAAGATCAGGGATGTGACTCTGTCACCTTTCATTATGTGGTCCAGGAAAGTTTGACCTCTGTGTATAGGTTTCACACAGACATGCTACCATTATTCATACCAGACCAACCTCGATTTGATATTCTCTTTCATCTCTCCCACCTCTCTCTTTCTTGTGGCTTCCTGCTGGTTAGCCTTACAAACTGCAGAGTAGTATGAACACCTGGAAAAAAACATTTTTAATCTACATAACTTCACAAAAGATATGTGTGTGATCCTAAGAATCTCACATTTTATATAAGTTCTAAAGAAACTATTTAAAAGGCATGAATAGTCTATCTGTATATTCCCTTGCAGGGCAAAAGTAGAGATACAGTACCTTACTTTAGGGGTATTATAGAACCCCCATTTTCTGCATTGGAAATGCAGTTGGGTAAGTGAACCTACTAAATAAAACTAAGTTGACAGTCCCTGAATTTCAATTATTAGGGGATTTAATCTTATCCTAATCACTATATCTTTCTTGAATGATTATTATTACCCCGAGCTAGACATAGAATCTTCCAGATTATTAGAGATTAAAGAGAAGCTGATCTTAAATGATAGAAAAGTATGATTACTATGAAACACATAGAGAAATCAACTATTCAGTTTGGGGAGAATGAAAATAAAGCTTTCTGAAGCTAGAAGACAAATAGAAATTAACCAGATAAAGGCACATGGAGTGGGGGGTGATGGTGAGGTATTACAACCAAGCAGAATATGGAAGAATGTGTATAGGAAAAGGAACAAATGCAGACAGCTGAGAAAGATAATGTCAGGGTCAAAAACTAGTTTACTAAATTGTAGAGAGTAAAAATAATTCATCTACCCTATCAGTTCCTGAGATAATTATGACTAAAGTAGGAAAGGTATTGAGAGGCCAGTGTCTACCAGTGAGAATGTGGCCTAGCATACATTTTGCTGCCCTAAATCCAGTTCCCACTGTTTCTAACATAAGTGATTAGCATCCACATGGCACCAAGCTACAGCCTCCTGCCCCAAATACATAGTACCCAATCTTTATACTTTTCATCCGTTCATTCTGGCACCTACTGCTTTCATTCAATTATTCACTCATGTGTAAATAAAGCAAATACCTAGTGAGTACATACTATGAGCCACACAAGAGATAAAGTCCCAGCTACGGTGGAATATTTTAGTTATTGAGACTAACATAAGCAGGTACGCAAATTATATGTGTATGTTTATACTATATCATTATGAATATGTACATATAAGTATCTAAATTCTACTGTCCAACTGCAGATAGAGGACTGCCTTGAATCCCTGTCTATATGAATGGAGCCAGAATAAGACATTTTCTCTTCTCAAGATGAAAAGTTTTTGTTGTTGTTGTTGTTGTTGTTTTTCCAGAATAATGAGCTTCTGGAGAAAAGGCGACACAAAGGGACACTCCAGAAACACAATTTTCATTTAATAGAAACTTTTCTGAGTTTGTACTTCCTTGGTTATTGACATGGACCTGGTTCAATTTCTGGTGATCTCCAATACTAAACATGCCCCTCTGGGGGCTAGTCTACTTTATATGATGTGTTTTTTGAAGTTCAAGCATGCTTAATATTCATACTAGGTTAGGTTACATTGACAGTGAATTCTCTCTGTCCTATAATACTCAACAAAGATTTTTTTTCGAGTATTAATGCCTCTATTTGCTCAGGAAAGTTTAGTTATGCTACAAAGCCAGATTAACTTCTAAATCTCTGTGGCATAATAGAAAAGATTTATTTCTCACTAACTCTACCTGTCTAATTCAGGTTGCTGGGGACTTTGCTTTGGTAGTCAATCAGGATCTTGGGATGACAAAGGATCCACCGTCTTGTTACACCAAAGGCTTAACACACAGCAGTATCCCTGACAAGGAAAGAGAGACCAAGAAGAAGTTGTGTCTGTTCTTTACTGCCTGGAACAAGGGGTATATATTTTTTCAAAAAAGGGTCTAGATTTAGGCAACCAAAGTTTAATTTGAGACCCAGTATCCATGACCAATATATTTGTCCATTTGTTACATTTATATAGTGTTTGGAAATTGTATTGCTATGCTTTCTTCCATTTTTTAGTTAAAAAAAAACCTTCACAAAGACTTATTATGCCCTTTTTGAAGAAAAGAAGTTGCAGTCTCATAACATTTAAGCTTCAAGTTCAAGATCACAAGGTAAGAAGTAAAGATTTAGGTAGCGTTACAGTTCAAAACCAGAACCGTTTGCTCTTGAAGTAAATCCACTTCTTTTGCCATTATACCATATCTACCACACTTAGAGTCTGATCATTAAACATACGCAGAGCCATAGATTTTATGGAGCTCAAATACCCTCATTTTACAGATGAGAACACCAAAGGCAAGAAAGGTTAAATGGCTCACCTACTGTACTCGCTAACTTCCACACATGTAACTTCAAAATCCATGCTTGTTCTACTACTCCACAATAACAGTATGTTAAATGCTATGAGGTATGAGACACTCAATATATATATATGTAGTTGAAAGAGGTTTTATAACTGATGCATTATGTAACATCCTTACTAGCTTGGTTGGAGACCTTCGGTCACACCTTAACGTGATTTCCATTATCACTTTATTGCCAAGGTTATGGACCAAATTAACGTGAAAACATGCTGTTCTTCTTTTCTTCTGCCCTCATACCCCTCAGAAGCCTCTACCCTACTGTTAGCAGCTTGCCTGTCCATTTCTGTTTTAAATTGGCTCCTCAGTAAGAAGTGATTCATCAATGATGATATTCCTAGGATTTCAGCTTGCTAAGAAATTGGCAGTTCAGTCTTTTTATAAGAAGGCTTTCCTAAAGAGCCTATACCATGGAAGGCAGAATAAGTGTTTATACAAGGCACATTATGAAATATATCTAGCTGTTCACTCTTATCATTCTGGCACCTAATTCTTCTCAAGTTCAGAATCATTCCAAACTCTTGGCTCCTGGCATAAACAGAGGTGATAAGAAAGTTGAAATCCTCTACCTGAAAATTCAAATGCTCACATTCCAAGATTCTTCAAATGTGACTTTGTCTCAATTAAGGATGCTGAGGATGACATATACAGAATGAAGACTCATTTTCTTACTTTCTCTTTTCTCATTTTTCTATGATGAACTCCTTTTCACTTGGATCTATTAAAGTCTCACCTTTGGGCTAAGGGGGATGGGGACTTGATCTGTAACTGACAGTTTTTCTCATGAAGTTGTCCAGATATAACAAGCTTTACTTATAGTATGTTGAAAAACAATACAAAATTTCTACAAAATTTTTTAAGGATATTAGTAGTATTATCCAAGAGGCAGAGAAAACAACACATTTTTTTCAAAGCAAACAGAGAAACAAACATGATAAAAATAATAAATTTGAAAGCAGTTAGTGATATTTGTTGAAAACTTAATGTACCAAATATTTGCTGTAGGTAAAATCTGATATCTAGTCTTAGGTGAGCATTTTAGTAGCTTTATAATCTACCTTAGTTCTACTGGACATTACTACATAGAAGTAATATATTATTGTCCCTAATAATAGCTCTCATTAGATTATATCTATTATTTGCTTTATATAAAATTTACTTTCCTGGAATTAATACTACTTACTATTGGGGAGGTCTCTTCCACATCCTCTTTAGAAACAAAATCTTAGTTATATTTAGGAAAGCTGAGTAAATTTAAGTAGTGTACAGGACAGTGTTCCCTAAAGTATGACTATGTATTATATATAATTAGTGATACCCTAGATTTTTGCAGGTATTACATGATTATTTTTGAACTATGAATTATAATTACAAATTGATTTTACATATATTTGAAAAATACATAGTAATATATTATATATTATATAATACTAATATAATATATATATTAGGATTGTGACAGGTAATTATCAGGTTTACAAAAAGTGTTTAATTAAAGAAATATTAAAAAATTTGAATAGAGTTTCAAGAAAAGGAAGGATGAAACACCCAGGATTAAGCAAGAGTGGGAAAGCAATTCTTACCCCTAGGCCTGAAGAGGCAAGTGAAAGGGAAGACAAACAGAGATCTGTAGCTGTAGAAGAGAGTTATGGCCTTTGGTATAGGGAACTGACCATTGACTTCTTGAGAACCAGTAAAGCAAACCAGGGCAATAAGTAATCAGACCTTGCCTTCTTCCCACCTCTGCTCTCCAAAAGCTGAAGCCATACAAAAACCGGAGGGAAAGGCAGTTTGAACTGATGTGATCCAAAGTCACAGAGAAGGGTAGAAAAGGGTAAAGAGTAAATTAATATTATCTAAGAGTATTAGCTAGAGAGGCAAATTGAGAGTATTGCTCATTTTAGGATATTGCTGCTTAGGTACACATATAATGGAATTTTTATTAACTACAGTGAGAAAGCAGAAAACATTTTTCTAAAAGTTTCATTGAAAACTCGGCGTGAAATTATAAAAAATATTGTGTGTGTGTGTGTTTATGAGTTATTATATGTGTGGTGGTGGGAATATTCTTATAATTCCTTTTTAAATTGGCAAATGACACATGAAAAATTCTAAACAGGGTATAGATCTGTGATTTTATTACATCTTTGCTTCCTCATAACCTTTTTTTTCCTGTAATTTACTAGTTTATATATAATACACTTCACAAAACAACTATAGAAAACACATAATTTTCCAGCACCCATGGAAAATTTTGAAGATGTATTACATGGTTTGGATAACCATACAGCCTGATTTGCTCAAACTGTTTTCCTGAGGGTTAGCTGGTTAGCATCTCTTTTTCACACTCAAAAGTGTAACATATCAGAAAATAAGTAATATTATCACCTTATACTTATTGAAATGTGTAGTGGGTTTCAAATTTTTTTTTCAAATATCTAAGCCATGCTCTCTTACCATGATGCAGTAAAGCAGAAATCAATAAACAAAAGATAATTTAAAATCTTCTTGTAAATCAACTATACTTCAATAAAGCTTTTTAAGAAATAAAAATAAATAAAATCTTCTATGCTTCTGAAAATTAATGAACACTTCTAAATTATGCATTAGTTTGAAAAAAAAATCACAATGAATGTTAGGAAGTAGTTTGAACTAAATGATAAAAATATCACATGTCAAAACTTCAGGCGTAGAAATAAGGCAGAATTTAAGAGAAATACATAGTCATAAAGCTTATACTAGGTAATTATAAAAGTAAAGTAATAAACTAAACATTCATTCAAAAGCTGGAAAAAAGCTATTATAGAAAGAAAAAACTTAGGAGTGCAAAGTAAATAATGGAGAAAAAGGAGTTGGCACAGAATTTAGTACAAGGATGAAAAGGAAAAAATAACTCAGATAGTTCAAACATTAAAAGTGTTTTAAAAATAGAAAATTATAGAAATATTTTGAATATTTAAATGAAATATACAAAAACAATTGAAATTTGAAAACCCTAAAATTTATATATTTATCAAAAATTAAATCAGTAGACACAAATATTCCCATGAAATAATTTATGGCTGAGAAGAATTCACCACTAAGTTTTTCCAAACTTGCAAGGAATATTTATTTCCAATATTACAAAAACAATTAAAAAAATAAAACATTAAGCGACCTTTTCAACTCATTTTAGGCTAACTTGATATCAAAACCTGAAAAATACATCAAAGAAAGGAAACTTTAAGGCCTATCTTAATAATAAATAATGATGCAAAAACCCTAAATAGCATGTTAATAAACCATTCCAGCAATGCATATAAGGATAATTCATCATAATTAACTTTAGATTATCTGATGAGGGCAAAGTTAATTTAACATTAGAAAATTAAAGTTTAACAACATTAAAGACTAAGGAGTAAAAAAATGAAATATTTCTTTGAATAGATACCATAAAAACATTTAAAAATAAGTAACCATGCTTTTTTCTTTAAAGTGGAAATCTGATATTTTTTTCTTTTATAGCTTTTTATCACTTTCAAAAAGTGATAAAAATATCCTCAAAATTTAGAGCAAACAATATTTAATGGTAAAATGTGCAAACCATTCTTTTTCATAACCAATTTAAAGCCCAAATGTCTGCTTTTTCAACATTTTACTTTAGGACATAGCCAATACATTAAATGCAAGCAATTAAAATAAATGTTATAAGAATTTTAAAGGAAGAAATAAGACTTTCAATATTCACAGATGATATTAATTCATACATAGAAATTCCCAAAGTAATTAATAGATAATATTATTAGAATTAATGAATGAACTCAAAAGTATTGCTGGGCAAAAAATAAAGAATCTCACAAATGAATGTTACATTCCATCACTAAATGGTTAGAAAATAAATGGCTAGAAAATAAAATGTTTATAATGACACCCTTACCATTGCTGTAAAAACATCAAGTATCCAGGAATAAACTTAACTTAAAAATGTGAGGCCTTTATTGAGAAAATTACAAAAGTAGAAAAATTCCCAAGATCAAAATATGTTTTATGAGTTGAAAAATTCATTAAATTTATTATTGGAAAAAATTCTGTCTTAATTCAATATGTAACTTCAATGTACTATACATTAAAATAAATATACCAGTAATTTGTACACCTTGGAATGCTGATTTAAAATTTATTTCAAGTACAAAAGGACAAGAATAGCCCAAGACACACTTAAGGAAGATCAAGTGGAAACACCTGTCATATCAAGATACATTGAGTAACTAAATTTGTGAGACAGAGCTATAAAGATTTTTGAAGATAATATAATGTAGGAGAATATTTTCATAACCTTACTCTGAAAAATGACTTCTTAAGCAGGAGAAAAAAAAAGGTGTTAACCATATATCAAAGGATATATCTGATTATGTTACAAGTAAGAACTTTTGGTAAAAATCATTATAAAAGAAGTTAAAAGACTTGATAAGAATATATGTGCGGGGGGAAGACAAATATCAAAACACAAAATGACTCTTAAGGAAAGACAAAGGATCCTTTCTAAAAAAAATGGGGCAGAAAACTTGATCAGACACTTGACAAAAGGGGACACATAAAAGGCCAATGAAGGTATAAAAATATGTCCAGCCTCATTAATGATCAGGTAAATACATATTACAGTGACAATGAGATACCTTTACATAGCATTTTAAGAAGTTTGAAGATACCAAATGTTGATGAGAATGCAGAGATATGATAAATTACTGCTCCCAACTCTTCACTCCCCACTATGTCCACATCTTTGCCATGTAACCAAGCAGTATTTCCCACCAAAGGTGGAATATATTTCCCCACTTCTGACTTTTGATTAACCTGTGGGCTTGCTTTGGCCAGTGAGTTGTTAGCAAAAGTAATGTTAGCAGAAGCTTTGAAAGTGTGCGTGCTATTGCCTTGCTCTCTCATGCATCTGCCATCACCATAGGAAGTTGGAACGAGGGGCACATGGAGCAGACTTAGACCCACACAACTATAGTGTGAAGCAGAGACAACCCACAGATTATAATAATGAGAATAAATGATTGCTATGCTCAGTCACTGTGTTTGAGGTGGCTTGCCAGCATCACTGTAGCAATAATGAACAAATGTAGTGGGAATGGGAACTCTCACAAATTGATGGTGGAAGTACAAATTGGTATAAACATTTTGGAAAATAATTTTTCATTACTTATCAAATATAAATATGTAAATATTCCTCTAAAACTCAGAAATTCCACCCCTGGGCAAATACTCTGGAGAAAGTCAGGATACATTGAAAAGAGTGTTTAAAACATTGTCTGTAGTAATCAAAACAGGAAAATCCTAAATAGAATAAATAAATATATACATTGTAATGTATTCTGAAAGTGGAATACAATATCACTTAGGAAAAAACCTATTTGCTACACATATCAATATGCAGTCTATAAACCTAATATTGAATAAAAGAAGAATGTTATTCTATAAAACATACATTTTGATTCAATTTTATAAAATCCCAAAACAGGTAAAATAGTTTCACTGCAGTATTTATTTTACTGCATTTATCCCCAAGATTAGTGTTCAAAAATGTATACATAATATATGTATATAAAAGATATTCATCATTGGCTCTCCTGCATCTTGGCTTCCTTCTATTGAAGGAATTTCCTGCATCTTGGCTTCCTTCTATTGAAGGAATTTCCACCATGACAATTCCTATGTGCCTAACTCTCAGGTGAAAACGTAAATACTTCTGCCACCATCCTGACTTCTAGGTCATGAGTATATAATGTAGGTTCAACCAGGAAAATACCCTGCCTGGAACTTCTAGACTAAAGTAAAGGTCCTGGAGTCCTTGCCTGGTTTCAGAGAGATTGTGAGCAGGGGGGTAAATGTGGATTACTTGACCCCAGACATTCCCAATCTCTCTTATCCCAGTTACTGCAGCCTAATGACTGGTGAGTACTGTGTCCTCCTCCGGGAGGGGAGGAACGGGCTGGAGCCCAACAGGAGCAGTTAGCTCCTGGCATCAGAGTCTCCTGTAAATGTTCAGGTTTCCCTCATCCTTTGGGACACCAGAGATAGACAGGAAGTGTGTGTTCTTGGCTGAGATTTTTTTTTTCATGGGTGTCTTGTTTTCAAAAGTTATCCCCAGGACCTGTTTTGGATTCTCAGTGTGGAGAACAGAGAACTACATGAATAGATGATTGTTAAAGTGGTTGTTTGTTTTACAGATAAAAAAATTCTAGCCTACTGCATATTTTCTAAGTTCAAAAAAAATTAAATAAATAAAGGTAGAGCAGTGAAGAATTTATGCTGTTACAAAACCAGTGTTCCTAATGACCGTAGTAGCCATGACAGTGTCTTTCTTTGGCAAGGTTTTGGCTGGCATTCTAGCAATCTAACTTCCTTTGAACTTTGATGTAGTTTTTGCTTTGTTTTTCACCCTAAGTCATCAGTGTCCTGGACATTATCTGCGTAAACCACTACACTTTCAGTAAAGCCTCCTTCTTAATGAGCCGGTGATTGCTAGGGCTGGCCACTGAAAAACCTGGAGGTACTATCTAACAAGATCTTAAGACAGACAAAGACTGCTTAGGATCTTTTTTTCAAATTTGGGTCAACAAGGTATGTAGAAAAGAATATGTTCAGCCAACCATATGTCTACCTTACTACCAGGTATCTGAGGCCCTGGATAAACCTGGGTCAGTTATTCAATTTTTCATAAGTAACCACTATTTTCTAAATTATTTTGAAACTAATCTCCAGTGAGCAGAGAGGCCTTCGTTTTTCTGTTCAGAATGTGCCATGAGGTTTGCTCTGAGCCATCCTGTCACTCCACAGGAAATTACCTCATTAACTTTGGTGACATTGTAAGAGCAACCGTATTACCTCATGATGTTGGAAAATATATTCAATCGCCATTCTACTGCTTTACTTTAGCATCCTCTGTGACTTCTAAAAGGGAATTTGTCCCTTTGAAACTGCTACATCCTTTTATTTTTCATGTTTAGTAATACAAAACCCTTTGAAAAGCCTGGAAGGGTTTATAAACCATGATAATTTGTAACAAACAAAAACATAAGGGAAAAATGTCATGCAGAACAGAGTAAATCCACATGTGACACTGGTTTCACATCCAATTTGACTCTAGCAGCAAAATAAGAGCAGCAGAGAATCAACAAAGGGAAAATAAAAGGCAGGAAAAACCAAAAGGCTGACAAACAATTCTGAATATGAAATAAAGGTAGCAACACAGAAAAGCAAACTGAAAAAAGGCAAATGAAATCTAAAATAAACAAAGGTAACCCATCATGAAAATAATTGACAAAAGCAAAAAAAAAAAAATCTTGCTAAGTTGAATGATAAAGAAAAAGGGAAAGAAAACAATTTAAAATTCAGATTTAATTTTCTCAAGCAAGAAAGGAAGTACTAAAAGAAGAGAGGACAAGAAGCCCTAGGAAAAGGGAGGGGATATTATAGTGTGTGCAAGTTCTATACCATAAATCTTAAGATGCTTGAGAGACTTGAGATAGTCTCATTCTTTATTAAATACATGTAGAGAAATATTTTGCTGTTCTCAAAACTACATGCACTCACTGTTACTGCATTAGGGAATAAGGGGTTCAAAGCAGAAGGAATTTCAGATTCAGTTTTCAGGGTTAAGCTTCCATAAGTACTTATAGACATAAAACAGGTCAGAGAAGAAGGGTGTGGTAACACATTCTGAAAACCAGTGACCCCACAGTATATAAATCTTTTCAATAATTTATTCAGCTAGATATTTAATTAATGGACACTTTCCTTCAAACTAGTGTAGGGTACTCTCATCATAGGTCATTTCCATAAAGTATAACTAGACAAGATTAAATTTAAATACTTAATTTCAGTGCATGGGGATTTTCAAAGCAATCTCACAGATGCTAAGGGTTTCTCATTAATAAAGTTCTCACATTGTTTCCACACAGCTCATAGGAAGAGGTAAGAAGTATTTTTCATAAATACTGTGACATTTTCTAGCAAACTTTCTCAACGGAAGTTTATGAGAGAATTAAGCCACATATAAAATGATTTGTGGGTTTTTTTTCGATAGTACTGTTCTAGATGCAAGGGAGAAAATAGAGCTCCTTACATACAAGAGATGACTTAAGACATTCCTTCTCAAAGTGTCTCAGCATCATGTAAGGGTTTGTTAGAAATGCAAATTATGAGTTCCTACCTCAGACGTACTGAATCAGATATTTCGAGCGGCAGAACTAGGCAATATGTGTTTTAATGAGAACTACAGGTGCTGATCTTTGCTGAAATTTATTTATTGATTTACTTTTAATTGATTAAATTTTTATTGATGTATAGTTGATTTACAATATTATATTAGTTTCAAGTGTACAACATAGTGATTCAACATTTTTATAGATTATACACCATTTAAAGTTATTACAAAATAATGGCTATATTTCCCTGCCCTGTATCTTTTAATTCCCTTCCCCTATCTTGTTCCTTCCCTTTCCTGCTCCCTACTGGTAACCACTAGTTTGTTCTTTACATCTGTGAATCTGTTTATGTTTTGTTATATACATTTGTTTGTTTTATTTTTTAGATACCAAATATAAGTGATAATATTCCATATTTAGTATTTGCCTTTTTCTGTCTGAGAAGTCTGTGTTCATTTTACTGCATTTACTCCCGAGATTATGTCATTTAACTTGGTGTCAGAAAGAGGTGAGGTGAAGCGTACTAAAACCAATGAGAATTGGGATGCATGTACCTTTTCAGATTAGTGTTTTCATTTTCTTTGGATATATACACAGGAGGTGGGTTTTTAGACAATATGGTAGCTTTATTTTTAGCTTTTTTGAGGAAACACCATACTGTTTTCCATGTTGGTTACACCAATTTACATTCTCACCAACAGTGTACAAGAGTTCCCTTCTCTTCATACCCTTGCCAACATTTGTTACTTGTAGATTTTGGATGATACCATTCTGACACATGTGAGGTGTATCTCATTCTGAGTTTGACTTGTATTTCTCTGATGATTAGCTATGTTGAGCATCTTTTCATGTGTCTGTTGGCCATCTATATGTCTTCTTTGGAAAAATGTCTATTCAGGTTATCTGCCTTTTATTTTTTTTAGCAGTATTCACATTTTTATTGAGCAGTATAAAGTATATGTGGTCAACATTGTTACCTTCATTTGCAAATAAATGATTTAGGACATATGAAAACCTGTACTTGACTTTTTATCAAGAGTACTTGTCATCAAATTACCCTCATCCAGGCTTCTGCAGGTCTGGAAATTTCTTTCCACAGGATAGGAGTATATAGTGGGAATTCCAGTTGATAACATTTCTATTTAAAAAGAAAAAAAAAGAATCAGCATAGTCAAGTTGTCTTAGTCTTAAGGATATCTGGATTTCTTCCTTGGAGAAGGTCAGGATCTTCCCAAGGCCTGGGTCCTTGAATGTTCTTCCACTCATCAAAAGTGAAGTCCTTTATTTCCTCATACTCTAATCCCAATGACACTTTATTCATTTTCAGCTTTTTTTCTAACTCAGGATCAATTTTAATCTTCACAGCATCATAACAGATTTGTGAAAACTCATGAAGACCAAAAGAACCTCCAACAATCAGCAACTCCTTTCCTTTGCCTCCCAGTGCAGGGCCCTCCCAGAGCCTCTGCCCATTTTTTATTTATTTTTTTTTTGACATTTACTTGTAAATGATATTTATGTATTTTGGATATTAACCCCTTACCTGTCATATCATTTTCAAATATCTTCTCCCATTCAATAGGTTGTCTTTTCATTTTGTTGATGTTTTCCTTTGCTGTGAAAAAACTTTAAAGTTTAATTAGATCCTATTTGTTTATTTTTGCTTTTGTTTCTTTTGCCTTAGGAGACAGATAAAAATAGATATATTGCTTCAATTTATGTCAAAGAGTGTTCTGCTATCTTCTCTTCTAGGAGTTTTATGGTTTCAGTTCTTATATTTAGGTCTTTAATCAACTTTGAGTTTCTTTTTGTATATAGTGTGAGGAATGTTCTAATATCATTCTTTTACACATAGCTGTCCAGTTTTCCCAACATCACTTATTGAAGAGACTCTTTTCTCCATTGTAAATTTTTGCCTCTTTTGTCACAGATTAATTGACTATGAGTGTGTGGGTTTATTTCCAGGCTCTCTATTCTGTTCCATTGATCTATGTATCTATATTTGTGCCATTACCATGCTGTTTTGATTACTGTAGCTTTGTAGTATAGTCTGAGGTCAGAGAGGAGGATACTTCCAGGTTTTTATTTAAAGCTCTCTTTTGCAGTTTTGTGGTTCCATACCAATTTTAGGATTATTTGTTCTAGCTCTGTAAAAAATATCATGGGTATTTTGATAGGGATTGCATTAAATCTGTATATTGCTTTGGGTACTATGTACATTTTAACATTAACTCTCCTAATCCAAGAACATGAGATATCTTTCCATTTATTTGGATCATTTTCAAATTCCTTCATCAATATTTTATAGTTTTCAGAGTATAGGTCTTTCACTTCCATGGTTAACTTTATACCTAGGTATTTTATTCTTTGTGATGTGATTGTTAAATGGAATTTTTTCTTCCATTCTCTTTCTGATATTTCATTGTTAGTGTATAAGAAAGCAACATATTTCTCTATATTAAACAAGTAAAGAAGAGCTAATACCTATGCTTCTCAAACTGTTCCAAAAAATTGAAGAGGAGGGAACATTCCCGAAGTCATTCTATGAGGTCACCATTACCCTGATACCAAAACCAGACAAAGACAGTACAAAAAAGGAAAATTACTGGCCAAGGTCTTTGATGAACATGGATACAAAAACCCTCAACAAAATATTAGCAACATAAATTCAACAATACATAAAGAAGATCATATACCATGACCAAGGTGGATTTATTCCAGGGATGCAAGGATGGTTCAATATTCTCCAATCAATTTGATATACCACATTAACAAAAGGAAGGATAAAAATCACATGATCATCCCAATAGACACAGAAAAAGCATTTGACAAAATTCAACACCTATTCATGATAAAAACTCTCATCAAAGTTGGTACAGAGATAGCATAACCATTATAATAAAGGCCACTTATGACAAACCCACAGCTAACATCATACTCAACAGTGAAAAGTTGAAAGCCTTTTATCTAAAATCTGGAACAAGTCAAGTATGCCTACCCTTATCACTTCTATTTAGCATAGTATTGATCAGTGAGCTGGGAAACAGGACAACAGAAACTTCCCAAACCAAAATCCAAGGAGAAAAGAATAATAATAATAATAAAAGAATAGGGGATTCCCTGGCTGTCCAGTGCTTAGGACTTGACACTCTCACTGCCAGTGGCCCAGGTTTGATTCCTGGTCAGGAAACTAAGATTCTGCAAGCTACATGGTGCAGCCAAAAAAGTAAAGTAAAATAAAAGAGAAGAAAAGAAAAAGAAAAGAACATCCAAGAATTATGGGACCATTTCAAAAGGTCTAACATATGCCTAATTAAAATAGAAGGGGAATAACCTTGTCACTGCCTTTTAAGAGTCTTCCAGAGTGCATACACAACACTTCTGCTTTTTCTCTGTGGCCAAAATTCAGTCCTATAACCTACAAAGGAGGCTGAGGACTGTAGTCTTTTGGCTGGGTACATTGATCAGTGTTCTATTACTCAGGAAATTTTGGAGAATGAATGTTGCCTGTGGAAAAGTCTATTCTATTTAGCTAGAAGTAATGAAGCTGGGGATCAAAGAGTTTGGTTCTGAAAACACCTTTTGCCACTCTCAGGTGGAAGAACTTTATACTGTTCTGTTTACTTTCTACTATTATGAGAGGTACATAGTCATTCACTCTGACTCTACATGGGTAGGTTGGTCTGATACAGCCAGGTGCAAAGTCTACATAATCTGTATCAGGACGTAAGTATATCTTGCCTTAGAGATACTGATTTCTAATTCTCTTATCAACATGGTAGCTAGTGAGTGGAAGTCTTACTACAATGCTGAAAAAATTCAGAGGATTAAGTTGTACTGGGGTACCAATTCCAGGCATCCCAAGATGTAACCACCAGAGTAAGGCTTGTCATCAGGTCTGTTGAAATATGAGGGAGAAAAATAGTTTAATTTGGATGAAATACCAAGTGGATTAACGGAAGAAAAACATTTTTAAAAAGAGAAAAGAAAAAAAAAAAGAGAGATAATGTTGCAAAGCTAGAATGGACAATGAATGCAGGTAACCTTTCTGGCCAGGCTAAATAACTTAAGTCTGTAATTTTATGGGAAATGGGAAACTATCAAATTTTAGAGTAGGTTGAAAAAGCTGAGAAGTATTCAAAGAAAATAAATTGCAAATACTTGCTGGCTTTAAAGAGAAGGAAATTGAAGATGGGAAAAACTGATAGGTGAGTGGTACATTTATAGTAGAGGTAATAGATAAAGTAATAAATAAATTTGAATCATGTTGAAGACAATATCTACCTAGTTCCCTAATTTAACCATAGACATCTTTGAAAACGTCCAGTGCCCCCAAAATCTACACCTCACTGGAAGTTGCCTTGAATTCCACATTTGACTGTAGACTGAAGAAAATAGTCTGGAATTTTAGATGCACTGCAATGTTTACTTTGTTCTTATTAAGTATACTTTCTTCTTTTGGAGGGAAGAAATTGTTCATTTTATTCTGTTCTTTGCCTGGGATTGGAAAATATCAGTTAATCAGTCTGAAGTTCAGATCTTCTTTGAACAGCTATGTTGAGAGTAGGAGGTATACTGGAAAAAAAAGAACTCACTGTCTGCTCACTTACTCACCAGAAGTTTAACATGTTGAGGAACATCTTGTATTATTTGGAATCTGTCCATCATTAAACATAAATGAGAAAGAGACTGTGATACATAAATATGCCAGTGCCAAACGGATGCATGTATTAAAGACACTGTAACCATCTAGACTCAATATGGGACCCAGAATGTTCGCATTTATCAAATTATAATTCCCATACAATATTTTATATCTGTAATTCAATGTTGATAAAAACAGAATTGTTTTCAATTTGTCTAAGTGGGTTTCAGCAGTAGTGCAGAAAGTTAACACATTTATCAGCAGGGGAAAAGACTGGTGGCCAATAGAGAATTTTACTAAAACCTCCCTTGGCTCTGTGGAATGAAGCACGGGGACAAATGTTAGTTACCATCAGAGGAGCATTCAAAATTTCTAAGAATGGACATATTTGAGGATTATTCTTATCTTCATTTGTCTAAATTCATTCTCCCAACCATTAAATCCCTCCCCCTTCTTAGTACTTATTTGAATATGAAACAGATTTCAAAGTTGTACTCAATTTTGCATATCCATAAAACTTTCTTTATCACTACCATTCATTCCATTATATAATGAGCTTTCCCTTCCTAAAATTGTATACGTCATTGCTTCTACCAGTCACCTGCTTTTAACACAGTACTATCTGTGTATAGAATAGAGGTCTTCTTTCCTTCCTTTTTTCCTTCTTTGTCGATCCACCTACCTTCTATCCTTTCTTCTTTCTTCTTTCCTTTTTTCCCCTGAAAAACAATTTTTGCCATAAAAACTTACATGTCAAGGAGATAGGGAAGATGGTGGAAGAGTAAGACACGGAGATCACCTTCCTCCCCACAGACACACCAGAAATACATCTAAACGTGGAACAACTCCTACAGAACACCTACTGAAAGCTGGCAGAAGACCTCAGACCTCCTGAAAGGCAAGAAACTCCCCACATACCTGGGTAGGGCAAAAGAAAAAAGAATAAACAGAGACAAAAGATTAGTGACGGGACCTGCACCAGTGGGAGGGAGCTGTGGGATAGGTAAAGTTTCCACACACTAGTAAGTCCCTTCGCAGGCAGAGACTGTGGGTGGTGGAGGGGGGAAGCTTCGGAGCCGCAGAGGAGAGTGCAGCCAACGGGGTGTGGAGGGCAAAGCAGAGAGATTCCTGCACAGAGGATCGGTGCCGACTGGCATTCACCAGCCCAAGTGGCTTGTCAGCTCACCCACCGGGGTGGGCGGGGCTGGGAGCTGAGGCTCGGGCTTCAGTTGGAGCGAAGGGAGAGGACTGGTGTTGGCGGCGTGAACACAGCCTGCAGGGGGTTAGTGCACCATGGCTAGCCGGGAGGAAGTCTGGGGAAAAGTCTGGACCTGCCAAAGACGCAAGAGACTTTTTCTTTCCTCTTTGTTTCCTGGTGCATGAGGAGAGGGGATTAAGAGCGCTGCTTAAAGGAGCTCCAGAGACAGGCGCGAGCCGTGGCTAACAGCGCGGACCCCAGAGACTGGCATGAGACGCTAAGTCTTCTGCTGCCGCCACCAAGAAGCCTGTGTGCGAGCACAGGTCACTATGCACACCACCCTTCTGGGGAGCCTGTGCAGCCCACCACTGCCAGGGACCCCGGGATCCAGGGACAACTTCCCCAGGAGAACACATGGTGCGCCTCAGGCAGGTGCAATGTCATGCCAGCCTCTGCCACCACAGGCTCGCCCTGCATCCGCACCCCTCCCTCCCCGCGGCCTGAGTGAGCCAGAGTCCCCGAAGCAGCTTCTCCTTTAACCCAGTCCTGTCTGAGTGAAGAACAGACGCCGTCTGGAGACCTACACACAGAGGTGGGGCCAAATCCAAAGCTGAGCCCCAGGAGCTGTGCGAACAAAGAAGAGAAAGGGAAATCTCTCCCAGCAACCTCAGAAGCAGTGGATTAAAGCTCCACAATCAACTTGATGTACACTGCATCTGTGGAATACATGAATAGCCAACGAATCATCCCAAGTTGAGGAGGTGGACTTTGAGAGCAAGATTTATTATTTTTTCCCCTTTTCCTCTTTTTGTGAGTGTGTATGTGTATGCTTCTGTGTGAGATTTTGTCTGTATAGCTTTGCTGTCACCATTTGTCCTAGGGTTCTATCCATCCATTTTTGTTTTTTTAATGTTTTCTCTTAATAATTATTTTTTATTTTAATAACTTTATTTTATTTTATTTTATTTTTGTGGTATGCGGGCCTCTCACTGTTGTGGCCTCTCCCATTGCAGAGCACAGGCTCCAGACATGCAGGCTGAGTGGCCATGGCTCATGGCTCATGGGCTCAGCAGCTCCCTGCCATGTGGGATCATTCCCAGACCAGGGCATGAACAATTGGCAGGTGGACACTCAACCACCAGGGAAGCCCACATTACTTAAATTTATCTTACTTTCTATTTTATCCTCTTTCCTCTCTCTTTCTTTCATTTCTTTCTTCCTACCTTTCTTTCTACTTTTCCTTTCTTTCTTTCTCTTTCTTTCTTTCTTTCTTTCTTTCTTTCTTTCTTTCTTTCTTTCTTTCTTTCTTTCTTTCTACTTTTTCTCCCTTTTATTCTGAGCCATGTGGATGAACGGCTCCTGGTGCTGCAGCCAGGAGTCAGTGCTGTGCCTCTGAGGTGGGAGAGCCAACTTCAGGACACTGGTCCACAAGAGACCTCCCAGTTCCACATAATATCAAATGGTAAAAATCTCCCAGAGATCTCCATCTTAACACAAGCACCCAGCTTCACTCAATGACCAGCAAGCTACAGTGCAGGACACCCTATGCCAAACAACTAGCAAGGCAGGAGACAACCCCACACATTAGCAGAGAGGCTACCTAAAATCATAATAAGTCCACAGACACCCCAAAACACACCACCAGATGTGGACCTGACCACCAGAAGGACAAGATCCAGACTCATCCACCAGAACACAGGCACTAGTCCCCTCCACCAGGAAGCCTACACAACCCACTGAACCAACTTTAGCCACTGGGGACAGACACCAAAAACAACGGGAACTATGAACCTGCAGCCTGCAAAAAGGCGACCCCAAACACAGTTGGATAAGCAAAATGAGAAGACAGAAAAACACACAGCAGATGAAGGAGCAAGATAAAAACCCACCAGACCTAACAAATGAAGAGGAAATAGGCAGTCTACCTGAAAAAGAATTCAGAATAATGATAGTAAAGATGATCCAAAATCTTGGAAATACAATAGAGAAAATGCAAGAAACATTTAACAAGGACCTAGAAGAACTAAAGTTGAAACAAGCAAAGATGAACAACACAATAAATGAAATTAAAAATACTCTAGATGGGATCAATAGCAGAATAACTGAGGAAGAAGAATGGAAAGGGACCTGGAAGATAAAATAGTGGAAATAAAAAAAAATAGTGGAAATAACTACTGCAGAGCAGAATAAAGAAAAGAGAATGAAAAGAACTGAGGACAGTCTCAGAGACCTCTGGGACAACATTAAATGCACCAACATTTGAATTATAGGGGTTCCAGAAGAAGAAGAGAAAAAGAAAGGGACTGAGAAAATATTTGAAGAGATTATAGTTGAAAACTTCCCTAATATGGGAAAGGAAATAGTTAATCAAGTCCAAGAAGCACAGAGAGTCCCATACAGGATAAATCCAAGGAAAAACACACCAAGACACATATTAATCAAACTTTCAAAAATTAAATACAAAGAAAACATATTAAAAGCAGCAAAGGAAAAACAACAAATAACACACAGGGGAATCCCCATAAGGTTATCAGCTGATCTTTCAGCAGAAACTCTGCAAGCCAGAAGGGACTGGCAGGACATATTTAAAGTGATGAAGGAGAAAACCCTACAACAAAGATTACTCTACCCAGCAAGGATCTCATTCAGATTTGATGGAGAAATTAAAACCTTTACAGACAAGCAAGAGCTGAGAGAGTTCAGCACCACCAAACCAGCTTTACAATAAATGCTAAAGGACTTTCTCTAGGCAAGAAACACAAGAGAAGGAAAAGACCTACAATAACAAACACAAAACAATTAAAATGGTAATAGGAATATACATATCTATAATTACCTTAAATGTAAATGGATTAAACGCTTCCACCAAGAGACACACACTGTCTGAATGGATACAAAAACAAGACACATATATATGCTGTCGACAAGAGACCCACTTCAGACCTAGAGACACATACAGACTGAAAGTGAGGGGATGGAAAAAGATATTCCATGCAAATGGAAACCAAAAGACAGCTGGAGTAGCATTCTTCATATCAGACAAAATAGACTTTAAAACAAAGACTATTAGAGGAGACAAAGAGGACACTACATAATGATCAAGGGATCCATCCAAGAAGAAGATATAACAATTGTAAATATTTATGCACCCAACCTAGGAGCACCTCAATACATAAGGCAAATACTAACAGCCAGCCATGAAAGGGGAAATCAACAGTAACACAATCATAGTAGGGCACGTTAACACCCCACTTTCACCAATGGACAGTTCATCCAAAATGAAACTAAATAAGGAAACACAAGCTTTAAATGATACATTAAACAAGACAGACTTAATTGATATTTATAGGACATTCCATCCCAAAACAACAGAATACACATTTTTTTCAAGTGCTCTTGGAATATTCTCCAGGATAGATCATATATTGGGTCACAAATCAAGCCTTGGTAAATTTAAGAAAATTGAAATTGTATCAAGTATCTTTTCCGACCACAACACTATGAGACTAGATATCAATTATAGGAAAAAGATCTGTAAAAAATACAAACACATGGAAGCTAAACAATACACTACTTAATAACGAAGTGATCACTGAAGAAAGCAAAGAGGAAATCAAAAAATACCTAGAAACAAATGACAATGAAGACATGACCACCCAAAACCTATGGGATGCAGCAAAATTAGTTCTAAGAAGGAAGTTTATAGCAATACAATCCTACCTTAAGAAACAGGAGATATTTCAAATAAACAACCTAACCTTACACCTAAAACAATTAGAGAAAGAAGATCAAGAATACCCCAAAGTTAGCAGAAGGAATGAAATGATGAAGATCAGATCAGAAATAAATGAAAAAGAAATGAAGGAAACGATAGTAAAGATCAATAAAACTAAAAGCTGGTTCTTTGAGAAGATAAACAAAATTGATAAACCATTAGCCAGACTCATCAAGAAAAAAAGAGAGAAGACTCAAATCAATAGAGTCAGAAATGAAAAAGGGGAAGTAACAACTGACAGTGCAGAAATACAAAAGATCATGAGAGATTACTACAAGAAACTCTATGCCAATAAAATGGACAACCTGGAAGAAATGGATAAATTCTTTGAAAAGCACAACTGCCAAGACTGAATCACGAAGAAATAGAAAATATGAACAGACCAATCACAAGCACTGAAATTGAAACTGTGATTAAAAATCTTCCAACAAAAAAAGCCCAGTACCAGATGGTTTCACAGGCGAATTCTATCAAACATTTAGAGAAGAGTTAACACCTATCCTTCTCAAACTCTTCCAAAATATGGCAGAGGGAGGAAAACTCCCAAACTCATTCATTCTATGAGGCCACCATCACCTTGATACCAAAACCAGACAAGGATGTCACAAAGAAAGAAAACTACAGGCCTATATCACTGATGAACATAGATGCAAAAATCCTCAACAAAATACCAGCAAACAGAATCCAACAGCACATTAAAAGGATCATACACCGTGATCAACTGGGGTTTATTCCAGGAATGCAAGGATTCTTCAATATATGCAAATCAATCAACATGATACACCATATTAAAAAATTGAAGGAGAAAAACCATATGATCATCTCAATAGATGCAGAGAAAGCTTTTGACAAAATTCAACACCGATTTATGATAAAAACCCTGCAGAAAATAGGCATAGAGGGAACTTTCCTCAACACAATAAAGGCCATATATGACAAACCCACAGCCAACATCATCCTCAGGTGAAAAACTGAAAACATTTCCACTAAGATCAGGAACAAGACAAGGTTGCCCACTCTCACCACTCTTATTCAACATAGTTTTGGAAGTTTTAGCCACAGCAATTAGAGAAGAAAAGGAAATAAAGGAATCCAAATTGGAAAAGAAGAAGTAAAGCTGTCACTGTTTGCAGATGTCATGATACTATACATAGAGAATCCTAAAGTTGCTACCAGAAAACTACTAGAGCTCATCAATGAATCTGGTAAAGTAGCAGGATGCAAAATTAATGCACAGAAATCTCTGGCATTCCTATACACTAAAGATGAAAAATTTGAAAGTGAAATCAAGAAAACACTCCCATTTACCATTGAAACAAAAAGAATAAAATAGCTAGGAACAAACTTAACTAAAGAGAAAAAAGACCTGTGTGCAGAAAATTATAAGACACTGATGAAAGAAATTAAAGATGATTCAAATAGATGGAGAGATATACCATGTTCTTGGATTGGAAGAATCAACATTGCGAAAATGACTCTACTGCCCAAAGCAATCTACAGATTCAATTCAATCCCTATCAAACTACCACTGGCATTTTTCACAGAACTAGAACAAAAAATTTCACAATTTATATGGAAACAAAAAAGACCCCGAATAGCCAAAGCAATCTTGAGAATGAAAAACGGAGCTGGAGAAATCAGGCTCTTTGACTTCAGACTATACTACCAAGCTACAGTAATCAAGACAGTATGGTACTGGCACAAAAACAGAAATATAGTTCAATGGAACAGGATAGAAAGTCCAGAGATAAACCCATGCACATATGGTCACCATATCATAGATAAAGGAGGCAGGAATGTACAGTGAAGAAAGGACAGCCTCTTCATTAAGTGGTGCTGGGAAAACTGGACAGGTACATGTAAAAATATGCGATTAGATCACTCCCTAATACCATACACAAAAATAAGCTCAAAATGGATTAAAGACCTAAATGTAAGGCCAGAAACTATCAAACTCTTAGAGGAAAACATAGGCAGAACACTCTATGACATAAATCACAGCAAGATCCTTTTTGACCCACCTCCTAGAAAAATGGAAATAAAAACGAAAATAAACAAATGAGACCTAATGAAACTTCAAAGTTTTGCACAGCAAAGGAAATCATAAACAAGACCGAAAGACAACCCTCAGAATCAGAGAAAATATTTTCAAATGAAGCAACTGACAAAGGATTAATCTCCAAAATTTATAAGCAGCTCATGCAGCTCAATAACAAAAAACAAACAACCCAATCAAAAAATGGGCAGAAGACCTAAATAAACATTTATCCAAAGAAGATATACAGACTGCCAACAAACACATGAAAGAATGCTCAACCTCATTAATCATTAGAGAAATGCAAATCAAAACTACAATGAGATATCATCTCACACCAGTCAGAATGGCCATCATCAAAAAATCTAGAAACAATAAATGCTTGAGAGGGTGTGGAGAAAAGGGAGCCCTCTTGCACTGCTGGTGGGAATGTGAATTGGTACAGCCACTATGGAGAACAGTATGGAGGTTCCTTAAAAAACTCCAAATAAAAGTACCATATGACCCAGCAATCCCACTACTGGGCATATACCCTGAGAAAGCCATAATTCAAAAAGAGTCATGTACCAAAATGTTCATTTCAGCTCTATTTACCATAGCCTGGAGATGGAAACAACCTAAGTGTCCATCATCGGATGAATGGATAAAGAAGTTGTGGCACATATATACAATGGAATATTACTCAACCATAAAAAGAAACGAAATTGAGCTATTTGTAATGAGGTGGATGGACCTAGAGTCTGTCATACAGAGTGAAGTAAGTCAGAAAGAGAAAGACAAATACCATATGCTACCACATATATATGGAATTTAAGAAAAAAAAAAGTCATGAAGAACTTAGGGGTAAGACAGGAATAAAGACACAGACCTACTAGAGATTGGACTTGAGGATATGGGGAGGGGGAAGGGTAAGCTGTGACAAAGCTAGAGAGTGGCATGGACATATATACACTACCAAACATAGAATAGATAACTAGTGGGAAGCATCCGCATAGCACAGGGAGATCAGCTTGGTGGTTTGTGACCTCCTAGAGGGGTGGGATATGGAGAGTGGGAGGGAGGGAGATGCAAGAGGGAAGAGATATGGCAACATATGTATATGTATAACTGATGCACTTTGTTATAAAGCAGAAACTAGCACACCATTGTAAAGCAATTATACTCCAATAAAGATGTAAAAAAACAAAAAGTTCCCAGGAAAACACTTTTACTAAAACTGATATTTGAAGAAATAAAAACTCTAGAAATCCTTTATTTATTCAAGTTAAATTCAATTAGCATTGGTCGTTAGAGCTTCAGGTAAGGTCAACATAAGTACAATTGTATTTTTGCAATAATGAATCAGTGTATGTACTGAGATGTTTACTTTCCCATATTTACTACATGTCTATGACTTACCCAACTTGAGTATCCAGAGTCCCTAGTGAAATACTACATGAGACATCTGAAGAAACATATCAGAAATTTATCAGATATGTCTCCTTTTGCCTCTCTTGATAAACTTCCTCACTTTAGTTTTGGATATAGATTTTTATGGTCAAGTCAATGGATGAATCTGAATTAGGGAGAAAGAAGGATCTATTGAAATGTGAGGAAAACATACGGCTTATAAAATCTTGTGGAAATGCACACTGAAAAACCAGTTTGTGATGGCTCATTTCCTGCTTTCATGATGCCAGCAGAAAGGCTTAAATTAAGTTGTAAGCAGATCAGATAGGGGGTCCTCAGAGAAAGAGAACCAGGCATAGCTTTCTTGACATAGGAGAAGCCATTTTTGACCTAAGTCATTTTGTGATCTATGCCTGGCCACAATGTTTGTCTTTGAACAGGTCTCAATAATTAATGATCTTAAGGGAACAAAAGAATGTAGGTATAAATGATTGTTATCAGACAGGAGAAGTAACAATAGCAAAAATAATGTATGTGTTGTAAATACCCCCAGTTCTGTTTCAAAGGTAGAGATTCACCTGAAGCCCTCAACCACCTGTATCAAATGGAACCTAAGTGATGAAGATACTGATGTTTTCTGACCCTCCTGACTTCACTCAACTAACTCTTGGACTCTGTTGATCTTTGCCCCAATTCTGTGTTGAATTCTCCTCTGCTCAAGCCCCTTTATGCATATGCATGTACACTTAGCTTAAAACTTCCCCAATTTTGCTGTTCCAAGAGACACTGCTTTGGGAAATATCCCTGGTGTTCTCCTTACTTGTTGCAAGTAATAAATCCTTCCTTCTCTGGCAAAACAGAAAAAAACAAAAAAACAAAACAAAAACAAAACAACTTAAATGCCAACCCAAATAAATAAAATAGGAAAAAATAGAGAAAGGAGGAAAAATTCCTATGCTTTGTCTAATAAGCCCACCTTGTACCTGAAATGCCTCTATTGAAACCTTAGGATACCTCAATAGACTGTTAACATAAACTGTAAAAAATTTAATATAAATCACACTGTAGTGAGTATTGGCATTCCCTTCTGTCCCTGCTATTGCTGCTTTGGATAACCAATATCCTGTTCTTTCTCCTTGTTCTTAGATAATTGCTGACAAGAACATTCTTTCACTTCCAATCCACCCAGAATTCTTAATTCTTCTCATGACTAGTTTAGGGAGGCATCTATGATGGCAGGATTAAAGGTATTGAACTGAAAAGTAAAAGGGAGCTCTTGGGAGCTCCTTCCTTCCCCCAGTATCCACTCTCTTCCCTCCCAAATATCATTAGGCATACTGAATCTTTTTTCTGTCCCCTCACCTACCTCTCATCTGGCCATATCTTTCTTCTTAGCAAGATGTCCTAGAATCTCATGGTTAAATTTCCATAATTTCCTAAATCTTTTTACTCCCTGACATTTGTCATTTTTCTTTATTCTTTGATATCCTCAATGACCAAATACTGAAACTAGAAAGCTTCAGATAAATGTAAGCACCAGCAAAGCAGGTACTATGGTCTTATATTAATATATACAGAACATTTTTATTTCTAAACATATGTAATGGAAAAAAGTAAAATAGGTGGGGCAAAAAAGTACACCTTGTATTTTGTTCCATTATCATAGCCTTTCTAGTGTTAAAATATTTTATAAAACTCAAAATGATAATGTACTTACAGAAAAATGATTAATTATTATATATTGACTACCTAAAATGTACTAAGCATTTTTCTGAGTGGCATGCATGTGTTTTATATTGCATTTATTATATCATTGTAATCCCATTAAGAAAATATTATTTATACACTTGTAACAAAAAGAAAAGCTGTGTTAAAGAAATTAAGTAACAACCCTAAGGCAACATTTCCCTTCTTAATAAGAGAGTTGGGATTTGATTTCAGATTTATGAGCTTCTCCAAAGTCATATCCATTTACTGCATTTACCCTTAAGATGATTTCATTTAACTTGGTGTCAGATAGAGGTGAGGCAAAGCTTACTAAAAACAATGAGTTTTGCCAAGAAGAGGTTATTCTTCCAGGCAGTAAAATAAAAGGGTAGGATTAGATATCTTGTTGATGAAATAGTCATCACTAATCCTTGCTTTTTCCTGTTTGCCAGCACCTGAAATTTTGTAACAGAGAAGAATGAATCTGACCCCTTTAGCTCTAACCCTTGTGCTCTGTTGCCTGTGTCTAGTTATGCTGGCTCTGCATCTTTGTAAAAGAATGTTGCCTGTAGCCTGAAATATACACCATAGCCCATTCTCAAGGCTCTGATCTTTAAAGGTACCTCTTTTCCATTCATCTAGAGATACAAAGTCACAGAACATAGAATAACACTTGTCTTGTTTGAGGTTTACAGGAATATTGTGACCAAACGCACATGGACAGTTAAAGCACAAAGGACTTCTGCTCCAAGAAGTTTGCAACAACCAGCCACACTACCTCCCCTTTTAGTATAAAAGAAGCATGAATTTTAAGATGGTTCTTTGATTCTAAGATTCTAAGATGGTTATTTGAAGCAATTGTCCACCATCTTCTTGGTCTGCTGCCTTTTCAAATAAAGTCTCTATTCCTTGACTGAGCAACTCCTCTCTTGATTTATTGGCCTGTGGTGTGGAGAGTGGTATGAGCCTGCTCTAAGTAACACTTTCTGTTTCAAAGCCATTACTAGTGTGTCAGTTGATATCAGAAGTATATATTCAGTGTCTAAATTTCTATGTGACATTGAACTTGAGGTGCCAAGCAACTGACTTACAAACATGGTCAGTCTATGAGTTGGGACAGCCTGAGTTTATCTTTTAATCTTTATAAGCTCTTTTCCACACTGAATTTTAAATCCGTGAGGACTGGCCTCTGCTTGATATATTTTGTCTAACAACTGCTTATAACAGGAAATTTTCATAACATGTTCTAAACAATATATAGTCTTTAGATTGCCATCTAAACACTTTCCAACAGAATCTCAAAACTACACTTGGTACTTAGTAAGGATGGTGTCATGGTGTCTTCTATATACTCTGAAATAATTGTGATGCTTAAAATAGTTGTACTTGTTGACTTACCTATTAACAAGTATATAAACAAAAATTCATCATATTTAAAAGAGTATTTTAATTTTTAAACATACATCAAAAAGATATTTTATTTTGTTTTTACTTTTTTATTGAGGTATAATTGACATATAACATTATATTAGTTTCAGGTATACAAAATAATAACTCAATATTTGTATACGTTGTGAAATAATCACCAAAATAAATCTAGTTAGCACCCGTCACCATATATCTGGACATGTCTAAACTCTCCAAGCAATTTCACTTCTGCTGGATATTACAGCCTTGGGAAGTGCTTGTAGTAAGGCTTGGGGAGATGGGGCAGGGCTTCAGAGACCAGGGGACAGGCATAAATGTAGAGAGTTGGAGATACTGAGTAATGTCCTGGGTGTAACCAGGAGGTGAGATGCCATGGCCAAGGACACTTAGAAGGGGTCAAGAAGAGGGTCTAGAGCTCAGGAATTATCATAGGGGGCTGAGAGATGCAGCAGTCTTGTAGTGCTTTGAATCTGCAGAGATCAGAGCCTGGGATGACATCTGATAACACAGAGCTGCATCACTGAGCTCATATTCAGGCCTCCTCTCTGGGGATCACGCTTTTCCTCTGGTGACACTGGGGAGGTGCAAGCTCCAAGTACCACTCACCTTCAGACTTAGCAAAGATGAGAGAAACACACAGTCAACTGCCAGCAAGCTGCTAAAACCACAGTCTCCATCAGCAGTTTTGGTGGCCCATCAAGCAGAAGTCTGCAGCCCAGAGTCTTTCACCAGTGCTCTGAGAATTGATATGCCTTAGGGACACTTGGTCTTTGCATCAAGGGGCAAAGACATACTTCCATGCATTTTATATCCTTCAGGAATCCCTGCCTCCCACCTGTGTCTCCCCCATCCCATGATGTGTGATCAGTGAGACTTTCGACTCATAGGGCACCTGGTGTCTTCTCCCAGAGCCTCAAAAAAAGGAGGGTATATTTTAAAAGATAATCAATTTAACCTCACTGGCTGCTTCTCAGACTCCAGGAGTTTGGCCCTTAGATTAATTTCCTTCTTTTTCTATACTAACTTCCTAATTTTCTTATTCCAGAGAACCTAAGTTCATAGGTCCAAGTTCAAGTCTAGCCATTACCTATTCACTGAACTCCAGACATGTATATTCAGGTGTTTATTCAGTATTTCCTTCAGAATATATAATTTGTAATACTATCAAACTCACTTTTAAACTCCTCTTAAACCTAGTATCCTTCAAATATTCCTCATCTTAATAATGACACCTCTTTTCTTCCAATGACTCAGGTCAAAAATCTTGGAGATAACCTCGAATTTCTCTTTCTCTCCCATTTTTATTCAATCCATCTGCAAATTCTATAGTTCAATCTTTGAAATACTTCTGAAATACTTTCCACCAATATCACCTAAGTCCAAGCTAACAACATATCTAAACTTGAACATTGCAATCTCCTCTCAAATGGTCTTTTATTTTCCAATAATACCACCCCTCACACATATGTATCTACAAGTCTATCTTTTCCAAATGATTCTTTTAAAATTGAATCTGTCCCTGACACTCCTCTAGATGAAGTTCTCCAATGGTTTCCCATCACATTTAGAAAACTATTCACATTTTCTCCTGAGCTAACAAGTTCTGACATGAGCTGGTCCCTAAGTGCTCCCCTACTCATCTCTTACTGACTCTACTTTCCTTACTGAGTTCTTGCCATACTTTTAACATTTCAAAAACTCTCCTGCTTTAGGGTCATTGTGCTTACGTATGCCCATACTCTTCTAGATAGCTCTGTTGACTGAGTCCTCTTTCATATAGATGCCAGCTCAAATTTCTTTTCACAAGAAAGGCTTTATCTGAGAGCTCAAATTAAATAGAAGTCCTCCATACATTGAAAAACTTCTTCCTATTTAAAAAAAATTCATCTTACACTTAACAGCATGTGACAGCAAATAAATAAAATATGTGTGCATATATATTCATGTCAGATAGTGATTTATTATTCTTTAGTATTTTTCCCAATCAATAGACTATAAGTGCCATGGGAGCAAGGATATTATTTATATTGACTATGGGACCTGACATATAAGAGATGAATAATAAACACATTTTAACAAATAAATAATTTAGGGGGAATATAAAAGTCCTATATAGCAAAAAAAAATTAAAACAAAAATATTAAAGTGGAAAAATATTTTCAATATATAACAGAAAATTAAAAATTCTAAAAATTGAACTTTGAAATTCTCCCTGCAATTTGGTATATCCAAAACTTTCCCCATCCCAAATGACAGTAACTTCTTTCCACTTGTCAAGTCCAGAAGTCTTGGAGATTCCCTTGACTCCTCAACCTCTCTTGCAACTTCTTTAATTCATCAATCCAGTTGCCTCTGACTTTTAAATATACCCAAACCCTGACAACCTCATCACAATATTCTACCCCTTTGTCCCATAGACATCGCCATGCCTAGGTTACTGCCAGCCATACCTTCCTAAGTAAAACCCTTGCTTACAATCTTCAGCTTTTTCATTTAACAGCTGTCAGAGTGATACTTTTATACTAAATGGCATGCACTGGGAATTCTTGTCTGCCTGCAGAATTTTCCAACTCTAGTGAATTAGTAGTGGTTCTTTGACTCTCTGAAATATTCTAAGTTTGCCAAAGCTACAGTCATCAATGAATACTCATGGCAGTGGTCTTCATTGTGTGGATTGCCATCACACCTGCTTTCTCTGTTTGGAGCAGATGCCTCATAAAACCTGGATTTGTAACCCAATGTTCCTGAATCTCTACTTGTGTTGTTTTGGGTGTGATGAATTTCATGTAGTTGATCTAAATTTCAAAGAGTTGTATCAAAGTCATCTCTCTCATCAGACAAGAAAGAGCCAAAAATAGTTTTCAAAATGGAAATCATCAGTAAAAGTGAACTATAGATAAGCAAACTTCATTATTACCTGGCATTATGTCTTAAAGATGCTATGAAACCTTGACATATTCTTGTGCTTCTTAATTCATTATAATAGTTATTTCAATGTTATTTTTCTTAACTTTAGAAAAGAGAAACTAACATTTAGTTTTTGTTTCAAGATTTTTTTTTCTGTTCTTCTTCTTCATTGTAAGTATAGATAAAATCTTAGATATTTAAGTAAAAAGTAGATAGGTAGATAGATAGATAGATCAGATTATGTTACTCTTTTGCTCAGCATTCTGCAAAGGTCCCATTTTATTACAATTAAAAAGCAAAACATTTATAATGGCCTCCCAGGCCCAATATAATTTGCCTTACTGTTATAACTCACCACTTCAACATCAATTCATTCTTGCTTCTTCTTTTCCTTACTTACCCTAGCACATTGGCCTTTGGGCTGTCCTGGAACATGACAAACACACTCCATCTTTAGGGCACTTGCTTTGGCTGAACTTTCTGCTTGGGGTACTCTTCTTTCAGATTTACAGTTGACTCACTGTCTTACCTTCTTCAAAACTTTGCTCACATATCACCTTCTTAATGAAGCTGACACTCACAAATTTATTTAATGTACTCCAATCTAGGAGTACATTATCCAATCTCCTTATTCTGGTCTACTTTATTTTACTGTTGCACAGTATGTATTATCTTGTAAAACACAATCAAAGCTGCTTACTTATTATATGTGTGGTTTATTATTTGTTTTTTCTTATGAGACTGTAAACTGCACTAGTACATTGTATCTATTTTGTTCTTTGATGCATTCCTATATATGAAGCACAAATATCTAGCACATGATAAAAGCTTGCAGGAGAGGTCTTAAATTATATTTGTTACATGAATAATTTAAGAACCCTTACAAATTAAAAGAAAACTTAAAAATTGAAAAAATAAAAGCAGAAATAAGCATATAAAAAAGAAACTTTCAGCCTAAAGACACTTTTCTTTTTTTAATTTGTAGGTGTAAAAAATGAAAATGATACTATTGTTCACAGAAAGTAAAAGAGGAATTTAGCTATGTTCTCTATTCTTTCCCACATGATTCCTTCTTAAAAGCAAGGTATAATAACATTGCTGGTCATAGTCTAGGGCAAATATTTAGTCATAATTGTGATTTGGTGTGCTTGCGGTATGGTAAACTGTCATGCATGTGGATAGAAGCCTCTCTGATGTTGCTATCCTCACTGTATCCATTCTTCAGAAAAGAACAGCTGACCTATGCCCTTTCCTTTTGGGGCAGTCTTGACAGCTCTCACTCTCTTCTTTCTTCCATGCCACCAAACGTTAAAGAGCTAGATCTCACTTTCATATGAGAAGAGTGTCCTGCTCTGTCATTTCTGGGGTGTTTTGGGATTTTTTTGTTTGTTTGCTTGCTTTTTGTCTTTCAGTTTTACCAAAGTTTATATGGGGGACTAGGAGTGGTAAAATGGATGAGGAACCTTATGTTCATTCATTCTGAGGCATAAATATGACCCAGTGTTCAATGTAGTCCATTCCAGCTCACCAGGAAGACTCTGCATTGGCATTCCAAACACAGATCTGAAAAGGATAAAATATTATTTGCTCAATGTTGTCATTTTATCTTCTTTATCTCATTTCTTTGCTTACTTGTGGGGCTGTGGTTGAAAGTAGAATTCTGGTATTTTAAAAGTTTCCTCAAACAGGATATAATAGAATTATGAACCGTCCTATTAAACCCAAACTCTGTGTGTGTGTTTGTTTTTTATGTGTGTTTATCAGTTTGTATACCCAAGAGGAAAATAAAAGATCTTGAGACATAAGATATTTGGTATATTAATTGATTGTAAAGATGAAAATTACTGTGGAAGGTATATGTATTACATGTACAACTAAAAAATAAACATTGATGATGAAACACACAGAAAGGAAAAATCTGCCTGGTAATACCAAGGGTATCTTCATCAGACAAATTTCTTCTATGTCATAGTGGCACCTAGATTTACTCTACTCTCCAAAGAATTCAATTTATCCTTTAAGTCCTTACTCAACTATCCCAAAACTGTCTCTAATTTCTCCAAGAGGATGTGCATAATACAAAAAGTAATTCCAATACTCATTATATTGCATCCGACTTTAATCCTTTCTTTTAAACTTAACTTGTTTCTCTTATGTAGCCAAATTAACTGGCCATGTTTGAGCCATTTAGTCTACAGATAGATTATAGATATTGATATAGATATAGATACAGTTGACCCTTGAACAACATGGGGGTTAGGAATGCTGACAGAGTCTAAAATCCACATATAATTTTACAGTTGACCTCATATTTGCATTTCAACATCCACAGATTCATCCAACTGCCGATCATGTAGTACTGTAGTATAAATTTAGTGAAAAAACTCTGTGTGTATCTGGACCCATGTTTCAAACCTGTGTTGTTCAAGAGTCCACTGCATAATCAATTCTTTTCCACTTTTATCAAGTCATTTCTCATAATTACTTTTTTAAAGAATTTAATTGATCCTTCATTTAATAATGAAACAATTTTGGTTTTATCACATTTGTGGCCATCAGAACTGCCTTTAACACAGTAGGCACTCAATAAATGTTCTTTCAATAAGTAAACAGATAATACTGCTGCTTCTTTGCCCAGACTCCTTAGCAGAAGCTTCACCTTCATTCCTTTATAAGGAGTTCATATTCCACATGAAAAAAAATTTCCCAGGAACAGCAATCAAAAAGCATCCATGAACATCCATTCCCTCATGGTCTTTACAAACTCACTAATAAGTATTAACTGTCCATAGCTGCATAATATCCTTGCAAGAAAAAATTTGCAAATTTCCTATAATCTCAAATAAGATACTTGTAGTCTCAAATATTGTTACAGAGTTAGAGAAGAAGATTTATTTTTTTAAATCCATATGCCATTTGAGATCCATTTATGATGGATCATAAGAAACAGCCTAAGCTCTTTAAATGGCTGATGACTTGGTCTAGAGCTATTCATAATTGAATCACTTATTCACTGAGGAAAATTAAGTGGCAAATGAAATACCTAGATGCTAAATGTGGATCCTCTCAACTATGGAGAAAATAGTCGACATAAACTGAAAAAAAAAAAGTGAAGTAACATTTAAAGGGTAATATTGTGAATGTTTCCTTAATAGAATTACCTGTATGTCAGGTACTTCTCTGACAGTAATTGAAATAAAAAATTGTCCATGAGAAAAAGATCACTGAAAGTATCAGTGATTTTGGCAGAGAATAATGATGAGGAAATATGGATCTTCGTGGTAGAAAACATAAGGTAAAAAGAAAGTGAGAGGGCTCAATTAGCTCTTGGTAGGACTTAAACTTATGAAAGAAACAGCTAGAGATCTATCCTCTTAGCAAATTTTAAATATGCAATACTGTATTGTTAACTACCATCACCATGTTATATGATAGATGCCCAGAGCTTATTCAACTTGAATAACAAAAACGTTGTACCCTTTGACAACTATTCTTCATATCCCCCTCCTCACATCCAAACCTGGCAACCACCTTTCTACTCTACTTCTATGAATTTGACTATTTTACATTCCCCATATAAGTGAGATCATGGTATTTGTCTTTCTGTGTCTGGCTTATACTAAATCTTCTACACACAACACACTGTATCACACAGGAATGGTATAGCAGTTCTCTCTGTGAATAGATGGCTATTGTGACATAAAAAATAAAAATAAACTCATTTTGAGGGAGATGGGAGATGGGCAACATCCTAAAGTTAATATTATTCAAAGAGTTCCTGGAAACTACTGAAAATACAACATTATTGGGCTTTACTGGGAAAGCGTCTGTTGTCATGTGCTGTATGTACATTATATATGTTAGATAATAGACAGATACATATTATCGCTGTATGAAACAACTGAGGTTCAGAGTGATTAAGTAACTTCTCATTTTTATTTTATGGAGGAAAACTTGGATGTAACTCTAGATCTGATCCCAAAACCTTGCAAATAATTTCATTATTTTGATTTTTCTTTAAAAACTATGATTATAGGGCTTCCCTGGTGGCGCAGTGGTTGAGAGTCCACCTGCCGATGCAGGGGACATGGGTTCGTGCCCCGGTTCGGGAAGATCCCACATGCCGCGGAGCGGCTGGGCCCGTGATCCATGGCCGTTGAGCCTGTGCGTCCAGAGCCTGTGCTCCGCAAACGGGAGAGGCCACAACAGTGAGAGGCCCGCGTACCGCAAAAAAAAAAAAAAAAAAAAAAAAAGATTACATTTTACCATAATTGTAAAGTTACTTAGTATTTTAAAACCATATTTCTATATAACTGTACATGACAGTGGAAATCACATAGAATTTGATATTAGAGACCTAGATTTAAATCTGAGTTTTGATGTTTGATAGCTGTGAATCTTAGGAAAGTTACTTAATCTCTCAAAGCTTTAGTTTCTTCAAGCATAAGTGGGTACGTCAAGGTGTAGTCATAGAATTGTTTGGATAATTAGGGGTGATATGTTTAAGAAGCACTTTTAAACTAAAAGTTTCACAATGTATTTCCTATTATATTATATAAGAAAACGAAAGACTTGGAAAAAATCCCATAAAATGCCTGTGGGTTTTTTTAAAATCAAACAGAATAAAAAGTTATTCTGCTTTAAAAAGTGGCACTGCAAATTCAAAAGAATCACTTTTCTAAATGCTACTGCTAAAGTAGAATTATACTTCTTCAGTTGGGTTTCCATAAGAGCTACTCTCTCTGGAAGATGTTTGATAGGAACACATCTAAGCCCCTTTCCTAACTACATATAAAAGACAGGGAGAGACTGGAAGCCTCAATAGGTTCCTTATTTCCCTCTTTCCTTTCTTATGTCTCTTTACATTGGATGAGATGTTAGTCAAAACGAAGGACAAAGGTGGTATTTTTCTTTTACAGTGAAAAAAAAAAAAAAGTGTCAGTCATTGATGGTCCTTAAAGAGTATCTTCTATTGACTGACAACTTTTAAGCCAATACTACTTTGCCCAAGGAATGCCTGAGATATCAGACTTCATAGTTAAGGATGCTATTTAGGAACTCCAGGGGGTTGCGATGTTCTTACTGTTCAACAAGTGTAAGTAAGAGATCCCACAGTGCCGCTGTAGAAAATCCCTTTTTCAGTCCACTTAATCCCCTTCACCATTTCCTCTGCTGAGCCTTAGCTTCATGGCCACTTTAGTTATTTGAAGATTGTTTTTCCACCCCTCTCCCCCCGCCCCCATCCATGTGAATCACTGCAGGCCAAATTCTGCTCTTACAAGTACATGGCAGTCAAAGGGAGCTGCCAGCCTGTATCTAAAGGCTGAATTTAGCACCGTAGGCGGTGGCTGTTCTCTAACAAATGTAAAGAAACCCATCAAAGAAAGTAGCTAAGCTAGGCAAGTGTTTAGGAGTGATGTTTTAGTAGGATATCCAGATAAAAATTTTTATATGGCATTACAGAACTGATTGTGTTTTTTTCTTTCTTTTTCTTTTTGGTACTTCCAATTCCACTGTGATTTTTGTAAACTACAGATTGCTTAAAACATTATGGGGTTCTTGAAAAATATCACATCTTATAACAATATTATTACTGTAGACCTTTATATTTAAAAGTACTTTCAAAAAGATTCTTTTTGGACTCAAATCAAGACGGCAGAGTAAGGGGATGTGGAAATCATTACCCTCCAGGAACACATTGAAAATGCATCAACATGTGGAAAGATTCTCACTGAAAACTAACTGGAGACTAGCAGAAAGACTCCTGTACAAAAAAGGCTATAAGAAAGATACATGTGGAATCAGGAAGGAAAGGAAGAGAAGCAATCAGGTGCCCCTGGGAGGGGACTCAGAGGAAAAGGGAGATTACATGGGTAGAGACCATCCCTGGGGAATGAGTGTTTCAAGCCACATATTGGATGCCTTAGCCTGGGGTCCCACAAAGGAAGATAAGCCCCCTTCGCTGTTTGGAGGGCTGATGGGATTAACATAAGGGCTATAGGAATCCTGGACTCTGGACTCTGCTCCTGAGGAGTGCACATACACTTGCTTGCTCCCAAAGTGGGGAGGAAAGGAAAACGTGAAACCTTGCAGTTGTCTGACTGCTTTCCCACCACCTCCCTGGCACATACCAAAGCCTGAGTGAAGTGAATGCTCTAGCACCACTTGTCTCACATTGCAGTTCAACACTGGAGCCAAGACCAAGCAAAAAGCTTGGCCACCAGATGCTGTGGTGACTCAAACCCTAAGCTGCGTCTGAGCACGAAGAGGGCAGCCATTATGGACGATTGCACAGGCAGTGCCTCAGAGGTAGACCAGATCTCTACACCCTGTGCCCTGACCTTGCTAAATACCCACACCAGCCCCTCTGCTCCAGCACTGCTCTCATCTGGGGTTGAGAGTTTTGGTGCTGGGCGGGGGAAAGAACTCACACTTAAAGGGAACTGAGACAGCTCAGGGCTTCTGCTCCAGCAACTTGGGACTTGACACCCTATCCCAAGAGGGTGGTAATAGCCTCTGAGCAGAGAGGAATGCCACCTCATAACTGGTTCTGACCTTAGCCCCCCATCTCCAGCCCCACCTCCTACTAAGGTAATAGCTGCTAGCACACTCTGAGGAAAGACATGACTTGTGTTCACATCAAATCCAGCTCTCCCACCAAAGACACTGGGTACACACAGACTGAATAAGGATGGTCCCACATAAAGACACTCCTTCAGGACAACCAGAGGTAAATATTTCACCTAATTTTATAGAGAAAGGAAAGATAAGCAAAAATGAGAAGACAGAGGAATTTGTCTTAATTGGAAAAAAAAAACACTGATAAAACAACTAACGAAACAATTAATTTATGACATAAAGAATTCAAAACATTAGTAATAAAATTGCTAACCGAATTGGAAAAGAATAGATGAACACAGTGAGAATTTTAACAAGGAGCTATAACATATTAAAAGAATCGGTCAGAAATGAAAAATATAATAACTGAAATAAAAACACACTGAAAGGAATGAACAGCAGACTAGGTGATACAAAAGAACATATAAGTGATCTAGAAGATAGAATAACGGAAATCACCCAATCAAAACAGCAAACATTAAAAAAAAATAAAAACAGTTTGAGGGATCTTTGGAATAACATTAAGTGTACCAACATTCTCATTATAAGGGTCTCAGAAGAAGAAAGAGAGAAGGGGGTTAAAAATGTATATGACAAAATTATGGCTGAAAGCTTCCCAAACCTGAAGAAAGGAACAGACGTTCAGGTATAGGAAGCACAGAGGGTCCTAAACAAGATGAACTTAAATAGACCCACACCAAGACATATCATAATTAAAATGGAAAAATTTAAAAATAAAGAGAATTCTAAAGGCAGTAAAAGAAAAACAGGGTAGTATACAAGGGAACCCCCATAAGGTTATCAGCTGATTTTTCTGCAGAAACTTTGCAGGCCACAAGTGAGTGACATGATATATTGAAAGTGCTGAAAGGGAAAAACCTAGGATACTCTACCCAGTAAATTATTATTTAGAATTGAAGGAGAGATAACTTCTCAGACAAGCAAAAGATAAAAGAGTTCATTAATAGTAAACCAACACTAAAGAAATGTTAGAAGTTCTTCTCTGAATGGAAAAGAAAAGGTTATAACAAGAAGTAAGTATCTGTAGGAAAGGAAAAATCTCACTAGTAAAGGCAAATATACAATAAAGGCTGAGAATCGACCACTTAAATAAGCTTAAATAAGTACGAAGATTAAAAGACAAAAGTTGTAAAATCAACTATAACTACGATAAATAGTAAAGGGGTAAATATGAAAACAAAATATGACATCAAAAACAAAAAGGGTGGGCTTCCCTGGTGGCACAATGGTTGAGAGTCCGCCTGCTGATGCAGGGGACACGGGTTTGTGCCCTGGTCCGGGAATATCCCACATGCTGTGGAGCGGTTGGGCCCATGAGTCATGGCCGCTGACCCTGCGCGTCCGGAGCCTGTGCTCCACAACGGGAGAGGCCACAATAGTGAGAGGTCAGTGTACCGCAAAAAAAAAAAAAGGGGGGGTAGGGGAACAAAAAGGGTGGGGGAAGGAAATTAAAAATGTAGATCTTTTAGAATGAGTTTGAACTTAAAGGACTACCTGTTTAAAACAAATAGATATATAGTTATAGGTCAACATGTACGAACCCCATGATAACCACAAATCAAAATCCTACAATAGATGCACAAAAGTTAGAGAGAAAGGAACATAAGCATACCACTAAAGAAAATCATCAAACTGCAAGGGAGGAAACCAAAAGAAGAAGAGAGTAGGAAAGACCTACAGAAACAACTAGAAAAAAAGTTTAAAAAAGGGCAATAAGTACGTACCTATCAATAATTACTTTAAATGTTAGTGGAATAAATGCTCCAATCAAAAGATCAAAGGACATAGGGTAGCTGGTTGGATTAAAAATACAAAAACAAAAACAAAACAAGACCCCTGACTTTAACAGGAAAGAGTTATCTAGTCTAAGAAATGCAACCTTTTCTGAATGTCTGGCAATCCTACAATAAGGTGCAATTTTTCATCTTTGTTTCTATAATAGTCTGAATCAATTATTTCAAGTTTGACTACTGACATGTTTTAAGCTTAACCTCTCCATCTTTCCTTTTCTGTCCTACATCTGAGAAATCTGATAAGAAAGCCTGGGTCCTCCCTCAATTGGTACTGATGGGATTCAAACCACATGACCAATCTCAACACCTAACTACCATAAAAATCCCTATCAAGTATCCTTTTCCTGTTCTCTCAAGACATTTTACACTTGCTGGAAAGCTGTCCTGCTCTCTCCAGAAAGCCCAATTATGTGAATAATGCATCTTTCATACAATCTTGGTGTGTGTATGACATGGTCGATCTCAACAAGCAAACCACATTTTGGGTAGAAGTATATTATCTTCCTGTGGGGTGGCTGTAACACATGCCCTCTGGCTATAGGAAATTAAAATAACTTTGAATAATTTCAAAGAGGCCTTTTGACTCTCACATTTTTGTTAAATTTTGTGAATAATGGATACAAGTCCATGGCCTTAATAGTATCCACCTAATTCCACGGGCCTTATGGGTATTATTTCCCTCAGATTTCTCAAATATCAGAGACATTGCACAAGATACAACATCTCTTATACTTTTATAATGACCTAGTTTACAAAAAGGAGCATGCCAAGGACTATCATTTTTCTACAGAGCCCCTGTAATAGGGTAGGCATTGCCATCCAGGAAACAAATTATACAAATCTGGAATTCCATCCTTAAAGTCCACTTTCTTGGACTATATCTGGTATCAGCTGTCTTAGGTTATGTTCTCCAAGCAGTGCCTCAGATGAGGATTCTTGTGCAAAAGTTTTTCCAAGGATGTGCTTTGGGTAAAACATAAAAGGAAGGGAGGAAATCAGAATTGGTCAGGATAAGGAGCTAGGTAAAATGTATGTTCTCAGCCAGATCCTACAAGAACATCTGGAGCATGAATTGTACCACAGGGTTGTTTCTCTCTTGAGACAAGGAGGCTGAACTTCATACCCTCATACCAATAAGTCATTGGCTGCAGACTATCTCTCCTGCAAGGAATAATTTACCTTCTGGTCATATCTGAGCAAGGTGACATACACCATTTAGAACAATTTTCCAGGGTTAACAGCTAAACTCCACGGTGGCTGGTGGATGGGTGTATCATCCGATAAATGGTGGATCTGTGTGTTACATCAAGAATATATACTACACTATTAGACAAATATAAGTGAGAAGAATACTCCAATGAGGTATTGTAAAAGCATACATTTAGCCTCTTCCAAGAATAAAAAGGACAGTTCTGTTGTAGCCAAGTGGGCTAGGGGAGAGTGATCTGAGTTGAAGTGGAAGAGTAGTTAAGGGCTAGATCAGATAAGTTTTGAATTTTGTTGTCTTAACTGTGAAGGGAAGATTTGAAAAGATTTAACCCAAAGAATGGAACATTCTCTTTTTAAGAGCTAATAAGCCTTTGTTATTGAAGTTCTTTCCTAAATAAAGACTAAAATACTTTTCAAAGGGGGAGGGTGCAGGAGGTTAGGAGTGGTGACATAGTCTTTACTATACTGTTAATGTTTTGATATTAAGATGAAAGGGAAAATAGGAAATAATTTAAAATGATTGTTAAAAAAAGAATAAATTGACAATGAACTTCTCACTCACCTTGGTGAAGAAAGATCAGAAAAATGACTGATTTGAAACAGGACGTTAAAAAAAAACCCTCTCTTTGTACATAGTTCGGTAAATCACACTTATTACATACTTAAAAGATATATTTAAAATACATGTTACTCTTGGGGGGAATATATTATGTCATTTAGACCATCAAGACAAGCTTTCTGGCATTGAACTGTGACAGAACGTTATGTATTTTATGTAGTACAGAGTCTCACACACAATCAAATTTCAATATATATACAAAATTTGTTTACGAGCTTTATTTCACAGAAGACAAGGGGAAAAAAAGAAACATATTCCAAAGTGTTTCCATTATTTCATTTCATGACTTTCATTGCCATACTATTTCTTTATCAAAATAAATATTCCTTTGACCAAATGTATTTTTAAGAAGAACTAACATGTAGGTGATAACTTTTAAATGATGCTACGTCCAACTGATATAAATTGTTCATTTTAATAGAAAATGATAGTTTTTATACATTTTCCCCATTTTAGCTAATCACTTAGAATATGTCAAGTCATACTTTTAGAGAGAAAGAGGATATTCTAATAGTTAGGATAACAAACTATTGTAGTAGATACTGATTGTATATAATATGTAAGATGTTAACCACTGAATAAAATATAAAAGAATAAAATTTTGGAGAATTTACCTAGATAATTAAATTTATGAGATTAGTATCACTTGATAATAAATCAATTTCATGTTTAATGATAGAATTATAGTAAAGAACAAGATGAATATATGAAAAGTACATCATGCTGTATTAATTTCAAACAAAATGCATCCCCTTTTTACTTTTTCTGTGTAGTTACATACATATATTTTATATATACAGTTGATAACACTGTAATGACTATGGTAGGCTTTTTGTTTAATTGAAATTACCATATTTTTAATTACTTGCAATTGCTTTTTATTACATTTCAGTCTATTCCTAGATCATAAAGATAAAAGAGAAATAGAAAGCTTTTTTCCCCCTTAGAATATTGATATTCTGAAATTAATGATTCTAAAGGGGATGTTGGCATCCCAGGCTGCAAACAGATCGATGATCATGAATGTGAAATCTAAGTTATAGGATTTTGAACTGAACTGTGAAATAAGTGAAGTTTCACAGATAATGAAAAGAAAAAATATATTTTAGAAGTACATTTTTCCTGCAGTTCCTCATTACCAAATACTTACTTACTCTTTTGCATTGTGTACTTGCTTAGGAAAGTATTGAGATTTTGCTGTCTAAAGAAACAGCCAAGATTTTTAGTCAAACTAAAATTTTATGTAACTCAGCATTATAGAAATAAAGCTTATTTTTAAGCTGATTTTTCATAACACGTTTTTTTTTATAGAAAATAACCCTAGCTGTCAGCCAGCCCTCCATCTCTAAGAGTTTAATTATGTACATTTTTATGTAGTTCTGGGAAACAATAATAAAAAAATAAATAAAATGCCGTGATTTATGTTAGCAGAGTTTGAGAAAGCAAAAATGTAATAAATATTTTATTATAGTAAAAAAGTTCTAAGTATTATGGAGTAACTTTAGTCCTCCCCCAAAAGACATGTTGAAGTCCTAATCCCCGGTACCTTCATTGGAAATAGGGTCATTGCAGAGGTAATTAAGTTAAAATTAGGTCATAAGGGTGAGCCTAATCCAAAGTGACTGAAATCCTTATAAAAATGAGAAATTTGGATGAATAGACACGCACAGAGTGAAGATGTTGTGAAGAGACAAATGGAAAACACCATGTGAAGTTGGAGACAAAAAGGAGTTATGCTAACACAAACCAAGAGATATCTGGGACTACCAGAAGCTGGAAGATGCAAAGAAAAATTCTTCCTCTATAGATTTCAGAGGGAGCGGGACCTGCCAACACCTTGATTTCTGATTTACAACCTCCAGGACTGTGAGAAAATAAATTTCTGCTGTTATAAGCCACTCAGTTCATGGTGCTTTGCTATAATAGCCCTAGTAAACCAATAGTAAGAATATGATTCTTATAATTAAATGATGATATTATGGTACAATCCAGGAAAACAATAGACACAAAGAAATCAATTCATATTTTGTCTCAGTTAAAATACTGAATAAGTTGGTTGAGAAATTATGTACATTTTCAAAGAATAAATGCCCAGGTAATTGTCTAGGTTGTTTCAACCAAACTCACCCATATTCTTAAAATTTAATATAAGAAATATTTTTGAAATGTTAACATTATTAGTTTTCACTTAGGTGTATATATATTATGCTGTTAGAAAAATTCACTGAAATTCCTAAGCATTGAACCTGAAAAGTTTAACCAGGATTGTAGTATAGATCTCCCACTTAGTGAGCCTGTGGCTTAAATGTTTTAACATGTATTATTCCTACATGCAGAATTAGCACTCTGGTGATGAAAGTATCACTCTGTGTAATCTTTTCTCCTTATTTCACATTCCAGTACTAGACCAGAAAATCTAAACTGCAATTCACACTTTGCCAGAGGCTCAGTGTGGAAAAGTCTGAGTGTTAAAATATTCCAGGGGGACCCAGTCAGGAGCCCTACCAGGTTCACACAGTGAATCTTAGAGGAAAATCCCCTAATGCTTCTGGCAGGGTGAGGGAAAAAGTAACCATTTTGAGATGTCAGATCATTATTTATTTATTTTGCTTTGTCACTTGGCTTGCAGAATCTTAGTTCTCCAACCAGGGATCAAACCCAAGCCCCCAGCAGTGGAAGCACAGAGTCCTAGCCACTGGACCACCAGGCAATTCCCAGGTCATTATGTTTTGCTTAACAAGACAGAACTCAAGAGAAACTATTTTATTAAAGAGTAACCTATTAGAAATTTATTACAGCTCAACTGACCCAAGGGAAGGGAAATATCCAACTACAATCTCCTCTTAGGCTTCCACATGAGGAAAAGGAAATACTGAATTTCCACCCTTTCTGACTATCCTTCCCACTGAGAAGCACTTGTGAAGTTCATAGTTTAGGAGTATGGAGTCAATAAAAGACAAATCTAATCATAGAACACTTCCTCTCCCCCTATACTTTATCACCACAGTACTAAAGGTCTATTTAGTTGAGTTCTTTTATCATTTCAGGCTTTCACAAAAAATTTACAAGATGTAATAAAAGGGGGAAATCACAGTTTGAATAGAAAGAACAATCATCAGAACCAGACTCAGATATGGCTGGAATGTTGGAATTATCATATCAATAATTTAAATAAACTTTGATTAATAAACTAAGGGTTTTAGTGGAAATAGTAGGCAACATGTAAAAAAGATGGGCAACTGTAAGCAGAGAGGTGGAAATTCTAAGAAGGAATCAAAAAGAAATTCTAGTGATTAAAAACACTCCAACACTCATGGAAGAATGCCTTCCATGAGCTCATTAGTAGACTGAATACAGCTGAAGAAAGAATCTCTGAGCTTGAGATACAAACTTCTAAAACTGAAAACAAAAAGAGAAAAAAAGACAAAGAAAAAAAAGAAGAAGAAAAAGAAACAGAGAGAGAAAGACTGAAAAGAACTGAACAGAATATCCAAGAACTGTGAGAAACTAAGAAAAGCTGAAGTATATGTATAATAGAAATGTCAGAATGAGAAGAAAGAGAAAAAAGAACAGAATAAAAATCTGAAGCAATGATGACTGAATTTCCCCAAATTAACACTAGACACCAAACCCCAAACCACAGATCCAGGAAGCTCAGAAAACACCAAGCAGAATAAATGCTAAAAACAGAGCAAAAAGCCTAGACTTAGATATATCATATTTGAACTGCAGAAAATCAAAGAAAAAGGTAAGACATTTTGAAAGAAGCCAGAGGAGAGAAATAAAACACCCTACTTACAGAGGAGCAAAGATAAGACTCACATCTGACTTCTCCTCAGAAACCATGCAAGCAAGAAGAAGATAGAGTGAAATATTTACAGTGTTAAGAGAGAATGAAACAAAAAAAACAACCAACCTAGAATTCTGTATCTTGTGGAAATATCTTTCAGAATTTAAGTAGAAATAAAGACTTTCTCAGACAAACAAAACTTGACGGACTATTTTGCCAGTAGATTTGCCGTATAAGAAATGTTAAAAAGAGGTACTTTAGAGAGAAGGAAAATGGTATATATCAGAAATTAGGATTGACATAAAGAAAAGAATAGTATTAGAAAAGAAATAAGTAATGGTAAAATACTTTCTTAAAAATGTTTTTAATTCTTAATTGATCTAACAGATAAACATTATTTTTGAAAAGATAATAACACAATATATTTGATGATTGTAGCTTACGTATAAGTGAAATGGATGACAGCAATGGCATAAGGGAAGAGAGGAAGGAATTAAAAACATTTTGTTATTATAAGGTACTTGCACTGCCTGTGATGTAATACAGGGTTATTTGAAAGTAGACTTGAATTTGTTGTAAAGGTATACTGCAAATTTTATGGAAAACATTAAAACATTTTTTAGAAAAGAAATATAATTGATAGGCTAAGAATGGAAAGAAATTGAATCATATAAAATGCTCAATTAAAATCACAAAATGTAGAAAAAGATTAGGAGTCAAAATTAGAAGCAAAGAACAAGGGCAACAAACAGAACATGGTAACAAATATGGATTATATTAATACAACTATGTTAATAATCACTTTCAATATCAATTGGTCTAAATGCACCAATAAAAGATAAAAATTAACCCTTTTTTTCTAGGAAATTTATACTTTCTTTTTGTGATTGTTGTAAAATTACTTGATTAAAGGTGGCTTTTGTCAATTCCCATATGTAAAATATGGTCAATGTAGTTTTTACTACCTTACTGGTGAAGGAAGAATAATAAAACACTAAGCAGTATCTCCACATCTACAAATCGGTCTTTTAAAGTGACTGTAGTTGATAAAGTATCACAATACAGTAAATGTGGACAAGAAAAATGTCATCCTGTGAGATCAAGGTCAACATTGCATTTTTTACTCTCTTGTAGCCAGCTAACATCACTGCCCGAAATAAATGTTCCATGAATTTATAAGATATACAGTATTTTTCTGAATGGCAAAGAATCTCAATACTAAAAACAAAGTTTCAAAAGAAATTATATAGAAAGTACTGATACACTTTGATAGAGGCAGGCTGGTGAGAGGATAGTTAACTAATAAAAAAAAGACCCAGATTAGCCTCAGAAAAGAAAATAAAAATGTGGTAAAATATCCAGAAAAGCCAAGGTGCTGCATGATATTCTAGGGCATAGGAGTAAGTGAAAAGAGGGGGAAAAGGGAAAAGTTTCAAATGATGTATTTTATACGTGGCCAGATTTTATAAGCAGTTTTCTATTAGCCTGTTGCTATTTTTGTTCTTATATGTATTATTTTATAATATAAATATTCATACACGTTCATTAACTCATTAATTACTTATTCATATTATTTTATCTCTATACACTGTTTATATAGTTTATGTAATTAATATTACATATTATCGATAATTATTTCTTGTATTTGTATTGTGTATATTTCATATTTTACATTGTTTTACATTCAGTAATCCTGAAAATCTTTTAGAAAAATATTTCTAACATTTTTTTTTTATTTTATTGAAATAATGCAGTGCTTAAGTTGGCATGAAGTGCCATTCAAGATGTTGAACTTGTTTGTTTCCAGATTTGCTAGCACATTTTGTTTCACTGTATTTGAGAATGAAAACAATTATCATAAGACTATTTAATTGAATCTTTTATGTGTAAAGAAGGTGTTGGATATAATCATCATTGTGAACATTTTCAGTTTTAAAATTATTTTAGCTAGATTTTGCTTTGTTTCCTTTCAACCCTTAATAATTATGACTTTTAATTCTATAAACTATCTTCCAATATGGAATTTATTACCCTCATTTTACCGATGAAGGAACTGAGAACTTTCCAGTTCATGACAGTGAATGTTTGCACCAGGGTCCAAACTTTACAATATGGATATTGATGGCTTGCTGTGTGGTACATAGTACAATGACAAGGAACACAGAAATTGAGGTCATATAGAGGAGAATCCAAACACCGTTTTTCCCCTAATTAGATGTGCCCTTAATCATTGTTTTAATCACCCTAAGCCTCAATTCCCTCACTCTTATAAGTAGACATTTACAGAACAAACCATTGTTTTTTGCTTCCTTCCTAAATAAGTTAAAACTTAGTTTACTATTTGCCTAGTAATCTAGGAGGATTTATTCAGCTGCAAAATAAATAATGAATTATCTTTATTTTTTACCGTATGAGTGGATTTTATTGGCTTCAAGTCAGTATAGTTTTAAATGCATGCACGTTTTTTGCATTTAAATTATTTTTAAATTGTGGGAATATGGATTTTTTTTCCAGTTTATGCTCAGGTTAATAATGTCATGTCCAATGTTTGTCATTTTAATGCCTTTTAATTGTCTTTTGGTCAATATAAACATATGTTAAATGTGGTTTCCTTGTAGCTAGTCGACATGTAACCATCATAATTGGAACTTTCAAACATGCAAAGAAAGCTGAATAGCAAAATTATAATTAACTGCTTTCTACATATACTTTTACTCTTTGTTAATTGTCACAGGTAAAGTAAGATATAGATTTCTAGAAATAAGTATTCTCATAGAGACCACTAACTCTATTATGTAAAATATTAAATTTAAGAGTTATATTTACTGATACATTGAAGAGGAAAATATAGAATAATGCATTTGTGGGTTTGTACTAACTTCCAGCACTTCACTTATTACACATCCCATATTTCACCAACTAAATCATGTCTACCACAAAAGGTTTTGGTGAATTTAAGTTAACAGGTGACTATGGCATTTCCCTACCAACAGAAAATATAGTAAAAATAGCATAACATATTTTAGTGATTAAGACAAATCATGATTGTTTAATGGATAACTACTTATTAGATTATTACAGGCTATCTTTTCGACAATCCATTCTAGAATTTTTCAAAAATTAAATTAACATTTACCTCTTGGTAATTTCTTGACTACAATATTTTATCAAGCTTAAAGTGTTCAATAAATTAATTTTCCATGCTTTCATAGAATATCAACAATAATTTCACATTTTTAAACATTTGCTTTCTCTGCTATCTCCATATATACATATGTATATGGATATATATATTTATATACACAGATATACTTTTTGATGAAGAATTTTATTTAGTTGCAGATACTGACATTATTTTACCATGTACTGCCCAAGAACTAGGTCATTCTTCAATATAACTGCAGTACAATTATGATACTGAGATAACTCAATACAATACTATTATCTAACACATAGTCTATATTTAAAAGTATGTATTTTTCCCTATCTTCAGAATTCAAGGAGCACATGTTCATCTTAACTGCAAAGTCTTTTGAGTTCCTTTAGTCTAGGACGTCACCAAAAAGTCTCTTTTATTGTCTTACATGATGTTGATATTTTTGAAAATTCTAGGCCAATTGTCTTGCACTTTCCAAATAATGTTAGTTATCCACTCCAACTTGTTCTAAAAATGAAAACTGTAGGTTTCTTTTGCAAAAAAACTATGGTGTATCTGGAATTGTAAATTCTGTATATTATCTGTATATTATTTGTTCTAGCCTTTTATATTTAAAGAACTTTAGATTAATTTAAAGACTGTTTTAAAAAGGAAAAACAGACAAACAAAAAATAGACACAAAATGCAGGTGTTTAAAGCAACTGTCTGTAATAGGTGAAGATTACATTTTTGGAAGCACATTGACAACTTTTAACTTGTAAAACCACGAGAACAGTTTCAGCCATTTTGGTTGTGATTAACATCTTTTTTCTCTTCTTTTTCCTTGAAGCATATTCTTCCAGTTTAGTTCTGGTTTTTGATCCAGGTTGGTCTTGAGGACCAAGATATTATTTATATTTTAATTTTCTTTTTGTCCTTAGATGATAGTCCCATCTCTGACACAATATTGTTTGTTGAAAGAAGTGGAAACTGAATGGAATTTTGCCATTACCATCAATTGTTTACCTGGTAATCTCCAATAAATTTCCTGATTTATTAGTTTGTTAGAGTTGTCATAACAAAGTACCACAGACTGGATGGCTTAAATAACAGAAATGTATTTTCTCAGATTTCTAGAGACTAGAAGTCCAAGATCAAGGTGTTGTTAAGTTGCGTTTCTCCTGAGAATAAATGATGGTGGCGATGTGGAGAAAAGGGAACCCTTGTACATTGTTGGTAGGAATGTAAACTGGTATAGTCACTATGGAAAATAATATGAAAGTTCTTCAAAAAATTAAAATAGAACTACCATTTGATTGAGTAATCTCACTTCTGGGTATATAGTCACAGGAAATGAAAACATTGTCTTGAAGAGATATCTGCAGTCTCTTATTCATTGAACCATTATTCACAATAGCTAAGGTATGACAAAAAGACTAAGTGCCTAAGCGTCCACCGACTAATGAGCAGATTAAAAAAAGTTTTATATATATGTTATACATACATATATATATATATAATATTATGTTATTCAGTATTAAAAGAAGGAGGAAATCTTGCCATTTGTAACAATATGGAAGAACCTGGAGGACATTACACTTAGTGAAATAAGACAGGCAGAGAAAGACAAATTCTGTATTCTATCACTTATACGTGGGATCTGGGAAAAAAAGTTGAACTCATGGAAACAGGGAGTAGAAAAACTGTTACCAGGGGCTGAGGGGTGGGAGGAATAGGGAGAAGTTGGTAAAAGGGAATAAACCTTGAGATATAAGAGGAATAGATCTGAGGATCTAATGTAAAATATGGTAACTGTAGTTGGTAACATTGTATTTTATACTTGAAATTTGCTAAGAAAGTAGAACTTAAATGTTCTTACCAAAAAAAAAAAAGACAGATATGTGAGATGATGAATGTATTAATTAATTCAATGAAGGGAATCCTTCCACTATGTATATGTATATCAAATCATCATGATATACACTTTAAATATCTTACAATTTTGTTTGTCAATCAAACGTCAATAAAAATAAATATATAAATGTAAAGTGACAAATTAATATGATAGATTAAAGCTCCTTATGTTGTAACTATTCTAAGGTAGGTTCTGGACAAGAATGCTGAAAAGATGAAAATAACTAGCTAAAGTATACTGTGACAGCCTTCCTTAAATCTTTCCTGATAAAATTCTGATTTGATCCTAGAAATGGGGAGGGAGAAATATAAGAGGGGTGGGATCAATAGCTCCGTTTATAGGGAGAAAAGGGAGAAGGAAAGGACAAAATGAAGTACATTATTAAGAAACAGCTTTTACTTTTGTTCTTTAATTTGCCTAATAATCCTATTTCATTTTACAGATGAGAACAGTAAGGCTGAGAGCGATTAGAAATTTTACAAATGACCAGGCCTATTTTAGAATCGTGATTTTTAATTCAAACCCACGTGTCCCATTTGCTCATGGTCTTTTCAAATTACATGTCTAGGAATCAAGTAAAAAGGAACCGGATACTTCTACTGTCATCCTTTGTACACTCTTGACAAATCTGACGTCAGACAGATTAGAATGCAGAGATTTAGTGATGTTTCCACCTTCTTCAAGATTTTATTTTTTCCATTTCATTCAGAGATAACCCCACTATTCAGAAATTCTTTTATTTACTGAGATACATAAATACTTATAACTTTTAATATGTATTGGTAGAAAGAATAATGTTAACAAAAATATTGATGATTCTGGGCTCTCTTTAAAACAATTTTTAGTTGTTAACTTATTCCCCTATGCCATGAGGTATACACTACTTTTATCCTTATATTACAGATTAGAAATCTGAAGATTAGAAATATTAAATAACTTCCACATGACCACTTCCCCAAGACTCTAATGTAAAGAACTTACTGTACCTTATTATGTTTACTTAAAGAGTTTTTCTGGGAATTAAGTAAGAAAAAGACATGACAAAGTCATCATTTGCTGTAAATGTTTTTTAATAAAAAGATTTCTTTGCTGGAATTCCCAAGCTAAGGGAATTTCTGGTTTCTCAGGGAAACATGCCATGTGCCTGAATAAACATAAGGCCACAGTGTATAGTACATGAGATATAGATTGAAATAATCTAATCAAATAGCTATAATAGTTCAGAAGGAAAATGATTATTTTTATTGGAGTGACACTTAAAAGTATTGGAGAATTGAATTTTTCTGTTGAGTCTTTTAGTGCAGAAAAAATCTAAAATAATTTTAAACATTATTCCATGGTATTGCTGTTGCTTCCATTTTGTCTGGAATACATAATCTTTCCTATGTTATATCTAAACAACCATTTAAGGTCTGGGAACAAAAAATGTTTATGGGAACCAAAAATAATGTGCTTTAATACTGACTTTCTATGTTTATTTTAACTTAAATTTAGAATTTAATGTGGATATTTCCTCTACCAAAAAATGGACCCCTCCAGCTTTTTTTTGACTATTGAAATTATATATTCTCTTTAATACATGTTTTACATAGAAAGTAAGCATCTTTAGAATTATTAAATGAATGGTCCAGTAGAAATCAACTTATCCACTCAACTTAATTAAGAAATAATATTTGTTGAGCGTTACTAGGTACTAGGTTACACCAGTGAATAAAATAGATGAAGAACTGCACATTGATGAGAATAGCCATTCCTGAAGGATGGAACTAGCAAATAATAGTTATAGAGTAAATAAGTAGATTTTATTTTGGCTTAAGATGATAAGTAAAATGAAAACTATAAGAGTGGAAATGAATGATTTGTTCTTTTAAATAGCATGGAAAGAATAGGTCTCACTGAAAAGGTGACATTGGAACCAAGAATTAAAAGAGGTGAATGGGACTTGGTTTTTACAAATATAAAATTTGAAATTTTAATAGATTTAAAAGTTTTAAGATGAAGAAAGAGACAATCAAATTTGAGTTTTAAAAATTGTTTTCTTGAGGGAGGGATAAATTAGGAGTTTGGGATTAGCAGACACAAACTACTATATATAAAATATATAATCAACAAGGCCCTATTGTATAGTACAAGGAACTATATTCAATATCCTACAATAAACCATAATGGAAAAGCATATGAAAAACAATATATATGTATATATATATATATATGTGTAACTGAATCACTTTGCTGTACACCAGAAACTAATATGACATTGTAAATGAACTATACTTCAATTAAAAATAAATAAATAAATAAAAATAAAAACTGTTTTCTAATGGCAGCTTGGAGATAACTGGATGTAAGGCAAACTTAGAAGCAGAAGGATGTAACAAGATGCTATTTCCCAGGCAAAAAATCAATCAGGCTAAAGGGCCACAGGAACATTAAGCATCTAAGAAGAAACAGACTAGCGACAACAGCCTCTGCCTTTAGGTAGTCCATACATAGTTGAGCTGTTTTAAGCCATTAGCATAGTCTGTTCAGGTATCACAAAGTTCTGGGTCAGCTCTATACCAAGCCAGCTACATGTTCTCACTCAAGTGCTATCTGTACTTTTCACATATCTGCCAAATTTTTATCCAATAAACTGATTAAACTATTGATTATTACTAAGTCAAAAGGTTGTCACTATTTCATTTCATGCTACCATAAAAACATCCTAATTTTAAAATTTTCTGGTGCCTTTTAACCAATGGGTATTTAAATAGTGTCACAAGCGTGCAAATTAAGGGGTTCACTTCATAAAATAAACAGTTTGGGAAACAGAACTAGAGAACATTGATTCATTTATCAATATTCTTTGAAAGTGAAGTTGTTCAAATATTTCAAATTTAATAAAATATATCAACTTCCCACATATTTTCCTCTCATTCATGAAAATGCTATCAGATATTTTGCTAGATGCCTTTTTCAAACACAGATATACTGATAGCAGGTAACAAACAACTAATTTGATGGAAAAAAAAATCTCTGAAACACTAATTTCTACTGAGATGTGGTTTACTTTTGCCTTTATAAAACTTTGAAAGATCTGCTTGTTCATTCCTTTGCGCAGGCACCAGTCACAGTTTTTCAACTCTGGAATTCTTGACTGAAATATTAATGAAATAAATATGCAAATTAGGAGTAAATGCACAGAAATACATACACCTGATGACACATATCTGTAATTTCAACCCCTCTGTTAAATGTCAGTTTTAGTTAAAGAAAATCTAGATATATCTGAATTGACTGAGGCTTAGCACAAAGAGTAAGAATTAAAAACTATTTATGCTCAATGCATAGTAAATTAAGTATTTGTTTCTGGGAAGAATAAAAACTTTACGTAACAACAGTAAAAAGACTTAACTATAAGCAACTTATAAGTTATTTTCCCTAAACAATTCTAGGGTGTTTGCCAAAAATCATATAAAAACTCTTTGTTGCTTTTACTACATTATAAATAGTATTACTCCCAAACATTTATTAAACTGTCACAATATTTCATTCAACCTAAGTTTTACCTTTCCCCCAAATATTTCATTTCAATGGCTTTAAAAAAAATTAACCTGGTACAATGTTTGTTTGTTTTTGCGTTACGCAGGCCTCTCACTGTTGTGGCCTCTCCTGTTGCGGAGCACAGGCTCAGCAGCCATGGCTCACAGGCCCAGCCGCTCCACGGCATGTGGGATCCTCCCGGACCGGGACATGAACCCGTGTCCCCTGCATCAGCAGGCGGACTCTCAACCACTGCGCCACCAGGGAAGCCCAACCTGGTACAATGTTAACACAAAAAAATATAATCTTACATATAGTAATTATTCCCTATTTAGAAAAATAAACCAAAACAAACAAAAAACAACAAAAAGTTATATTTTATATATTTCTATTTAAATATAATCTCTTAACTAATATTCTCATGATAGTTAATTTAATCTTGCTCCATAATTTATAATGTTGAAAATATTATAATTATTTCCACTTTTAATTTGAAAAATTGCACAAAGAGCAATTACACATAGGTCAAATTTTTATCTTACTATTCCAAGACAAAGATCGCACAGAGCTAACCCTGTGGAGCTTATATTCTCTTCAATGGCTGTCACTGATACCTTTATATATCATGTAAAACCATGACCCTCAGGCATTCCAGGTCAATGTCTACACTCTAATTCTATCTCTGTATGCACAAAATGGAAAATATAATTAACTAAAAAAATATACCCTGGATTATAGTCATTAACCAAATTGTGTAATCAAATACCAATTTCACTCTTCACCACTAGCAAATAGACTTTTGGTTGAAAGTTTCAATTTCTAACAGGTTATATTTTGCCTGAGTCAAAGTATTCATTGATGAAAAGTACTTACATTTATACTCATTTATGTCTCTTTATTTCAAGTGATAAAAATGCATCTCAGACTAATATAGGGTAAGCATATAGTAAGCTTCCTCACATAAACAGGAAAGGTAGGTGGGTTGGTCGAGAAGATTGTAACCAGATACAAATTTCCATCAGGGCTCTCCCTCAAAGCACCTTTTCTCTACAGGAGTCAGCAAAGCCTCATAGGATGGCTATCAGGGAGAAAATGACATTTTACTCCACTCGAGATTGAAAATACTGGAATATTTGACAATACTCCAGTAATACTGACTGATCTACTGATCAATTATGGATTCTTAAATCAAGCAGTATGGCCACACGTTTAGTGCAATGCATATTGTTGGTCCATATTGGCTTTATGTATTCTTCTTTTGCCAAGAAATGGAAATGATTGGATGAGGTCTCTATTTGGTAGCCACCATTACAACATCACCTTATTGATGTTGTGGGCTGGTGGGTAGGTGAGTAGGCGGATAGGTCAGGGTGGGTGAGTGGAGAGGCTACAGAAGTGCTCTGATGCATAACAATATATGGCATATAGATCATCAGTAACCCTCAAATAATTTTTTTTGAGTTACAACATTTAGCGTTCTGAAAATCTATACAAATGAAGTCATTTCCTTTAAATACACAGAAATGAAGTGTTCTTTGAAAAATAATGTGTTTTTTTCACTGGGTTGCATTTTGATGATGCAAATCCAAGTCAGAAGACTAAGCAACAAGCCTTGTCCAGAGTTTTGTGATTAAACTATATATTCATTATAACCTAGGACCTTCAAAATGACACAGTAAATTAATGTGGAGGTCTCCCAATATTCTCAGTCTATATTCCATACTCCTTTGGAAGACACAACTGCTCTGCAGTCAGTTCTAACCAAAATTTTGTTAAAATCAACCTGGTCTATCAATCCAATATCAGAAGATTTGTCCATGTTTGTAAAAAATCTTTCAAGGGATTAATTTAGTGCTAATGTCATCACAAGTGGAATACCAATGGGTAACCCCTTGCATATGCAGCTAATTCTTCTTGGTTCTTTTTTTTTTTTTTTATAACTGTGGCTAAACATAGATATTTGGCATTTAAAAATTGAATTAATTATTCCAAATATTCATCTCAAAACAAGACAGTATTAACAGCATATGAGGAGTTACCTAAAAATAATATACAATTAAACATTAAAATTCTATTATAATAACGTTAGTGATAAATTATTTTATGAAATGGATAAGTGGAAGTGATAAGCAGTCCTTGTAGACCATCATTTTTCATTTTTTTTCCTACCCAAACCTCACTGGGGTGTAATTTTATTCAGATAGCCTCTTGCGATCTTGAAAATGCTAGCTCTCATGAAAGGCTTGCTTCACTGCCCTTGTTTTACAGTCATTTTTCTCTTATGCTGCATCTCCCTTAATTTTTAAAACAAATATGATAATTGAATGAATGAATTTCCTAAAGACCTACAAAATATAGCATTTAAAATGTCAGTATAGAGACATTTTGAACTATAAAATTATCACAATAGCTCACATTTGTATAGTACTTTACAATTTAAAGAGTCCTTTAACATATTTTATGTACTTTGATTCTCAAGTTAAAGTTGAGAAATGAATAAAAACTCTCCCAATCATCTCAGTTTTAAAGATAAAAAATTGAAGCACATCTCAATGACTTCTTAAGCCCTATTTCACATAATATGTACACAAAATTTGTTTGACTAAATTTTCTCCCAAATTCCTCTTTCATTCACATTGCCAAACTGCCTTAGGTCTAATGCTTCTTAGCTTTCTGATTAAAATATTTCATGTGTTCTTAATATGTGAGGTGGGCCCTTTATGAAGACATACTTTAATAATAATAACTTTTGCCATGTAAGTTTTGACAAGTGCATAATACTTTATAAATACTTTATTCACATTATCTCATTTAATAAAAACAACATTCCTTTGAGGTTATTATTTTTAGTGAGAAAGCTGAGTTTTGGAGAAATAAGTATATTACCTAAAGTCACATAAATAGCAAACAGAGTTGGAAAAACATGGCCAAATCGTCTCTATGTTTCTAGTTAGATATATTGACAACTGCAATAAACTGGTCATAGAATTTAACTTCATAAAAAGATCAAAATTATAAATTTCCTGAATAAAATATTATTTACATATCAGATGCTACTCACAAATGAAGCATGGCCATCTCTCTCACATCTGATCATCAGTCATCATTTTTTTCTCTAGAAAAATTTACAGAATAAGAAGAGTTTTCTACCTAATAAGTATCTTAAAACATTAACAAAAAGTTGCAGTAAACTAAATAGAGAGTTAACCACTAATCTAGAAAGAATCTTAAAAGAAATGTAAGACACACTTGCAAGAGGGATACTCAAAAATTTGAGCTACTGTCAGAAGCCAAACATTTTGATACCAGTATATGGAGCTCAGTTCTAAATTTCAGTGCACAAAATGGGGCACTCAACCCACTTAACACTTCCAAAGTGACATATGAACTGAAACTGAGATCGGCTTCCTGTAACCCAACTTTTCATTTTTTTCTAGAACGTACATGGAAATGACCTGTTCAATTCATTAATCAATTAGATACTTCACTGCCTCTGACCTGGACTGGAAGCAATTGAGTCTCATTATCCTTGGTAGAATACTTGGTCAGTTGTCTGTCATAACCCTCCTTAATTTGTGACACCATAGCTTCTCATTTGATTGTATTTTATTTTATTTTTTCTAAATTTTAGTCGTACACTCATTACACATGGTCTCGGGTCATTTTACCACTTTGTTTTATCTCTCCTGGATTTCCCAGGATGCCTTCTGAACATATACATATATACACATTCCTTTATAATCATTGTTTCTTTGACAGTTTTTTCTACATCTTCCTTCCTCACTAACAACAACAACAGCAAATTGTTAGTGAACAACTCCCCCTTACATCCCAACACAAGTACAATCAACTAATACAGTCCTAAATAATTTTTAAATGTTACATAGTATTCAAAATATGTATATATTTAATATATATAATTTAATATAAATATCTATGTTTTATATTGTATATAAATGAAACATAACATGGTCAGCTATTCCTGTATTGATGAGCATTTGTTTTGTTTCTAACATTTCACTAATCTAAAAAAAGTTTATTGCTTACATGTGTGTGTGTTTATGTATTACTATCTCTATCATTCTGACTATACATATCTCTATCCCTATCTATCTATCTACCTATCTATCATCTATCTATCTATCCATACACACACACACATACATATATATACATACATAAATATGTGTGTGTTATCCTGGGTGCTATTTTTTAAAAATGTGACTTGCTATATCATTATATTTCTGTATTGTAAAAGGTGTAATTGTGAAAAAGCCACATAATTCCACTAACAATTTTTCCTTACAATCCTTTTCTCCTTATCTCTATCAGCTAAACAGGTTTGTGGACTATTTGTAACAGTCTATCTACCCTGATATTTTGGCTTTTGCAGGGCAAGGTCTTAAACAATTATAGAGCATTTGTTTGACTTTGAAGCTCTGCATTAGCTGAGCTATGAAAGTAACATGCACAGAAGGATCTTTATAATAACAGAGAATTAGGTAACAAATAACTTCCCTCTGCATTATTCATTTTATTTTCATCAGCAACCTGTGCCATAAGGTAAAGCAACACAATGATGTCCACTTTACAGCAGATGACACTGAGCAGCAAAGAAATAAATTCCCTGCACAAGATCAGAGGAATTAGGATGAGGAACCAAGCCCTTTCTGTACCTTACATTTGCATTAAAAGATGATAAAAGTTCTACATATTCTAGAAACACAAAGGGAGCAGCTTTACCAATTGCCAAAATTAGAAAATGTAAAATTTATTTTATTCACAGTGGATTAGGTGTTTTATTTTTCCATCTATAAACTATATGATTAGAAATGTATCTTTCTAATTATTCATAAAATATTAATTCTAACAGGCATGTAAGAGATCTAGTCTCCCCTTCGAATTCGACATATGACAGCATAAAGCCAAGATAATTTTTATTTTCCCTGTTTTTTTAGCTAGTCAGTAGCCCACTAGCATTAGAAGATTGGTCACCTGACTGCAAGCCTAGTGTTTTTAATCCTATTCCCCCACTGAGTTTTAGTCCTTTAAAAAGTAAGTTGCGGGGCTTCCCTGGTGGCGCAGTGGTTGAGAGTCTGCCTGCAGATGCGCAGGGCGCAGGATCGTTCCCGGGTCCAGGAGGATCCCACGTGCCGCGGAGCGGCTGGGCCTGTGAGACATGGCCGCTGAGCCTGCGCGTCAGGAGCCTGTTCTCCGCAACGGGAGAGGCCACGACAGTGAGAGGCCGTTTACGGCAAAAAAAAAAAAAAAAAAAAAAAGAAGAAAATGAAAAAAAAGAAAGAAATATAACATGCTAGATAAAAGGGGATCTCCTAGATTAAAAAATGTAAAATATAATGAACATTTACAATATAGGTGGTACTCTGCTAAGAACTTTGTATGCATTGCTATATTTGTTTCTTATATCAGCTCTATGAATTGGATATTATTATCATCATCCTATTTTACAAAAAGAAGATTCTAGATTACTTAGAGAGAGTAACTTGTCACAAATCATAGAGCAACTGAACTGCCATGTAAATAGGAATGATAGGAATGCTGACAGGAATGAAGAAAACATGACTGGGACAACAGTACTACTGAGCCCATAAACACAATCTCCTTTACTTCAGGAAAGAAATGGAATATCCAAATACTCTAAAGATCTGGCTTTGCATAATGCCTCCCTTGCTAACACAAGTGTTTAGGAATATATAGCTTTGGGGAAAATATCAGTCTCCAGAAACAGGGTCCCAAGGACTACCAAGCAACTGTGAAGGTAGCAATCATCCCTTATGCCTGGAGGAGCTGTACAGAATGTGTCCAGGGAGTGACATACCAAAAAGTGTCCTCAGGTTCCCACATACTTGCTAATCCATACTTAAAAGTTGTCTTTAATTGCAAATGCTGGGCAAGGGGCCATACACAATGCCATATATAATTTTGAATTTGACATTGTATTTTCTGGAGATGAAAGATATTAGAGAACAATCAAGAAGTGAGGAAATCTACTCATCTCTGAAAATTCAAGGTGGTGTCAAGGTTAAAGATTTAATAGAACAGTGAATACATTTAGTATCTTAACTTTCAGAGAAACATATAGCAAGTAGCTATATGGCAGTGAGGCTCTGAATTTTAAGAAACTATTTGTGAGATAAAGACTGGTTAAGAACATAATGTTTACCTTATTTGTTTACTTTGATTTGGTAGAAATTTGTCTAGAAATTTTCTATAGTTTTAATCTCCAAGCCTGAAAAGAAACCAGAATGTTAAGTAATAAAAAACTTTAAGATCATTTTGAAAATTGTACAGATGTTTTTAGTAGGTTTAATGTTTCAAGTGAAAAATGGCTGTATATTAAATATATTACTTTAAAACATCATGAAGAAAACCATCTTAAAAATGTGTGACTTTAAGGGGAATACTTATAAATAATAAATGTAGAATATAAATGTAGAATAAATGTAGAATAAATGTAGAGAATATTTGACTTAGAAATTTTCTTTCTGACCAACCAATCAATTCTAAAGACAATTAACTTTGGGCCAATGAGCCTGTGTGATCACTTTATGCTTTCACTGAAAGTTTGTTAGTGACAAAACCAGGGCATAATCTTTGGTTGATGCATGGGCGTAAGTTTGAAATGGCACAAAATATTGAAAGAAGATATTACTCTGATGAATCACCCAATAAAATTCCTTAGATGAAGTAATGGAAAGATTTTCACTAAATATTTGAAAGAGCAATTTGGGAAAAAATAATATTCTGACTAAAATGACTTGAATGTTGTAGTGGCTTAAATGTGGGTGCAAATTCTCCCATTGAGGGATGGAATGTTTTCTATCCTTTTAAAAGTGAGAAGTGTTACTTTTCACCCTTTGAAAGTGTGACTCTTTTGACCAATAGAGCACAGTGGAAATGAAAATCCAGATTCAGGTCACTGGCAGTTTCGTTTTTGCCCTTGATATTGGACAAAATTTTTGTGTTTCACTAGCCAAACAATCTAGAACATTGAAATTTGGAGTAGAAAAATGTTTGTTGCAGAGCCAAGTAAGGAGAATGGGTGGCTCATGCTCAGAAAACTCTGAACTTCCTGATGGTTTTCAGGGAGAAGTTTTTATAGGCAAAATTTGGGGTGTGGGCTGCAGGGTGTGTGACTTTCTTCTGACTGGTTGGCAGTGAAGTAAGAGGGCAGTGTTCCAGAAATCATGGAATCAGCCTGAAGTTTCCATTCTCCACCTGGGTGAGGGCCTTAGTTCCTGCAGAAGAACTCAAAGATATTGTTATGTATATCCCTTGTGGAAGAACCAGGATACTGCTATAATCTCTGCACCATAGTTTCTTGATTGTTCCTCCTTTGTTTCTTCATTCCCTTACTTTCCTGATTAACAGCTGTTTGAATCTGCTCTTCGGTATTCAGAAAGGTGTAGGAGGCTGAAGCCTTTTTCTTGCATATAAGAAATAGGGGACAAAGACGGGATTTTTTTTTTTTTTTTGTGCTACGCAGGCCTCTCACTGTTGTGGCTTCTCCCATTGCAGAGCACAGGCTCCAGACGCTCAGGCTCAGCGGCCATGGTTCACGGGCCTAGCCGCTCTGCGGCATGTGGGATCTTCCCAGACCGGGGCACAAACCCACGTCCCCTGCATCGGCAGGCAGACTCTCAACCACTGTGCCACCAGGGAAGCCCAAGGAAGGGCTTTTGTACCCAGGAGGACCTCACAAGATCCTGCTTGGTTACACTGTCTTGGAGCTCTGAGCCATTGTATATGGAGTCTGAATTCCCTGCTGGAGAGACCAGGAAAAAAATATGTAGCTACATGGAGAGAAGGGTTGCCCGTTTGTGTCCTATCTTACAGTTGTTTCCTCCAGGCACTAGTCCTATGAATAAAGGCATCTTAAACATCTCAGGCCAGACCAATCACCAGCTAAATGCTATCTTAATGCCCTTGATTATATCATATGGGACACAGGAAATACCATCTGATCCCTGCTGACATTCATGACCTACAACATTGTGAGATATAATAAAATGATAGCTGTTTTATGCCAATAAGTTTTGAGGTACTTATGTGCAATTTGCACAACTTCACTGTTTCTCCCTCTCCTCAGCTATAAAATAGACATGAATCTTGAAAGTTTTCATGAGGCTTAATTGAATTAGTGCAATGTAAAACTTTAGGTTGTCATCTATTGATTTTTACTATAGAAACTGGCACTTAACAATAATAACTGACTTTTTTGGAGCAATTTCTAGTTGCTAGGCACTGTGTGGAGACTCAGTAGATGGTTGTCCCTCATGCAGAAAAATTACACTGCTAAATCTCTGAGGTTGAATAAGCACTTTAATTTTTCTCCACTTGTAGGAGTAAGTTTACATTGATTCTTCTTAGTTCAATCATCTTGCCTTGTTTTGTTAAAAGCCAACCTTTTTTCAAAGCAGTTAATCAAAGTTACAGGAAAGCTCACCATCTACTTTTATGAGTGAATGTATGACTTTGACTATATAAACAAAAATACTTTACATTTATAAGACATAATTTATAAATACTTTCTAAGCATGTCATACATTTTTCATCTAATAAATAAATCTTGTGCAGCATACAGTGAAGAATTATTATCCCCACTTCACAGATGAAAATCATAAGAGTCAGGGATGGGAATTAAATGTGAAGATTAATATTAAATGTATGAGCTGAGATGAGAAAAAGTTAAGACCTCTTTCAAGATATTTTGCAGTATTCCTTCTTTGCTCTGGCATAACAATTTGAGCTAAAAAAAATTGTGTTGTACCTCTTCAAATTATTTTCCTCTTTTTTTTGACATTCAGATTATTTTCTTCTACAAGATGCATATCAGTCTAAAATATGAATTTCAGGAATGCAAGTTATTTTTGTTTAGAAATCTCTATATATTGCATTTGGATAAATGAATTCAAAAGTGAAATCCCAAAAACATTGCCCAGAGAAAAATCTGAGTAAACAATTGCCAGCTATTTTTGTATAAGTGTGGTGCAAAGTTCTTTGTCCTGAGAGGAGAAAAAACCAATCTCACTTAATGTGCCTTAACATGGATGCTTAATGTGCAAAAAGTGTCGTTTCCAGGCAACCTCTGAGCAGGTGTTTAAAACAGTTCTAGCCCCAGAATAAGTGTCCCTGCTGTGGTATCACACTCTTGAAAAGCTCCAGTGGAGTCTGTGGCTAGAGTTATATATAACACACATAGATATGTGATTCTCAGTAATGCATGAGGTAAACAAATTGTTCGTTTTTTGAAAATCCTAGTGTAAAATTTAAAATTAAAGTAATTTTCATTTTATCAAACCTTTTGCCGAGAGACACTGTCTAAATGTAAATTAATGGGCTCATAAAGAAAATGTGAAATAATTGAATGACTAGAAAGAATATTATCTGTCTAAAAAGTATCTCTTTAACACCTACAAGTTTTTTATTCTTAATTTTTAAAATTTGTAACAGTAGAGAATGAGGTCATGTCTATGAGTGCCCACCCCCAAAGTCAATCAACAAATCTGTTAATCCAATGACTGCATGATGTAGAGTATGCCAAAACTAGTCATCATGTCTAAGGACTTTATGTTCACAGGACATGATATGTAGTATTTAGTCCTCTACAATTATTTACATGTCTCTACAAATAATAGCTAACCTATTTGAGTTTTAGTTTTCTGTAAAATGGGACTAAAAATGGAGCCTACCTCAGAGGCCAGTAGTAAGTATGACATAAGATATCTTTATAAATTTGCAGTATACTCTTCAACGAAAAGTGAGCTAGTCCGTACAAGTAGAAAGGCTGTGTTGACAGTGTTTAAGAACATGGAGTTAGTCTGGATCAAAATCCAGGTTCAACACCTTAAGAATTATAACTACAAGCAAATTAATTACTCTCTCTCTCTCTCTCTCTCTGATTTATTTTCCTTATTTAAGAAAAATAACTGTTTACCTCATAAGATTGTGATAAGAATTAAGTGATGTTGGGACCCACAGAAAAATTCCTGGAGCATGATGAAACCTTGGTAAGTATAAGTAACTTATTTTAAGGGAAACAGCTATAATTTTTACTCCAGTCCAAAGTTACCAGTTAGTTCAATTTTTACATGAAATTAAGCAATTCAGAAAAATATTGCCTTTTTGAATTATGTATGGAAAATACTTTTTTTTTTTTCATTTTTGGACTCTGGGTGACATTTAACACTTTGAAAGAAATCATATGCAACCTGCATTAAGTAGGTATTCCTGACAATGGTGAGAGTGCCAATTCTGTGGTAGTATTCAATTTTAGATTATAATGAAATATTCCATTCTGTTTGGCTTCTCATAGACCTAGTTACAGTTTCTTAGGTACTGAGCCTATAACATTTATCTATAACTAAAGAAATATTCACAATCTAAGTAACAAATTTAAACATTAATATTGCCATTTGCTCAGTTATTCTTTTACTAAATCAAAATTATTTAATAAACACCATTTATATACCAGAAACAGAAACAGGTACTGAGCATAAAATGGAGAGCAAAAAAGAAACCTTCCCCCACCTATTTATTATGTTACCCAAGGGGTCAAGTGCCATTAATTCCTCTCTCTTGTTAAGCAAGTAGTCAATGCTGGGGCAATACTAATTCATTTTAAATTTCCCTACTCCAAATACAAACCATTCTTTCATCACACCTGAAATTGAAAACAGAGACTCCCCTGGGCTGATTAACTTTTTCCAAAAATTCATTTGTAACACTACGAGATTATACTCATAGAGAAGATACTATGTATAATCATACCAGGAACAGGTATGTTTGTAAATGTAATATGTCAATAGACATGAGATCTCCATGTAGCATAGTGCCCAGTAGATAGTGGATGCTCAAAACAATGTTGATGGAATGGGGAAATGAATGACTGCTTCTAATAATAGCAAAGGCAACAACAATCCTAACAATTTTCTATTCAGTGATTACACTTCACATATTTTATTTTTAAACCTTACAGCCTTGATATTTAGATATTATCTCAATTTTACATAAAATTGAAATGAGGACCAGGAAGTTTTAGAAGATGAAAAATCATTCCTAATAATAAGAAACCAATTATTTCACCTTGAAATTAAGGAAAATAGGCATAGTAAGCTTTCAGGACATTCTGTAAAGATACATGCTTTGAATGCATAGCTATGAACCAGATAATAGGCAAGATGAAAACAGGAAGTAGGATAGTATATTACAGATATCCCTGTACCAACATGGGGGATCTTCATTCCAGGACACCAGACAGCAGGAGACTTAGAAAGCCACCAGGGTTAACCTACTGGCTGACTCCTTTTCCTTTCCCTGGGAGTATATAAACTCATTGAAGCCAAGTTCTATTTAGGTGTCAAAAGAGCTGAATGTTTGTAAAAGGGAAAAAGCAAAAGAAAAGGCAAAAAGAAGTTGTCTGTTTCTGAGATTACTCCTACTGTCACCCAGAACTGCATATCTGGAAGCCAACTCTTTTCTTGCTGAGATATTTTTTGTTTTGTTTTGTCTTGTTTTTATGGCTAAACAAATCATAATCTTACAGAGCAGGCCTGTATGGTCTCCTGTAAAAATAAGCAGCCTACCTGAAATGTTCACCGAAGTGCATAGAATGTTAAGCAAGATACATGAGTGTTTTGGAGAATTCATGAAACTGATGAAATTCGATGTAAAATTGGTCATGTCTTTTCCTTTGAGCATTTTTTAAGGAAAATATTCTCATCTTAATCAGAAGCTCAGAGGATTTTGTAAACCAAATATGGTATCTTGGGAGACATACAGTGATAAATGCTTTATGCATGGTGTATGATAGAAGCACACATAGGTTGCCATGGAATTTGAGATTAGAGTTATAGGTTCAGACATAGACATCACAGATCAATTCTAGCAAAAGATAATACTTAAAATTACCCTTAAATGATGAGTAGGAGTTAACTGGCTGCTTTAAGATGGCAAGAACACTTCTAGTGAGAGAAAAAGTAAGTGCAAATAGACAATTGCTAAAGAGCCCGATTCTTTCTGGAAACAGCAAGTTGTTCAGTATGGTCAGAATTAAGGGTGGAAAGAGAATCATTGTAAAAATAAAAGCACATTTCCTGGTTAACCTATTAAATTATCTTAATTCTTTTAAGCCCTTTTAAGCAACAGAATCTCTTGTTATCTGACGGCCTATGGCTTAAGATATTAAAGTTCAATAATAAAATCCAGTTGGAGAGGGCAGGGAATCTAGAAGATACTCATTTTGCTTTTGGGGAAATATATTAAGTTTGAGTAATAATTTCATCAGTCAAAAAAATAAAATAAATGTTCGGATTTTAAAATGAGTCTTTGAAGCCAAAGGTAGAAAATCAAGCACTCAAAAGAAAGCAATAAAAATACTTTTGGAAAAAGATGTGTTATAAAAGACAGAAATTAAATATAGAGAGTTTCTGATTTGTGCTTCCACTAAAATGAAAGAAAACCTGAAATCTATGAAACCAAAGATTGTAGACAAGATGACAAGTCCAAAGATTTGATTGAAATTATAATATTGGGAAAGAGATTAAAAATACAAGAAGTAAGGAAATGATTTAATAAAAGTAAAATATAGTGAAATCAATTTTAAATATTTTGTAACTTATTAGTAACAGAAACAATTATGTAAAAACTCAAACCAGTGATGTAGAGAACAAATTTACATTCTTAGTTGAGAATTCATGGTGAGAAGTTTAAAGGATAAAAATCATCTGAAAGAAGAGGATGAACCCTGGGTGGGTTAGGGTTAGGATTAGAATTAGAATAGGACTTAGTGCAAGAGTTAAGATAGTGTTAACTTTGGAATTGTATCAAAAAATCATTGAGGGCTTCCCTGGTGGCGCAGTGGTTGAGAGTCTGCCTGCCGATTCAGGGGACATGGGTTCATGTCCCGGTCTGGGAAGATCCCACATGCCGCAGAGTGGCTAGGCCCCTGAGCCATGGCCGCTGAGCCTGTGTGTCCAGAGCCGGTGCTCCGCAATGTGAGAGGCCACAACAGCGAGAGGCCCGCGTACCGCAAAAAAAAAAAAAAAAAAAAAAAAAAAAAATCATTGAAATTACTTGAAGAGTCAACAAAAGCAGAAAAAATTAAAATATTCAAATTATTATAGAGAAAATATTTTCTGGATTGAAGAAATCACTGACTCTACAGATGAAATCATTCCTTGATTTGCATGACTAATTTAAAAGGAACAAAACCACTCTGTGGATATCTTAGTGAAATGCTTGACTTTTAAGGAAAATAAAAGAAAAAACAAACATTCAACAACACACAGAAGAAAAAAGTTTATAAAAATTAAAAATAAATCACTAGGCTCTGAGCTATGAGCTCAGAGCCTTTATAATCCTTAACATGGGATCAGTTAATTTTCACATAATAGAATTACTTCCTTAACTGTGGAATTTGTGGAAAACATCCCAATTTGTTTTCCAAAATAAGCATAATCCTGACATCAAAAGTGATTTAACAATAAATGCTTTGTTATGAACTTGACTGGATTCAATCTGGCTTCATTCTTTATTTGCTTTGTAACATTGGGAAATGTTACAAATGTACTAGTCACCTCTGATTGCCATAAAATTTTTTAAAACATAGACTGGGTGGTATAAACAACAGAGATTTATTTCTAACAGTTCTGGAGGCTGGAAGTCTGAGATCAGGGTGCCAGCACAGTTGGGCTCTGGTGAGGTCCCTTGCCCTCACTTGCCTACAAGGCAGACAGAGCTCTGATGTCCCTTCCTCTTCTTGCAACACCACTAATTTCATCAGGAGGGCCCCAACTTCATGCCCTCATCTAAACCCAATTATTTCCCAAAGGCCTCATCTCCAAATATCATCACTCTGGCTACAGCTTCAACATTTGAGTTTTACAGGGGCACATTTCAGTTCATTGTACTTACCTTCCCTACATATAAAAATGAAATATTAATACAACATCTTCTTTAGAGAGCTGTTGTGAAGAGCAAATGAGATAATAGGTGTAAGGGAGTTAGAAGAGATGCTAGTACATGGTCAATACTACATGAGTGCTGGCTAATATTGTTAATTATCTCTGGCCATGATCACTGATAAATAGACATAAGCAAAATGTTTAACAAAATGCAGGCAATTCTAATCTAGCAGTTTTATTAAAATAGATTATCAAAAAAATCATTCCTTGAATTCAGGGAATTTTATCATTATTTTATTAAACAGTATAATTCATCTTATTACTAATTTCACATACACTATCCATATTATCATATTAGGGGATAATAGAAATAACTAAAAGGAATTTATAATATGACTTAGAAAGAGCAAATACTAAGGAACTAAGTCTGAACATCATGCATCATTGTGAAAGCTTTGAGGCATTCTCATAGAAAAACAGAAAAAAGATAAATATGCCACCATTAGCTAGTATTATTTAATTCTCTCTCAAAAATATCAAGCCCTGAAATAATAAAGTGCTACTCTATTCATTCTCTTAAAAGAAAAACATATCTTAGGGTATAATCATTAGTATAAGTTGAAAACTTATTATTATGTTCAAATAAACTGATTGTTGTCCTGAGAATCAAATTAATTTTATGAACACTTAGGAATAATTAAATTAAATAAAAATTTAAAATAAGATAATTATTCAATAAGTGGTACAAAAATTTAAAACTTCACTGACCTTTATAGGTATGTCTAATCAATTCTACTTTTTTTAGTTGTATTATATGCACCCTATTTTCTTTGATCCAAAAATGTCATCAATTTAAAAACAGAGGAAGGGGTCCATGTCACCTTTTTCGTCAATGCTGTAACAAATTATCACAAAATTAGTGGATTAAAATAAAGCCAATATATTATCTTATAGTTGTGCAGTTCAGAAGTCTGGAGTGGATCTCACAGGCCTAAAATCAGGTTTCAGTAGGGATATGCTCTTTTCTGGAGGCTTCTAGAGGCAAATTGTTTCCTTGCCTTTCCTATGTTCCAGAAGCTATCAGAGGTCCTTAAGTGAGTATGGGGGGCTTCCCTGGTGTCTCAGTGGTTGAGAGACCGCCTGCCGATGCAGGGGACACAGGTTCGTGTCCCGGTCCAGGAAGATCCCACATGCTGCGGAGCGGCTAGGCCCGTGAGCCATGGCTGCTGAGCCTGCGCATCCGGAGCCTGTGCTCCACAATGGGAGAGGACACAACAGTGAGAGGCCCGTGTACCGCAAAAAATAATAATAATAATAAGTATGGGCTTCCATACAATATTCCAGTTTACAGTTAATTACAAATTCTTTGAATAATATCATAAAGTATTATGTTTCATGAAGGTTATACATTTTATTCTATTTTTAAAGAAGGTTTATAATTATCACTCTTGGCTTTTGTTTTAAAAATTATTTACTGAAAGGACAGTTTGTAAATATGATCTCAGGTGTTCTAAAAAGTTATATATTTTTCATCTCCAAAGGGTTTCCTTTTCCAATTTCACCTTTCTTAAGAACCCCAGACTGAAATCTGTTGCCGGAATCTCTCTGGAAGTAACTCTAAGATTGCACAGGTGAGTCAGCTTTGCTTAACAGTGTCACAAATATGGGATGCTATAAACTGCTGTCTCTGTAGTACACTGTTTTCCAGTTTCTCTCAAAAATTTGGTAATGCTGCTGTTAATTTACTTAGTCTCCCATGAGAAAGATTCTGCTGACTCTGTTGCTAACAATCTTTAGAAATAACCACATGCCACCACATCACAATGGAATGGCAGCTAGGGAGAGTGGTATACCAGTTGTCTCAACAAGATGTGCACCACAGACACAACCTCCTCCTTACGGTCAATAAGACCTAGAGATTACTGACCTTTAGGGAATCTCCAGCTTGCTGAAGAATTTTCTGTATGAGAAAACAGAATTGGGAATAGAAAAGGAATTGTTCGGTTGTCACATTGTTGTTACATTTAATACTTTAACTATTATAAATGTATTCAAGAGCTTGAAAATATTTTGGTTCAAAGTTTCAATGGGACATGTAGCAAATAGTGAGTATATAACACTTTTGCCTCCAGGAAAAAATAGTCAATTTTATATGAATATGAAAATCATGTGGAACAGAGCCCTCACATTTTTCTGTGATTGAAGTATAGGTCATCAAATCAAGGGAAATGACTGAGTTAAACAATGGATTTATTTTTGTCATTTATTTTCCTCTTCATTTCCTGACTTTCAAAGTTGTAAGACAAAGATATTTTGAATAAAGAAATCTCAATTATTTGAGTAGTAAACATATAAAAAGCCATACTGTTTAATCTCATTTGATTTATTTGAATAAGAGCAAATATAGAAATGCTACTTTTGGTATCTGGCTATCTGAGGTCAAAACAAGTAACTAATGTATCTTTAATACAGTAAAAACAACTAGATATTTTAAGGTACAAAAGAAAAGATATTTTCTCAATGATGCTTGTACGACCCATACAGTTTATGAAACTGAAAAGGCAACATATCAACACCTAAAGAACTAACTTCTATTAAACATCAGATAGTCTGTATTTTTAAGTCAAAGTATACATGTTTTATAGATATGCTTAATAAAGTGAGACTAAAGAAGGCAGAAAAATTTTGTAACTGAACAACGTATTTCAAAAAATGTGTTCTGTATTGTTTAGAATTTTAATCAATTAAGTGAAGGAAATGAAATTCTTATTTGCAGAATATTTTAATTTTTTTTCACACATTTTCATTAGTGATGTATGTTAGATACTCTGGCCTTTTATTTTACATTTCAAAGATATTTGAAACAAACAAAGCATAATAAAAGATTTTCTCAAATATGGTAAAATCTTTAATTTTACTCTTAAACTTCAGAATGTTGGAGAACAGAATAAGGCAGGAACTCATTGCTATTAACAAAAGCAACCAATATCAATTCTGATTAAATAGTATCTCTCTGATATATCTGTATCTTTCTGACACACTGTATAAGACCTTCATTACAGTACATAAACTCTTTCCTCCTTTCATTTGTCTCCATTCAGAACTATCCAGTTGCACTCTGTAGGAGTTAAATTTATAAAGCAAAACCATTTTTCTTACTTTTCTTTATAACAACAAAAGAGTAATAGTCTCACTTGTCTCCACCAAAATTGCTAGTTTTAGCTATCTTCAAAGCCGGAACTTCACTTACTAATTGTCTTTGGGAAACCATCTTTAGCTATTACTCTTCAGACGGACAGTGTGTAGGGTCCATCCTACTTTCACATTGTTGAAGTCTCTGCGAGTCTAATTTTCTAAGCTGAAATGGCAGGGCCATCTCCTCAGTGTCAGAAGTCCAGAAAAGAGAGTAGAATTTTGACTTTTCTTTGGGTCCCTCCCTTTTTATGTTTTCAGCTAATTGTTTTAACCTATGAACTAGAGCTTTTAAATTCATGGGCATTGTTGGTTAAATAGAAAAGGTATATCAAAGTAAGAAGAGCCTGAAGGTGGGTGGTAGCTAAGAAAACTAGCATTTTTTTTCTTTTTATCAAGGCAGGCCCAGGCAGGAGAACAAACAGAAGATATAGCTTCTAGGTCAAAAATTTTATGTAATTTTCATATACTAAGTAAAACATGTTGGAATTTAGATAAAACGAAACAAAAAGAAAACACATAAGTCTAATTTATAGATGACTACTACATTTGGTAATTGGAAGAAATTTCACTCAATAATTATACGTTGCATGCCTAATTTATTTGCATTTTTTGTTTTCATGCTGGGTTAAGGATTTTTGTTCTTATGGGTTTGTGTTCATTAAATGCTTCATGTCTACTAAATTTTAAAGAATAGTGGTTTTTTTTTTAACATTTTTATTGGAGTATAATTGCTTTACAATGGTGTGTTAGTTTCTGCTTTATAACAAAGTGAATCACTTATACATATACATATATCCTCATATCTCTACACTCCTGGATCTCCCTACTTCCCATCCTCCCAATACCACCCTTCTAGCTGGTCACAAAGCACAGAGCTAATCTCCCCTGCTATGTGATTGCTTCCCACTAGCTATCTATTTTACAACTGGTAGTGTATATATGTCCATATATACACTACCACTCTCTCACTTTGTCCCAGCTTGCCCTTCCCCCTGCCCGTGTCCTCAAGTCTATTCTCCAGTAGGTCTGCATCTTTATTCCCGTCTTGCCCCTAGGTTCTTCATGACCTTTTTTTTCTTTTAGATTCTATATATATGTGTTAGCATACGGTATTTGTTTTTCTCTTTCTGACTTACTTCACTCTGTATGACAGTCTCTACCTCACTACAAATAACTAAATTTCATTTCTTTTCATGGCTGAGTAATATTCCATTGTATATATGTGCCACATCTTCTTTATCCATTCATCTGTCAATGGACACTTAGATTGCTTCCATGTCTTGGCTATTATAAATAGAGTTGCAATGAACATTGTGGTACATGACCATTTTTGAATTATGGTTTTCTCAGGGTATATGCCCAGTAGACGGATTGCTGGGTCGGATGGTAGTTCTATTTTTAGTTTTTAAGGAACCTCCATGCTGTTCTCCATACTGGCCATATCAATTTACATTCCCACAAACAGTGTATGAGGGTTCCTTTGCCTCCACACCCTCTCCAGCATTTATTGTTTGTAGATTTTTTGATGATGGCCATTCTGACTGGTGTGAGGTGATTCCTCACTGTAGTTTTGACTTGCATTTCTCTAGTGATTAGTGATGTTGAGCATCCCTTCATGTGTTTGTTGGCAATCATACCTTCTTTGTAGAACTATTTAGATCTTCTGCCCATTTATGGAGTGGGTTGTTTGTTTTTTCGATACTGAGCTGCATGAGCTGCTTGTAAATTTTGGAGGTTAATCCTTTGTCAGCTGCTTCATTTGCAAATATTTTCTCCCATTCTTAGCATGGTATTTTCACCTTGTTTATGGTTTCCTTTGCTGTGCAAAAGCTTTTAAGTTTAATTAGGTCCCATTATTTTATTATTGTTTTTATTTCCATTTCTGTAGAAGGTGGGTCAAAAAGGATCTTGCTGTGATTTATGTCATAGACTGTTCTATTTAAGTTTTCCTCTAAGAGTTTTATAGTGTCTGGCCTTACATTTAGGTCTTTAATCAATTTTGAGTTTATTTTTGTGTATGGTGTTAGGGAGTGTTCCAATTTCATTGTAAAAGAATTTTTACATTGTAAAAGAATTTTTCATTGTAAAAGAATTTCATTCTTTTACATGTAGGTGTCCACTTTTCCCAGCACCACTTATTGAAGAGACTGTCTTTTCTCCATTGTATGCTCTTGCCTCCTTTATCAAAGATAAGGTGACCATATGTATGTGAGTTTATCTCTGGGCTTTCTATCCTGTTCCATTGGTCTATATTTCTGTTTTTGTGCCAGTATCATATTGTCTTGATTACTGTAGCTTTGTAGTATAGTCTGAAGTCAGTGAACCTGATTCCTCCAGCTCTGTTTTTATTTCTCAAGATTGCTTTTGCTATTCCAGTCTTTTGTGTTTCCATACAAATTGTGAATTTTTTTGTTCTAATTTTGTGAAAATGCCAGTGGTAGTTTGATAGGGATAGCATTTAATCTGTAGATTGCTTGGGTAGTATAGTCATTTTCACAATGTTGATTCTTCCAATCCAAGAACATGGTATATCTCTCCATCTAGTTGAATCATCTTTAATTTATTTCATCAGTGACATAATTTTCTGCATACACATCTTTTGTCTCCTTCGGTAGGTTTATTCCTTGGTATTTCATTCTTTTTGTTGCAGTGGTAAATGGGAGTGTTTTCTTAATTTCACTTACAGATTTTTCATCATTAGTGTATAGGAATGCAAGAGATTTCTGTGCATTAATTTTGTATCTTGCTACTTTACCAAATTCATTGATTAGCTCTAGTAGTTCTCTGTTAGCATCTTTAGGATTCTCTATGTATAGTATCATGTCATCTGCAAACAGTGACAGCTTTACGTCTTCTCTTCCAATTTGGATTCCTTTTATTTCTTTTTGTTCTCTGATTGCTGTGGCTAAAACTTCCAAAACTACGTTGAATAATAGTGGTGAGAGTGGGCAACCTTGTCTTGTTCCTGATCTTAGTGAAAATGGTTTCAATTTTTCACCATTGAGGATGAGGTTGGCTGTGGGCTTGTAATATATGGCCTTCATTATGTTGAGGTAAGTTCCCTCTATTCCTACTTTCTGGAGGGTTTTTATCAAAAATGGGTGCTGAATTTTGTTCAAAGTTCTCTCTGCATCTATTGAGATGATCATATGGTTTTTCTTCTTCAATTTGTTAACATGGTGTATCACATTGATTGATTTGCATATATTGAAGAATCCTAGCATTCCTGGAATAAATCCCACTTGATCATGGTGTACGATCCTTTTAATGTGCTATTGGATTATGTTTGATAGCATTTTGTTGAGGATTTTTGCATCTATGTTCATCAGTGATATTGGTCTATAGATTTTTTCTTTGTGACATCTTCACCTGTTGTTGGTATCAAGGTGATGGTGACCTCGCAGAATGAGATTGGGAGTGTTCCTCCCTCTGCTATATTTTGGAAGAGTTTGAGAATGATAGGTGTTAACTCTTCTCTAAAAGTTTGTTAGAATTCACCTTTGAAGCCACCTGGTCCTGGGCTTTTGTTTGTTGGAAGATTTTTATTCACAGTTTCAATTTCAGTGCTTGTGATTGCTCTGTTCATATTTTCTATTTCTTCCTGGTTCAGTCTCAGAAGGTTGTGCATTTCTAAGAATTTGTCCATTTTTTCCAGGTTGTCCATTTTTTTGGCATATACTTGCTTGTAGTAATCTCTCATGATCCTGTGTATTTCTCCAGTGTCAGTTGTTACTTCTCCTTTTTCATTTCTAATTCTATTGATTTGAGTCTTCTCCCTGTTTTTCTGGATGAGTCTACCTAGTGGTTTATCAATTGTGTTAATCTTCTCAAAGAACCTGCTTTTAGTTTTATTGATCTTTGCTCTGTTTCCTTTATTTCTTTTCATGTCTTACTGATCTGATCTTTATGATTTCTTTCCTTCTGCTAACTTTGGGGTGTTTTTGTTCTTCTTTCTCTAATTACTTTAGGTGCAAGTTTAGCTTGTTTATTTGTTTCTTGAAGTAGGATTGTATTGCTATAAACTTCCCTCATAGAACTGCTTTTGCTACATCCTATAGGTTTTGGGTCATCATATTTTCATTGTCATTTGTTTCTAGATATTTTTTGGTTTCCACTTTGATTTCTTCAGTGATCTCTCGGTTATTAAGTAGTGTATTGTTTAGCCTCCATGTGTTTGTATTTTTTACAGATATTTTCTTGTAATTGATATCTAGTCTCATAGCGTTCTGGACAGAAAAGATACTTGATATGATTTCAATTTTCTTAAATTTACCAAAGGCTTGACTTGTGACCCAAGATATGATCTATCCTGGAAAATGTTCCATGAGAACTTGAAAAGAAAGTGTATTCTGTTGTTTATGGATGGAATGTCCTATAAATATCACTTAAGTCCATCTTGTTTAATGCATCATTTAAAGCTTGTGTTTCCTTATTTATTTTCATTTTGGATGATCTGTCCATTGGTGAAAGTGGGGTGTTAAAGTCCCCTACTATAAGGGGCTTGCCTGGTGGCACAGTGGTTGAGAGTCCACCTACTGGTGCAGGGGATACGGGTTTGTGCCCCGGTCTGGGAAGATCCCACATGCCGCAGAGAGCTAGACCCGTGAGCCATGGCCACTGAGTCTTCGCATCTGGAGCCTGTGCTCCGCAACGGGAGAGGCCACAACAGTGAGAAGCCCACGTACTACAAAAAAAAAAAAAGTGCCCTATTATGATTGTGTTACTGTCGATTTCCCCTTTTATTGCTGTTAGTATTTGCTTTATTTATTGAGGTGCTCCTATGTTGGCTGCATAAATAGTTACAATTGTTACATCTTCTTCTTGGATTGATCCCTTGATCAGTATGTAGTGTCCTTCTTTGTCTCTTGTAATAGTCTTTGTTTTAAAGTCTATTTTGTCTGATATGAGTATTACTACTCCAGCTTTCTTTTCATATCCAATTACATGGAATATCTTTTTCCATCCCCTCACTTTCAGTCTGTATGTGTCCCTAGGTCTGAAGTGGGTCTCTTGTAGACAGCATATATTCGGGTCTTGTTTTTGTATACAGTCAGCCATTCCATGTTTTTGTTGGAGCATTTAATCCATTTACATTTAAGGTAATTATCTATATGTATGTTCCTATTACCATTTTCTTAAGTGTTTTGGGTTTGTTATTGTAGGTCTTTTCCCTCTCTTGTGTTTCCTGCCTAGAGAAGTTCTTTTAGAGTTTGTTGTAAAGCTGGTTTGGTTGTGCTGAATTCTTTTAGCATTTGCTTATCTGTAAAGGTTTTAATTTCTCCATCAAATGTGAATGAGATCCTTGCTGGATAGAGTAATCTTGGTTCTAGGTCTTTTCCTTTCATCATTTATAATATATCCTGACACTCCCTTCTGGCTTGCAGAGTTTCTGCTGAAAGATCAGCTGTTAACCTAATGGGGTTTCCTTGTATGTTATTTGTCGTTTTTCCCTTGCTGCTTTTAATATTTTTTCTTTGTACTTAATTTTTGATAGTTTGATTAATATGTTTCTTGGCACATTTCTTCTTGGATTTATCCTGTACGGAACTCTCTGTGCTTCCTGGACTTGATTAACTACTTCCTTACCCATATTAGGGAAGTTTTCAAGTATAATCACTTCAAATATTTTCTCAGTCCCTTTCTTTTTCTCTTCTTCTTCTGGAACCCCTATAATTCGAATGTTGGTAGGTTTAATATTGTCCCAGAGTACTCTGAGACTGTCCTCAATTACTTTCATTCTTTTTTCTTTGTTCTTCCCTGTGGTAGTTATTTCCACTATTTTATCTTCCATGTCACGTATCTGTTCTTCTGCCTCAATTATTCTGCTACTGATCCCTTCTAGAGATTTTTTTTTTTTGCTGTACCTGGGCCTCTCACTATTGTGGCCTCTCCCGTTGTAGAGCACAGGCTCCGGACGTGCAGGCCCAGCAGCCATGGCTCACAGGCCTAGCCGCTCTGTGTCATGTGAGATCTTCCCTGACTAGGGCACGAACCCATTTCCCCTGCATCAGCAGGTGGACTCTCAACCACTCGCCACCAGGGAAGCCCTTCTAGACATTTTTAAATTTCATTTATTGTGTTGTTCTTGATTGTTTGTTTGCTCTATAGTTCTTCTAGGTCCTTGTAAAGTGTTTCTTGTATTTTCTCCTATCTATTTCCAAGATATTGGATCATCTTTACTATCATTATTCTAAATTCTTTTTCAGGTAGACTGTCTATTTCCTCTACATTTGTTAGATCTGGTGGGCTTTTACCTTGCTACTTCATCTGCTGTGTGTTTCTTTGTCTTCTACTTTTGTTTAACTTTCTGTGTTGGGGTCTCCTTTTCACAGGATGCAAGTTTGTAGTTCCCATTGTTTTTGGTGTCTGGCCAGTGGCTAAGGTTGGTTTAGTGGGTTGTGTAGGCTTACTGGTTGAGGGGACTAGTACCTGTGTCCTGGTGGATGAGGCTGGATCTTGTCTTCCTGTTGGGCAGGACCGCATCCAGTCATTTGTTTTGGGGTATCTGTGACCTTATTATGGTTCTAGGCAGCCTCTCTGCTAATGGGTGGGGTTGAGTTCCTGTCTTGCTAGTTGTTTGCCATAGGGTGCCCAGCACAGTAGCTTGCTTGTCATTGAGTGGAGCTGGTTCTTAGCATTGAGATGGAGATCTCTGGGAGACTTTTGCCATTTGATATTACATGGAGGTGTGAGGTCTCTGGTGGTCCAATGTCCTGAACTTGGCTCTCCCACATCAGAGGCACAGCCCTGATGCCTGGCTGGAACACCAAAAGACTGTCCTCCACACAGCTCAGAATAAAAGGGAGAAAAAAAGAAAGAAAAAAGAAAGAGATAAAATAAAATAAAAGTTATTAAAATAAAAAACAAAAATAATTATTAAAATTTTTAAAGTAATTAAAAAAATAGAAAGAAAGAACAACCAAATCAAAAAACAAATCCACGAATGATAACAAGTGCTGAAAAGTATACTAAAAAAAAAAAACGAAAAAAAAAAGACAAAACAGACAGACAGAACCCTAGGACAAATGGTAAAAGCAAAGCTATAAAGACAAAATCACACACAGAAGCATATGCATACACACTCACAAAAAGAGAAAAAGGGAAAAAAATATATATATCATTATTCCCAAAGTCCACCTCCTCAATTTGGGATGATTCGTTGTCTATTCAGGTATTCCACAGATGCAGGGTACATCAAGTTGGCTGTGGAGATTTAATCCACTGCTCCTGAGGCTGCTGGAGAAATTTCCTTTTCTCTTCTTTGTACAGCTCCTGGGATTCAGCTTTGGAATTGGCCCTGCCTCTGCGTGTAGGTCGCCTGAGGGCATATGTTCTTCGCTCAGACATGACAGGGTTAAAGGAGCAGCTAATTCAGGGGCTCTGGCTCACTCAGGCCGGGAGTCGGGGGAGGGAGGAGTACGGAGTGTGGCGCGAGCCTGTGGTGGCAGAGACTGGCGTGACGTTGCACCAGCCTGAGGCACGCCGTGTGTCCTCCCGGGGAAGTTGTCCCTGGATCACAGGACCCTGGCACTGGCGGGCTACACAGGCTCCCAGGAGGGGAGGTGTGGATGGTGACCTGTGCTTGCACACAGGCTTCTTGTTGGCTGCAGTAGCTGCCTTAGCGTCTCAAGCCCATCTCTGTAGCTCCTTTAAGCAGTGCTCTTAATCCCCTCTCCTCGTGCACCAGGAAACAAAGAGGCAAGAAAAAGTCTCTTGTCTCTTTGGCAGTTCCAGACCTTTTCCTGGACTCCCTCCCAGCAAGCTGTGGCGCACTACTAGCTCCCTTTAGACTGTGTTCACACAGCCAACCCCAGTCTTCTCCCTGGGATCCGACAGAAGTCCGAGCCTCAGCTTCCAGCCCCCGCCCGCCCCGGCGGGTGAGCAGACAAGCCTCTCGGGCTGGTGAGTGCTGGTCGGCACCGATCCTCTGTGCGGGAATCTCTCCGCTTTGCCCTCCGCACCCCTGTTGCTGCGCTCTCCTCCGCGGCTCCAAAGCTTCCCCCCTCCAACACCCACAGTCTCCGCCCATGAAGGGGCTTCTAGTGTGTGGAAACCTTTCCTCATTCACAGCTCCCTCCCACTGGTGCAGGTCCCGTCCCTATTCTTTGTCTCTGTTTTTTCTTTTTTCGTTTGCCCTACCCAGGTATGTGGGGAGTTTCTTGCCTTTTGGGAGGTCTGAGGTCTTTTGCCAGCGTTCAGTTGATATTCTGTAGGAGTTGTTCCACATGTAGGTGTATTTCTGATTTATTTGTGGGGAGGAAGGTGATCTCCATGTCTTACTCTTCTGCCATCTTGAAACTCCTTCAAGAATAGTCTTTTGATTTGTTCTTTGGCCATGCACATTTATTAAAGGGAAACAAAATTTTTGTTCTGTGATTTATTATTAATTATAGTGTAATTATTCAATGCTGAATAATTCTGAGAAAAAGAAAATATGAATGTCTGTAGGGGGATTGTATTTCACTGAGTAAAAATATTGTAGAATTCTTCCTTTGTTTGTTACCGATTAAATTGTATTATTTTTTCAGAAGATCCATAAGTATAGTTTTAAACCTTTTATTCTGGGAAGCTTATTGACACAAACAACAAAAGAGTGTGAATGTTACCAGTTTAAACTATTTTTAAATTATTGCTGAAAATATGCTGTGAAATTTTTATTCCTTGTGACAAAAAGTTTCAGGGAGCAATCTTGATAGCAACCCCAAATTAGCATTTATCTTCTCCAGAGACTTGTTAAAAAGTGACACATGGAAATGAGAAAATTTTAAAAGTAAATTAAGGAATACGATTTGCAGTGATAAAAATTTCATATTGTTTTAGAAAATATATATTGGTGTGATTCTCATGCAGGAGAACACTTTCATGCCAAGTATAAATTGCAAGGCTTTTATACAAGTCTACAGGGGGTTTAAACACTTAGCATCTTTTCAGTACAACAATGTTTTTGACTCAAAAAATAGTTTATAAAAGGAACATATAGAAAGGTAGCTACAAGCTTAATGGTTTTCTGCAATAAAATGACACTTAAACTTTGAAACTGATACACTATGTTGAACCTTTTATACAGCTCTCCCAGTCCTCTGCACTTGGTAGGCTTCAGCAAATGTTGATGTGACATGAAAATGTATCACTTCCATCTGGTCTTTCTCAACTGGAGTTTCTCATTTGAATCACAGAAAAGAGTTAAGTGACTATTTTCTTGATTCTCCCAAAGTTGATTTATAAATAATATCACACTAGATATATAGGAGAGAAGTTAATTTGTTATATCAATGGATGCTTAAGATACTAAGGCTTAATTTTCTCAAGAAACACCAGTTGAGAAAGTTTGACAGCTCTATTCTTAAAAAGACATACAATTAATGTCTCCTTATCCTTTTGTTATAAACTATAAGTGATAAAGCCAGTACTGTATATATGCAGAGGTATAGCTGTGGCCATGAAGGAAGAATCTATTGACATTCTATAATATACGAAATATGTATCATTCATCTTTCAGTGTCAAATCTATTAGGTCTCTCACCATAAACTGCAGCTGCTAAAACTGGACTAGTATTATAATTGGTGTAATTGATGATCTGCTTTTTGTTGTCAGAGTTTAAACAGGAGTCAAAGTTTGATAAGTGTTTTCAATTCCATTTTTTTAAAACTTTTGTCAGCCTCTACAAAAATGAAGTCATTTGTTCTCTTCAACAAATATTTATAGAACATACATAGCTTGACAGGCACTGTTCTATGCATTAAAATTTAAGAAATAAGAAAAATACATCTCTGTTTATCATCAAAGGGTAGAGTAAGAGTGAAGACTGGAGATAGAGAAACTGATAGAATAGACTGTAAGAGGTCAAGGATGGAAGCAAGGTATAGATATAGGTGGAAGCAAGGTATAGAAACAAGATGCTATAGACTTTTGTTGAAATACTGGCAAGGCCCATTATGATTTTGACTAGCCATTAAGGTCCTGAAGAACAATCAGAAGTTAGATATATTATGAAGATAACATCAACAGAAATTCCTGGTAAACTAAAAGTGGGTTATGAAAGAATGAAAAAGGTCAACTAAACTAAATGGAACTTTCAGTATAAATTCTTTATACCCAAGTGAGTATATTCTGTGTAGTAGTCCTCATTTTACAATCATAACCAACTAAAATAAGTAAAGGGAAACAAAATATCTGGCCCCAATTCTCTTCATATATAGATTCTCTTCTACATGATTATCAGATGGGAGTGCTAGAAAATAAGTATGTTTTTGTACTGCGAACACTGTACCCTATAGGAGCTAGATGGCCTAGTGATTCCTTCTGATCACGTTAATTTGAATCTCAGAATGTAACAGCAATCCCACTAGTCTCTGAAGTAGTAATATTAGCATTTTATCATTTTTGTTCCAATGCCAGCCATACCACTAAGAATTCTTTAATAGTTCTAGGACTAATATAATCTATTATGGGATTCTATAATTAATATAAATAATAATATTACTGGTATATACACAGCATAATAATGTATATGACACATTACATATATTTGAATATTACTTTTTAAAAAGTGCAAAAATGGTAAATTTCAGCACACAGTAAAATAAATGAATGCTCAACGACTTCAATGTAAGGTTAATTTCATTCAGTATAAGTTCTTTCACTTTTTCCTTTCACTACCTATTTACTATTAGAAAGTATTTGTTGTAGGATATTTACCTCCAAATTCTTATTTATTATTCCAAGAAATACAACCTTATTATCATCAAACTTAGAGTGTAAATTTTTAATTTAAGTTCTCCTTTTCTTGAACATCAGGCTTTGAATTTTAGCAGTAACGCTGAATATATTTTTAAGGTCTCATTGGTGAAATCATCTTCAGTGAAGTTATAATTAGTAAGATAGCATTTTGAATGGTATATATATTGACAGCATTTAATATAAAAATTAACATAAAAAGAATAAAAAAAGAATAAAAATGAACATTAATCAAACAAATTAAAATATTATTTATTCAAGGTTAATTGTGATAACCTTGAATCTCTTTTTCCATTTTCATTAGTTTTCTTTTGTCTTTTTTACCAATAACAGCATTAATAAAACTTATTAGTGAGTGCTTTTTGACAGAATTTATTAACAGACAGAGACCAAATATTAGATAAGCAAGAGATGAAGAATGACTTAGGTGGTAAAGCATAAACTTATAATCCTCAGTTTAAAAATGTTGACATGATATGCAAGTGATATATTTGCCTCAAGTTGTGATCTAGAAAAAAGCAAGAGACTGTTATCCTGATCTTAAAAATTAAAACAATCTAGATAAGCTATACATTTATAGTTTTTGTTTGTGTGTTTGTTTTAATTATCTAGGGAATAAAACATAATAGAACTAAGTTAAAAAAGTGAGGAGGCCTTGGGAGAGAGGAGGCCTTCAACTGTATTGTGTGTGTGTGTAACTCAAATTTAAAATGGCACCATTTACAATAGCATCAAGACACACGAAATACTTTGGGAAAAACCTTACAAAATATGTGCAAAATTTGTATGATGCAAGCTATAAAATTGTGATGTGAAAAATCAAAGAAAACCTAAATAGATAGTGTGATATACTTTGTTCATGTATTGTAAAAAGCAGTATTTTTTAAGATTCTCTTCAAATTGATCTATAATTTCTTTGTAGATCCAATCAAAATTCCAGCAAGCCTTTTGTAGAAATTGCCAAAATAGTTCTAAAATTTATATAGTAAAACAAAGGACTTAGGATAGCCAAAATTTTTTTTTTTGAAAATAAGAAATAAAGTTGTAGTACTCATACTATTTGATTCCAAGACTTCTATAAAGGTATATTACTCCAATAGCATGCCATATGGTGGAAATAGAGATCGATGAATGAAATACAGAATCAAGAAATAGAACCACATATTTATGGTCAGTTTACAGCTAATGGAAAAAGGATAATTTTCTCAACATATGGAGCTGATGCAGTCAAGCAACAATATACCAAAAAACAAAATAAAACAAAACAAAACAAAACTTGAAGTGAATCATAAACATAAAACTATAAAAATCTTCTAGAAAAAAAAAACAACTTTGTGATCCTGGGTTAGGCAAATATTTCTTAGAAGATAAAAAGCACTAATAATACAATTTTTAAAGTTTCTGTAAATGGACTTGAGTAAAATGTTACCTCCTGTTTTTCGAAAGACACTGTTAAGAGAAAAAAAAATCTCCAAAGCATAAGTCTGATAAAATAATTGTGTCCAGAATATATAATGAACATCAAAGATTTAATAAGACAGAAGTCTAATTTTAAAATGGACAAGAGATTTGAACAGGCAGTTCACTAAAGATATCATACCTCATATATTCATGAGGTCAAATGGTTTCATGAAGAGATGTTTGACATGATTAGTAATTAGGTAAATGCAAATTAATTTTTCATTAATTAATGAAAATACAGAGCAATACACAATGTGTTGCAAATAATGCACAATTAATGTGTAGATAAATTTCTCATTCATCCATAATGAGATACTATTGCATTTTGACCAGAATGGCAAATAACAAACAAAACAAAAAAACCTAACATTGGCATGGACACTACCATGTGCTGAAAATAATATGGAGTGACTTGAACTGTTTGACATTTCATGTGGAAATGTATAAATGAAATAACCACTTTGAAATTGGATTTGGTAGTTTATTATAAAATTGAACATATATAGTTACTATACCATCCAATAAACCTATCCCTAGGTATTGCATAAGAGATAAAAAATAACGCATACTCTCCCAAAGACCTGTACACAAATGTTTGTAACAGTTTACTTGTATTCACCAAAAATTCCAAATCAATCTAAATATCTATCATGAATGATCCATCAGGAAACTGTACTACATCTATAAAATTCAACACTATTAAGCAATAAAAAGGACCAAACTGCTAATAAATGCAAAAACATGAATAAGTCTCAAAAGCATCATACTAAATTGAAAAAACAAAAAGACACAAATTTCAACATATTATATGGTCAATTTGTTTGACATTCTAGAAAAAACAAAACTCTAGGGAAATAAACCAGAAAAAAATCTGTAAAGTATCCTCATATGTCTATGAAATGAGCAAAGGGAAGATCAACAAATAAAAAATAAGCCATCTATTTTAACAAATTATTTCCTCAGTTTTAGAAGAAATAGCTTATACTTAATCATGCAAAGAAATTTTAACAGTTATAATTTAAGAAAATTATTGAGTTTAGCTTTAGCTTTTGCTGAGGACTGCCCAGTTAGAATCAGTACTTCTAACATTTCTTAAACTTTCTATTCTATTTTTATTTTGTAATTCTGTCATACACCTATACCAGTTTATAACAGTAGGTTGGTAGTTATAAAATATTTGAAAATTAATTGATTAATTAACAAATACTTTAATGATGTCAAATTTATAATTAACTTTAAAAATATGAGTATATTAAAAAGAATTGGCATTGATATTATAAACAAAGTCATTTGTAGCATAATCTCAAAAGAGAAAATACTCTGGACTGTGGTTTGTTTTGTGAAGTTATTTGAAATATACTATCAAATTTCTATTTATACCTTATTGCCAATAAAAAGGTTTTTAGATTTTAAAACAGGTATTTTCATTGAAAAATGTTTTCCATATTACTGCATGCTTTATGCATTCTCATTCTCTCACAAAAAAGTTCTGTATATTTTATTGCTTCTATTTACTTTTATGCAAAAAATATAATAGTTTGAAACACCATAAACTTATTGATTGAACAGATTAAATATGATTCTTAGGATTCTTTTAAACAAGGCTTTACATTTATTGCACCAATGTATTATAGCATAAAAATCAATGGTGTGCTGAAGCCAGCTCACCCTGGCTCAACAGAAATGATCATTCATTTTTCAGGAATTTTGATTGCTGGGTATTAAACACAGCCATTATTAAAGATTAATTACATAAATTTACTCTTAAACAAATAACATTAAAAGATAAAATAAAATCTCAAAACTCATTACTTCCTAATTGTTTTTCTATGCTTTATTATTCATTTATGTCTATGGTTATTTACATACAGTCCATGTATATAGTGAAATAGTATATACTGATGTGCCATTGTGCAACTTTCCCAATTCCACTTTCAGTAATATCACATTAGTAGCTAGAAATTGGCTATTGTTGCAATATTTATGTCATAAAAAGATAAAGTACCATATTTAAATAAAAAACATGCTGTTAAACATGTATCAACACACTGCTACATGAAACCCTGCTTTTAGATGCCTGCTATGTAATAAGCATAGGTATTATAAATACAAAAACAAATACATAAGGCACGTCTTCTGTCCTAATGACAAATACAGGATAAGAAGACTACAAGAGTGTGGTCAAGCTGGCAAAGTAGGAAGACTGTGAGCTCACCTCATCCCACAGGCACACCAAAATTACAACTATTTACAGAGCAACTATTGATGAGAAACACCTGAAGACCAGCAAAAATTATCTTCTACCACTAAAGACATAAAGAAGGAACCATAATGAGACAGGTAGGAGGGGCAGAGACACGATATAGTCAAGACCATAACCCTAGGTGGGCAACCCACAAATGGAAGGGTAATTACAGTTGCAGAGGTTTATCCCAAGGAGAGAGGGGTATGAGCCCAACATTAAGCCTCCCAGCACAGGAGTCTTGTACTAGAAGACAATCCCCCCAGAATGTTTGCCTTTGTAAGCTTACTTTTGGGAGAACTAGAGGTCTGTGGTAAATAGAGACTCCACACTTAAAAGGTGCACACAAAATCTCACATGCTCCCACTCTTATATGGGCAATTAATCTTCAACAAAGGAGGCAAGAATATACCCTGAGGAAAAGACTGCCTCTTCAAAAAATGATGTTGGGAATACTGGACAGCTACATGCAAATAATCAGACTGTACTATTTTCTCACACCATGCACAAAAATAAATTCAAAGTGGATAAAAATTTATGAATAAGACTTGTAACCATAAAACATCCAGAAGAAAACATAGACAGTATTCTTTTTGACATTGTTCTTAGTAATATTTTTTGTCTATGTCTCCTCAGACAAGGAAAACAAAAGCCAAAATAAACAAATGAGACAACATCAAACTAAAACGCTTTTGCACAGTGAAGGAAAATATCAAGGAAATGAAAAGACCACCAAATGAATGGGAGAAGATATTTGCAATGGATATATCTGATAAAGGAGTTATATTGAAATATACAAAGAACTCATAAAACTCAATATCAAAAAAATCAAATGAATCAATTAAAAACTGGATAGAGGAGCTGAATAGACATTTTTCCAAAGAAAACAGATTGCCAACAGGCACATGAAAAGATGCTCAACGTCATTAGTCAGCAGGGATATGGAAATGAAAACCACAATGAGGTATCATCTTACACCTCAGAATGGCTATTGTCAAAAAGAATGGCTATTATCAAAAAGACAACAAATAGCAAGTGTTGGTAAGGTTATGGAGAAAAGGGAACCCTTATGCACTGCTGGTGGGAAAGTAAATTGGAGCATCCACTATGAAAAAAAATATAGAGATTCCTCAAAAAATTAAAAATGGGAATACCATACTTTTCAGAAATTCTACTCCTGGGTATTTATACAAAGAAAATGAAAATACTACTTAAAAAAGATATATGCACCCCAATGTTTATTGCAACATTATCTACAATAGCCACAATATGAAAGCAACCGAAGTACCCATCAATAGATGAATGGTTAAAGAATAGTACTCAGCCATAAAAAAGAATGAAATCTTGCTATTGGTGACAACATGGATGGACCTAGAGGGTATTATGCTAGGTGAAATAAGTCAGACAGAGAAAGACAAATACTGTATGATTTCACTTATATGTGGGATCTAAAAAACAAAACAAATGAACAAACATAAAACAGAAACAGAGTCACAGATACAGGAAACTAAAGGTAGTTACTAGAATGGAAGAGTGTGAGGAGAGGAGAGGAGAGAAAAAAGTGAGGGAGATTAACAGGTACAAACTTCCAGTTGTAAAATAAATGTCATAGGTATGAATTAAGGGTATATGTGGAAAATATAGTAAATAATTATGCAATATCCTTGTATGGTGACAGGTGGTAACTAGACATCATGGCAATTATTTTGAAATGTATAGAAATACCAAATCAGTTATTGTGTAATAGGAACTAACATAGTGTCAATTATACTTCAACAACAAACAAACAAGGAAACAAACAAACTTGTAGAAAAAGAGATCAGATTTGTAGTTACCAGAGGCAGTGGGGAGGGGAAGGGGTAATTGGATGAAGATGGTCAAGAGGTACAATCTTCCAGTTATAAGATAAATAAATACTAGGATGTAATGTACAACATGATGAATATAATTTACACTGCTCTCATATATGAAAATTGTTAAGGGAGTAAATTGTAAGAGTTTTCATCACAAGGAAAAAAATATTCTTTTTCTTTAATTTTTTATCTATATGAGATGATGGATATTCACCAGACTTATTGTGGGAGTCATTTTATGATGCATGGAAGTCAAATCACTATGCTGTACACCTTAAACTTAGTTCTGGATGCAATTCTACCTGAATAAAACTGGAATTTAAAAAAAAAAGAAAGAAGACTAAGAATTTACTGTAGGCTTGTGGACAATGGACTCTTCCAGAGGATGGGGGATGTGCCATACAGAAGAAGTGACTTTGGGTTTGGGGCTTGACAAATGAATAGAAGTTCATCAAATGGAGGAGGTAGGTAAACTCATTCCAGGAAAGGAGAAAAGCCTAATCAAAGGAAAGGGACATAAGAGAAAAATGTCTTTTATTAGAAACCTTACTATTTCCAAATCTCCTGAATAGATGATGTGTTATCTCCATTTGTCTCTCACTTATAAGAATACTTATGATGGTATTAGGTACCACCCAGATAATCCAAAGTAATATTCACATTTTAGGATCCTAAACCAAGTTACATCTGAAAGACACTTTTTCCAAATAAGGTAAAATACATTCCATTATTCAACCTACTACAGGTATATTGTACATAGCAGTGATTATTGAAAGTATAGTAGTGGGAGGAATTACAAAGAGAAATTTCATAAAGAAAGAAAAGCACCCAAATCAGTACCTGGGTAGTCCCCCAAAATACATGGGGAAGCAGAAGAGAAATCAATGAGAGACACTAAGAATGCCTGGAGAGAGGTAAGGGAAGGACAGGAAAAGAAAGCTGTAAAATGGAATCCAAGGGAGTAGAGAGGATACAGGGGAAAAATGAAGAAAAAAAATGGCTGGAGTAACCTTAAAATTGAACTTTAAAATATAAAAAGGCTTAAATACTTGCATATACTAACACAGTCATTGTAGCCTAGTATTCAGTTTCTTACAGACTGACTATTGACTGTCACCCTGGAGCTAAAGTTTAGTGCTAGCAGCAATATTACAATTAGTTTTTTTTTTAATTTAAGAAGTACAAGTTAACAATGGTGAGATATTACAATTAACAGTGTCAAGGGTTCCTCCTCAAACTATTCATGCTTACTAGTGGCTGCTAAACTCGACTGTTTTCAAATTTCTGAAGAAGTGAATATGTAACATATCAGCATGTAGGTATAAATACGAAAATGATACAATTTCTTAAATTATTATTGAAAGAGTGTATACTGCTTAAATTTTGGTTCATTGTGGCAAAATCATGTAACCACAACTTAGTTAAGGCTCTCTTTAAAGATTAGGGATATCCCAGCTCTAACTATATCCTAACTATAGCTCTGTCTTTTCTCAAGATATCAAATTATTTTACATATCTATTTTTATTTCCTGTGTGCCACCACTTGTAAAAATGTGCTTAACCAGTTATAAGTCTATATGCATTTGTACATGACTGTATTTGTGCTAAATGTAACTCTTGCATGTTTTGCAAAGTGCTCTCCCTGCTTTGATATTTGAAGTTTGATATAACAAGAAAGCTAAAATTCACTTGAACTAAACCATTTGTAATATTATTTTTTAGATTTTTTCATGTCTAATCTTAACTTTCAAGCTCTCAAACTGAGGAATCCAATTCCCTTTGGTGTACTCTTATAAGAGCTAACCATATCCATCAGTATTATAAAATTTACTGAATGGTCCTTAAAATTGAATTTACACAAAAATACTTCCTTTATTTTGGAACTTAATGAAGTCTTTTGTTTTCTCAAAAGTGAGGCATTTTAAACTTTGTTTATATCACTGCTACTAATAATAGAGAGAAACATGCTGATCTTTTTGACCAAAAAAGAACCTAATCCTCAAAAATGAGTCATTGGCTCCTAAGCAGAGGCTCAGATTGAACACAACAAAAGTACCTACTGGGGAGATGACTCCTTCAGGAGCCACATGAAAATATAAGGCAACTTTAGGTGTCTCAACTAGGAAAATAATTAGATACATACAGCACCACTGAAAAGGCTAGGTAATAAAAGTTCGAAAGCCCATGGAAGTTTCCATCAATTATCTTATTTGCCTGTAATACAACAGTGGGTGATCCACAGGAATAAGCACTGTAAAACCTTGGCAAAACCTAACACTGGATTTCTTTGCAGGCCATGTACCTGTTCCAACTTTCACCTGAGAATAATCATTTGTCTTTAAATTCCAGGTTTCAAATCTCACAATAATGGCTCTCAGGACTTATTACAAAAACCTTCCTGTAAAGTAGTGTGGGAAATATACTTTTCAGGCTTTCACCCCTTGAAGTACAGAGAATAACTTATAGTATTAACATAGATATTTAATATGACTTGAGATATTATTGAATGTGTTTAATTCAGTCATAACAAAGAGTTAATAATTCTCTTTTGTTTTACCTTGATCAAGATAAGATTGTTGTATCACAGAACAAATACAACCATGATATAGTTCAAAAGTCATATAACTAAATATTTGCACTTTTATGAGTTCTATAGTATTTTTATATTATATAATTTTTTCCTCCTGTGGTAAGCAGGAGGATGATGTATACTATCCCTCTTTATCCAACTGTTTCCATGAAAATTCTTATTTATTGACTCATAAGTTTTGAACTTATGAGTCAATAAATAAGATTTTTTTTCTGGTGTTTATCTATATTAGTTTTTATTTGTTATGATTATTGTTTCAGTTTTGTATTCTATATATGTATCATTTTATTATTGGTCATTCTGTACACTTATCTGTACTGTTTATAGAACTACTATTGAAAATAGTGTGTAATACTTAAAATAAGATATAAAAACTATAATTTTAAAATATCACTTCCTTTAACATTCTGTAGTGTTATTTAATTTTTAAGTATTTTAATAAGCTAATTATTAAAAGCCACAAGATACAATCAATAATCTCTGATGGCTTCTGACCAGATATTTTTTCAGTTAAAATATGACTTGATTATTTTCAGATAAGAAAATGAAACTTATATTGCTAATAAAATGAAAAATATTAAGAAAAATTTAACCATGCATGAATATGAGCCCTTTGCTTTAGAATTCTGAATAATCATCTTCTTTCTCTTTTCAAAATTATCTCTAGTTTTACTAATGAACTAAATAGGAGAAATTTGAACTTTGTATATTCTTCCTTGAGTATCATATATGTATATATGTATATAAGAAAATCATCAATTTTCCTCAACTTATTGCTAGTCACTCTCCCAGTTTAGTGTTTTAAAAGAGCTTATATAATGCAGGAAGATGAAATTATAGTCTGTGATCACATAGTCAGTGAGGCTAATGATTTTTTTTCAAACTTTTTGACCCCATTTATGATACACATCAAATCCAAAACTTGAGGGAGAATGAATGGCTTTGTAACAAAGTACACATACATGTTGTAACAATTGATTCCTCTCTTTGGGTTCCGAAAAACCAATCAAAATTTCAAGACCAACTAAATAACTTTAAGTCTCTTATTAATGCAATCTTTATTAATGTTTTAAAAGTATAATGACTGTGAACCTAATAAAACCACTCTTAAAGTTTATTAAAAACAAAATGGAACAAAAATATATATTTTTTTCTCAACAGTGAATTTCCTTATCCCATTTGATTTGACTTGAGTGACCAAATACACAAGAGAATGTATAAAAGTTTAAGATAAAGTAAAATGATATTACATTAATAACAGATTACATGAATGGATAAACACAGACTCCATCACAGCTGAAAATAAGTATTTCATACATCCTAAAACTTCTGAAATACAATTTCAAATCCCAAATCATTTTAATATTGCCTGTTAAAATCATGAAACAGTGCAATTAATTACAACTGTTCTTTCTATCTCTTTTCTCCTAAGTCTAACATATACAGTCAGAAGCTCTGTAATGCTGTGGAAACAGCATTAATCTGGAGTTAAGAAGTATCCTAAATTTTAAATGAGATAACATCTCTGAAACTACTTTATAACTGTGGAACATAAAAAAAAATGGAATACATTTTTTAACTTATATAGTCAATAGCTGGACAAAATGGAAATGGGTTCCCAACTCATTTTCAATATGTATTCAATCCAAATAATGCAATAATTTCTTGGGATTATGTAAGGATTTTATGTTGTACTAGGGATACAGGATTGCATATGATGTAGGATGAATTAGATAAAACAGGTACTTCTTGCAAGAATCATGTGGTGTTGGTCATATTTGATCCCCATCTGCTAAAATTAAAACAAAATTTCTTTAAATCTGACCCAATCTTCTTAAGAGTCAGAATGAGTAAAATACTTTCTCAAAGCAAGTTCTTCATAGTTGAAAGGTAAATTGCCTCTCCTGAGGCACAAGGAGGAGCTAATATACCTGAGAAAGGGTAATAGAATATTTTATATATCCAATCTCTTCATAAAATCAAGTTCAATAAAGACACAATCCACACTATGTTTTCCTCCAAAGCATGTGGGAATCTATGCTTTTAACATAATAGTAAGTAAATTCACAGATTGATCACTTTTGACAGGACTCTATGTTCAAGCCACGGTGCTAATCACAGTTGACAATACAAACTTGAATCATGCAGAGGGTTTTCCTCAAATGCCTTGAATGTTGTAATGTCATGTTGGGCCATCCCAATCGGCTGTGGGCTATATACAAATAACATATGTGTTGCACATCAGAAATAATCAGAGTTTCTTTCCCATGATAGGCTAACTGTCATTGTACGATACAATTTGCTTTCAATCCTGTTTTTCGTCTTTTTTAACTTGCAAACTTCTCTTTACCTTCTTGGTAATAGTCTTAAGTCTTACTCAAAGGCACTGAATTTACTGATAAGTTATGATAAAGAGAAAGTTACCTGCATATGATTCTAAACCTATATATATGAATAAATATGTGTTTATACATACATACATGTATACATCTATAACACCCATACAAACACACACACATGAGTATGTATGGATATGTATTCTTTCAAGTTTTATAAAGAAATTTATTTTATTAGGGAAAATATTCGATGGATAAATGATTTCTGGGAATATTACACATTATTTATCACACTTATTTGTTTAGAAGTCCTATTAAAGGTACATATTAACAATCCTTATGAAAGACGAGATGTCTTAAAATTAGCAAATATATTCAAATTAGATTGACCAGAATTTTCTGAACTTCATTGCCAAATTGTATTGTATTTTAAATTTACTTAAAATTTTTCTACTCTTCAAAAGAATCAATACCTTGCAGATGACATGTATTTTACCATGACTTTAGGCAGAGCACGTACACTTTGTGAAACTCTTTTGGAGAGTCATAAGATTCATCTTCAAGTAGAAAAATTCTCTGTGGCACAACAAGGACTGTGGATTTTGAAAGTAGATTTAAAATACAGTACAATTTGGCATATTAAATATCTAAATTAACATCTGAACTATCACTTCTCTGAGTAATATGGAAGAAAGAAATATTACCTATCTAACCACAGCTTTCATAATGTGAAGAGGGATCATTAATACATACCTCAAAAGATTGTGATTATATGTGTGAAATCATCTCTAAAATATCTGAAACACACCATTGACCCATCTGAAGCCTCTAACAGGCAGAAAAACCCTGTGTTGTAAAAGGAACATGATCCCCAAATAGCAAAGTTAGAGATAAGGATTAAGAATTAGTTAGATAGATAGATGATAGATAGATAGATAGATAGATAGATAGATAGATAGATAGATAGATAGACAGACAGAGATATGCACACATGGTACATAAAAGGAGACTAGATAGGTAAAATTTATAATGTACTTACATGACATAGAACAAATTGTATCTGTGACACAATTCTTACATTGTTGCATTCTGTAGTACATTGTCTTCTCATTTTTGTGTAACTTCCAAGAAGTAGAAATTTGATTCTCACCTGATCAACACTACTGCCTTGGGTAACCTCTAAACTTAGTCTCAAATAATGAATTGTCTGGTCAAATATTCTATCACACTTGTGGTATTATGAGAGCTTGGCTCATTTATGATTAACAAAATTATGATAGTTCACTCCTACTGTTATTGATTTTATGTACTTAGAGCTTTAACTTATAGGTTATACATTTTTATTTTACCTCTTAATAGGTGCCCTTTCCTCTTCTTACTATTAAGAAAATGTTTATCTGGGCAAAGAGCCAACACTATATGCCCTGCTTCCATTGCAGCTATGTATTTTCATGAGACTATTTCTGGCTGTGTTGAAGTGCCATGAACAACATCCTGATTGGTTTTGTAGAGGAAACCTAATTTTCTCTTTTCATCCTTCCTTCTGATAGGAATGAGTACCTAATATTGAGTCATAATGGTTAATGCAGAGGACAACAGTTTAAGAATGGAAAACAAAGACTGCTATAACTTGGATTCTTGGATGACCTTGTAGGGCAGAGTCATCATCCCTCAGTTCTTCCTACCTCCAGATTGATATCTATGAGAGATATAAACTTGATATAAATCTGTTATTTTGGTTCACAGTTATACCAGCAGCTGATCCTATATACGAATTGATACCTCACTTTTTTTTTACTGATCTTCTATTAAGTATAAAAACACATATTTAGACAACTTATAGTAAGTGTACCATAGAATTATAGATATGTGCTTTTGAAACTTCGGGAACTAATTACTAGTTTAGGAAACACTGGGGGTAGAAGAATTTGTTAAAACAATTCTATGATGTATTCAGCAAAATTCACAATTTTGGAAATTTGCAAGATAAATCGCCCAATTTATTGAACAAACAGATGGTAAGAGTAAAAAGCGTTGAGAGGCATCGTAGCTGTAGAAATTGAAAGACATCAACCACACGCAGTAAGTGGATATTGTTTAGATCTTGATTTGGATCTTGATCATCTATGAATTTTATATGAAATAATAGGGCAAATTTAAATAATTATTAGACATATGAAGATGGGATCATTGTGTATTTTTATTTAGGGGTCATAATAGTATAGAACTATGTTAAAATAAAATATTTTAGAGATAGGGTAAGATATTAATAGAAGCCACATGCTGTGTGGAACACTTCAAAATAACACAGAGGAGGGGAAGGGGGGGATTTAGTGGAGACCTAGATGAAACGGTGATCATGAAATGAGAACTATTGAAGCTAAATAATGGTTACAAATGGGATTAGTTATGTTTTATTCCTACTTCTGTACATTTTTAAATTTATCTATATTAAAAGTTTTAAAATAACATAAATATATGCTTTAGAATAAAATCTAAGATTTCTAGTTGTAGGTCAACGTCTCAGAAGCTATGTGCTTTTAGACAAGTTGATTACTTCTCTCTTTTTTATTATATATCAACGAAATAGAAAAAATAGTACTCATGCCATACAATTGTTATTAGGATTAAAGTAGCTCATGTTTTCAGACCACTTAGGATATTAATAATCAGTAAATGTTAACTACTAGTTGAATTTACTCAGTGTCATTTATAGGTATTTTTGTGAGTTAGTTTAGGAAAAATGAGTTATGAACTCAAAACATATTAATTTGGGGAGCATAGCCTATTTATAACTTCGATTCATAACTTGGGAATTGCTAGATTTGTAGTAACTGGAAATGAATACTTTATATTTTCCCAAATAAGTTGAAACCTTGATGGATTGAAGCTTTATGATTATCCCAAGGCAATAATAAATAAGTCCCCTAAGAGGAGGATTATTTTAAACATAAATGATGATTGAATAAAACTCACATTGATGACAATATCTTTACAGGAGAGCAATGCAAATAAATTTGTGTTTCATATATGTCTGAGGGTTTTATGGAAAATTGATGTACCTGATATTATCTCTCCCTCTCTCTCTCTCTTTCTCCTCCTCTCTCTCTCTCTGAAATGTAGGTTCTATAGGGTCTATAAATCATCTACAGTGGAAGGATTAAGGCCCATTGACAAAATATGCATTTTATTCACATCAAATGATTGTATCTGAATAAGTTTGTTTTTCTTTATAAGTGTAAAAAAGCAATGACAGTTTTATTTTCTTCTCCTCTTATTAAATAAGCACCTTTTGATGGTACCTGTACAAATCATCATATAAATGCAAGATTTCCAATAAATTATTTATTTTTAGCTGCAGTAGACATTTTTAGCTCTTATATAATTTCTCAGCAGAATTTAATCCTGAAAACCTTTCTAAACCACGTTTTTCTCTTGACTTCCATTTTAATCACTTTATCCTTTTCTTCCACCTAATTTGTCATTCCGTCTCTTGCTGATTTTTTGTTATCCTCTTGTTCTGCTACCCTCTTTAAATGATCGTGATATTTCCTACAGAATACAGTATCTGGTGCTCTCTTGTTCCCTCTCTAGAGTTGCTTCCTGGGCAACCTAATCAAGGTTTATGAATTCAATTAGCATCCAAATGCATATACCAGTGACTCTACATCCTTATCTTTTATCAAGACTACATTTCAAAGTTCACAATCATATTCAAGAATAGTTCCCCTAAAATGAATCACTAAATTATCTCTAAAATTTGTAATTGCATCTTGACTTCTCCATCTAGGTAAATAGCACCCCTCTTTGTGTAGCTGCTCTAGTAGGAGGATAGGTATATGGACATCCCTGCCTCCATTACTTCTCAGGTCTGAGGTCTACTGGATCATACTCTTACATTTGTTGAATTTTGATCTCTTTTCTGTATTTATCCAGCCTCAGTTCCAAGCCTACATCCCATCTTACCTGGATAGCTTTACAACTGGTCTGTCTGAATTCATTCTCAGCTTTTCCAACTTTCTCACTTATGCTGAGTGCTTTTCCATAAGTGTATATCTGTCACTTGTCTGTCTTAAAATTCTTTCTTGAGCTCCAATAACTTTCAGAGAAGAGTAAAATCCTCCCAAACTTATCAACACGGTCTAATATAATCAAATTCCTAAATTCTCTTCAGTTCCACTGAATCAGATAGAACACATTAATCCTCCTCTAAATGTACCCAGAACTTTCTTTTTTGTGTGTGCCTTTGTTCACATCATTCTATTGTTTGAAATATGCTCTTTCTTCTGCTTTTGAAAACATCTGCATTTTTACTGAGAAGCAGCTGCAACAGCATTCCCTCCTTGGAGCATGTGCTCACTTCCACAAGATGCTGTAGATTATTCTTATGCCTCTCTTCTCTGTCCTTCTATAAATGTTATCATAATACACCAAGATTCATTATAATTATTGGCTTTCTTCTGCTTCCTCATACCAAACTGTGATTTTTAAGTAAAAATCTTTATTCGTTTATAAATGTTACTCATTTAAAAAAAGTGCTTGATTTAAAATAAGGCCTTGCCATGTTTGTGGATCTAAAATTCATAACAATATGTTTAGAAAAAGAGATATTCTCATTGTTAACATATTCAACTAGGGTTCAAAATTCTTACATGGTATTTATAAGATCAAACAATATGTTGTAGAATTTAGATTCAAATTTCTGTATTCTATAACTCAGGCTGGTAAATCTGCCATTTTTATCATCTTTTTTCTCTGAAAATTTTAATTTTGAAATAGTTTTTTTTTTCTCTTTTTCTTTTTTGTGTGTATGTGTGTGTGTATTATTTATATTAATGGTGGCCCTCTAAATCAGTTTCATTCCTAGTTGATATAACAAAGCCAAATTATCTAAAAATCTAATGCTTTTCTTTGAATTGCAGAGTTTAGTCACTTGCATATATTCCATTTAAAATGGCAGAGTTTGGATATCAACCAACATTTCTTTTGAAAATTTGAGAATAAGTTTTCATTCAAAATATGGAGTCAGTTTTAGCTACAAAATTTGAGATTTTCTAACTATATCTTGTCATTTCACCAAAAAAAAGAAAGGAAAAAAAAATCAGCCTGATTCAGCCCCCCTACTAAGCTAAAGAAAAACCTGTCATTTCAAAGCAATTTCAGTTTTTCAAAGAATAGGCTAACAATGGTAAAATAGCAAATAACTCTTTCAAAGTTTATTTCCAAACTTTGTTTCTTTTTCAAAGTTATTTTCAATGCATATAGGCTTTTACTGAAAATGAAACCCACTAGAAATACATATAGAATTATTAATGAAAACTTCTTTTTTAACCATACAACTTTCATTTGGATGATATTTAAACCATTAGTAAAATCTGTTCATGCAAACCTTGTCTATATAAGCTATAGCAAAGGGAAATTTTGACAGTTTCAAATCATCATCATAAAGTAATAAATGATTCCTTTGTGTGGTTTTGCAAGCTACTCAAGAGTTAAAAATTAAAAAGAAAAATCTAACATCAATTGCATATTTGCCATAATATTAAAATTAATGTATATCTTCCCATGGTGGTAATTTTTTTATGAATAACAACCACTTATATGTATGTTTCTTTGTAAAATGTGACCTCATCATTTATACCTGTTCTTCATATATAATGAACTTTATTTTATCTGAACATTTGGACACAACTTGTTGCAGAAATCAGTTAATTTTTCACAGATATATCTGTTTTTCTTCTGTGAACATAAATAAACTACACATCACATTTTCCCTAATAGGAGAGATCAGGTAACTGTGTCCTGCCGCATGTTACAAGTGCAGATCTGTAGCACAGTGATCTGTTCTTATGCCTACTCTACGCTGCAGAAGAGCCAGGGGAGGACTTTAAGCCCAATGGAAAGTTTCCATCACATCCAAGCTCTTAAATCTCTCAATCATTGACTACAAAACAGCTGTCTTGGAGGGCTGCCCATTCATGCCAGACTAGAAATAAGATAGTATTGTGCTAAGCCATTGACAATATGGAATTTTTTATTGTATTATTTAATATATTTTGACTAATACAGAAGGAGGCTACTAATGTGACCTACAATAAAATAAAAACATATACTAAATCACATAGTAAAAATCACCAACAATGATTTGGATGTCAGACCATGTGTTCATTGACGCTCTAGGGGCAAAGGATAGAAAGCAGAGGTTTAGGATGTATGTTGGTTGTTAGTAGGTATGCATCACACAGTATAATTAGACAGAGATGAGTTCATACAGGGACTTGCCAGTTGAAAAACATAAATGAAAGTGCACAGAGAATGACCAGAAATATGGGGCCTTGAGGGACTGGAAAAGCTGATTGCTTATAGACTCCAAGCAGTAAGAGATAAGTCTGAGAATGTTTTTTAGTGACAAAGAATTTATTAAGATTATGCCTTGGATCAAAGATCAGATTAAGGATGGACCCACTCTAGCCTATTTTAGATAACCTCCAGATAGCCCCTGGATACATCAGATAACTTCAAGATATCTCCTTTATGTTATGGAAGATTGGTGAGAAGGGTACTAGTAAGCAAAGCAATAAATCAGTCTTGAACATTGTCTCTAGGAAAAAAGAAAAAAATTTTAAGTCTCATGACTGGTGTATTGAACTGATTAGAAACAATTAATCCCAGCAGATACCAAGTTTTTGAGTTAATTGTGGTCTAAAGAACTACAAGGCCATGCCTAAAAATCTTTTATTTACCTGAAAAACAATTGTAGGGGTTGTGAATTTGCTCCAGCAGTAAGTTCCCTGTCAATGCAGTGTAGTATCACTGGAAAGTTTACAAGGCTTGATTCTGAAGGACCAAACAGAATAATACATAAGGGCAGAGCCAGAGGTCATGAAGATTAGGGAACACAGTGCCCAGCAGAGAGTAGCATTAGTTTTTCATCAAGACGAAAAGGCTTTCACATTCCACTCCCAGCAGAATACTAGTATTGTTGTGGATCAGTGCACTCCTGTGTGTTCCCTATTGTTCCTCTTTATAAATTGTTTGAAGTCATTCTTATTGAATGCATGGTTGGGGAGTAGGCGGAGGGATAAAAATAATTTGTCTTTTTAGTCTATATAATGCCAAACCACAAGGAGCAATATGTGATTGATTCCCATAAGACCTTAAATTTTGAAATGGCTGCAAAGACTCAATGGGATTCTTTTTTAAGTTTATTTTTTCCTGTTCTAGATACTGTCTGTTGATACCTTGCAAACTTCTATGCTTTTATTACTTTGTCTCTGTGCAGTAAAGGCAAAACACTTGGAAATTACACTTCTCAGCCTCCCTTGCAAATTTAGATTCCCTGAGTAATAAGAGACACTTTCATGAGAGAAAGATGTGTGGGAAGAGAGCAGATGTGAATTTTGAGAAGCTTTTGAGTTAGCACATAGAGACTACTGGTGCTATGATCAACTACAATCATGAAAGAGGCTACTTCAAATCAGAAACTTCTGATTTTACCAAAGTCAGCTGCAATTATCCCTGACATTGGTTCTCTGGTTCTTTATAAAAAAAAAATTTAAGCATATGTTTCCCTGTATTCATCATTTCTTCTTTTATAAATTCTGGAGAAGTTCCAATTTCCTTATCATTCCTGATTGATACATCTCTTGGGAAAGGATGTCTACTATATGTGTTCAAGAGGTAGAAAACAGACATTTTCTGTCAGAAAGGGTGGAATGTGGCAGACTCTGACTAATTGTTCACCAAATAATTTTCCTTTTGGTCCTAAGCACAGAGCTAATCTACATTTCTCAGCCATCCTTGCAATCCTTGCAATGACTGTTCTCCAGCTGATGTGGTATACTGGCCAAATGTCCAAGATCCATTGGAGGACTGTAAAATCTCAGGGGTGTGGTAGAGCCATAGGGGGAAGAAGACTGAGTTTGGGTCACTGCTTGAAGGACATTCACTCAACCAGGGACCTCTGTGTTAATCTCTTCATGGGTAAAAATAAACTTTTATTATTTAACTCCACTTATTTTATTGGTGTTACAAAAATTAATCCATCATGATTAATACACAATGATTTCATATGAATTCAGAGTTAGTGTTGAAATAGAAAATATGATTCATGGTTGCTGTCATTACTATGGAATGCATACTTCCTTAACTGTGCAAATTTCAATGGGTAAAGTTTCAATGACTTGTTAACAAATTCTTGCCATAGAGTTGGAAGTGGAGGAGGAGAAGTAGCAATGATTTGAAGACACTGAGCCCTTTCTTGTACGAGTCAAGACTGAAAAATGAACAGATTTAAAGACAGGCATTGCTATAAACTTCAGACTTCTATGTCTCAGACCAATTTTACTTCCTGCTTTGTCCAAAGATTGCAGTTCTTTCCTCTTCAGTCTTCCTGCTCAAACTCATGCCACCCTTACTGTTTTTGTCATACTCAAGAGACAACGGAAAGTGCAAGAGATGTGGACTCAGCAGACCTGTGAATCTGGGTGTGAATGCAGCTCTACTAACTCTGTTTTAATATCATCAGCAAATTCTTATTAGTAAGGATGTCCAGCTTCTATTTTCTGCTATGTAAAATATGGCTGATAGTGTACATTTAGAGTGTTTTCAGAAGATTTAAGTTTAAATGAATTAACATCTGTCTAAAAGGATCAGATCATATAAATAACTCAGGAATGGTATTTTGTTCTCTTCTCATTCCTGACCTGCTTCCATTGCTCTTTCCTTAAATATTAGGCAGGTTAACAAGTAGATATATATCACCTTACATTATTAACTATCATTTTACCAATAACAGTATCATGTATTAGATAACCTCAGATATGTTATTTAATGATAGGTTCTTCAAATATAAAATAAGAATAATAATTCTTACCTTGTGGAATTATTGTGAATATTAAAGCTAAATAGATAGTAGAAAATGTGAACTTTTAATTTTATTGCTAATTAAAACTTTTGAGAGGAGAAGCAATATCTTATTGTTGTCATGGTAATGCCTAGCACAGTGTTAGACTACAAATTTAAATAACTTAATAAATGATTGAATTGATGTAAATTGACTGATTCTGAACCAACCTGTTTTGCTAAACTTTTGCTTATTTTTCTATTCCTAAGTTCATATATTTTGACATGTATCTTCCTTTAAGTCATACTTTCCAAACTATGAACATAATTTTGTTAATTTCTCAACCCAACATTTTCCAGAATATGTCACACAAATGACAGTTCCACAAAAGATGATCTATGAAAAAAACTAAGTCTATGGTCAATTAAGTTTAGTGTACACTAGATAGGATATTTTACCCTTGGAGATTGACGATGCACATGAAAATATGAAGGGCTCTGTGAACTCTAGTAACTAAGAAAAATTTTATTTTTTCTTGACTCAAAGTTTCTCAAACACATCAGACAAATGAAATGCTCCCACCCTCGCTACAACCACCTGCCTCCACACTCCCCATCTTAATCACAAAACACTTATTAGCAAACTTTCAGAGCTAATATAATATGAAGATGCAGCCCTGGACTAAGCCTAGGAGAGTCTTCTATCTGAGAGATTTTCTTGGTAATGTCATAATCTAAAAAATGACATGCACATCTACCTATGCTGTATTCACTAGGTGTGATCACCTGTGTATCATTTTCTGATGATACACAGAGAGTAATCCCACTGCTTTTGTCTTTCCATGCCAAGGAATATGATAAAGGTACATTTGGAGTAAATATATCTTCATTTAAGATAGTATTTTACTATTTGCAAAGTACTTTCCCATATTTTTATAAAACAGCTGCATATAAACATTTGATCCATTATCACTTTTAGTTAGTATTATGGAACATTGCCCAGAGGCTTTTTTTACTTTCCCAATTTTCCAGAAATCATTAAAAATTTAAAAATTACCCAAAAACTTACATCAGGACATTTAAATAACAAAAGCACTATGTAATACATATCAAATAGAAATAGAGGTATTATGAGCACTCCAGGCAAAGAGGGGTTAACATAGTCATTAAACATGTTTAGTCACCTCAGTTTACAAAAACGTGTTGCTTAACCCACACACAAATACAAAAGGTTGTACGTTGTTTGTGATTCAAACTTCTCTTTTTCTTTGTTCACTGATGAAAAAAATATACAGAAGGATGACTGCATACCAGTGACCGTGCCAAAAATCAGGAATATGATCACAAATAGGAGAACTTTCATGTGATTAATCTTATAGATTGAGATTCATTAAGCCTTTATTTAGCTTAGAGATTAGTGAAGAATACAGCCAAACAATGAGGTAATGTGTGTGATGTGATCTCATGGAGGAAGGGCAGTTTGATACAAACAGGAAGGACAAGAATCTATTCTTTAGAGGGATAAGGAAGAGCTCAGAGCTAAAGTGATGTCAAAGCTGAGCTGCTAGGTTGAGATCTTAAATTTATGGGAGACATATTTGCCAGAGATAATAAACAATTAATGGTGTAATTGAAGTAGAGGAAACAGCAATTCTAATCGTGAAAAAATAAAAATATTCTGGAATGGCAGAGTCATGTAATTAAATATTTTTAGGAAGTCTGGATTAAAGATTGGGAAGGAGCAAATAACTAGACAGGTAAACACAAAATGCAAACTATCAAGTTTGGACTTCATGGCAGAGAATATGAGGAGTGACTTAAGAGGAAATCCAGGAGGCTTTTTTCCACTAATTCATGCAAAAGATTTTTATGCAATGAATTGCAGTGATGACATTCAAAGTGAAGAACAGTGGAAGGATACATGAGATACAGAGGAGGCTTGATGGACAGATCTTGATTATTTACTGAATGCAGGAAATCAGAAATCGCAAAAGAGTGAGAATAACAGATAGGGTTATAGCTTAAGCATGTTGGTGAGTCTGACCCGTGTACCATTCACTGAGAGTTCTGTGTCATATTTTATGTGTGTGAATATATCACAGTTTATTTATCCTTTCTCACACTGATAGAAAATTGGATTATTTCCACGCTTATTCCAAGAACATTCTTGTCCATGTCTCTTCTTTTATATGTTTAAATTGGAATATAATTTATACATCCCATTTTATGTGAGGTTTAACTTTAGGGGATGCTGTCTAACTGTTTTTCAAAATATTTGCAAACACTTCAACTCCAGTCATCAATATACAAGAGATCCTATGGCAAACATTCTCTCCAATATCTGGTATTACCATAATTTTCATTTTTTCCCAATTGATTGTATACAATATGCATTATGATCTTAGTTCTTATTTCACAGGTTATTAATAATAATGAACAATTTTTCATATGTTTGTTGGCCACAAATATTAATCAGCAAATATAGTCAGAGGTATAAGACAATATAGACCAAACCCTTGTGCTCAAGGAGTTTTTCTTTGCATGGGGGATACAGAAAAAAAAAATACTAGGAGGCTATATGCACTGTGCAGAAGGCAAACAGTGTCAATATGTTTCATTACTTTTCCTGAGAAGAAAGAATTGAATGATGAGAAGGACAGTCCTCTTCATGCATGGGGGAAGGATAATTCAGGCTCATGTAATAAAAAATATAAAAGTCCTGAGATGGGGATGAGTTAGATGTGTTTTAGGAACAGCAGAAAAACTGGTGTAGCTTAATTGCAATAAAAAAGGAAGAAATTATAATAGAAGATGAGTTTTAAAAAGAGGGTAGCAGCATTCATCCAACAAAAGTTTATTTAATGCCTATCATTTATCAGTCATTCTTTACATAGGAAAAGCCAGACCCAGATCCTTCTCTCAAAAAATGTGTTAAAGAACAAGTAAATATGCAAAGAATCTCTTCCTTTACTTAGTAGGTTTTGTTAGTATTTTCTCTGCCCCTCAATTTGCAACATCTTTTATGCTTTTTGTCTCAATGACTATCTTTCTACATAGACTTTATATGATCTCTATAACAACTGTTGGTGGAGAAAAACATTATCCCCATAGATGAGAAAACAAGAATAGATTAATTAATAAACTCGATTAGGCCATATAATTAGTAATGTGAAGGAAATAAGAATTAAATCTAAGTCTCTGCCTCTAAGGCTAATAGAAATTGAGAGATATTCTTCGGTAAAAATATTATTGCCAAGGACAAATTCATGGAGCGATCAACCATGTGGGCTATGAATTTTCCTGGGAGCAAAGTGGTTACACTGAACCCTGCACTCAATGTATAGACAGAAAGGGGGACCAGACTGATATACAATTTTATTTTTTTTTACTTTTCCTACAGCCACTACACTCCTACCCTCACTTATTCCTAGTTAAGACTTTATTATGAATATAGAAGTAACAGTTGTGTCTTATGAGCTGTAAACTGTCAATTTTTTTTTATATTTGTAGAAAGAGTATCATAGTGACTCAAAGACAACTCATGGATTGTTTGTTTGTTTGTTTGTTTGAGGGTGTAATGCTCACACTTTGGAATATTGAGCTTTCTTAGCAGTATTTATAGAGTCCCAGTGTACAAGCTGTAGGTAGATGGGGAGCAAAATTATACACTAAGGAAGTCTGTTTATAAACTACAAAATGAGGGGGAACAGATGACTAAGTTTGATGCATCATAAAATCTGTTCCATTTAATTAGGTAAATTTTCAGTTCAGATAACTCATTTATCCTTCAAAATTATCTACAAATATTGACAATACTGGGAAAAGGTGGCTGACTTTTCTGTTATACAATATGAGAACTTTAAGTCAAGAAGGTATCATTAAGAGCTGATCTAATCCTAATGTATTCCAGAACTCCTATGAAATTCTTGTGTAACTGCAGAGACTTCTAGAGAAAATTTGCCCTAAATCTTTTGGTAGGCATATTTTAGAGAACCCTTAACATCTCTATAGTATTGACCGGCTGCATATTCATATGCTTAGTTGGAGATAGCCTGGTTCCTTGGAGAGAAGAGTAGAAAGAATGGCTGATCTGGGTACACATGGTTACACTTTGGGGAGTTTTCATTTTTGCTTTTGTCTGTTTTCCATAATATTCTTTCTAGGACTGGAAGATACTCATTGCATTGCATATTGCATATGAAATACAAAGAGAAAACATTCCTTGAATCTGTGTTCACAAAAGTCTACAGAGGGCTTCCCTGGTGGCGCAGTGGTTGAGAGTCCGCCTGCCGATGCAGGGGACACGGGTTCTTGCCCCGGTCCGGGAAGATCCCACATGCCGCGGAGCGGCTGGGCCCGTGAGCCATGGCCGCTGAGCCTGCGCCTCCGGAGCCTGTGCTCCGCAACGGGCGAGGCCACAACAGTGAGAGGTCCGCATACCTCAAAATAAAAACAAAAAACAAAAGTATACAGAAAGTGTTTGTTGGATGAATAAAAAGAGCCTTGGGTTGAAGAAAGAAATAAACTAATAACCTGAACTCTATGCCTAACCAAATACTAATTTTACTGAAATGTGAAACCACTACAATTTTATTGGTTTTTCATATTTCTTTTATTAAAGCCTATGGGAGAAGTTGAAACTAAAGCAAATCTAGACGTATTATAAAGCCATTGAAAAAGAATAAACTTGAAACCAAATTTGTATCTGAAATACATTGTTATTCCATTTTTAACATCTAAAATTACCCTCTTTGTACTTAAAAAAAGTCTCATCAGCAATATAATGATGGCACATCTTTCACCAAGTCCAGGTGAAAAGGATTGAAATGCTATGGAATAATTTCACTTTCTTAGAAAAATACAGTGAAAGAAGTTTCAAGTAGGAGTTCCTTGTACCCCCCATTCTGTAAGATGTTGCTGAAATGTATAACAACCATTTGTTTAAGGCAAAATAATCAATAGCTCAATATATGAGTTGCAATATATATATTTTAAAAGTTGGAAAAGAGCTGGGATTACCTAAATTTTTCATTTCCGATTAGCTCAAATAGAAGATCACCTATTCAACCCCCTGAGGAGTCAATCCTGTAGAAATTATCTGTGGCCTTCTTTACATTTCAGGACCCAGAGATGACAGATCTTGTCTCTGCTGCAGAGTAAGGTATTCAGCAGAAAATTTGGATGCCCTGCAGAATACATTTTGCCTCATTAAATATGTCTGGATCAGCTGGTTCTGATGGAATAGGATAGAAAAAAAGAAAGAGTATCTGTGCCACAGCAAAAATAGTGGAGATGGACAACAGATAACTTGAAGCAGACTTTTCTTTCTTTTTTAAAAATCTGAACAATTATTCTACTTTTGCCAAATAAGCTCTCTGTTTTTATTTTTAAGGCCATGGATATGGGGGTGAAGAGTAAGCATAATAACATGCTCAGAAAGGCACTCCTTAAATATTTTGAGGCTAATAATGCCTATATTTCCATTCAAAACAATGGAAATTCCATACAGCCTCTATTACCTGGAATGATCAAGCCACAGGGGAAGGCAGAGTGCTAGCTCACTGCATTCTTGCAATAAATGTGAGAAAACAAATTTGTTTTATATATCAAATCTTGTAATTGAAAATAAAGTATATTCCAGCTCTCTGCATAAGGAAGATTCTAATTAGAATGACTGAATTTTTTCTAAATGTTTCAACATCTCAGTTATGCCTCATAATGGTCTTTTCAAACATCAGTTATCACTTAGAACAATGCACTCTTAGAAATAATATGAAATTGTGATGTACGCATTTTGAATGCATAATGTAACTTATATATGGAGGTTTATTTTTTCCGGTAATTGACATAAACTTTTTTCCTTAAATTTTGCTCATAATGTCAAAAGGAATGTCTCTAAAAACACTGTGATAAACTTGAATTATGGGAACTTTGTGCTCTGTGACAACCTCTAGGTCAATTCCTTACTCCTAGTATAACTAAAAAATGGTCAAACCGAAAAAGGAGAAATGCTTTATCCCCACATATTCTTAACTTTTAACACTAGTACCTGTTGGTCTACTATACTTATAAAACATAGACACACTGATTGATGTGATCAAATTTTTTGAGTATATGTTACATACTTTTCACAATACATGATTTCATTTAATGCTCACAGCATTGCAAGTTTAGTATTACTTGTATTATGTATTTGGTAGCAGGACCCAGCAGAAACCAGACCCATCTAAGATGCTTTTTAACACATTACCTTGGTACATAGTAAATATGGTGAAGATGATAATTATCATCATAAGGAAGAAAATAAAAGAAGGGAAAGAAAGTAGAGATAAAGAGGAAGAAGGAAAAAAAAGATATAATTCTCTTGGGTATTTAACATGTGGTAATTAATGTCTCCATGTGGAAATTTCTTCCTAGAAATTCTTGGGATATTTATGATTTTTTTATCCTGATTCTTGATAAAAATATAATGAGGCAATAGGGAAACATTAAATATTTAATAATATGATATTTAATAAATAATTATTCCACAGGAATTAAAGTTTAAATAAGTAGAGATGTTATTGGTTCAAGGAATGCATTGATGTCATGTCTGAAACAAGAGCAGAAAGTATTTTTATAAGTTAAGGTTGACATTTCTGGGAAGCTACATAGGAGCACACAGGAGAAAAATAGTTATGATTTTGCTTGTTGCTGTTGTCATGTTCTAAATGTGCACTCATGAACTCTTCTGCTGCTAATAGTGAGTCATTACAGCAAAGAAAATAAGTTTGATCACGTAGTATACTTTATACAAATTCTATGAGTAGTGTCCTAAAAAATAATAAGTTTTGGAAGCAAAATAAGTACTTAAATGCCAATTTTGACAGTGCTGTTAACCTCACTAGTACAATCAAATATGCTATTTGAATACTATCCAATAATGTTCACTGGAATTTTACAGTGTTTAAAAATTTGCTCTAGGCTACCATTCTTTGTAAATGTTTTTAACAGAAGAAATGCAAAGTGAAGAAGGTGTGAATATTCTTGTGGAATACTCTTTCACACATGAAATAAAAAATGATCAAAGTTCTGAATTAACAAAAACAGTATTAATTTCAAAGGCAGAAACATAATCTATAAGCAGACAAATATTTTTATTATAAAAATAGAAGAGCTTATATGAAGCAACATGCATGTTAAAGATGAACATGAAGATTCTTTGATATACACACTTAACAATTCAACCATCAACAGAAAATGAAAAAAATTCTACCTCTGAAACATTTGTGATTAAACAAATACCAAAGCAATTAGAAAGAGCAATTAATATTTTGCATGTTTAAGATTGTATTTGAAGATTAATAAGGGATAACTTTTAAGTATTCAATGTTACAGTTTCATCTTTTGATTTTTAAATGATTTTTATTTGGTGTTTTAAAAACTTTGCCATTTATATGTGTTAATATTCACCCTTCCAATGTTTCTACTACAAATATCTACAGCATATGTGGATAATCTTCCTTTTATTGAAATAGATAAAATAGATATTCTTATCACAAAATATAGTCCATAATCATAATAATGTTATCTATCTATCATCTATCTATCAATTTTAAAAACAAGACAACAAACCCCAAATAGAGTTGCTTATTCTTAGCCTCATGTCACCAAACTGGGACTTAACCTAATTGTAGTTTGGCTGTCCCAGGAATGGAATCTTATACCAGGCAATCAGGAGTCACCTGATTAGCACCAGTTAGGTCCTCTGCCTGATAGACCCCTGCCATTATCTAAAGGAAAGTAACTTTGCAAAAACCAAATCCCTTGTTTGTGTAGTGTGACACTACTGTTCCCACTTCCTTCTGCCTATAAAAGTCTTTCATTTTGTAGAGCTCCCTGAAGCAACTTCCTATCTGTTAGACTGGATGTGACCTGATTCAAATAGATTTTTGGTCAAATAGATTTTTGGTCAAATAGATTTTTGGTCAAATAAACCCTTAAAATTTTAATATGCCTCAGTTTATCTTTTAAATATAAGTAGATATACCACCTCAAATTTAAAACAACCCTATCACTCTCTACCACAGACTGACTGACTCTTTATTATTATGGTCACTTATTATTATTTTAAAAATGTAAATAAAGTGATAAGGAAAGCCCAGAAAACCAATGATTTGGGATTCCTGAGAATTCCCAGAAATCCCAACTTACTATTCCTGAATCACAAAGATGAATATCTGTCAAACATTTGGAAAAATTTTTAAATGTAGAGTCATAAGTTGATGCCACTTTATTTAGCGTTTTACATGCATTATGTTATAACTTTCAGCAAAACTATTAAATAAACATCTTTATTATCCTCATTATATATATGAGCAAAGTTTAGAGAAGGTAAGTCATTTGCCTAATACTGCTCCCCTGGTAAGGCCAGGATTTGAGCCGTGTGTGCTTGACTCCAACACCTTTACAAGTAATAATTGGCATACAATGACATTGAGCATGTAACTCCATAGTCCAAGGCTATGCTCTGCTAACTGGACAAGTTATTTGTCTTGCTAAGGAATGTTTTCTAGCACTTGAATATCATCTTATTCAGTAAATCAAGCTACTCATTTTCTTTAATTCCCTTATATAAGCAATGGTTCCTCCATCAACCCTGACACCTGCACCAAATACATTGGAGAACTGCTAGATTTTACTCCCTCCCTCAATTTTCAGCCGTTCCTTAAGTTTTAAGGATTTGGCACCTCAAGTAAGATTTCTCTTTCTTTCTCTGTTCTCCACTGCAAAGATACTGTCAGATTCTCTTACCATAGACATAGCAACAAACTCTTAATCTCCGATCCCTGCTTTCTGAGCTCCAAAATTATTTTGAGATAGTATGTATATGATTTATTATATCAACCTTTCTGCTTAAAGTGTAAATAATCCTTGTGTCTCTTTGATAGATTGCATTACTATTCACCAAATATTTACATTTCACTTGTTATGGTGCCCTTTTCTTCAGGAAATCAGTAATGGTCCCATGACTTTCATTGGCCAATTAAATATGAGCAGAAGGGGACACGTGTTATTTCTGGCTAAGAGTGTTAAGATCAGTGGCACCGTGATAACTAGCGTTGAGCCAGAGAGATGTTGTTTCATAACCTGGGTCTCAGAGTGAAGACAACATGGACCAGTGTAATGAATGGCCTGAATTAGATATGTTTTGTGAGGGAAAAAGTGGCATTTGTGACACTGGGCATGGAGAATAGGGTGCCATTTTCTGTGGCAATATAACCTAAACTACCCTGTCTGCTATAGCACTCATCATTTATAAAATCAATAATACTCCTACAGTTTAGCATGCCAGATCTTTTATCATATGATTCCTGCCAATATTTTCAATTTCATGTGTAGTGTTCTTTCCCCATGTCCCTGCACTCTCAATGACATTTCAAAGCTTTAATGTTTTCTTAAATGTTCATGTTTTAACACATCCTTGTAATACCCATATCTTACAGTATATTTTCCTCTGTGAAGTCTTCCTAAAGCATCTAATCCAGACCTACACCAATCCTGTGATCTCAAAATGGCCCACATATGCCCCAAATACTTTATTAAAATTATAGTGTTGTAATATATTTGGCACATTTAGATCCTTGACTATATAGAGTGCAGCTTGTTGAGGACAGAGATTATTTCATTCACTTCTGCACAACCACTGTCCAGCCTGGTGTCGTATATTGTGCAGCTATTCAATAATATATTATTGAACATGTAAATGATCAGTAAACAATATATTTTGAGGTTAAATACTGATTCTTATTAGTAAGCAACATTCAAATATACAGTAATGCTTTAGTAGGCATGATTCTTTACTGTAGAAAACATTGTAAGATTTTTAACCACCTATCCCACTTTTAAGAAAACAACATAGTAAGTCAACAACTTTCCTTTAAAAACTTTAGCAGAGGTGAAATGAGCTGACATGCCATCATTTCAGCTTTATCCACCAAGGACCATTCATGGACAAATGCAAAAATCTTTCTAAAAGTTAGGAATTTTCTCACTGAACAAGAGGAGTTTTTAGAACTATTTATCTTTACTATACTGTCACAAAATTTGTAAGCTCCATGACAGCCCTATAGTTAATGAACTGGAACCCCCTTTCCTGTGTTCTAGAATTCTGTTTTTCTTTCCCACCCTTCCAGCATAATTTTCTTCCTGGTGTTAGAGCACAAATCTGTACAGTAGTCTGCATTTAATCTCCATATCTCATCTTCCCAATTCATCTTTTTTGAAAGAATTCAACATCCTATAATTTTACCCTCCATTGAACTAGAATAATTTCCACATTTAGACTATTCAGAGCCATTAACAGAACTTTGTTTCCACTAGCATTTAATTCTACTATAATCCACTGTAAAATGCATTAAATAACAGCATCTCACACCCCTCAGTGGCAAAGACAAACTGGTGAGAAACAGCAAGTGTTTAGAAATACCTTTCTGAGCCACTATAATAATCATGTCATTATTAGTGAGCCGTCATATGTCATATGTACAATCTATTTTATGTGAAATCAAAGTCAGTTGCTCAAATAATAACCTTTGCTATAGTACACAATGCTAGTTGCAGCCGCTCATGAAAGAAAGACTAGACAAGGATGTTTAATCTTCACAATAGGTATTTCTTCCTCAGTATATGGTGATCAGAAACTCGGAAAATTTAGGGTCCAACAGATAACTGTATTCTTCCCATAACTTGAGGTATGTCATAGATAACTTCCAAAGAGGACCACCATAAATTTTTTAAAATACTTTATTTTTTAAGAGCAGTACTAAGTTCACAGCAAAATTGAGAGGAAGGTACAGAGACTTTCCATATACCCCCCTGCCCCAACACACGCATAGCCTCCCCAAATATCAACATCCCTCACCATGTGATGGCACATTTATTACAAGTGATGAACTTATGTTGACACATTATAGTCACCCAAAGTCCATAATATGCATTTAAGATTTCTCTATGTCTTCCATGGCTTGATACATCATTTGTTTTAAGTACCAGATAATAGTCTATACTCTAGACGTACCACAGTTTATTTTTTCCTCCCTATAAGTGCATATTATTTTCCTATTGAAGATGAAGCTTATTCTCCTCTTGAGTTTGTCTGGCCTCATGACTGCTGTGACCAACAGGGGAAGGAACAAGTTTTGTTCTGGGACTTCTGAACCCAGGCCATAAGAACACTGGCAACATTCTCTTCCTTTTTCTTGGATTGCTTCTTCTTGGAATCCACATGCCATGCTGTGAGGAGGCCCAAACAGCCACATGAATGGGCCTACATGGAGAAGAACCAAGGCCTCAGACCAACGGTTCCTGCAGAGCTCCCAGACAACTGTCAGCTCCAACTCTTTGAGTGAGGCCATTTTACACCTTCTGTTAATTCCAGTGCCACAGCTAACATCACCTGAAATAGAAGAACTGATTGATCAACAGGCTAAAGTGTTTTTGTTTTAAGCCACTAAGATTTGGGGTGGTTTGTTATGCAGTAAAATGTAACTGAAATAGGACTCTCTAATGAACTAAGAATTATGTGACTGCTTATTCCACAGAGCAGTGAATGACATTGTAAATAAGGCGGACCTGGAACCATATTTCTCGCATTCAAATACCAGTTCTACCACTGACAAGCTGCATGAGACTGGTCAAGCTATTTAGCTTCCATGTTTCTCATTTTTTAATTTAAAACATGGGAACCACAAAAATAGCTATATTTCAGAGTGATTGTCAGAGTAAATTGTTAATGAGGTTATTACAGGTTTAAAATTGTGCCTTGCACATAGTAAATGTTTATATTAGCTATCTTTAGTTTCTGCATGGAGTTCTTAGTCATTAAGCTGCCATTAAACTCCTTTTGTAATCTGTCCTTTTTATTCTTTTTGGGCTTATCTTCCACTCTTCTTGCATCATACAAATCTTATATTCTAACTAATCTGAAAAAGAGGTATGTTTCTGCCTCTGTAATATTATTCTTACCTTTCCCGCTGTGCTCGCTTTTCCAGATTGTACTCATGTTTCAAACACTAGACTATTTCCTCTTCAATAACACTAATAATCCCCAATAATCCCACAGATCATGTATATTAAATTACCAATTATTTAATGAGTAGTTGCTGTGTGTCTGGCTTCGTGAAAAGAGTAGTCAACAAGATGGGCAGATCCACTGCCCTGCTATGGCATATGATCTAATGTCAGTGGATATTCTTTAAGGAAACTGGTGTATTCATGACCCATCCTTAGAGATTTTGCCCCTTATTCATTTTTTTCCACTTGATAAAGTCATTAATTCAATTTTGAAAGTATTCAGCAAACTTTTACTCATAACAAATTCCAGCATATTTATAATAATTACTTGCAATGTGTGTCCACATATCTTTTCTCAAGTTATACTGTAAATCCCATTAACATCAATAATACTATCTGCTCTATTTTGTAAGCACTGAAACTGAGAAAATGTAACCTAAATACTTGAAGCCCTAAGTCATCAGCTTGTGCATGGCTGAGTTGGAATCCAAATGTAGGTTTCCTGTATCTGAAGCCTATGATCTCTCTGATTTAGACACTTGCATTTGTGAGCTCCTGTGTTCTAGATCTTAAGCGAGAATCACATATAGTTATAACAAAAATTCTTGATCTTTAAATGTTAGAATCAAGTTTTTTAAATTATACAAGTATAGTATGCAGAAAAACATTAGGGTCAGGTAATTGTCAAGTAAGTAATATGGATCAGCAAAGGTATTACTGCAAGATGGGGGAGTTATTGTGATCAAGGTTGCAGGGGGTGTAGAAAGGATGAAGAGAAAAATAAGTTCTATGAAATATGAGCTGTGAAATTTACTAGCTTCTTTTTCAAAAGAAGCATAACTTTATCATATTTATATTCATAAAAAACAAAAATGTTAGTAAAAAGAGCACACTGCTCATTCACTTGTACTTAGTTCAGATATGTATACCATACACAGAATACTTGTTCATACACAAGAATACTTAGAGTAATCTTTACATTTGTTTTTAAAAATAAGATCTACAGCACCCTAGAATAAATCTCCCCTTCTCTGAGTGCATCATGAAAATAGTCTTAATACCAACAAATGATTGCTGATAAAAAACCCTTATTACAATGTGGTGTTTAAGATTTCCTGCTCTAGTCATGATGCCTTGACAAGGTTATCACCAACATCTTTATCATCTGCCTACAAACTATTTGTCTTAGGACATATTATTAACCTCTTCGGTCCTTATGTTTCTCATCTATACTATGAAAATTAATAATAATTTCTGCCTTAAATGGTTGTTTGGATGATTAAATGTGATAATCCATGTAAAGGGCTTAATAGAGGACCTACATATCATAGGTGTTCAAGAAATATTATATATCCATAGTGATGATAGTAATATGGAAACAAAATCTACCTTAGAGATTTGGTAACTCAATTATATGACTACTAAGTAAATCAAAACTCTAAGTAAATCAAGGTGCTCTTGACAGAGCACGTACTCTATTCACCAAGCAAGCATAACTACATACCTGCAATTGCGTCCACAAAAACAACCCAGAGTTTTGTATTCTATGTCTATGTTCAAGTCAGTCAAAGGAAATCCTCAAAATAACATCAACAAGTCAAAGGTCACTGGCCAGCCATTCCAGTCTGGACAGCTCTGCATCAGGTCTACAACTTCCTCCACGTTATCCTGGTCCCTCTCAACCTTACCCCAATCACATACATCAGGCACATTCTCTTCCACCATTTCTCATTAATTATAAATATCACAATAGCTTCTTGAGTACTTCTTAAATGTCAGAAATCTTGCTAAATTAATTTTATTTAGTCTATGAAAGCACTGTACAAAGTAGGTACAATTATAATCATTTGACGTAGGGGGAACTGAAGCTTAGAAAAGTTGAGGAACTTGCCTCAGTAGGTGGTAGAAAAAGATTTGAAGTCAGTGAGTCTGCAGTCCACTGGTTGCAAGACACTCTGCTCTATGTCTTTCTGGTTTAGACCATACTCTTAGATTGTTTCTTTAGTGCAAATCCAATGCATCCTTCCAGGCCCTGATAAAGTCTCATCTCTTTCAAAAGATCCCTCCTTGATCACTCCAGACAACGGTGATGAATCTATTTGCAGATACCCATAATAATTATAATATCTTATATGCAATGTAGCAATGATTTTGTCTACAAATTGTGTTATTATTTGCTGTTTATTGTAATTCAACTTTGTGTTTTCCAAGAGCCTTGCCAGATATTTCTCCCTTTTGAAATTACCTTCAACATTTGTTTATACAATTATTTACATCATTTACTCACTAGAGACAGAAAGCAGAATAGGTTGCCAGGGGATAGGGGAGGTGAATTGGGACTAAATGCTAAGAGTTATGAGGTCGCTTTTGAGGATGAGGAAAATTATCTGAAATTAGTCGTGTTAGTTGTACAAAAAGCAAACGTAATAAGAAACATTGAACGGTGACTTTTAAAATCATAAGTTTTATGTGAAGTATATCTCAACAAATAAATTACTTACTGTGCAGCCATGGGAAGTGTAATATGACATCACTGAAAGAGTATTTCAGTATATTCTCAAGATTTTTTAAATGTAGTTACAAATTAATCTATACAGTATGATTCCATGTTTGTCAACAGTAAAACTAAAAGGTAAACAAGCTCAATTTGGCAGATAAAGAAAAAGACAGACAGACAAAGACAAACTCTAGCGGGATCATATTTCCCTGACTAGGGATTGAACCAGGGCCACAGCAGTGAAAAAGCCGAGTCCCAAGACTTTTACTTTTATTTTTAAAGGGCCCTACATTGACCATGAATTAATTTTGTAAGAAGGAAAGAAAAGCAACATTTTTAATAATTTCGCAAGGGGGAAACAAAATCAAGTACCATGGATGTATACCTACAAAGAAAAAGTGCATAAAGAAGATCAAATATTGTGTGTGTGTTTGGTGTGTGTGTGTGTGTGTGTATGTGAGAGAGAGAGAGACAGAGACAGAGACAGAGACAGAGACAAGAAAGACAAAGACAGAAAAAGACAGAGAAATGTAGCATATTCTATCTAGAAGGGAAAAAGTCTCTAGTAAATTAGATTTAAACCAAAGTAATCATAATGCATGTTTACCTTGTGGGGCTTCTAGCTCTTCCAAGTGATCCACACAACACAAGGGAAGCAACAAGGGCCTAGTTTCTCTTTCCAGAGCACCCCACTTCTGTCTCACAGCCTCACAGCCTCTGACCTGCTAACATTTTTGTCCTGTTTATTTCCAGCAGAACTTTTACAAAGTAGTACTGGACATTCAGGAGAGGATTCAAAGCTTGAAAATCTTCAGATAGTCGCAGAAAACTTTCAAAATTAAAGAAAAGAAGTTTTAAGTTAGAGTGTTCTATTCAGCCAGTGTAACTTGGGGAATTCCTGGCATGGGGAAATTTTATTTTGCTCATGAGGCTAGAGATTTTCTGACAAGCAAAATATTTATTAAGCCAAAGAGGTTGCAGTTGCCCTCACACTGAAACCAGTAGGTTTATCTTTAGAAGAGAATAAGAGCTAGTCAGCAATGGCAAATAGATTGCTTGTAAACTTCCAGTTATGGAAGATTCATTTACAAATTGCATACCTAAAGGTTATTGTTGTGGTTTACAGGCAGTTTTCCTAGAAGTCCCTTGAAGATTTTAAGACTCTTACCTAAAAACTGATGCACTGTTAAAACTAATATAATACTGTATGTCAACTGTACTTCAATTTAAAAAAGCTATAATAAAAATAAATACACAAAATATTTGCGTACAACTGTATGTAAAGAAAGTATAACAATTATTTCTTTGTATTTTAGGGGTTTTAACCAGGACATCCTCTAGTTAGTATTAGGAATGTTTGCTTAATTTCCAAACTTTTTTTAAACATGTTGTGGGTTTTTTTGAGGCTCCAACCTGATTAGTGCATGGTCAGCCATCAACTAAGGCTGAGGCACCTCTGACTGGTTTGGATTTGTTTTTTAAAATCATGTATTTGCTACAGAGTATTGTACTTGTCCCAATGGGAATGTGTAAAAAACTGAAAAGGCCTTATGTGATATGTATCACAGTTAATATATCAATCTTGTAAAATACTAAAAAATAAATAAATAAATACACATAAAAATAAAATAATAAAAATAAAACTGATGCAATGTAATTTATCTTTTTTGAGAGTCGGTGCTCTTATTTTTTCTTTCTTTTTAAAATATAAATTTATCTCTTCCTTGACTTTCAGATAAAGTGGTATTTGAGTATCACATCAAAAGGAGGCATTGTAAATTTCTATGGAATACCTATGGAGATGAGCAAAATGTTAAAGATTGTTTTTCAGTGATTATTAGAAAGGGTCAGATGAAGTTGGAAAATTTTCAAAGACAGGTAGAGATGAGGATAAAAACAGGAAGATAACACCTTCTCAGTTCCAAGTAAACTTTGTATTCAGAATACACGGAGAGATCAGTTATAGAAAAGCCAATTAGAGTGAGGAGCAGTCCCCACATATGGAATGTGGAAATCACATTGAATCCTTATTCTCCACAGCAAACAGGGCAAGGACACAGAGGTTAAGAAACAAAATGAAGGGGCTCAAATTCCCCTGCTCCAGATTCATCGTGGCACAGGGTTCCCTTTATTAACAGAACAGCAAAGGTGACTGAACCAGCCACAGAGGTTAGCACGTTGCCTAAGATAATAGTTTATAGTCTGTAGAATGTGTGTAATCTTCTGGGAATTTTTAAGTCAGAAGATCCCCATGTCCTTTATCAGGTGATTTTCATTTTCCCAAGAATATGCATTTTTGACAAGCTGGCTAGATCATTCTGATGTAGAAAATCTACTATCCTTCCTTTGCTTTGTCTTAAATAGTTTTAGGTGTTAAGAATCTTATACATGTGAAACTAGCAACCAGGGACTAACATGAAGAGGAAGGTAAGAAGGAAGGAAGGAAGGGGTTGGCTAATCAATTAATTCTAAAAGCTACTTGGGGCTTGAATAGCAAATGCCCCACATCCTTCACATGTGCATGCACACACACACAAAAACACACATATAGTTTTCATATATGTATGTATGAAAAGAGTATATTCTGATTAATGTCAGAAAATATTTAACTTATATTCAAATTTAGGCAATGTTATTTTCTCTCCAACACTTAAACCTATGAAAATGGTGTGTACTAATTTCTCCAAGGAGAGGATTAATTTTATAAAAAGATAGTAGAGCAAGAACATGTATGAATATTTGGAAACAGAAAAAAAATTACACACAATACCATCTTAGTTTGATACACATCTAACTGGTTTTCCTGACTTTCTGAAATTTCTGACTTGCATGGTGGTGGTGGTAGTAGCAGAGGTGGACTTCTCTCCTCCTCCTCCTCTCCCTCTTCTTCCTCCATTTTCATCTTTTTCTTCTTCTTCTCCTTCTAGTTGTCATGATCACCAAAAGCAAACAGTGTGCCAATGAAGAAACCACAGGGGCACATATGTATGCATATTATTCCTTGGAATAAAGAATGCCCATTGTTCTTCATTTTTTTTTCCTTCTCCAGTAAACTAACCTCCACATTATAATTAAGAACATAACAATGAAGAATAAAGACTAGGTTTCCCATCCCCCTTGCAGGTAAATGTGTCCATGTGACTAAGTTTTATTTAGAAGAACATAAGCAAATGTCTCATTTCTCTCAGAAATCTTTCTTTAAAAAATAAAAGAGCTATGGCATATGAATGGCACTCTTTTTGCCACCCCCTTTTACCCTCCTGCCTAGAATATGAATATTTATATCCTGACCTATGAAAATAAATGCCACATGCTGGGGACGGCTGGTCAATGAAGGACGGACCCTATGTTTCAAAGGTCTTTTTGAAACAAAATTAGCAACTGAGTCTGGACAACTTACCTTCCAGTCGCATCCCTGTTCTTTATGCTTTCATCCTATCACCACCATCAACACACAAGAATCCAATCAGTTGCCCAACTGTGCTATTTCTACACTTATGTCTCTCAAAATCTCAAAACTTCTCTTTCTTTTCCATGCCTGCTGGCATTATTAGAATCCTGAGACTGTTGCTGTTTCTTTGTTTATTCGTTTGTTTGTTTTAATGTGAATTCTCCACTATCTCCAGCCTCTCCACACTCACTGCTCATTGTCACTAAATCTATACATTCTCAGCATTGTTATAGTCATGTCACACTCCTTCTCTTCAAAGATGACTCCTTATTGATGATAGGATAAAATTCCAACACCTTAACACACAATTAAAAATGCTTCATAGTTCTACCAAAGTCGTCCTTCATTGAACTTTTCTTGCCAACCGTTTTTATTCCACCCACACAAGGTCCCTTGTTATTTGCAGAATACATTAATATTTTCCTATCCTGAATGTATAATGATATTCATCTTTCCTTTTTAAGTTGTATTATTTGTACAGACACCAGTCTGATCCTTTTCAAGTATAAATCCATTATATCACTGACCTGCATAAAACCCAGTGGTATCTCATTACACTTAAAATTTCAAGTGCCTTAACGTGACTTATCTGATTGCTAATTGTTTTTTTGGTCTCTTCTCACACATACTTGACTCTCTCATCCTGTGGCCATATTCAGCTTATCAAATAGGTCCTGCTCTTTCCTGCCTCAAGTCTGCAAGACAAAGTTTTTGTATTGCTGGAATATTCTTCTCTTCCTTATTTTCCTAATCAACTTGTTCTAATCTATTTAGTCTTTAGTTTATATTTTATCAGAGATGCATTCCTTGATTATCACACCTTTCAACTTAGTCCTGACCTTCTGCTACAAGATTTTATAGTCCCATTAATTTTAGTTTATACAGGGCCCAATACATTTTTCCTATAAAGGACCAGAGAATACATATACTGGGCTTTGTAGGCTATAACACATCTATCACAGCTACTCAACTGGTGTGATACCACAAACTCAGCCATAAAAATAGGTAAATGGATGGATATAATTGTGTGTGATGGGCATCATCAGTCTCTGCATATTGGACTTTTTAGGTGGGAAAATTCTTTGCTGTGGGGACTGTCCTGTGTATTGCAGAGTGTTTAGCAGCTTTCATAATATACCCACTGGGTGTCAGTAACATCCTCAAGTTGTGATAATCAAAAATGTATCCAGACATTGCCAAATGTTCCTGGTGTCATGGGGTGGGGGGCAAAATTGCCCCCAGTTGAGAACTAATAAAATAAAACTTTATCACACTTGGTTTATAGTACTGTGATAATAGAAAGATTCTTGGTCTTTGTCCCTTGATCCTGACATACAGCTCCTGAATCCCTTGCAATTTCCTGAGTGATGGGGTGATACGAGCGTACTTTGTTTTAGTGAGGTGACTTTTAATGAGCTCCAATATAATCTTAAGATTCAACTAGTTGCCAAATATAAGAAGTGGTTAAAGGATTTGAACCTTCATTCCCACTTCTGACACCTGAGGAGGAGGAGAGCTAGAGATTGAGATCTACAAAAATTCTTGAAAAACAAGATTCAGAGAGCTTCTGGGTTGGTGAACACACTGAGATGCTGAGAGGCCCATGACATTCCCAGAGGGAACATGGAAGCTTTGTATATGCACACACACACACACATACATACATGCACAGACACACGCATACATACACACACACACACACACACACACACCTTGCCTTATGCAGCTCTTCTGTATGGCTATTTCTAACTTGTATCCTTTATATATCCTTTATAATAAGCCAGTAAAGATAAGTAAATTATTTTCCTGAGTTCTCTGAGCTGTTCTAGTAAATTATTGACACTGAGGATGGGTTCATAGGAACCTCTGATTTATAGTCGGTCTGGTCAGAAGAACAGGTGGCCTGAGACTTGAGATTAGGGTGTGAGTTGGGGACAGCCTTTTTGGATTGAATCCTTTAGCTTGTGGGAACTTTATTTACATATTAATGTAAGTAAATATAGGAGTCAATGTTGTATCTGATTCACTAACCACATAGCCCTTGATTATAAAAAGCATGGTGTATCAAGGGGCTCAATACGTATTTGATGAAAAAATTCATGAGAGCACTAATAATCTTTTCAGGAGAGTTGCAAGGCCAAATGACAGAATTTCAGGAGTTAAAAGACAGATAATGTAGTATTTAGGGAATTAAGATAGTAAACCATATGTTCAAGGAGGTCAACAGTCAAAAGAAAAAAAGAGAAAAGCATTACCAGAGGTAGACAAGATCTAAGAGGTAAAGGGTTATTTTAAGACAGGAAAAGTATGAAAGTAGAAAGGTAACTGCCAATAAGAGGAAAAAACAAACAAACAAAAAAACTAATAAGTTATTAGCAGAAGGGAGTGCTGTGGAAATGTATAATGAAAAAAAAGAATTTATTCTCAAGACGAGGGCTGCTCAGAGACAGAGAAAAAGTCAGTACACTTTTAATATGAGTTTCAGGCTATGTTTTCTTTTAAAAATTTTTAGAGTCTACTGACTATGAAAAGGCAAAATTGCCTTCAGGCTAGAGAGGCCTATTAACACCCCCATCAAGGACAGTCTTCAGCTCACTAGGCAAGCCAGAGAGGGAGAAGAAATATGTATCTGGAGAGAATGCATTTATCATGGTTAGGACCCTTAGGCCAAGAACTTTCTGTGAGACACATCTCATAGAAGGAGCCAGGGTCACCTTGCATGCTTGGAACTATGAGAGGCAATGGTGAGCCTATGTTCACCTCAAGCCTATGTGCTGTGTGAGTCACAGACTTGCATGCTGCTCCATTATCTCATCCACTGACATAAATGAATTACATTTGACTCTCTCTATTCAATCATTATTGTATCTGGAGAAGAGAATTTATTTCAAAGAAGTTAAATTGCATGACTGCTTATACATAGGTATTTTTCTTTATGCTATTTTATAAGGATTAACTATTATTATTGAAATGAAAGTGATTAGTGATGAATCAGACATAAGTAGGAGCTCAATTAATATTTTTTCAGGGATCCACATCTTTACCTCAGTCTCTATTGTTCTCATAAACAAATCGTCCTGTTTATTAGAGTTCATTCTTTTCCCTTATATGCTGGTTTCCATTTCTTGTCTTTTTCTTTTCTCATCTTTGAGAATATCTCATCCTGGTGCAATCTAAGGAAAAAATGTGGTGACAACAAAAACCAAAAAATTTGGAGACAGAAGACAATGATTCAAGTAGTAATTGTATTTATTTCTAAGGTTTCTAGATCCTGAAGCTTCAGCTACTTTGTTTTAAGAAATGGGGGTAATATCATTATTCCCCACACTGTTCGGTTTGTCAAATATTTCAATTCATCCTTCCACTAAGACTCATAGTAAGACTACATGTCTTGAGACTATAGTTGCCTGGGACAATGTGGAGTGTTCTGGTCAATGAATTTTGAACACAAATAATATGTCTCACTTTCAGCCAAGAATGTAGCATAATGTGAGACAAACCAGTGTTTTATTTTTTTCTTCTGCAACTGTGATAGAATCATTCCATATTTTCCTGTCCAATTACCTTGAGCCTCAGTGCAAGGACAACTAGTGTGAGTAGCCCAGCTCACTTTTCAATGTTGGACAATAGAAAAAACTAAACAAACAAAAAAAAAACAAACACAAAAAATAACTTTTCTTACTATAATTTATTGTGCTTTATAAGTTGCTATTGAAACCTAATTTTGCTTACCCTGATTCATATACAGAGTGGTACAGGAAATGGGGCATTAAAGTAATATTCTACATAAAACATGTAACATTGTCTTGAGAGTCAAGTGGCAGACCATTTAGTGAAAGCTGGAAGGATGGTATTTGTATGTCAAAGCAAATATTTGGTAAAACATTAATCCATGATAACTTGAAAGGGAGAGATAACATCTAATGAACTTGAAATTTTACAGAAAGAATTTGGAAAGATAAAATGTTAATCACAGGTATAGTTTATCATTATTTTGTATTTTACAAGGTGAAAGAGGTGCTCTCAGAAAAAAATAGGCTAGTCCCCAAATGTGATTAAAGGAGAACAAAGGGAGTCCAGAAGTTTGGTTCTTATTGAAAAAGAAGAGGCAAGTTTTGTCCCACTAGAAACCATAAAAGAAATACTTTGAGTCACAAGGACTGATTCAAATTAAAACCCCTGGCAATAAATGGATTCAGATGATGCATAGTGAATACTTTCAAGTGGAAAAATCGCTCAGAGGGAGACACTGAGAATGTGACGTTTCCATTTAAGACTAATAGACTCAGAGCATCTTACAGTTAATTCCAGACTAAGTGGCACAGATGAAACAGAAGAGAAAAATACAGAAAAATAGAACTTTCAGTGTTAAGATTAGTACATGGAGTTGATTGGAAGCAAGTTGATAATTAACCAACTATATTTTTGCAAGAGTATAATCAACTTGGACCACTAGAGATGGCAATAATATGAAACTAAAAATAATATTTTTTTAGTTTAGTAGGGCTGCTGCAACAAAGTACAGCAAACCGGGTACTCAAATGACAGAAATTTATTATCTCACAGTTCTGGAAGGTACAAGTCCAAGATCAAGGTGATGGAAATGTTAATTCCTTCTGATGGCTATGAAGGAAGGACCTACTCCAGGACTCTCTCCTTGGCTTGTAGATGGCTATCTTCTCCCTGTGTCTCTTCACATCATCTTCCTTCTCTGTGTGTCTGTCTCCAGATTTCTCCTTTTATGGAGATTCTACTCACATTGGATCAGGAAGCCACAATATATTAGTCAAGATTCTCCCAAGAAACTATATGTATATATGTATATATAGATATACAAAGAAATTTATTATAAAGTATTGGCTCATGCAATTATGGAGGCCAAGGTGATCTTCTGTCTGCAAGTTGGAGACCCAGGAAAGCCTGTGGTGTAGTTCAAATTTCTGAAAGCCAAAGAACTAATGATATAAGTTCTCTTCTGACTCAGAAGGCCTGAGAACCAGGAGTACCAAGATTCCTCCCTTCCTCCACCATTGTGTCCTATTCAGGTCCTCAGTGAATTGGATAATGTCCACCAACATTGGAGATTGCAATGCCCTTTACTCAGTCTATTGATTCAAATGTTAGTCTCTTTCAGAAATACCCTCATATACATCCCAAGAAATAATGTTTAACCAGAAACCTGAGCAGTCCGTGATTCAGTCAAGTTGACACATAAAATTGACTATTAAAACCTCATCTCAATTAATTTTATCCTCAACAGTACATTTCCAAATAAGGTCACATTCTGAGGTACTGGAGTTTAGGACTTCAGTATATGAATTTTAGGGGAGACACAATTCAACTCATAATGTCTTTGTTCTTCCAAAATTTCACAAACAGGAAGGATGCTCAGAATGTTGCTCAGCCCTTAATGAGGGCACATTCTCTCATGCTCTTTCCTCAGTTGTAGCCCGAGAACATAATTGATAAGGAAGGTCCTCTTAGAGGGTGAAGGGCTCAACAAAATTCCTGGGTTGGTGCAAATATGTTGAATTCTAAATGACATTCCAGTTGTTTAAAATGTTCATTATATCTCCTGGAAGCTCTAGTGTTCTAGGTACTCCAATTGTTCCTCCTCACATAGTTGTCATAGATAGAGACCATTACATTAGGACAATGGGGCCAGTGTAGGACAATCTGGCTCAAGGTTGGCAAATCAGTGATCTTCCCTGGAAAGTTAAGAAGTGTCAGTGAGAAGCAGATGCTAGTTTTTCTCTTGGTACATTTAGCTGAACATGTAAATGATCACGGATAATGGCCTTGTTTGTTGTGAACTGAGGAACAGAAAAAGGAGGTTGATATGAGAGGGGCGAGTGAAACAGAAATAATTGCAAGCCAAGAGATCTGCTCCTGTGTTTCCAGTAGTTCTCCAACCAGTCCCCATTTTTAGAGTCTATGTCTAATAGTTATTTCTGCCCTTAGTTTCCAAGAGGTACCTCAGTGACCTTCTAATATATCTGATGTTGTCTAATTTCTGCTGTTGCTGTTACTGTTGCTGTTACTGCAGAGTTAGCTTTGGTTGCATGCAACCAAATGGAAACTATTTAATACAGACACTACTACCTGGAGTGGAGTGTTACTAAGGGTGGATACTACATATAGATAATATAATATGATATGATATAGTATAATATAATATAATATAATATAATGACTGATTGAATTGAGGGAAATTATGGGGCTGTGAAGTTTTTTTCCCCAAGCCTGGAAAGATGGAAAATGATTTGTAATTAACACAATAGTTGATTATGGAAATCAGATAATGTGCCCATGGATAGTTACTCACGTCTAAGGACCAGGCCATGGTACCAACAGCTCTTTCTTAGCTAGAGTAGAAATTATGGCTCATGGGTTTAGCAAAGATTGTAAAAATCTCACTTTTAATATTTTTTCTCCAGAAAATTCAAAATATATCCTTGTTCTGGAGTGATATAAACCCTGTGCATTGTTCTGCTTTCTATAGTCCATGAGAAGTTCACTGAACACATTGAGAAAAAAAGGGAAATATAGCAAGGATTTGCAACTTGACTCACTGCCATGAATTTTAGTAAATAGAATATAAACATTTGCTTTACTTCTTCATAATTTCAACATTTGTGAAATGTTGGTGCTTTGTCATTTGGTCAGAGACTATGGTTGGGTCTCTCTGAGTGCTTCATTTGTCACTGTAACCCTTGGTATGCAATTTTGAATTTTTTGTTTCAAGGATGTCATGCACAAGGAATGAATGTTTTCAGTTCAATAAGTATGTTTATACACTGTGTACAACTGAATTTTCTCAGTCTAATCTTTGCTGTAAATCTGTTATACACTGCATAGCATTTTTGCTGGCTCTTCAGTCAAGACATGTTCTTCTTTGCAAATGGACTGACTAGTATAATTCTTAGCTAAGCTATTTCTCCACTGAAAAAGGTATAGTGGTTAAACTTCAGACATCTCCAGTTTTTCAAAATTGAAAAAGAAAAATATAAGCATTGTAATATTTATAGCTCAAAATAAAATTCCCCATGTATTCCCTCTTCTTGAAAGTAAAGGGTGTTTCATAACATAATTGACTTTTTGTCAGTTCCACAATCAATCTGATGGTTGGGTTGTATACCTTTAAAATATTCCTCCAGTTTTTATAAAGATATAGGTAAATGGGTGTATAAATGTTTCATGTGGATATGAACTTTTAAAACAATTATGTTTTTAAACAGTATTTTTAAAATATTTTCCACTTGAAAACAACTAAGATATTTCACATACCTTAGGAATTTGTGATTATGATTTTCAAATATATATCTTCCCTACCTGATTTAAAAAATCATTATCTTACTGAAACACAAAAAGTAGTTTTACATTTTTCTGAAAAAAATTGTATTTGTAGCCATCATCTTATAAAATATAGTCATAATTTAAATGGGTTTGTTAAGACAAAAGTTTATATTATATTAAGGACATAAACCACTCTAAAATCTTGGTGGGTTAAATAATAAAGTTTTATGTTACCTAAATGCTACATGTCTGTCATTCAAGCAGTCAATGTCTCTAATAGTTACTGACAGGACATGCAGCATCTTAAATGGTACCAGGCACAGTGCTGGACAGAAAGGAGAGCTCTTACACTAGCAATTAAATGAACATGACATCACTACTCTTTAGCCAGAACCAGTCATGTGGTCCCATACAGACATAAGGGAGGCTAGAAAGTCCCTCCTTTCATCTGTTCAGAAGGTGATGAGGACCAGATACCAGTGAGCAAACAAATTATTTACCCAATGGAGAATAAATTTGGAATTAGAAGTCCTAGCTTTCAATTCCATTATCACCACTTGCTGCATAATTTACATTAATAAAATTACCATATATTTGCTACTACTGCTCCTCTGTAAAATGAGAATGCAGTAGCTGTTGTAATATTCTGAGGATCAAATGAAATCTGGTAACATGCAAAACATATGTAAAATATAAAAGATTGCTTTTATAGAAAAATACCAGAAAAAAGAGATCCATTCGAAATAAGCAGGAAATAAAACAGATTATTTGACTCATGTATCAGAAATTAACTTAAAATTTATGCATTTGTAGGAGAGAACAAATCTATTCATTTGAGTATGTGGCAATATACCCACCAAAAAACTTCTTATGCCTATTGCATTGAGCTTAAATATAAATTGACATGAATTAATGACTTAGGTATTTTTCTTGATGAAAATCAATATTATTACAAAAAAATTTGTAGTTTTGATCATTTAACTAGTTATTTTTCTTCTTTTTTTATAATTTTTAATTAATATTTTATAAGTGAAATTTTGATTTTGGCGTATTTGTGTGTATTTTTCTTGAATTTATTTAATTAGATTACTTTTATTCTAATAGTTTATAGCTGATTTTTTGAGCACTTCCTAGTAGATAATTATGTTTGTAAATAACAGTTGTGAGTTTTAAGTTTCACTTTTCAATATTTATATTAATTTGTTTTGTGTTTGGCCTCATCCTAACTGACTCTGTCTCAGGTTTGGTGAAGTTAGGAATGTATTTGAATGCTACCAACAGAGACGTGTAGCTTAAGTAAATTAGGAGTTTATTATTGTCTGGCAAAATGGTAAGTTCAGAGGTAAATAAGTTGGGAGTTGATCTAGTAGAAACACTGTATCATAAAGCTTACATCCAACTCTTCACATTACATACTTCCAACATAAAAGGTGAGAATTTGTTTGGATAAAAACAAACATGCAGATGGATATCACTATAAATTCATAATCACTAATCTCTAGAAGGTCCCTGATGCTGCCTGACAATTATTCTGTGCCCAGTTTCATTCTGCCTTCTCCTCTCCATATTATAATTGTATTTTCCTACATCCTTCAAACTCCAACATCTTTCTCCCTCATTCTTTCTCTAAACTTAAACTTTTATTTTTATATCTCTATAAAAAGTAAAGCAAAAAAAGAGCTTCCCCAGTGGTCCAATGGTTAAGACTCCAAGCTTCCACTGCAGGGGACAGAGCTTCGATCCCTGGTTGGGGAACTAAGATCCCACATGCAGCGCCATCCTGGCCAAAAAAATTTTAAGAAAAGAAAGGTAAAAAAAAAAAAGGTAAAAAAAAAAAATTCCAGCGCTCCTTATCTAATTACTATCTAATTACTTATCTAATCTCCTTATCTAATTACTATCTGTTCCCATGAGATCTTTCATATCTTCTGGTCATTTGAAAAGTACGTGGTCCTGGTTAAAGATAACTCTGAAAATTGCTCTTGAGAACCTAACCACTCTCTGCCATTCAAGACATTTTCTACAACTTTTCACCTTTGAGTACGATGTTAGTTTTGGGCTTCTCATATATGGCCTTTATAACACTGAGGTATGTTCCCTCTATACCCACTTTGTTAAGAGTGTTTATAAATGGGTGTTAAATTCAGTCAGCCACCTTTTCTGCATCCATTGAGATGATCGTATGATTTTTATCCTTCATTTTTTAATGTGGTGTATCATATTAACTGATTTGACTGACTTACAGATATTGATCTATCTTTGCATCCTGGGAATAAATCTCACTTGATCATGGTGTATGATTTTTTTATTATATTGTTGAATTTGGTTTGCTAATATTCTCTTGAGTATTTTTGTATCTATATTCATTAGGAATTTTGGCCTATAATTTTCTATTCTTGTGGTATTCTTGCCTAGTTTTTGTATCAGGGTATAGGACAAGATCAGAAATAAGACAAGTATTCCTACTTTTGCCACTTTTATTTAATATAGTATTGGAAGCCCTAGCCATGAAAATTAGGCAAGAAAACAAAAATAAAATATGTCACAATTGGAAAGGAGAGCTAAAATTGTCACTATTTGGAGATGGCATGATATCATACATAGTAACCTTAAAGAAGCTATAAAAACTGTTAGAATTAATAAATAAATTCTGTAAAGTGGCAGGATACAAGTCAATACACAAAAATCTGTTGCAGTTTTATACATTAATAACAAATTATAAAAAAGAGAAATTAAGAAAATAATTTCATTTACAATTAAATCCAAAAGAATAAAATACCTCAAAATAAATTTATCCCAGGAAGTGAAAAAGCTGTGTATTGAAAACTACAAGACATTAATGAAAGAGCTTGAAGACACAAATAAATGAATGTATATTTTCTGCTCAAAGATTAGAAGAATCAATATTGTTAAAATGTCCATGCTACCCAAAGAGATCTACAGATTCAATGCAATTCCTATAAAAATTCCAATGAAATTTTTAATATAAATAGAGCAAAATAATTCTACATTTGTATGGAACCACAAAAGACCCCATATATCCAAGGCAATCTTGATTAAGAAGAACAAAGCTGGATGCATCATGCGCCTTGATTTCAAACTATATTATTAAGCTACAGTAATTAAAACAGTATGGTATTGGCATAAAAACAGACACATAGATCAATGGAACAGAATAGAGATGCCAGAAATAAACCGACACATATTTGGTCAATTAATTTATGACAAAGGAGTCAAGAATATACAATGAGGAAAAGATGGTCTGTCTCTTCAATAAATGATGTTGTGAACTGGACAGACACATGTAAAAGAATGAAACTCAATCACTATCTGAAACCATACACAAAAGTTAGCTCAAAATAGATTAAAGGCTTGAACTTAAGAACTGAAACTCTAAAACTCCTAGAAGAAAACATAGACAGTAACTTCCTTGACATCAGTCTTGGCAATGAGTTTTTTAGTCTGACACCAAAAGCAAAAGCAACAAAAGCAAAAATAGGCAAGTGGGACTGCATCAAACTAAAAATCTTCTGCACATAGCAAAGGAATCCATCAGCAAAATGAAAAGGCAATGTACTGAATGGGAAAAATATTTGTAAATCATATATTTAATAAAGTGTCTATATTCAAAATATATAAAAAACTATACAACTCAATAGCAAAAACAAACAACCCAATTAAAAAATTGGCAGAAAATCTGAATAGATATTTTTCCAAAGATATACAGATGGTAAACAGTTAAATGTAAAAATGCTCAGGCTTCCCTGGTGGCGCAGTGGTTGAGAGTCCGCCTGCTGATGTAGGGGACATGGGTTTGTGCCCTGGTCCAGGAGGATCCCACATGCCATGAAGTGGCTGGGCCTGTGAGCCATGGCCACTGGGCCTGCGTGTCCGGAGCCTGTGCTCCGCAATGGGAGAGGCCACAACAGTGAGAGGCCCATGTTCCACAAAAAAAAAAAAAAAAAAGGAAAGATGCTCAACATCACTAATCATCAGAGAAATGCAAATCAAACTACTGTAAGATATCACCTCACACCTATTAGAATGGCTATTGTCAAAATGACAAGAAATAACAAGTGTTGGTGAGAATGTGGAAGTTTAGTAAAGTTTTTCTGGGGTTGTAAATTGGTGCAGCCACTATGAAAAATAGTATGGAGCTTTGTCAAAAAATTAAAGAAAAAAAAAACCTACCATATTATCTAGACACACCACTACTGGGGTATTTATCCAAAGATAACAAAAATACTAACTAGAAAAGATATATACATCCTCCTGTTCACTGAAGCATTATATTCAGTAACCAAGAAATGGAAACAACATAAGTTTCCACTGATGGATGAATGGATAAGGAATATATGGTATATGCAAACAATGGAATATTATTCAACCATAAAAAAAGAATAAATTCTTGCCATTCACAACAGCATGGATGGACCTCAAGGGCATTATGCTAAGTGAAGTAAATTAGAGAAAGATAAATACTGTATGATATCACTTCTATGTGGAATCTAAAACAAACAAACAAAAACAAACTTATAGATAAAGAAAACAGATTGCTGGTTGCCAGAGGTGCAGGATGGGAGAGAGGAGGTGGAAGAAACAAGTAAAAGGTGTCAAAAGGTAAAAAAACAAAAACTGAATGTCAGCAACAGCAACATAAAACTATTCTCAGGTCTCTCACCAGATCTACTGAGTCAGAATTAGCATTTTAACAAGGTCCATGTTGCTAAAACTAACGGCCATTTCCCATCTCTTTTGTCTTTTTTTTAAACATCTTTATTGGAGTATAATTGCTTTACAAGGTTGTGTTAGTTTCTGCTGTATAACAAAGTGAATCAGCTATACATATACATATATCCCCAGATCCCTTCCCTCTTGCATCTCCCTCCCACTCTCCCTATCCCACCCTTCTAGGGAATACCGAGCTGGTGTCCCTGTTCTATGCAGCTGCTTCCCACTAGCTATCTATTTTACACTTGGTAGTGTATATATGTCCATGCCACTCTCTCACTTCATCCCAGCTTAACCTTCCCCCTCCCTGTGTCCTCAAGTCCATTCTCTACGTCTGCATCTTTATTCCTGTCCTGCCCCTAGGTTCTTCAGAACCATTTTTTTTTAGATTCCATATATATGTGTTAGCATACTGAATTTGTTTTTCTCTTTCTGACTTACTTCACTCTGTATGACAGACTCTAGGTCCATCCACCTCACTACAAATAACTCAATTTCGCTTCATTTATGGCTGAGAAATATTCTATTGTATATATGTGCCACATCTTCTTTATCTATTCATCTGTCAATGGACACTTAGGTTGCTTCCATGCCCTGGCTATTGTAAATAGAGATGCAATGAACATTATGGTACATCCCATCTCATCTTAAGAAAGAAAGTGACACACATGAAGATTCTTTCCTGCTTGGTTTCTAGCACACTATGTTACCTGGTTTTCCTTTCATATCACTGGCTTCTCTTTCTTAAATCTCTTTACAGATTCTTCTTCATCTGTTTGAGGTCTAAATGTTGAAATGTCCCAGGTCTAAGTCTTTGTATTTAAAAAAAAATCTATCTACACCTGTTCTTTTGGCCATCTCATTCAGATTCATGGCATGAATTACCATCTATGCATGGCTGACTTCCAAATGTGTATGTCTACATAGATATCTCCCTAGACCTTAACAGAACAAAACTCAGAAGCCAACTTGACATTTACACTTAGGCATGTAATTAACATCTCAAACTTACCATTTTCAGAACTGACCTCTTGATATGCTCTTCCTCCCCTTTATCATGCTTCTTCACCTGCCTTCTTTATCTGAATTAACTGAAATTCTACCTTTCCAATTGTGCCATATCAGAAACTTGAGGGTCATACTGGACTCCACCTTCTCTCTTTCCACACTATGTCTGGTTTCTCAGCAAGTATTTAGAATGATCCTTCAGAACATATTCAGAATTTCACCACATCTCACCAGCACTTCTATTCCACCCAGATCCAATTCTCTACCAAATCTCATTTTAATTATTTTCATATATTCTTAACTAGTTTCCCAGTTTATACATTTGTCCATATTCTCAACGCAGTAGTCAGAAATTATAGAACTATGTGAGTCAAATCAAGCCAACTTTATGCTCTATTCCTTCTAATGGCTTTTTGTCACACTTAGATTAAAGTTCAATATGGTCTTAATACATTCAGACTGTTGTAACAAAAATACCACAAACTAAGTAGCTTATAAACAACATAAATTTATTTCTCACAGTTCTAGAGGCTAGGAAGTCCAAGATCAAGGCATCAGAGGGTTCAGTGTCTGGTAAGAGCCCACTTCCACATAGCTACCTTCTGGCTGTGTCCTCATATGGCAGAGGGGGCAAGTGATCTCTCCAGGGCTTCTTTTGGTTTTTTTGTTTTTTGGGGTTTTATTTGCGGTACGCGGGCCTCTCACTGTTGTGGCCTCTCCCGTTGCAGAACACAGGCTCCGGACGCGCAGGCTCAGTGGCCATGGCTCATGGGTCCAGCCGCTCCACGGAATGTGGGATCTTCGCGGACCAGGGCACGAACCCGTGTCCCCTGCATCGGCAGGCGGACTCTCAACCACTGCGCCACCAGGGAAGCCCCCAGGGGCCTCTTTTGTAACAACACTAATCTGGTTCATAAGGGTGGATCCCTCATGACCTAATTACCTCCCAAAGGCCCACCTCAAAATATCATCACATTGGGGATTAGAATTTTAACATACGAATTTGGGAGAACCCAAACATCAGGCAGTAGCAAACATCTTACTGTGACCTACAAAGTCTTACCATATCTGGCTTCTATAATCTCTTTGACTTTAATTTTATCACTCTCTTCCCAGTTTTCTTTGTCTAACTACAGGGGCCTCTTTACGGTTCCTCAAACATGCCCAGACCCCATTTGTCACAGACTTTTTGCCCCTGCTCTTTCCTTTTCCTGAAAGGGCCTTGCCCTGGATAGCACCATGAGTTCCTCTCCCATGGGTTCAGGTCTATTCTCAAAATTACTCTGCAGTAAAGAATTTCAGGCAACCCTATCTAAAATGCACTCTCCTACCCTCCCAATAAACTTTAGTTTTTTCATCACTGCTTTGTATTTTCTACTTAGTACTTATTACTGTCTAACATACCACATAATATCCTTCTTTTTTTCCATTTTTATCTATCATCAATATAATTCTATATAGAAAAAAATTTTGTCTGATTTCTTCAATGAAGAATCCCACAAACGTGAAATAATATAGTACATAATGACAAAACCTTTTACCTAATAGGCATATGAAAAATATTTATTAACTGAATGAAGGAATGAATGCTTCTTTCTTTTATCTTACCATTCTGCTGTCTCACAATTTCAAAGTGAACACTGGAGGGCTAACCATCACATCTATATTCTATGCAAAAAAAAATTTTTTTTAATGAGGAAAGACCAAGTGCAAAATATTGTCTACAGCTAATTAAACTCCTTAAAAAAACGTTCCCAAATCCTCATACAATGGATCTCATCCACTTTTTATAAAACATAGCATATTAGGATTTTTAATCTATTTACATAAAAATTTGGTAGATAAATTTTCTTTTGTAATAGGCCTTATTCAGTTTTAATATCAGAGTTAAGCCAACTTCTTTGATTTATAAAGGCTGTATTTTTCCTCAAATAGATTTTCTGCCAAAGCTAGGACAAAAATTCCCCTAGACATACTGAAGTTAATAAAAATAGATTATCTTTTTTTAAGTCAGAAGTGAATGATTTAATTTGTAAAAGATTGTGTACTCATCAGCAGAAGGGGCTATTTAATGCAGTTATATTTGCTTTATAGAAATAAAAACTTTATCTTTGGCCCCTTCATGTTAAAGACTCCATATGTTTCTAACTCATTGTAACTCACTACAATTTTTTTAATGAATACTGTTACCATTCACAGAGTTTTCCAAACACTGAGCCAGAATATAGTGATCTACCCAGATACTATTTCCCTCAGTCCCAAAGGCAGTGAAACCTTCCAGATACCATGTAAATATTTTTGTCATGTGTGCCATGAGTAGAAAGGGTTTGGAAAGCACTAGTCTAGGTATTTTCTTTGGATTTATAACAGCAAATAATCTCAGTTGCTAATTCCTCTCAAATAATTTAATAACTAGCAGGAGACTGAGTGAAACAAAATATAGTAATACAAACCAAAATTTAAATATTAATTAAACCTATATGAAGCTTAACATATAAAGTTTAATGGATTATTATGGAAAATGCAATTACCTTAATTCCCATACACACAAAGAATATTGCCAGAAAATCTTTATAATTCATTCCCAGCTAATTGTGTGGCTATTTGACAGTCCTAGAGCGAAGTATCAGCGTGCCCACCAGATACCTGTGTCATTTATAAATTAAGTATACTCAGAAATGGAGAGAGTTTTGTCTTCTGAAGAAACTATAGATAGCAATAGTCATGGTAGTTCCAGGCCTCATGAATTAACAGACTTCATGAACACACCTCAGGGCTTGTGGATATTTGGCCACTTGCTTTTATGCACCATATTCATCACTACGGTCACACTCTTAATACTAATGTTACTGTCTATTGTACTGACCACCTGTCTGATATGTACCCTCAAATCGTGCTATTCTTTCTAATATGTCAGTGTGGTCTTGAGAGCACATTATCACTCTACCAGTGCATTGCTAGTATATTAACAAGTAACACTAGCTTAGTTATAGTTCAAGAGGCTCTAAGATTTAAAGCCACAGAATATTTGAGCAAAGTGCTTTTCTTGTACAGTTTCTCATTTGATGCCCATCAGAGCCAAAAAGAATTAGGAGAAACTAAATATTTTCATTCAAGTTTCACAGCTGAGAATGGTAAGACAAAGTTTTCTCTCCTCCTCACCATTAACCTCACCAAGTAAAAGAAATGGTTAGGGATAGGCTCTGGAATTCAGTCTCATTTCCAACACTCACTGATTCTGGAATATTGGTCCCATTGGTTAAAATTCCCAATTTTATCCCCTGTGCTTCCTTGTCTGTCAAGTAAGATTAAAAAGAAAAATTACTGGGCTTCTCTGGTGGCACAGTGGTTGAGAGTCCGCCTGCCGATGCAGGGGACACGGGTTCAGGCCCCGGTCCGGGAAGATCCCACATGCCACGGAGCGGCTGGGCCCGTGAGCCATGGCCGCTGAGCCTGCACGTCCGGAGCCTGTGCTCCGCAACGGGAGAGGCCGCAACAGTGAGAGGCCCGCGTACCGAAAATAAAATAAAATAAAATAAAATTTACCTCATAGAGCTATTGTGAGCACCACATGAAGTAATTCTCATAAAGTCCTTAGAATAGGACTTGGAACAAGTTATGCAATGCATAAATGTTAGTGGATATTATTATTTTTTATTATTAATTTTTGAATTTTATTTTATTCTATTTTTTATACAGCAGGTTCTTATTAGTTATTTATTTTATACATATTAGTGTATATAAGTCAATCCTAATCTCCCAATTCATCCGACCACCACCCCTACCCCTCTTCCCCCCCTCAGTGTCCATACGTTTGTTCTCTACATCTGTATCTCTATTTATTCCTTGCAAACCGGTTCATCTATACCATTTTTCTAGATTCCCCATATATGTGTAGCAGAACTTCCTACATATATCCTCCAGTTTCAATAGTCTATACTTCTACAACTGGCCAACTCATTTATTTGATCCCCTTCCTCCTCATTAAATCTCTTTTAATTGTGGCATTTTTATTTAGATGTGTTAATAAGTCAAATGTTTATTCTCTTCCAGCAGTTATTCTGTCACATCCAGAAGAATTTGCATGTCACTGATATTATACATTATTAGATTGTTAGTTTCTCTCTCAGGGCAATTTTATTTTCAAGTTTTTGAGCCTTAAGTTACTCTTGATTTTTGCTATTCCACCCTACACATCATTTATTGCCCATAAGACGGAAAAGTCATATTTGGGCTTAAAGTGAGATTTGAAAGAAAGGTTAGAGGTTAGAGTAGAACTATTCAAACTGGGTTATAATGAATCCATTTGTGACACACTGTGGGATTATTGGATGTAAGAGAAGCACAAATTCAGCTAGGTGTTAAGATTTAGATGGCTCTGATTCATGTCGTACCATGTATCAATTTGACAGTCAGACAAACCTTACCCAAATGGAATCCAATCTCAGAGCCTTAAGAGATTTGCCCATTCCTAATTAGTGGAAAAGTAGGAAAATATCATATCCCTACTGCCCTCAGGAAAAAGAAGAAATGCAATTTGTTAATTGTCAACTGCCAGACTGTGCCCTTTACTTGTCAGTCAGAAGGATAGTTCTGGTTACTAATTTGATCCTTTAGTACAATAGAAGAAAGGCAGTGAGTAAAAATATTTTCACTAGTGGATGTTATAATTCACCAGATATCAGGAATAATTACCATTAATTCACTCACATGAGGTCATATTGAAAATTCACATCTGGGTTAGTGTTTACAAAGATTTCATTTGTGACCTTGAATAGTGTTACCAAAGGTGTTAATGCAATGAGAGTTTACCAATGTATGGAAGTTCTCTTAAGCATAACTTACTTATGATCACCCACACTAAGTCTGCACTTCATAAATCTATGCAGAAACTTAAATGAAGACAACTAATTGTGCAAGCAGGGAAAATATGTTCTGATGAAAACTTGGGTTTTTTTAATATTATAGAAGAAATAAATTCTTTAATTTTACTAAACTGAGGGAAGAACCTGTTCAAAGGTTTGAAAGATTTTCAGAAAATGCCAAATAAGTTAGTTATTGGCTTGCAGATAAAATATGTAAATCAATGCTACCCTGAATTTATGTTTATCAACCTCAGCTGTACCTCCAAAGTTAAATTCCAGTCTGACTACATTTTCCTAATAAGTTCTGACTCACTGACCCGGTTGATAATTTCAGACCTACCCCTTATTCCACCTTCAACCCCTGACTCTTCTCTAACCCCCACTCTCAGCAGATGATCATTTCTCATAATTCACACAGAAAACTGAAGCCATCAGCTCACTACCTCTTCAACTGTGGGCCACAAAACTTATGAATTCCTTTAAGTCTGCCTTTTATCTAGATTTTTCTTATTATTTAAACAAACTCAAGATACTACCATATTAAAAAAATACAAAGCAGAAACATTACTGAATTCCTCAGGCTCCTAAAACTGTTACTTCATCTTTCTCCTTCCCTTCATAGTCATAATGCTACAACTATCTCTATTAGCTACCTTTACTTCTTCAATCTGGATTTACTCTTTAAACCACTGGCTCTGACTCTCATACCTAGGCAACTAAAACACTTATTTTGTTCAGGAATGGTGGCTTGAGGTCATTGTAGGCAAGCTCCCCAGTGAAGAAGAACAAATTTAGATAACTAATACTTCGCATTTTCAAAACTTAGTACAAAGCTATAGTAATCAAGAAAGTGTGGTACCGGTAGAAGAATAGTCATAGATAAATGGACAGAATTGAGAATCCAGAAATAAACCCTTACACTTATGGTCAATTGATTTCAACAAGAATATCATACTAAGACAATTTAGTGGGGAAAAGAATGGTGCTGAATGTTCACATGCAAAAGAATGAAGTTGAATGCCTCCCTTATACTTCACACAAAAATTAACTCAAGATAGCAGAAATAAATGTTAAAGGATAAAAACTAGAGCACTCTTAGATGAAAACATAAGGATAAATCTTGACCTAGGTTAGAAAACCTAGGATAAATCTTGACCTACTTAGATATGACACCAAAAGCATAAGACAAAAAAGGAAAGATAAATTGGTCTCCGTTAAAAAAACAAAACCATTGTACTGCAAACAATAACATTAAAAATATCAAAACATACAGGCATGATGAGAAAACATATGTTTAAATCAAATATCTGATAAAAGAGTAAATCCAAAATATATAAAAAACTCTTACAACTCAATAATACAAAGTAAATAATATTATTTTATGACTCAGTAACAAAAAGAAATAATATTTTAAAATATAAATAAAGAATCTCATTATACATTTCTCCAAAGAAGGTACACAACTGGCCAATGAGCACATGAAAAAATGTTCAACAGCATTATCTATTAGGAATACGGAAATCTAAACCAGAATCAAATACCACTTCACATACCCCATAATGGGTATAATCAAAAAGGCTAGATAATAAGTGGAGTCAAGGATATGGAGAAATTGGAATCTTCATACATTGCTGGTGAGAATGGAAAAAGGTGAAGCTGCATTAAAAAACAGTTTGACAGTTCCTCCAAATGTTAAACATAGAGTTGCTTTGTGACCTAGCAATTTCATCACCAGATACACATCCCAGATAAATGAAAATACAGTCCATGCAAAACTTGTACATTGATGTTTATAGCAACATTACTCATAGTAAACAAAATTGAAAATAACCCAAATATTCTTTAACTGATGAAAGGATAAATAAGATAATAAAATGTCATGTACTATTATAATGGAATAAAATTCAGCAATAAAAAGTAATGAAGTACTGATACAACATGGATAAACCGTGAAAATGTTATATATAATATAAATATTAATGTCATATAAAAATTATCCCAAGTCTTAAAGATTTAGTATAAAAATGACTTTAAGTCCTTGCCAACAAATGACACATTTTAATTAGATTTTTAAACAATTTTATATCATTATAAAGATTTAGATTTATATAAAAGTTTACATTTCAAAGTAAAATAAAGTATAATACATTATTATAGTTTATATAGTGTTTCTTTGTGTGTGTGTGTTTTCCTTCTGATTTTTTTTTTAACATCTTTATTGGAGTATAATTGCTTTACAATGGTGTGTTAGTTTCTGCTTTATAACAAAGTGAATCAGCTATACATATACATATATCCCCATATCTCCTCCCTCTTGCGTCTCCCTCCCATCCTCCCTATCCCACCCCTCTAGGTGGTCACAAAGCACTGAGCTGATCTCCCCATGCTATGCGGCTGCTTCCCACTAGCTATCTATTTTACATTTGGTAGTGTATATATGTCCATGCCACTCTCTCACTTCATCCCAGCTTACCTCTCCCCCTCCCCATATCCTCAAGTTCATTCTCTACATCTGCATCTTTATTCCTGTCCTATCCCTAGGTTTTTCTGAACCATTTTTTTCTTTTTTTTTAGACTCCATATATATGGGTTAGCATATAGTATTTGTTTTTCTCTTTCTGACTTATTTCACTCTGTATGACAGACTCTAGGTCCATCCACCTCACTATAAATAACTCAATTTTATTTCTTTTTATGGCTGAGTAATATTCCACTGTATATATGTGCCACATCTTCTTTATCCAATCATCTGTCAATGGACACTTAGGTTGTTATGATGTCCTGCTTTACCTACAGTTACCTTACTAATCCATCAAAAATTCCCATGAAGAAATAGCAATTTTTCTCCATCATGCAGAAGGGTACATGGAGGCAAAGTAGTTTAAATGATAATCTCCAAATGGTACGTGATAATTAAATAGAATAATTATTTATCTGGTATTTTCTAACAATGTAATTAGAGTTATTCTAAAAGAAAAAGACACTTTTTTCCATAGTAAACAGATGGAGAGGAGAATTAAGGCAATTTAAATAAGGAAGGGGAAAGGGAAAATTTTCTCAGTTTTCTAAATATTTTAGCTGAGTTCATTTTAAGTCTAGAATCACATGAATAATTAACTAATTTCTTCATTTCTGTGTATATTTGACCTTAATAGCATGAAGTTTTATGCCTATCAGAAGCATCCAGACAATCGCTGCCCATTTTACCTTGCCATGCCCCTTCATCCAAATAAATAGAGAAAGAATTCGGATTTGTAAGTTCAACTATATTTTAATCCTCATATTTATTTTCCTTGATGGATATTTTAAAACTAATTAGGGCTTCCCTGGTGGCGCAGTGGTTAAGAATCCACCTGTCACTGCAGGGGACACGGGTTCAAGCCCTGGTCCGGGAAGATCCCACATGTTGCAGAGCAACTACGTCTGGGCGCGACAACTACTGAGCCTGTGCCCTAGTGCCCACGTGCCACAACTATTGAAGCCCACGTATCTAGAACCCGTGCTCTGTAACAAAAGAAGCACCGCAATGAGAAGCCCGTGCACCGCAATAAAGAGTAGCTCCCGCTCGCCGCAACTAGAGAAAGCCCATACACAGCAAAGAAGACCCAGCGCAGCCAAAAATAAAAGAAATAAATTTAAAACAAAAAAGGTGAATAAGCACTAAAAATTCATCTTTCAATAAAAAATCTAATTAAATTAATTCTCAAAAAATTCTTCAGTATAGATTTTGATTCTCATCATGCAGGAAGAGAGGTTGAAAGTAAGCTTATCACAAGAAAAAAACATATACCTATTTTCCAAAGAGAAAAGATTGCTGACTTGTGCATTTCTAGTGAGCAAATATTAAGTAGTCTGAACTTCCTCAGATGTGGTCAGAATGCAAATTAGATAGTAGACGCACACATTTACCTATGTAAACTAACCAATGGAAATTCTCTGGATTTCTACACAGGCTGAAAACAATTCAGCTTTCTACTACAATTTGGTATTTAGTCAACATTTCAGGTTTTCTTTGAAGGTCAATGAAAACTAATGACTAAATATGGGTACAAACAATTGAGAAGTTTTTTCCCCTCAAGGATATAGACTAAAACTATCTTCCAATGAGAAATAAAAAACAGAAGACAAGGTTTTATGTCTGGATTATCTAGATTTATTACCTACTTTGAAAAATGTTCTACTTCACTCTTCACTCAGCTTAGACAAAGATAATCCTTTAAAAATATGGTTTAAAAAAAGATGACTTTCAAATTTACATTCTCCTTTAGCTGTTGTATTACTAAAAGAAATAAATCTTCAAAGTGCAAAAGAACTGAATCAGTGCTTTCTGCACTAAATTACTTATCTTTGAGGTTTTGATTCAGATCATATTGAGAGTGACCAAATCTATTATATATGGGTTTATACTGAATATACAAAAACATTATTTTTACATTTTGCTTTGTTCCACTGTCTCTGTCACGATTATAATTTCTAAGATATGTCATCATATTTATTCATATTTACGAAAGAGTAGAGCAATTTTTTTAATATTTATCAAAACAGCATATTACATATTCACATATAAAATATTTGAGAAAATCACCTTCCTTGAAACAAACTATAAAAGCCTTAAAGCTCTACAGTGACAGACTTGGTCGGCCACACAGCCAGTGTAGAATTGGATTCAGCATGATTATTTCTGGGCAATAATTCAGAGCAAATAACATCAAGGAAGGCTCGCGTAAATCCAGATGGAAAAAGTGGATTTAAATCAAACTAATAGGTTGCAAAATATATGAAATATGCTTTGTACTGTGCCTTGGAGACACATGGCCAAATCCATATTCAAAAAGTAAAAACAAACCAGAGTGATTTGAGGAATAAATTACTTGTCATCGTGATCTTTAAAAATGCCAGAATTTAAGGCAAAAATATAATCCTAACATTTATTGCAGCAAAAATAAATGTCAACATATCAGACTTAACTGGCAAAGACTTGTGGTAGCATTTCTACAGAATGAAAGGAACATGACAAGCTGTATTTCACATTTATTAGAATGAGATTTGGTCTTCTTTGCCATAAGCAGTAGATTTAAGCAATTTATTTTAATTTACTTCATGGTATTGAAGAAAACATTGACTCAGATAAGAAAAAAATGCCATATAATCTTGTTCACTGAAGCAATCCATCAATCTCAGAAGCTAAATATGTATGATGACAACACCAAGCCTTTATAGTTAGAAAGAAGAATTGAGTACAAAATGGCTGTGACATAGTCCATGTCCCAGGCAGCATATATGAGTGGGAAATTCTGCATGGATGCATAGTCATACATAATATATACAATAATTTTCTTGTATCTTTCCTTCATATTGCTGCAAAGCTGACAGTGAATAATGCCCAGGCCTAAGAATGTCTTTAACTTTTCCTACCGAAGTAGGTTCCTTTTTATAAAAGTTGTAATTTATATATGTACTAAATACGTAATTGTTAATTGAGTACCATTTGCCCAAATAAACAAGGTTTCTGGGCTTTTACATATTTGATATTTTGCAATCCATTTAAAGGAAATATCTCCTCTATATTCTATAGATAGAGAATATTCATAAAATTCAGAAACTATGGACAAAATGACAAGCATACTTTCTGAAGACTTGATAAAGATCAAGCATAACAATGTTTATCATATTAAAATGTGTAGAGCTGACTACTTAAAGCCAATAGGTACATAAACATAATAAATATGTATGTATATAAATCCAAATGTTTGCTTACACATTGAGTGTGCATAGATAAATACATAAATACCTTTTTCAGGAGGGCAAAAACTAAGTTTTTATTTGCATGAAGGAATGTGCAATTATACATGCAAATCTTGAAATTTCTAGTATGAAAATTAGTAATTTCAACACACTGCACTCTGCAAAGATATTTACATTTAAATATGAATCCACTTAGCAGTTAGGTAGTAAACAAAATTTCACCTGTCTAAGCATAAATGTGTTTTATATAAATATCCTAAATGTTGAAAAACTATGTCATTATATGGGCTCAGCATATGCTGCCATGCTGCTAGTAAACACCAACAAGAAATTAGATAAAGTATTTTGAAATTCTCTTGCCCAGATACCTACTATGGAATTTTTATTTTAAAAGTCACTACTTGAAAATGAAGACCTTAACAATAAACATTTTATATGCATTTGTTTGAACATTTAACGTTAATTTTAAATGCCCAAATTCTTGCCCCAAACAACGTGAAAAAGAGTACTTTCATATTGTTTGGGGCAAGAGTGAGAAGTTTAATACAAACTAGGGATATAGTATGGCAAAATTTACTGTTCTCCTTAGTTTATATATACTCTATATATTCTTCTGCCAAATTAATGTGTGTTATAAAAAATAATAAATAAATTGTGTTGTAGAAATTCATCTTTCAATAATGCAATTCCATCCACCATTTACAATTTTTTGTTTTCATTTTTGGCTGCAACATACTGAGAAATCTGTTTTGATTAATGAGTGAAATAGCTCACTTATGATGAGTTTGCTAAATCTGAACATCTATTAGTCCATTCAATGAAAAAAAAATTAGTATGCACATAGCCCAGTGCCAGGCATATTGTATATAGTTTATGAATATATGTAAAACTCTTCTATGACAACTAGTGAACTAAGTGCTTCAGATTCAGAACACCTGACCGTCAAAACTCTCCTAGTCTAGTGAAGAATACAGGCAAGTCAAATTCAGCATGATGAGTGATACAGTAGGAGTATGAAAATGGGGGAAACACCTAATTCTCGTTGGCCAGACAACCATAGGGTCAAAGGGAATTATAAGATTGTAGCTATGAAAGAGAGCATACATGAAAAGTGATACATAACCTGGGGTTTGAAAGATAAGTGGAGGTTATCTAGGTGGGTGAGTATGTTCTGTTGGGGAACAAATATGGCATGATATGGTATGATATGACATGTTCTATTTGGAGAAATGCAACTGGCAGCATTAGGAGACATCAATACTAATAATTGTTAAAAGCTATAGTTAAAGCTGTAAGTAATTTTTGTCTTTCTCCTGCCGTATATTATCATTTCCCTTCACTCAGATAAAAAGGGAATCTAACTACCCAACCAAAAGCAAAATAAGTTACCAGTTAAAGAGTCAAGGGGTTTGCACATAAAAACATTAAAAATATATGACTCCTTTGAGTAAAAATAAAACCAAGTCAAATGAAACAACATTTTAAGTTTAAACAGAAAGAATTATTACTTTAAAAATAGGGATTTTTAAGATCAATAGTAAGTTTTTAAAAATTATAATGTGAATATAAATATTTTTGTTAGTTTCCTTCCAAATATGAAAACTATATTTTAATTAGAAGTCACATGTAATTCATCTTTCATGTTTGTTTTATATAATATACTAAAGGTATCTTCTGATTAGTCACTTTTATTTGATATTTTATTACTCCTGCTAACAGATAACATGATGGTCAAAAAAAAAATCTTGGGAATTATTTTTAAGTATAATATTAATATTATAACTTTTGTATTAATAACTATACATTGCTAATCTCCTACATCTAATCAAGCAGGTTTTCAACTCACAAAAACTCAGCTGGAAACTTTAAGTGAATCTTAGGAAGTCCATTAAAACTCTTAGCTATTTAGTATCTTTACTACAAGATGAATGATACTGACTTTTCATTAGAGTAGGTATGTGTGTAGGATCATTTCTTATTATAAATGCTAAAAGTTTACACTTCCCACTTGGTGTTCTCAGGCTCTCTTTCTTACCTAAGACTCTGCAATGGCCACACAACAAAATTGGTTTTTGTCCTGATGGGATTAATATTAGAAGCCTCCTGATTGCAAGGGTATTTGGCCTCACTGCTGGCTTATGCCTCCTGATGCCAGCTTTGGCTATAAGCCTGGGCTCTTGAGCTCCATCATTATCCTCCCATAAGAACTCTATCCATTTTGTGTAGGTTTGACAATCGCCTGCTCATTGTTTCTTGTTGTTTTTTATTTGTATGTATCAGTTCCCTTTGGCCATCAATACTATACTCACTCTTACACCTATCTTGATTCATCCTGACGTACAGCTCTATCAATGAGCATTTCCTCTTCTTCAACTTCAAATAAATGGATTCATGCAGTGCATATTCTTCAGTGTCTGGCTTCTTATGCTCAAATTTTTCTCGTGAGATACATTCATGCTTTTGGAATACAGTAATGGTTTCTTTTTTTCCACTGTTGTATGGTATTTTATCAAGTTGTATGTATAGCAGTCAAATTAGGTATGCTCAAATACAACTCAGTAATTCTATTGTCAACGAGATGAAAAGTAAATCAATATAAAGGATCATGTACGTAGATACTAAACCCACTGTTATGAGTGGTAGTAGGGCAGTGGACGCCATCTGCTTCTCCCCATCTTTGGAGCAGTGGGCAGGTAATTGTGAATATAAACCATGAAGGTATTCACAACAGTTAAAAGCAATTAACTAACAATTCTTCAAACCAAGACTAAAGTAAATATATGTTACTAAAGGGAAAAATGACGTGGAGAGTAAAATATATAATTACCAAAATAAAAAGTGCAAATGCATACAAAGAAAAGAGTGATGCCCATTTTCAAGAACACAGACTAACAAATAATGCATTAAACACATTAGAATGGCTGTCTGTGGCAAGTGGATTGGGGTGGGGGAGAAAACAAAGGAAACGAGAGACAAACTTTGAAAGAATAAATGATAATATTTCAGGCACTGAAGCTATATGATTAATTCATTACTCCAAACCTGGGGTCCAACAAAAGAAAAAAAATCTAATCTCTCCAAAATATTTGTTTCTTAAATATATCTTACTATAGCTACTGCCATAGTCCAAGTCGCACTTGTGTCTTAAATGGACCACTGAAACACTTTTCTGTTTCATGCTTTCACTCTTTCACCCCTGTGGTCCTTTCTTCACCCAGCAATCACAGTGAGTTCTTTGAAACTTGAATCCTGTCAGATCCCTTTCCCTTCCTTGTTTAAAATAGCTGATAGAATTTCCTATTAGACTACTTCAGTCAAACAATTGAGTTGATTGGTATATGTTGTCACAAGAGAGATCAAACACCATGGGAGAAATATTGGGCATCTCCATAGGAAGATATTAGAAGGGACTGGTTATAAAATTGGGACTTATGTTGAGTGATTTTAGGTAAGGCTCATGGAAGCAAGACTTTGCTTTGGACTGGGTACTGACAAAAATGGGACAATTTTTATCATTCATTATCTCAATAATTTGCACTAGTTGGCAGAAGAAATTTAGAAAAGTTAAAGCTATATCAAATTCTTTACCAAAAAGAATGAGCAGACACTCATGTTAGTCAAGCGACAAGATGCTTGGTTATATTTGTGGTTTGCAGTGTGTTATTGGTTTTGTCTATGAAATGGTCTTTTGTCTCATGCCATCACAGTCACAGAGTGACATTATCTGAACTTGGTAGTAAAATTTTTGTGTTTAGTAGGAGAAAACTGTAACCTAGTTTTTTAATGCTGGGACAAACAGCTCAAAGGTTTCTTTTCTTTTTTTTTTTTTTTTTTTCACTTTATTTTTTTAATCAAGGCAGATGAAGTCAGGTTTCAGGACATTAATTCATGATATCTAGATCTTTACCATTGCCAACATTGTTCAGGAAGGTATTGAGAGAATATGGTGTACAGTTGGATACAATTTGGCCCTCTTTGATCTTTTTGTTGCAGACTGAATATTTGAGTTACCTGTTGTGTAAATGGCTGCAGAATAACACATAAGATTCAGGATACATGGACCAACTGTAACACAAACAATTGTCGAAAACAAAGTGGCCATCATTCTTTGTAATTGATTCTGATTCCAGGGTCTTACACAACCAAACCCAGGCAATGAAAACATGTCACAAAATGCAGCTGGGACTTTTTTAGTTACAGAATTGTAGAAACTATGTGTATAGAAAAACACAATTTAATAACGATAAAAAAAAAGAATTAGTTAACAGCAAAGACACAAAAATGAGTATAAAATATATAGCTGAATCACAATAATGGCAGAGCACAAGAGCAATGGAAGGAAGCAATGATATCTTAATCTGAGTGATGAACAAGATAATAGGGCTCTAGAGATACATTATATCTTGAATGGTCCAATGTTCTTTTTTTTTTTTTTGCCACACCAAGTAGCGTCTGGGATCTTAGTTCCCCCTCCAGGGATAGAACATATGCCCCCTGCAGTGGAAGCATGGAGTCTTAACCACTCGACTGCCAGGGAAGTCTCTTGAATGGTCCAATGTTCTTTATGATGCCTACTGAGTTTTCTGCTCTTCATCGTTTTCTGTGTCTCCTCACTCTGTACTTCCAGTACTGCAGACAGCCTGAATAATCACTGTTACACCTCCAGTACTGAGAAGAGACTGTGTAAGAGTGATCACTAAATATTGAAAAAAGAATGAAAAGAGTGTATCTTTCTTGCTGAAAGAACCTAAAACACAACCTGCATCATGATTCACATTCACATATAATTTTCTCAGATACATTTCTCCATCTCCAAGAATAAAATCTTTGCGTAGACTGTGGGAAATGAAGTTGAACAACTGCAATTGCATCTTCATGGAGCTGCCTTTTAATGTGTACTATATCGTATTGTTTTTCCATGATGCACATGTAAGCTCCTTATTGAAAATAGCCATTACCCTTTCCAGGTATCAGCAGTCATACCTTCAGGCTACATTCTTTATTTGCAGCATGTCTATGTTTTGTTAAATTTAAAAGTTACTTCACCAAAGACTTGATATTTATCTTCTACCCAGGTTTTCAAAGAGCCTCAGTTCACAGTGAAAAGCTTAGGTCACCCAAAGGTAAGAGAAACTGAATAAATAAACACACACACAAGTGTAAACACAAAATCATGCACCCTGCATAAATCATAATTATTCACTTAGTCTTTATAATTGAAATGAAGTAGGACTAGAAATACTGTACAATACCCAATTTTAGAATAATTGTCAGCAGTGTGATTGCTTGTCCCTAAGATCCGTAATCACAAAATGTCTGAGATAAAATGGATAAGAGACATTATGTGGTACCACCCTCTCATTTTCCAGCTGAAAAAAAATAGGTTTCAAAATCAAGTGACCTGATGTCATATTCTAAGTATTTATCTTGATGTGATTACCACTGCCCTGCCTGTGTTGTCTTACTATATTATATTTTTCCCTCTCTCCTTCCTACCATGAAAATAGTGTCGTCTGCCTACATTAAGTGACTTGACCAGGCTTTGTTTATTGTTGAGGCTTGATACCACCATCCAGGCTCAGCGTCACACAGCTCTCTGTGCATGAGACCTCTACGAGTGGTTTTAATGATTAATCAATGTATGTACAGCTCTTTGAAAAATATCTGAAAATGAGTAAACATTTAGTAAATTTTAGGTGCCATAATTATGCCTAACTAGGCTGTGAGATTTCTATACCCTTACAACATATACTGTGTCCCTTCTATGAGCTGGCATTCCAATTTCTGGAGAAATAAATGGATTATTCATTGCCCATTCTGTTGCAACTTTCAGTCTCCTGGAAGTGTGAGATGACAAACTGGTAAATTCTAATTTGCATAATAAGTTTTATGAAATGAATATTAGCAGGACTTATAAGAATACAGAGGAAAAGTGAGTGCTTAGAGAATGAGCTGTTATATCAAATCTTGTTAGCTCTTTTTTTCCCCAGATATATAGAATTATTTTTATTGCATTACGTTAGGTAGTTCAACTTTGTGAAGAGGATATGTATGGGTGGTGAGTAGCCAAAGGAATTAGGTCAGTTGTTGTTATTGATATCTATTCTTACTATTTCCTTTTCTCTGTTTGCTTTACATTTATTTTGCTCATTTTCTAGTTTCTTGGGATAGAAACTTAGATTAAGACCTTTTCTCTTTTATAATGCAAGCATTTAGTGCTATAAATATCCCTCTCAGCTTCATTCTACATATGTTAATTTATTTTTATTATTATTAAGTTCTCTGTATTTTTTATTTTGAGACTTCCTTTTCGATTTATGGATATATTAGAATTGTGTTGCCAAATGCCCAACTGTTTGTAGAATTGCCTGATGTATTTCTATTACCGATTTCTAGTTTAATTATTTTATGATCAGTGAGCATAATCTGTATGATTGCAATTCTTTGAAACTTGTTGAGTTTTGCTTTATATCCAAGGTGTCATCTATCTTGATAAATGCTCCATAAATGTTTGAAAAAAAAGATGCACTCTTCTATTGTTGAATGGAGTGTTCTATGTATGTCAATTAGATTTTTTGGATGGTTATTTAATTCAGTTCTATATCCTTGATAACTTTCCACCTATTATTTCTACAAATTAATGAAAATGAAATGTTGACATGCCAAAGTAGAAATGTAGATATGTCAAATTCTCTTCCCATCTCTATCAGATTTTGATTTATACATGCTGTGGCTCTGTTGTTTAGTGTCTAAACATTTAAAATTGTCACGCCTTCTTGGTAGACTGATCCGTTTATTACTATGTAATGTCTCCTTTTGTCTTTAGTATTTTTTTTTACCCTGAAGCCTACTTTATCTAATAATAAATGCTTTTTTAAGGTAATATTTACATGGCATATCTCTTTTCATTCTTTTACTTTCAACCTACCTGTTTCATTATATTTTAAGAGTTTCCCACAGAGAGCATACTGTTGGGTTATTTTTTTCCACACTGCCAATTGTCAACCTTTGTGTTTTCATAGGTGTAAACCATTTGCATTTTAGATAATTATTGTTCCATTAGATAATTATTCATAAACATTTAGATAATTATTAATTGTGACCTTTTCTCTCGTTTGCTTTCTCTGATTCAAAATCCTCCTTTTTTCTTACTTTCTTGTGGTTTACTCAAACATTTTTATAGGATTCTATCTTCATTTATTTATAGTGTATTTGAGTATATTGCTTATTATAAATTTTTTTTTAGTTTACTCTAGTTATTACAATATACATAAACAAGTAACTCTTTGAAAAGAAGCATAGAAAATGTACTTCCACTGAGGGATTTTTATTCTCCTCATCTTTTAAATAAAATTGTCTTTGATGTTTCTACTACATGCATTGAATACATCAGATAGTATTCTGATGTATTTTGATGTGCTTAATTATGATGTGTTTTCATATAGATTTTGTTAGGTTTATCCTACTTGGAATTCACTGAACTTCTAGAATCTGTAGGTTTATTTCTTTTATAAAATTCCAGAAGTTTTCTAGTTTACTATTTATTCAAATACATTTTTAACAACACTTTCTCTTCTCTACATCTAGGACTCTAATTATATGAATGTTATTTTTGTTATTGTCACACAGGTCCCTGGGACTCTGTTGTTCTTTTTTGTAATCTATTTCTCTCTGCTTTCCAGATGGAGTAAATTCTACTGACCTATCTTCAAGTTCACTGATTTTATCTCTGTCAACTCAACTCTATTATGGAGCCCATCTAGCAAGATATATTTTACCTGTTGCAAGAGTGTCTATAATTGCTAGGGAAGCATTTTACTTTAAAATCTTTGTCAGATAATTTCAACATCTAAGTCATCTCAGTATTAGTTTCTCTTGACTTATTCTCTCAGTCAGAGTGTGATTGAACTGGTTCTTTTATGATGAGTGATTGATAATTGTATCCTGGATATTTGGGGTATCAGACTAAAATTCTGGTATTTTATTTAGCAGGCAGTTACTCTGTTTAATTGTAGTGCACAGGTCCTGGTGAAGGTAGATGCTCAGCTTTCTATTGTGTTCTGTTGATACTACCCCAACAAAAGTGGAGCTCTGTCTCACACTACTCTGTTACAGTCAGGTGGGCATACAAGCAGCTCCCAGCTGGGCACTACCAGAATGGGAGGGTAAACCAGAGTGATGACTAGTCCTTGTTCACACTGCCTTATTCAGTCTTGATGCTGATGAAGGAGTGTGAATGTTCAGTTTCCCACTAAGTCCCACTGAAACTAGGTGCCAGGGGAATTTGGAGTGCTGAAAAGCCCCAACTCATACTGCCTTGTTCAGACCCTGGACTCTGCTGAAACACTCTGGCAGGGGAATCAAAGCACTGCCTGTTTCCACTAAGCAAAGGATGGAAGATTAGCTTCCTGCTTGCTAGATGAGCACCACCACCAGGTGAGAGTTTGGAGCATGATTCCCTGCTTCTGCAAGGTGAGGGAATGGGCTGGAAGACCAGCTGCTCAGTCCTGCTAAAACCTCAAAGGTAAAAGTGCACATTTTCTGCTGATGTTTGGCTGGAATAGAGCAGGTATTTCCAAATTGCTTCCTGTTGGTAGTCGACTGTTTTCCTCCATTTGGCTAGAGAAATGAGGCTTTTCCTAGAGCTATTTTCATCTGTGCCTATTGGCAGGTCCAGATTGGAGGCTTCTGGAACTCCCTTTTCCAGAAGGGAAATGTGAGACAACTAGCTATTAGACTCATCACCATTTCATTCCTCGCATTCTAAGGTCCTTAGGCAGTCTGCTCCCTTCTTTCAAACTTTTAAAGTTTCTGTACACTGGTTTGTTATATTATTTCCAGGGTTTTTTAGTAGTAAAAGGAAGGTTTGGGGAGGAATAGGGCTACTTTATATTCACCAAATCTTCAGATTAAATGTCAGATAATTTTCCAGGATAATTGAATAAAACATTGAGGATTTACTCTTATATACAAGGGATAGCAACCTCTGTGAATACTGTTCTCCGTCATTAACTTTATACCTTGATTCAGTCTCTTAAATGTTCTGAATTTTGTCTCCTCATGAAATGGAATAGATGATTTGAATTGAATAGTCGTGAAACAACACACTGAACACAAATATCAATATATACATTGACCTACTTCTCTCATTCTTGTTCTTGCTCCCATCACTTTTCCTCTCTAATCCTATATATAACTGATTCCTATTTCTAAAAGCAACCTGTCCTCTTCCCTCTAGCCCTATATACTTAGAACATACTTTCTATAGAGAAAATGTCTCCTGGGACTCTATTGCTGTCTTACGTGTTTGGTATTCCAAGAAAACCAAGGACAGTGCTCTGAATAGATGAAATATCTTTTGGCCTGTGTCATAGAACTTGTGATAAAACAGCTTGAAACCATACACCACAAAAATTTCACCCGAAAACTCATTTTTGTTGGATAAGGCATTGTCTTATCTGGGAGATGTCTCACTTGACATCCAATCAGTGCCCATTAATGAATTAATGTTTTATTTGTGTTACTTGACACGTTAAAATAAAAAGAAGGGGTCATATGGAAATAAGACATAGATTGTGATGGAATAAAGAAAATTCTGGACTATGGCTGTAGGCAGTGAATGTGATATAAGATGGTAGTAGACATAAGATAATCTATTAGTACTCCTCTGAAAGAGTTCGGGCTGGGGTAAATGAAGGTATAGGCTGCTCTGACCTAGGAGAGGTGTGAATAGGATAGAACCATGGGAATTTAAAAAACATTGTTATAGAATTTTCACAGATTTGAAGGTATGCGAGAAAATAACTTATTTTGAAATTACTTTTGGTGACTAGTTTGTGTTCTTTTTACCTGAACATGTTCTGAGACTGAGCCATATGTAACGTTTTTGATTCAGGGCATCCAGAGAATCCCTGAAATAAGGCCTTAGATAATAAAGTTTGTCATTTTGCAGGCAGGACTTTTTGTTAAATAAGATCCCAAAGTCTTTGAGATAATTTAAGCAAAGATGTTAAGAGGAGAAATACTGGTGAAGTAGATGAGGCACAATATAGTGTCAGATGATTTATACATAACTCATGATAATTATCTCAAATTTCATCTAAGTTAAGGCAGCCTAAATCCATGTCATTGTGATACAAAGTCAGACAATGAATAAGACTGTGGCAATTTTCTGAACTTCAGTGGCCTAAAACTATTTCAATGATGTGGAATTAAGAATAAAATTCTAGGTCCAATATAATTCATATTCAACCAAACAGGAATTTTGTTTGTTTATTTAAAATGATTTCAATATTTAACTTATAAAGTACTAATCTAATATTCCTTCCCTTAGGGTTTTTGTACTCTGACATATCAACTGATCTTCTTTTGTTATTGTTTATAGTTACACTTCTTTAAAAAATGATTGAACCATGCATTCTGTTAGTTCCCTAAATTAGCTATTTCTCAAATACATCTGTACATGTAAATGTAATCTATACATGGCATGGAATGATAAAATAATGACTTAATATTAACTTTATATTTTAATTTAACACAGGAAAAGTTAATTTATATATCAGTGTTATGCCAACAAGATCAAATGGACTTAGAAAAGCATTTTTTTTAATTTTTCCTGATTTCAAGATTACTATTTTAGAATAAAACTAATGATATTGCATTAATAATATCTCATTTGTCCCAGACAATCATTTCACCAATCCTGTCAACACTTTTTAAAATCCCTTACATTCATTTTTAGGTTTGGATAATACAAATTCATCTCTTGCTGCTATGAAATATGTATAGTCCTTTCAAATAATGCCATCCACAATTGATATAATATAAATAAGTTTTTATACACAAAGATGCATAAATGCAACTATTATGAACAGCTTTTGTCTTCATTTAAGTATAATTTTATGCGTATACTTGCATGTGTGTATGTGTGTGTGTGTGTGTGTGTGTGTGTGTGTGTGTGTGTGAGAGAGAGAGAGAGAGAGAGAGAGAAAGAGAGAGAGAGAGAGATAATCCACATATGGGTTCAATATTTAATGTCTTCTTTTATGCTATTGCTATCAATCAGATCATCCCTAATATATACAGAGAAGTTGTTTATCTCCAAAGTAGCAATTACAGTACTGCACTGATGGCACATCCATTCATATTCACTTCCTTTCTTACTCAATATATTCATTCCTTTTTCTCCACCTCCCAGCACAGTGCTTCCTCATCAAATTCTAAGTGTTATCTAGTGAGTCTCTTTTCTGTTCTTATTTGACAAACATCAATTCTGAATCACTACCCTTGTTTGTGTCAGTTCTTTTCATATCCCCCATGTTGGGGATGCCAGTGAAGAGACAAATTTATGTTATGAAAACTGGGCACGTTTGTGTTTTGTGTCAGCTTGGCTGGGCATTCTCACCTCTGGTTACTGTCTCCTTTGTCATTGAAATATCTGTTGTATTGACTTACAGTACCCTAAGTCTTCATCAGGAAGGAAGCTGTTTTTGAATATGTTCTAAAGTCTACAGAGTAATCCAATTGAAAAAATGATTGGGAATCATTAAATTGTCTCTAACATTTACAGGGCTGTGACGACTTTATTAGCTTTGTCACATAAACATTAATGCTTTCTCCTTCAAACTAACTGTGGTTTGCAAAATCTCACTCTGACTGTCATTAAAGACATCTCTGTTTCATTGAAAATTCTCACTGCACTGGTTCCCAGGTGCTTTCAAATTTCTGACTAAAATGTGTGCTTTCCTTATGATTAGACTATAGGGCAGACCTAAACTTATTTTTTATATGTTCAATCACCTCGCTACTTCCATTTAGATTTAGAAATCTGACACCAGAGCTGATCAGAAAACCCTTAAATCCACAAATACATATATTTCATAAGAATAGTTTTTTAATAAATAAGTTTAATAGGTTTCCTTTATTCCTTTGAATACTAGCACTGTCCAAATTAAACTAAGAACAAAATTTAATTGATTATTCATCCAGAGAGAACTTCTGGTTCCTTAAAAAGTACCTCAAGAGGACAATTATTTGGATGGAATAGGACTAAGGTGTAGGCCTCGACTTTTCAGGCCCAGAAAGATTTTCTACTCTTCATAGATGTGATTGTTTTTAAGAGAACCTAGCTCACACTAACCAAACAGAAATGGCTGATGTAAAATCCAGAGGTTCAATTTCTCATATCATTAAAATAATACAACTGGAAGACTAACAAATGTGCATGTTGGAGATCAGTGCAAGACCTTCCAGTGAGAAAGTTCTATTGAAAAGAAACTTCTAATCAATACATTATGTGTTAAGCACACTATCATAGCAAGGAGAAAACCTTAAAGATGCTAAAGGTCAGTGTCATCAAGTCATTTATAATTCATCTGTCTTTTCTGTAGGAGTATTTCTACGCAGCAGAATGCATGACTGCTTCAACTTATATGAAATGTTTCCTCTTAACATCTTAGGTACACTGACATATCCTTGCTGGATGGAATACCTTTTCTAAGATGTTATGACAAGTCTTCCTCTTTTGCCCAATGTCTTTCTGAGGACAGAGTCTTATTCAATTAATTTGGGTAATCTTCTTAAGTAATTTTAGCTTAAAAAGTTAATTGGGCAATACTCTTTTAAAAATTAGTTCAAGTTTACTTGATTAAGTTTCCTTAGCTACACCCTACCGAACAGGATAGTCATAATGTTTATCGTCCAAACTGAGACCCATGTTTGAATCCTGTTTTGCTGAGACTACAACTGTAACTGGATTTTGTCAAACAAACTGGTGTATAATATTACCCTACTTGTAGGTAGTCTATACTTTTTCAGATCACTAATCTCATCTGTGGAATTTAGTTGTTTCCTCTTTTTTGTTTGTTTGTTTTTTGTTTTTTTGTGTTTTTTTTTTTGTTTCCTCTTTTTACTTCAAAACTCTGGAATTAAATTTTTGTCATTCTTGACTTCTTAATGACTATTGTTCTTTCCTCTATATGGTTGCTTTAGACTCATTGCATACTGTTATGCATTTCTTTTTTTCTCACATCTTCATGATTTCAGTAGATTGCTGCAGACATTAGGATTGAAAAATAATAGTTGTTTGGTTACATATTATCCCTAACAGCCTTGTTAAGATGTCACATTTTCTCAATTTCATCTGAAAACTTCTTTTAGGGAAGCAAGGTTGGGACAATCTCAACACACATACTCCAAGTCACCCCAAAATGTATTTCCCTTGGTAGAGACAATTCTATGTGCTCATGTTATGATTAGCTGAGGCATTCTGGGTAATGCAATGTGTATCACCTGCAGGTCTAAAGTTTGATATCTCCCAAGAAACCGCTTCTTTTCACCTCTCCTAGATGGATTCAAAGACACCAGTGGAGGATTCTGGTGCCATAGAAATTGGCAGAAGGATATAATTAAACTAACCTTGGCCCTGCCTTGCAGACTCTCTCTTGTCTAAGAAACAAACTTGTATAATGGAAAGCCACAGTGCATTGGGGTCATTTTACTATAGCAGTTAATCTTCCTTGACTGATACAGGTGCCATTGAAAAGAAATTAATGAAAACTCGACAGAAAAGCCTATCTAAAATCATGGGATACACTGGTGAAATAACTACATACTTGTCAGTGCACATAAGGCCTTTCAATATTTTCTCCAAGCATACTTCACTGATAGTTTAAATCATTATTTAATGCATCTAACAAATATACATTGATTGCAATTTTTCTTTAGATTTTATTCATTGAATAATGTATATCAAGGTCTTACTAAATTGTCTTATCATCATACACCTGTTCAACTAATCTACATTCTCAATTTACCACTTTGCCATTAATTCTTCTAGTCTTTAATCCATTCTGCCCAGTGTTTCCTGGTCAATCTTCATAAGGCACCATTGTCCATGCATCCCCAATGACTTCCTCTTTATGACAATATAATGTTAAGCATTTTAACCTTTTATTTAAACTTTTGCTATCTTCTCTAAACTACCTAAAATGTCCAAATGACCAACTCCAATACTAATTGAACACCCACTATATTAAACCCTATGTTAGTCATGTATCATACTAACAAGTAATTTGTACTTCCTACTTCAATGATGAAGATAATAAGCTTGATAAGGAATGACTATGCTGCCCCAGATTGGATTGCTAGAAAGTGCCAGTGTGAAAACTATAATTCAAGCCATTTTTATTTTAACGTTTGCCTATATTCTGCTAGTACTTTTGCCTTACATCATGTTTATCTCAAAAAGGATGAGTGAAGATATATAAATGGTCATGGAAACTGAAACCATTCAAAACTATCTTAGTAACCAATAGGAAAGAATTATGATTATTTCATGAACTTTAAAAAATTTTCAAATACTGCAAGCTTTCTTACTGATGGTAATAGAGGTATAGAAAAATAAAAAACAAAGAACGCTATTATTTATTTAGTGTACAAATTAAAATATTAGAAACATTGAAAATTAAAGTTTTCTATTTTTTTATAAAAAAACCTACCAAGAGTAGTTTGAATAGTGCTTGTCTTCTTCTTTCCCTATAACATACAAAATGGAGTGAGCATCTTTTCTAATCTTTCTTAACATGGATCAATTTCTAACATGTTATCCTTTGTACTTTCAATATCGTAAAAATTTCCAAGAATTTCTTAAATGTGAAGATTTTTTTGCCAACACTTCCTCTGGGAGATTTTGATTCTTCTCCTCACAACAAATTTCCTCATTTATGTAGATAAAATTTGCCTTTATTAAGTTCTTCCTCTACAGTCAGTCTCTTGAGTGGTGGCAACGTCAACATGTATATAGTCAACTCTTTTTTCTATAACTCCACTTACTTCCTATTTGAATTCCACTTTGTTTTGTTTCTCTGTTGCATTTTCATTTTTGCTGGCCAATCTCTCTTTCAATTCTCCAGTTTTGTAAAATGCCATGTGGGTTTACAACTGGAAGACAGGGAGGCAACTGCATGCTTACCTGTCTGTGCCTGACCTGACTAACAGGTGTGCAGTGACCAATTACAGACAGCATTTAAAAGAAGTGGCATAATTGGTCACTGATCATGCTATATATCTGTTAATTATGTAGTGATTTGTGGACTCAAGACCAAGTAGCAAAGTTTGTACTTTACACAATTATTTACAGTTAATATAGAAGCTGAAATTTGAGACATATTTTTGGGGGACTAGTGTTAGTTAACTAAACCATGACGACTCAAATTCATACATATTCATAAATTATTCTCAAACAGTCAATTCCAATATTTATGGAAATTATTTTTTCTCTTATATATAATTTCTTTAAATCTTTACCTGTTCTTGTGGCCCCCTTCCCTTCTTGATTTTTACCTAAGGATTAAGGCGGGGAATAGTCCATCGTCAGCACATTTATATTTGTTGTTTTCCTCCTTCTTCTTACTCTTCTTTTTATGTAGATTCTCTTAAGCTCTAGGGCAGGAGTCCCTAAAATACGTACCCCCAAGGGGCAAGCAAGGAATACAGTTGAGTATTGCAGAAAAGGGACTTATGGTTAACTGAAGGACTCATGCTCCTTGTGATAGACTATCTACTGGCTCCAGAAAAATCTCAGAGATTTTTGAATCTCTGGTCATGCCAGAAAGAGAACTCAATCCTCCCAGATATTTGGAATTTTTTCCAGTAGAAAGCAGAAAATTTTATTTTATAAAAATTGCCTTGTATGGCAGTTCCTCAAACAATTAAAAACAGAATTATCACATGATCCAGCAATTCCAGTTCTGAGTATATACTTAAAATTTTTAAAACATAGACTCAAACAGTTATACACCAATATTCATAGCAGCATTATCCACAATAGACAAAAAGGTGAACACAACACAAGTATCCATTGACAGATGGATGGACAGATACATACAATAGAATACTATTCAGCTTTAAAAAGGAAGGAAATTCTGACACATGCTATAAAATGGATGAATCCTGAAGACATTAAGCTAAATGAAATAAGCCAGCCACAAAAGGATAAATACTATATGATTTCACTCATATGAGGTTCTTAGATAGTTAAATTCACTGAAACAGTAAATGGAATAATGATTACTAGGGGCTGGAGGGAGGAGAGAAGGCAGAGTTATTATTTAATGGGTACAGAGTTTTAGTTTGCAAGTTTTGCAAACACCTAATGCCACTGAATTATATATTTTAAAATCATTCAGATATGCTATGGATATATAAAAACCATGCCTTACTTTAAAACTTGGTAATTCATTCATGAAAAAAAAAAAACGTGTAGGAAGAGTTGAATCCAAGTGTTTTAAGGGACTAATGCTGATGAAACATAACAGTGGGCTCCATAAGAAAAGACTAAATAATTGAATATATTACTGATAGGAGAGAGCTTCTGTTTTGACTTGTTGAAGGGAAACACATTCTCTTAACATTTACATATCTGATGATTATATGACTTTCACACAGGCTAGCTTCTGCTTCAAGTAATTTTTAAATTATTTTTCCTCTTCCATTACTTACATAATTCAGATCCTAGTTCTGTAGGACATTTTCAGGTGATTTCTAGTTTTGCAAAATCATGTAAAAACTTTCTAGGCCTTTCTACATGGTTATAGCTAGAAATATTAGTCATGGAACTGATTGCAACCCCATGGAAATATTCATCTAATCCCAAATAAAATATATCCCTCCTTAGCAGAGCCTCCTTAGCAGATTTTTAAAATGCTCATGGCCACCGTAAGATGAAGATGACCCATCATGAGGGAAAGTGAGACAAAAGAGAGGTCTTAGTGCAAAGAGTTAACCAGTTAAAAACAAGAGCATTCTGGGTTGAAAAATAAACAAATTGTAATTCTGAGGGAGCAGTATACAACCAAAGAAAAAAGGAAAGAGTAAAGAAGACACTACAGAAAAGGGTAAAATGTGGTTTAATTAGCAGTGCTGATGATATATATTAAACAGTTTTACTTGGGTAGTAAGATATAGACATTGGTATAACCTAGGAAGAAAGATAATGAGAATTATAACTCCATAAGATCCCTGGGTAAGGAAATTTTTAAATTTGAAAGAGGGGTAGGGAGAAGAAATAGAGTTTTGTACACAGAAAAATAATTATTTAACAGAGCTTTCTCAATAAAACAGGGGGAAGAGATTCTGAAATAGAAGGCCAGTGCAATGAAGCAATGGTAATAGGACAGGGAATGTATGAACTTGGCTGAGTACTTGGCAGAGAGGGAACACCAGATTTATGCACTAATGGTGCAAGATATAACAAGGAGGTACTCAGAAGAGGAAGAGATGAGTAAAATCAAGAAGACTTACTTGCCAGCTACATTTGCCATCTGTTAACATGACAGTGCGTCATAATGCAAAATTGTTCATAAACACTAATTAATCAACTTTAAAAAAATACAACCTGTGACATCTGATGAAACACAGATAATTGAACACTTGTCAATTTACAGATTAAGCAGAATTCATTGACAGCCTGAGTATTCAAACTGTCAACAAAATTGTGTGTCCTGTGAAAGAGAAATGTTATTCTGAATACTGTTTTTTAAAATAATGTCTTTAAATTTTTTAATTGACAAATATTTTATGGTTATGTTCAAGATACTAACTAAGACTGAAGTTCAAAAAAAGAAAAAAAAAAGACTGAAGTTCTTAGAGAAAAGGTAAAATGTTGATGAATATGATACTAAGATTTGGGGATACCTTATATTATGCACTGTCTCTCATTAATAGAAAATTGTGCAAATGTTCATAGAATCATAATAGAAAATTTAGAGGAAAATAAATTTTGAGCAAGAATGTATACTGTAATTATCATCATTGAGTTGGTAGTTGATTAAGTATGTTTTCCTATTATTTCTTAGGATATGGTAGATTTTGCCATGGAAAGAGCAAGAGTATTTTGGATTGTAGAAGTGGAGGGTATTTTCAGAGGCAATCATGACAGTAAAATCAAAATTCAGTTGTTTCCCTGGTGGCACAGTGGTTAAGAATCCACCTGCCAATGCAGGGGGCTAGATTCAAGCCCTTGTCCACGAAGATCCCACATGCCGCGGAGCAACTAAGCCCGTGCGCCACAACTACTGAGCCTGTGCTCTATAGCCAGCCAGCCACAACTACTGAAGCCCACATGCCACAACTACTGAAGCCCGTGCGCCTAGAGCCCGTGCTCCACAACAAGAGAAGACACCACAATGAGAAGCCCGCGCACTGCAATGAAGAGTAGCCCCCACTCGCTGCAACTAGAGAAAACCCACATGCAGCAATGAAGACCCAATGCAGCCAAAAATAAATAAATAAATAAAAAATTTAAATCAAAATTCGGAGACCTCATGGGTACAATTTATTTCTGCTCTAGCAGGATTGATTATTTTCCTCAAGGTGGATGACATGAAGACAATACTGGTGAAAAAAAAACTAAAATATAAACATCTCACTGCTACCATGGAGATAAGAGACAGCCCCACTTCTAGGCACTTCCATTTTTTTTTTTACTTGATCTTGTCACACACTTTTATTTCTATCATTAGATCCTTAAAGTTCTATCTTTTTAAACTTCATAACAGTTGGACAGATGAGATGATCCAGGCTTTTGTTCCTTCAAAAAGCAGACAATATCATGGTTAAGATATTATAAATGAGTAGTTACTGAATCTATTTAGTTGAGAGTCAAGTTGTTTACAGTCCATTCTCATGGAAAAAAATACGGATCATTTGAGATTATAACTGAAGTTGTATATTTTCATGATTTAGGCATAATGATGTTTTACTGATGATCTTCTATGTTGTTTGGTTGAGAATCTTACATGTTAGATGGTAGAAGGTGCATGTATACATTATTTTAGCATGCCTAAGCCAAAAAATAATCATTAAATATTTTTGGATACTACTTCTGATTTAGTTCATAAGGATCATTGTAGTAAAACTGAACTTGAACATTATTACTAAGAATACAAGGATATAAAAAATATCTTCCCCTTTATTATAAAAATTTTACAGACACAGTTTGCAGAGATTACTTTTAAGTTTTAGTTATTAATTAGGATTAAAAAATAAATGAGCATAAAAATAGTTGGCTACTGTAAGGACAATCCTTTTAACTATAGTCACCCTTTAGGTTAAATATCAGATTTGAAATACAGCCTTTAAAGAACTGTGACAAACTAGGCCTTCATATTTTACTTTTCTTAGTAAAATAATTTGAGTATTGACTATATACTTGTACGTGAAGATGTCTCAAAAAAGTCGGAGCTTGTGAGAATCTGCCTAGACATTTAGGCATTAATCACTTTGCAATCCTTTTGTAACACAAAATTTGATTGACTATTATTACCAAAAATTGTTCCATGTGCTTCCAGATGAGTGTGATCTAGTATGTCAGGTAGTGATTTAAATCATTTCTCTTGAATTTAGAAATTAATGGTTTCTTATCAATAGATTCATAATGATATCACAAGATCATACAACAATATGACAGTACTTAGTATTAGAAGCTCTTTGTTAAAAGAATTGAACCCTTAGGTTATTGTTGATTTTACATCATTGGCATTTGTTCTCTGGAAAGATAGTCATAAAAGGTATGTTCTAAATTAGTAAAGAAATGACAATCTGAAAGTGCAAGCAAGACACAGTAAACTTTTGAAGAAAAGTAAATAGTGTATGATGCATAAAGTTTTTCTTTCTCTTTCTTTCTATTTCTTTTCTTTTTCTTTCATCATTTTTCTCTATTTCCTTTCATTATTTTTTTACCTAAGCATTGCTATTGCCTGAATTAACTAATGGGAACGTGTCTCTAGAAAAATGGTTGTATAACAGACAGGAGAATGATAACGTTCAAGGAAAAAAAAATAAAAACCCAGATGTATATTTTCTCTATAGTGATATATGTTCAAAAGGAATTTCAAAATGTAATAACTAAAAATATTTGTAATGATACACATAAAGTTTTTTGGCCTTAAGGAATTTCAGAACTGATTTTTTCTTTTGCTACAGATTTGCTGACCAGTCATTACTGAGATCATCAGTTTTAACTAGTAAATTTATTTCATTCAAGTGAAAAATATATTTGCTAATTTATTCCTCATTATGTTTTTTTTAACATAGGATAAAATATGAGATTTTATTTCTTGAAAGGTTTAATAAAACTATTTTTATAGAACACTTCACTTTTAATCTACTGAAAACCTCAATTCAATAATATTCATTGAACATCCTATATATATTAGCCACTGTATTTGACAATGAGAATATAATGTTGCACAAAAAAGAATACATTCCTGGACCACATGCAACAGGAAGGAGCCTAATGTAGATAGAGTCAATAGAGGAGATTTAATAAAGAAACAGAAAAATGAGCTGTGCTGGATATTGAAGAATTAAAATTTCTATGAATAGAGAATTAGAATGCTCTGTGGAAAATAAAAGGAAAAAATGGGAAAGAGTGAAGTCTTCAAGATGGCGACACAGGATGTTCCGGATTCAGTCCCCCTCAAAGAAGACCAGCGATCAACTATACATAAATAAGACACCATTATGAAAATCTCAGAACCTGAGGATGAGGTTGAAGCAACCTCATGGCCACAGAGACCTAGAAAGACAGCATTAGAAAGGTAAAGGAGTAACTACACTGACAGCATTGCCACCCCTGAAGCTAGGCCTGGGGTTTCTCTAGTGGGAAAAAGAGCCCATGGTGGGCAGCCAGCACCCTCCAGTTCCCAGGTACCCCACTTGGGTCTCCCTTCACAAGGATCATTGGGGAAATCTGCTAGGCTTGACCACTGAGGATCAGATAGAAACAGAGAAGCAGGTGCAGGGATTATAGCCACTAGCACTCAGATCTTGGCAAAGCACATTCCTCTGGAAAGCTGTTCCCTGGCTGAGATCCCAGCCAATGACTGTCCATCTGAATAACCAAGCCTGTGACTCGACCTGCCGGGGAAGCTAGGGGGCAGTTCCGCTTAGTTTAGTTTATCAACCAGAGAGCTGTACAGACTTTGGAGCCCATCCTATGGCATCACCCAGGGAGGGAAGCAAATTCAAAGCCCTACCTACTGCTGAATATAGTTTCCAGTGCTACTCAACCAGGAAGTCTAATCAGAGAATCCCCACAGCATTAGACCTCACCCTAAAGCAGGGAACCAAGCCAACAGTCCTGCCCAAATGTGACATGTAGCCTCAGGCCCCATATAACAAGGGGCACTTAACAGTGACCTTGGACAGTCTTGGAACCCACCCTACAGTATCACTCAGCTGCAGATCCCAGCCTTCGGTCTTGCTCAGGCAAGGAGCCCAGCCAGTGACCCAGTCCAGTCATAGCACATAGCCTACAGCCCCGCCTGATAAGGGAACCCAAGACATTGGCCCTGCCCAAGCACAGAGCACAGTCCCTGGCCCCAACCAAGATGTGGATGCAGCTGGAGGCCTCTCCAACAAAACAGCCCAGCTAGCACCCTTGTCCACAGGGAAGCACAATCAGCAGCCCACTTAATCATATAGCCCAGGCTTCAGCCCACCCAACTTAGGAGGAAGACTTTTAAGATTTGTATTTACCCTTGAAAAATAATCTTATGGATGTTGTGGTATAGATTTTGGGCAAGAGAGCTTCCATAGCAGTCTGTATTTTTAAAAAGCCTCTTTTTTCTTTTTTTTCTGTTAATTCTCAAACAATCCTGGTCAGGGGGTTAGTATCTCCTGGGGTGTTTACGTTTCAAAGATATGATGAGATTTACACCTTCCAGGAACAGAGAAAAAAATGCAAGTTTTCTCCCAGGAGGTTTGTGTTATATTTTTCTGTTATCACAAGTCTAAGTAAATTACTATTGATATGAAAATGTTCCTTTGTATCAGAAAATGAACTGTATAGGGAGCTTGTCCATCCCTTGCATTGTCAATCATCCCAACATCTTCTCCTTTTTTCTCCCCATTTTCCCAGGGATTCCACCTCTTAGCATCCTAATGAGTCTTTGTCACAAGAGCTCACATCTTAATCCATGGCAGCTTGCTCCCTCTGAGCTTTGCAAAATGACACTGAAGGTCTCCAGTTTATTATCCTGTTCTCCCACCTTGTCTGCCAACCCTGAAGCCAGCAGAGCACTGGACCCCAGCACATCCTTCTCTATCCTCAGCTCTTCTTCCAACTTTCTAACTGGAGCACCAGCTCTGGTTTGGCATTGGTGTCCAGCCGGCCTGCCCACAGTAGAGGCTGACCAATGCAGCAGCGATTCTTCTGCCTTCTTTGCCACAGTGTCTTAGATGCAGTTCCTCAAACAAGCACATCAGATCCGCCAGGTTTTCAGGTGTGTCCTCACACTCACATAGAGGTAGATGGCCAACTGAGGATTTCCCCTGTGGATGTCTCTTTCCCAAGGCCCATTTCTTAAGTCTCCTGGCTGGCTTGTCAATTGTTGGTTCACAAACTGGCCCCCATACACAGAGGGCAAGGAAAGACCCTGAAGAAAGAGGCTAACCACCCAAGATTGGTAGGTGACAGGTTTAATAATCAAGGGAGCTTACATACAAGGTTTGTCTTGGGTGGCCACAAGATGAGTAGAGTTCCACACCCACCTGCCAGAATCTAAAAGTTTATATACAGATCTTAACTGGGTTCAGTCACATGTACCATTAAGATAGTCTCAACAACACATTACTCCCTCAAGGCTGAGTCCTTGAAAGCAGCTGCTACTGTTGGAACGATGGGCAGAGTGTAATTACTAAGGATGGGGGTGGGGCACAGGGGGGTGGGGTGAGGAGCCTTTGATTGCCCACATCCAGCTCTTGGGTCAACAGGCTGTCATGTCCTCTTGACCACCTCCTCGGAAAGCATGTATACCTCAAAGGTTTAAGAATACTGTATATATTTATGAAGGTCAATTTAATTTAATGTAGAGAATAAGTTATAGATGCTAATCAGCTCTTTCATATAGGATAAAAATTTAGTTGAAATTTGTTGTTGTAATGGTTTTACAGTGAAAATGTTAAGCTAAGATAGGTGAGACATTATCCTCAGACTATAGTAGAGGCTGCATAAGATGAGAGTACCTGATAAGAAAACTACACATGCATTTTGACAACAGGAAAAAGATGAGAAATCAGAAAAAACACTTCAAATACCAAAATATAGAATGATTTCAAAAACAATTCAATGCAATCAAGACAGAAAGATAGAAAGATGATATTTAACAAATGTCTATTTTCAATAGTAACAAAGAAAAGGAGGATGAAGATGATCAAATCCAATATTTTCAACAGTTTTTGGAAAGGGGACATTATTAGTCAATTGATAAAACTTGTGTCAAGAATCTACATGTTTTCAGCATCTGTAATTCCATTAGAATTGATTAAACTTATCTAAGAAAATAGTCTTCTGAAATTACATAAAATATAATACATTCAACTGCTCATTCAATATATATTCATGCAGAGCAACCATCTTACTAAACCCACATAAAATGATCAATCTGAAATAGAATTCAAAAATTTCAACTACAAATTTATGAGGAGTCAATGTGAAAGAAGTTGAATAAATGCATCTGGAAGTAATGTCCAAAAGAACTGGAGAACAAAAATGCAAGTGTTGCATTTATCCTTAAAATAGGTTAGATTTGAAACTTTCAAAAAGAATGATCATACTTTGAACATTGATTATAAAAAGCTAGAAATATAAATACCTGTGAATCTAGAGAAGCAGAAAAAATAATCTGCCTGAGGTAGAGAAATACAGAACATCAAATTTAAGGGATGTAGCATGGGCTAACAGCTCTTTGTTAAAAATCAAGGTTTTTGTGCAAATTGAATTGCTTATGAAAAGGAAAATTCCATTTTTCAAGCTTTTCATTTGACTATTAATGATTTATGAGTAAGAAAGTTGGTCAACAATGCATGCCTCAACAACCAAAAAAGGCATGTCTTGTTCTTCAGACAACAGAGTACTATGAAGAGAAATTATCGCATATATGGTATTTTTAAAAATACATCACCACCTCACACTGGTCAGAATGGCCATCATCAAAAAGTCTACAAACAGTAAATGCTGGAGGCGATGTGGAGAAAATGGAGCCCTCCTACACTGTTGGTGGTTATGTAAATTGGTACAGCTACTATGGAGAACAGTATGGAGGTTCCTTATAAAACTAAGAATAGAGCTACCATATAATCTATTAATCCCACTCCTGAGCATATATTCAGAGAAAACCATAATTTGAAATGATACACACTCCGATGTTCATTTCAGCACTATTTACAATAACCAAGACATGGAAGCTACCTAAATGTCCATCTACAGAGGAATAGATAAAGAAGATGTGGTACATATATACAATGGAATATTATTCAGCCATTAAAAAAGAATGAAATAATGCCATTTGCAGCAATATTGATGTACCTAGAGATTATTTTACTAAGTGAAGTAAATTAGACAGAGATAGACACATATCATATGATATCACTTATATGTGGGATCTAAAAAAAAAAAAGATACAAATGAACTTATTTACAAAACAGACTCAAAGACTTTGAAAAATAACTTATGGTCACCAAAGAGGAAACGTGGTGGGGAGGGATAAATTAGGAGTTTGGGATTAACAAGATGTATACACTACTATATATAAAATAGATAATCAACAAGAACCTACTGTATAGCACAGGGAACTCTACTCAATATTCTGTAATAACCTACATGGGAAAAGAATCTGAAAAAGAAAGGATATACATAAATGTATAACTGAATCACTTTGCCTTACACCTGAAAATAACACAACATTGTAAATTAAGTATACTCCAATATAAAAAAAATAAATAAATTAGAAAAAATACAATCAACAAACAGGAGTTGGAGATGCAGTGGTACAACTATGTATAAAGTAAAACAAATATTAGAAAGCTAAATAACTTAAAGACAAAATAATATATCTTTCAGGAGCTGAAATGTGTCCCCCCAAAATTCATGTTAAAGTTTTAAACTCCCCAAAACCAAATGAGTATAAATGAGTAAAATAGAAGTAGCTTCTTTCATGGTAGGCTAAAATACACTTTTTAAGCAAACAATTTTACTTTAAAATAACTAATACATGACAAAGTATTTAGAAAATGCAAAAATTTCTTAAAAAGATTCGCAAAGTGCAGTCAAATATTCCACACAATTCATCAAATTGAAATAAATTCCTAGAAAAGTAATTTTACCTAATATTATTTATCTTAGTTAAAATAACATTTACTGGTGACTCCAATAAAGCAGTTCTGGTCAATAAATCAAACATGGAAAGATCAATAACTGAATTAAATTCTATTAAGGTGCCCCATTTCCCATTTTAAAACCAAACAAACAAATTTTAAAAGACTAGTTCCTCCCCCTCCCCTCCTCCTTTTCCCCTCCCCTCCTCCTCCCCCTCCCCCTCCCTCTCCCTCTCCCTCTCCCTCTCCTTCTCCTTCTTCTTCTCCTTCTCCTTCTCCTTCTTTTGTTTCTTTTTGTTTTTGAAACAAGCCTGGGTATTTGGAACACTAGTATTGAAAAAAAAAAAAAATGAAGGAAGTAAAATGACCCTATTGCCATGTACTCACATTTTGGAATGTATTCACATGATCCTATTGTGAGGTTTGCAGATGACAGAATATTTGATGGAATATACAGATCTTAGCTTTAAAAAATGGACCAAAGACAGCATAAGCAGAATATAAATATGAATTTTTATTTAAAATCTGAAATTCCATATTCAGAAATTTATAGCTTGGACATTTAAAACTCAATAAATATGCCAATATAAATGTATTTTAAGCTTCCTGACACCAAATCAAATAAATGCAAACTTGTTAAGTAAAAGAAAAAAAATATTAAAGATGCCCTGGAATTTAAATCAAAAATAAATTTGAAGTATATATATATATGACTGCTCCTTGGAGAGTTTAAATATTTGAGAGTTGAAATACTTGACTGGAAGTCAGAGTTCAAACTGTATCACTTGCTTGCCATGTGCTACTTTTTTAAACACTTAGTGTCCCATTTCTCAATCAGTGAAACCTCCTTTTACTACTTTTTGCCATATGGCACCAGGGTCAGGATATTATATTATCATAAGAGCTCATATCCATTCTGTATTTGACTTGAACTCTTTGATAATTTTTTTTCACCTTCTGTCATTGTCTTCATACAAAGAAATTGAAGGTAAATGACTTATTCAAGGGCACTAGGCCAGCCAGCCTTATGCTACTGATTTAGATTAATAGTTTTTATTTTCCCAGTTGGGTTGACCCCTTGAGCCTTGTCAACTCTAATTCCATTTCCATAAAATTGGGATAATAAAACTTAACACCTAGATCAATTGAGTATCTCTGTAATTATTCTCTTATACATGTAAAGTACTTTGAGCATAGAAAGTGAAGTGCAGTCTTTTAAATTGCAAGCTGCTTAAGAGTGAAGAGGTTGTTGAGAGATATTAGAGCTCTGTTTGATTTTTGGATGAGCTGACACTTGGCAGAGGAATTATATTTATTCCCTGTTGCTCAAGATAGTGACTTTTTTTTTTGGAATGTTGGCTTTTTTTTCTCTTTAATAAAGTCCAACAGAATTTAAGCATCCAAATATTATTGTCATCTCAAACAGTTACAATGGGCGACTGAGTTACTATTTATTGAAATATTCTGACCACCCTATTTTGTAGTCCAACCCTCTTTCCCAACAGTCTAAAACCCTCTTATCCTAAGATATCTTTTCTTGCATTTTTCAAATTACTTTTTAAATGACTTGATAATCACTTAATTACTTGTTTTTTATAAATTAGGTTTACTTTTAAAATTTTATCATTTTCTCGTCCTCCAATCATTTACTTATTTACAAATTTCATAGGACAGGAATATTTCTTTATTGTTATTGTGGCAGTGGCTGTAGTTATTGACATCATTATTATGATTATGATTACTAACATTTTGATGGGTATATCTTAAACTTCTACATAATGTCTAGCCACGTTGGTGAAGGTCACAGAGTTAGTAGCAGAAGTTCCCTAAAATGGGACTTCTTAATCCCGACCAGTTATTCTTTCCTGATACCATGCTGTTTATCATTATCTATCTATCTATTTATCTATCTATCTATCTATCTATTTATCTATATTTATACCCAGATAAAATGTGTTCTTCTCCTCCTCTCTTTACATTTCTTCTTTCATTTTTCCTTTTGGGTGAGTGTGTATCAATCTGCCATTTGATACCTTTCCCAAAATAGAAAATTGCCTCTAGACCTAAAGTGCAGTTTGGAAATATAAGAGGTCAATTAAAATGTCTAACACTCAGAAATGCTGTATGATTGTCCTAAGTTAACAAATCACACAGGATCATTTTAGTTTCCTCTCGTTGACTAATCTCCTTCTCAGCTTAAATCCCAGTTGTGACAATTAGTTCAGATAATGTGTGCATAACATTTATATTGCACTGCAAGACATACTCCACTTTTAGTATTACCTCTGCTGTGGCTCAAATATTACCATAAAACATGGATTTTGCTTACGTGTAAAATTAGATATTGTTCCCCAAAAAGGAAAACTATTTTGCACATGAGGTAAAACTGGCAAATAGTAGAATATTTTCCATCATAGTATTAAGCATTATATTATGCCCTGCAAAAGCTCAGCACTCAGCTACAAACTGTTCATTTACAAGTGCTTTGCAAATGTAATAATTTATTGTCATGACATCTCCTAGAATGGTTGGTAAAGTAATCCAGATATTTCACAATTTTAATACTGTCAATATCTCTAATCTAAATTTAACCAAAAATGTATTTTGTTGTGTTCAATATATTTCACAGTTAGGAAGTTAGATCTATGTTGCCATAAAATATATATAGACTAATAAAAATTAGGGTGTTCTGGAGTTTGCAAATCATTCAATGTTAAGCTTTTCTTACACTTTTTACATTAGCAATGTTATAAAACAGTCTCCCATGTTATATAGGATGCCATCTTCAGTTTGAAAATAGCCTTTTTTGTTAAATTTCAGTGGAAAATCTAGACTTTTAGAAGTTCCTTAATTTTCTAATTATTTTTTTAAAAATAGGAGTCAAAATTGCCTTTATCACTCCAATTCAAGAACTAATATGGAAGTTTTAAGTAGTGTTACAATACTCTCAACTTTAAGTATCTGCATGATCTGTACTAAACATGTATATTTTATTAAATGTACATTGCAATGTAATGTATTATATAACTTAATACAATGCACAAATGTACATTATACCCACTTTCAAATCAATACATTATACGTATATTAAATGCACAATACTATTAATATTTTATTGAAATTTTATTAAAATATGATAAGCTGTAATTTATCAGCATCTATGTGATATCTATGTTAAATGAAATAAGGATGACATGAATTTTCTGGTGCTTTACATTAGTAAGAATCCTGTTTAATGAATGCTTTCCATGGGCAAACAAAGAATAAATTATATTTTGAATATTTTAAAGAGTAGAAAGAAATGCAACTTTTCAGTTCCTCACCTTCAGGTGTTTAAATTTGTTCTCCTTGTAAGAGGAACATTTAGATTACTACTATTATTACTATTAATTTGTTACATTTTACACATACATAGTCTTTATTTCTGAAAATGCAAGAAAAAAATGAAATTTATGACACAATTTAGGTATTTGCTTCAATAAAAATCGTGCTTTAAAAAAGTTAGATAAACTGTTCTCTTCCTTTTTTTTTTCTTTTTTTGAAATTTAAAAATTAACAGTCCCACTTGGCTTATGCTTTGCTTTAAGTTATAAAAGATATTGTAATAACATGCAAGTTAATGAGATAAGTTGACTTTTTTTTTAGTTTTATTTTTATTATTTTATACAGCAGGTACTTATTAGTTATCTATTTTATACATATTAGTGTATACATGTCAATCTCAGTCTCCTAATTCAGCCCACCACCACCATCCCCCACCCTGCTTTCCCCTCTTCGTATCCATATGTTTGTTCTCTACATGTGTGTCTCTATTTCTGCCTTGCAAACCAGTTCATCTGTATCATTTTTCTACACTCCACATGTATGTGTTAATATACGATATTTATTTTTCTCTTTCTGACTTACTTCACTCTATGACAGTCTCTAGGTCCATCCACGTCTCTAAAAATGACCCAATTTCATTCCTTTTTATGGCTGAGTAATATTCCATTGTGTATATGTACCACATCTTCTTTATCCATTCATCTGTCGATGGACATTTAGGTTGCTTCCATGACCTGGCTATTGTAAATAGTGCTGCAATGAACATTGGGGTGCATGTGTCTTTTTGAATTATGGTTTTCTCTGGGTATATGTCCAGCAGTAGGATTGCTGGGTCATATGGTAATTCTATTTTTACTTTTTTAAAGAACCTCCATACTGTTCTCCATAGTGTCTGTATCAACTTACATTCCTACCAGCAGTGCAAGAGGGTTTCCTTTTCTCCACACCCTCTCCAGCATTTGCTGTTTGTAGATTTTCGATGATGACCATTGTAACCAGTGTGAGGTGATACCTCATTGTAGTTTTGATTTTCATTTCTCTAATAATTAGTGATGTTGAGCAGTTTTTCATGTGCCTCTTGGCTATCTGTATGTCTTCTTTGGAGAAATGTCTATTTAGGTCTTCTGGTCATTTTTGGATTGGGTTGTTTGTTTTTTTTAATTTTGAGCTGCATGAGCTGTTCATATATTTTGGAGATTAATTCTTTGTCCATTGATTCGTTTGCAAATATTTTCTCCCATTCTGAGGGGTGACTTTTCATCTTGTTTATAGTTTCTGTTGCTCTGCAAAAGCTTTTAAGTTTCATTAGGTCCCATTTGTTTATTTTTGTTTTTATTTCCATTACTCTAGGAGGTGGGTCAAAAAAGATCTTGGAGTGATTTATGTAAAAGAGTGTTCTTCCTATGTTTTCCTCTAAGAATTTTATAGTGTCCAACCTTTAGGTCTTTAATACATTTTGAGTTTATTTTTTGTATAGTGTTAGGGAATGTTCTAAATTCATTCTTTTAGATGTAGCTGTCTAGTTTTCCCAGCAACATTTATTGAAGACACTGTCTTTTCTCTATTGTGTATCCTTGCCTCCTTTGTCATAGATTAGTTGACCATAGGTCTGTGGATTTATCTCTGGGCTTTCTATCCTGTTCCATTGATCTATATTTTTGTTTTTGTGCCAGTATCATATTGTCTTGATTACTGTAGCTTTGTAGTATAGTCTAAAGTCTGGGAGTCTAATTCCTCCAGCTCTGTTTTTTTCCCTCAAGATTTATTTGGCTATTTGGAGTCTTTTGTGTCTCCATACAAATTTTAAGATTTTTTGTTCTAATTCTGTAAATAATGCCATTGGTAATTTGTTAGGGATTGCATTGAATCTGTAGATTGCTTTGGGTAGTATAGCCATTTTGACAATATTGATTCTTCTAACCCAGGAACATGGTATATCTCTCCAACTGTTTGTGTCATCTTTGATTTCTTTCATCAGTGTCTTATAGTTTTCTGAATACAGGTCTTTTACCTCCTTAGGTAGGTTCATTCCTAGGTATTTTATTCTTTTTCTTGCAATGATGAATGGGATTGTTTCTTTAATTTCTCTTTCTGATCTTTCATTGTTAGTGTATAGGAGTGCAAGAGATTTCTGTGCATTAATTTTCTATCCTGAAACCTTACCAAATTAACTGATCAGCTCTAGTAGATTTCTGGTGGTATCTTTAGGATTCTCTCTGTATAGTATCATGTCATCTGCAAACAGTGAGAGTTATACTTCTTTTCTGATTTAGATTCACTTTATTTCTTTTTCTTCTCTGACTGCCATGGCTAGGACTTCCAAAACTATGTTTAATAATAGTGGCGAGAGTGGACACCCTTGTCTTTTTCCTGATCTAGAGGAACTGCTTTCAGTTTTTCACCATTGAGAATGATGTTTGCTGTGGGTTTGTCATATAAGGCCTTTATTATGTTGAGGTAGCTTTCCTCTATGCCCACTTTCTGGAGAGTTTTTATCATAAATGGGTGTTGAATTTTGTCAAAATCTTTTTCTGCATTTATTGAGATGATCATATGGTTTTTATACTTCAGTTTGTTAATATGGTGAACGACGTTGATTGATTTGCCTATATTGAAGACTCCTTGCATCCCTGGGATAAATCCCATTTGATCATTGTGTATGATCCTTTTAATGTGTTGTTGGATTCTTTTTGCTAGTATTCTGTAGAGGATTTTTGCATCATATTTGTCAGTGATATTGGTCTGTAAATTTCTCATTTTGTAGTATTTCTGTCTGGTTTTGGTATCTGGGTGATGGTGGTTTTGTAGAGTGAGTTTGGGAGTGTTCCTTCCTCTGCAAATTTTTGGAAGAGTTTGAGAAGGAAGGGTGTTAGCTCTTCTCTAAATGTTTGATAGAATTCACCTGTGAAGCCATCTGGTCTTGGACTTGTTTGTTGGAACATTTTTCATCACAGTTTCAATTTCATTACTTGTGTTTGGTCTGTCCATATTTTCTGTTTCTTCCTGGTTCAGTCTTGGAAGGTTATACCTTTCTAAGAATTTGTCCATTTCTTCCAGGTTGTCCATTTTATTGGCATAGGGTTGCTTGTAGTAGTCTCTTAGGATGCTTTGTATTTTTACAGTGTCCATTGTAACTTCTCCTTTTTCATTTTTAATTTTATTGACTTGAGTTGTCTCCTTCTTTTTCTTGATAAGTCTGGTTAAAAGTTTATCAATTTTGTTTATCTTGTAAAAGAACCAGCTTTTAGTTTTCTTGATCTTTGTTATTGTTTTCTTTGTTTCTATTTCATTTATTTTTGCTCTGATCTTTAGGTTTTCTTTCCTTCTACTAACTTTGGCTTTAGTTTGTTGTTCTTTCTCTAGTTCCTTTAGGTGTAAAGTTATATGGTTTATTTGAGATTTTTCTTGTGTCCTGAGGTAGATTGTACTGCTATATACTTCCCTCTTAGACTACTTTTGGTTCATCCCATAGGTTTTGTATCATCATGTTTTGATTGTCATTTGTCTGTAGGTATTTTTTGATTTTCTTTTTGATTTCTTCAGTGATCTCTTGGTTATTTAGTAACATATTGTTTAGCCTCAATGTGTTTGCATTTTTTATGTTTTTTTCCCTGGTAATTGATTTTTAATCTCATAGCATTGTGGTCGGAAAAGATGCTTGATATGATTTCAATTTTCTTAAATTTACCAAGGCTTTATTTGTGACCCAAGATGTTATCTATACTGGAGAATGTTCCTTGTGCACTTGAGAAGAAGGTATAATCTGCTGTTTTCAGATGCAATGTCCTACAAATACCAATGAAATCTATCTGGTCTATTGTGTCATTTAAAGCTAATGTTTCCTTATTAATTTTCTTTCTGGATGATCTGTCCATTGGTGTAAGTGAGGTGTTAAAGTCCCCCACTATTATTGTGTTACTGTCGATTTCCTCGTTTATAGCTGTTAGCATTTGCCTTACATATTGAGGCGTTCCTATGTTGGGTGCATATATATTTATAATTGTTATATCTTCTTGGATTGATCCCTTGATCATTATGTAGTGTCCTTCCTTGTCTCTTGTAACATTCTTTATTTTAAAATCTATTTTATCTGAGTTTTGCTACTCCAGATTTCTTTTGATTTCCATTTGCATGGAATAGCTTTTTCCATCTCCTCACTTTCAGTCTGTATGTGTCCCTAGGTCTGAAGTGGGTTTCTTTTAGATAGCATATATATGGGTCTTATTTTTGTATCCATTCAGCAAAACTTTGTCTTCTGGTTGGAGCATTTAATCCATTCACATTTAAAGTAATTATTGATATGTATGTTCCTATTACTATTTTCTTGTTTTAGGTTTGTTTCTGTAGGCTCTTTTCTTCTCTTGTGTTTCCCACTTAGAGAAGTTCCTTTAACATTTGTTATAGAGCTGCTGAATTCTCTTAGCTTTTGCTTGTCTGTAAAGCTTTTGATTTGCTGGGTAGAGTAATCTTGGTTGTAGGTTCTTCCCTTTCATCACTTTAAATATATCATGGCACTCGTTTCTGGCTTGTAGAGTTTCTGCTGAGAAATCAGCTGTTAACCTTATGGGAGTTCCTTTGTATGTTATTTGTCATTTTTCCCTTGCTGCTTTTAATAATTTTTCTTTGTCTTTAATTTTTGTCAATTTGATTACTATGTGTTTTGACATGTTTCTCCTTGGGTTTATCCTATCTGGGACTCTCTGCACTTCCTGGACTTGGGTGGCTATTTCCTTTCCCATGTTAGGGAAGTTTTCAACTATATTTTCAAATATTTTTGAAATATTTTCTCAGGTCCTTTATTTCTCTCTTCTCCTTCTGGGACTCCTATAATGCACATATTGGTTTGTTTAATGTTTTCCCAGAGGTCTCAGGTTGTTTTCATTTGTTTTCATTCTTTTTTCTTTATTCTGTTCTGTGGCAGTAAATTCCACCATTCTGTCTTCGAGGTCACTTATCTGTTCTTCTGCCTCAGTTATTCTGCTATTGATTCCTTCTAGTGTATATTTCATTTCAGTTATTATATTTTTCATCTCTATTTGTTTGTTGTGTAATTCTTCTAGGTGTTTGTTCTTTAATTCTTCTATGTCTTTGTTAAACATTTCTTGCAACTTCTTGATCTTTGCCTGCATTCCTTTTCTGAGGTCCTGGATCATCTTCACTATCATTATTCTGAATTCTTTTTCTGGAAGGTTGCATACCTCCACTTCATTTAATTGTTTTTCTGAGGTTTTATTTTGTTCCTTCATCTGGTACATAGCCCTCTGCCTTTTCATTTTGTCTGTCTTTCTGTGAATGTGGTTTTCTTTCCACAGGCTGAAGGATTGTAGTTCTTCTTGCTTCTGCTGTCTGCTTTCTGGTGGATGAGGCTATTTAAGAGGGTTGTGCAAGCTTCCTGATGGGAGGGGCTGGTGGTGGGTAGAGCTGGGTGTTGCTCTGGTGGGCAGAGTTCAGTAAAACATTAATCTGCTTGTCTGATGCTGGGTGGGGCTTAGTTCCCTCCCTGTTGGTTGTTTGGCCTGAAGTGACCAAGCACTGGCGGCTACAGCCTCTTTGGTGGGGATAATGGTGGACTCTGGAACTCCCAGAACTGCTACTGCCAGTGTCCTTATCCCTATGGTGAGCCACAACCACTCCGCCTCTGCCAGAGACCCTCCAACACTAGCAGGTAGGTCTGGTTCAGTCTCCTATGGGGTCACTGCTCCTCCCCCCTGGGTCCTAATGTGCACACTACTTTTTGTGTGCTCTCCAAGAGTGGAGTCTCTGTTTCCGCCAGTCTTGTTGAAGTCGTGCAATCAAATCCCTCTAGTCTTCAAAGTCTGATTCTCTGGAAATTCCTCCTCTCACTGCTTTACCCCCAGGCTGAGAAGCCTAATGTGTGTCTCATAACCTTCACTCCAGTGGGTGTACTTTTGTGGTATAATTGTTCTCCAGTTTGTGTGTCATCCACCTAGCAGTTATGGGATTTGATTTTATTGTGATTTCGCCTTTCCTACCATCTCATTTTGGCTTCTCCTTTTTCTTTGGTTGTGGGGTGTCTTTTTTGGTGAGTTCCTGGGTCTTCCTGTTGATGATTCTTCAGCTTTTAGTTGTGATTCTGGTGCTCTCACAAGAGGGAGACAAGCTGACATTTATAATTATAAGCAATAAGGTAAGTTTATTAATTTTCTATAAGGTTCAAATTGTTGAGTTTACCTCTACATTCACTTTAAAGTATCCAAACATAGACATTTGATGAATGGTTTCTCATTTGCTAAATACACCACTATCCAGATTAATCCTTTCCTAACTATCTTTCACTCATGTTACAGACTTTATTCATTCATTTATCATACCCATATTGTGTCCTGTAATTTCCTAGCTAGCTCCTCAGTGGTTCCAGGAAGTTTTTTAACTCCCACCTAGTTTTCAGTCCTTCGCCATAACACCTCCAACTTAACCACCTTTCACTTCTACTCTCACACCAACAGCTCCTATTTGGTGAACTACAAAAGCCCATTCTTATTCCCACCTGCCTTTCCGCATTCATGTCCTGACAAATCTAACTGTAATCTCTTTTGAGTCACAACATTTGGAGTGTGTAATTAAGTTTTGTTACCACATAATACATTTTAGTTGTTTATCAGATGGGTTAATCATCTTTTCAAAACTGCAATATAAATTTTGCATATCTTCTATGGGAAGGTAGTATCATTTGTTCCAAATGTTTCTTTCTTTCCTAGTTAGGTAAGCACACATATCACATCAATGTCTTTATATACCTTTAATCCATGTTTTCTATTATCACACTCCCTGATTAGTAAAGACCCTCTTCATGCCACCAAGATTATTATAGAAGCCTCCCACCTGATGGTCCAGTTGACTCTTCTACACTGCTAACAAATTCTTATTATAAATTCAAACCTTACCACTCTATTATCTTCATACCATACTCTGAAGATCTCCAGTGCAGAAGAAAGACCAATCTCATATACACCAGACCTTTCAACATTGGCTTGTGTTTTGCTCTTCTGTTTCTTTGTTTTCTGTTTTTCTCCAAAGGTGTACTGAACTTTTTACTATCTTCAGATAACATCTGTCCCTTTCATGGTTTTGTGTGTTTGTTCATATTGCCTGTTTGGAAAATCATAGAAAATGAAAGTAAAAAACAGTGATAAAATAACTTTTTGATACTCTATTGCTTAAATAGATAGCTACACTGTTAAAGTTTTATTTCTTGCTCTCCTTCAGGATAAGGCAATTTTATAGCTTTCAGTCTTCCTGAAGTCCCTTATTTATGCAGTGAATATACCCAGCAATAACCTATTTCTCACTTTGTTAAAGTACTTTGTCTATATCTCAAGTTTCTAAAATTTTGGTCTTATAACTTCTTTACAATTTTGAAAATTCCTAAGGTTGCCAATTAAGTTGGTTTTATGTGGGTTATATGGATTGAAATTTATTGTATTATAAATACAACTATTTTAAAGTAATTATTCATTAATTCATGTAAAATAATAATAGAGCAATTGCATGCTACCATAAAACAACTTTTGTGAAAATTAACTAGATTTTTTGAAAAAAAAATGGGAAATAGTGGCATTAAATTATCTTTTACAAATTTCATTAGTATCTTGCTTAATAGAAGGCAACCATGTCCTCATATCTGCTTCTGCATACAATTGTTTGCAATATGTTGTTTTGGTTGGCATATGTGAAAAAATCCAGCCTCATACAAGTAGATAATTGATGTGTGTAAAATTTCTATGTAAATTTTTGTTTCTTTTGATATATTGATGCTCAAAGTGGTGAATAGCCAATCTGTCTTGATTACCAATACCCAAGTGGATCTGTTCTCTTACCCAAAAATTGATGCTGGTGTATTATGATCATTTTGTCTTATGGAATCAAAATTTCATGTGAAAATATAGTGGGAGGGAGATACTTCTCAGAATTATGAACTCTGTATTACTGAGGCAATTATATGTGCAATCTTTCTTCTCCATTCTCTCCTCATTACTCCACCCTAAGGTTTTCATTACTCTTTGGATTTCCTGTGTTTGTGATACAGTTGGCCAGTGAGTGCTTCCTCAAGGGCTGTCTTCTCACCCAGATGAAATTTTTACAGCTTTTGAGACCACGAGCTTTACCTTCTAAAATATCTACATGGCTTGGTAAGACATGTTCTTACTTTAACACCTCTCTTCTCTCATTGAGAGTCTTGGGCAGTATACCCCCTTTTTTGTTTTTAACAAATGAAATGGTGTCATATTTCTTAATTAAATTGGGCAAAAAGAGATTGAAAATCATAATGTTATATTATTAACTAAATTGGTTAAATTTAAAAAATTTGTAAGGAGGTAATATTTCATACTTCTGTATCCCTTATATCTTATGGTAATAAAGCATATAACATATACATTCAGTAAATACTTGTTGGTTGATTAATATTTGTGTTAGATTGGTTGCAATGGTGGCCCAGTTAATGACCTCTTGTATACAAACAACATGATTTTGCAGCTTCTTCCTTCAACAAGTGAAATTTATTTTCTCACTTCTGAAATCTGTGCTGGACTTGTGAGTTTTTTGAAAAATGGAATAAAAGGCATGCTAAACAAATTCTGATCTTTGTCTTTAAGATCCTTGAAGGCAAATTATCTTCCTTTTCCCCCTTCTCCTCCCTCTTTTTCTTCTCTTTCTCTCTCTCTCTCTCTCTGTCTCTCTCTTTCCCCCTTCCACCTCCACCAGGAGTAAAAGCCTGGACTAGCCTGCTGGAGTATGAGAGACAACATGTGAGAGTGTTCCATTCTATAGGTAGCTTACACCAAAAGCAGATTGCAAATTCACAATTTTCAGCAGACACATAAGAAACACCACTGAGACCAGAAGAATGACTCAAATGAGATCTGGCTAAATTATTGATCAACAAAATTATGAACAAGATAAATGGTTATTACTTAAGCAACTGAGATTTGGGAAAGTTTGCTACTAAGCAATAGATAACTGATACAACATTGTACAGGATTATATATATATATATATATTTGTTTCTTTTTTATGTAATACTGTCTGGGAATTATATATTTTTGGCCTGAGATCTGAGGTGAAATTGATTACATGATGAAAGTAAACTTTTCAGACTTAAGATTTATAAAATTCTCATTTCTTAGTGAATTTCATGTTCAATTTTAATCTCTTCCTCAGTCAAGATTATCCATGACTCCATGACTATGGATGGATAATCCGAGAAAGCAATAATATTCTTGTCTTAGAGAAACTGCTTTTATAAATAACTGTTAGATGCTAAACTTTTCTTTTTCAATTCAGCACTGCCCCTATATAATTTATTTAAAATATTTCTAGTACTATTCTAGCTCTGGCCTCATAGTATATTACCTGTAGATAATAAAGCTAAGAAATAGTGATCCCTGGTGATGAATCTCATAATTCCTTAAAACAATAGTGATAAAGTGAGTGGTGCAAGATTAATTTTCACTTCCTATTCCCCCTTTAATTTTTATTACAATAAAAATGGAGCAATCCTTGGGCTTCCCAGGTGGCACAGTGGTTGAGAGTCTGCCTGCTGATGCAGGGGACACGGGTTTGTGCCCCAGTTCGGGAAGATCCCACATGCCGCGGAGCAGCTGGGCCCGTGAGCCATGGCCGCTGAGCCTGCGCATCTGGAGGCTGTGCTCCACAACAGGAGAGGCCACAACAGTGAGAGGCCCGTGTACCGCAAAAAAAAAAAAAAAAAAAAATGGAGCAATCCTTAATTCACTCAACAAACAGTGTATTTACTCTGAACCAGGTATGGGCTAGGACCATAACACCGTATACAATGGAGAATAAAATAAAAATGGACTCTGCTATTATGAAGCTTATAGTAAAGCAGAGGAAGCTTATAGTAAAGCAGAGGAAGACAGAAATCATTCAAATAACTACACAAATTATATATCACAGTAAGAGCTATAAAGGAAAATAATAGGATCTATAAAACAAAATTGCAGGGGAGGTGGCCTATAATTTAGATTGGGGATCCATTAAAGTGTCCTGTTAAAAGTGACAAAAATATTGCAAGTATGGGGAAGATAATGCCAGAAAGAAGGACTAACACATGGAAATGTCTTAACTTGGGAAACACATTGCTATATGAAGGAAACAAAATATCTCTGTGTCTGAGTTGGATTGAGCAAGGGATAGAGATGATCTATTAGTTGGAGAGGAAGGTAGGCAGTTGACCTTGTGTGGCTAGGTACACCTTGATGAGAATTAGACTTTATATCCTAAGTGCACAGTGGGTCAGTGAGGGGATATAAGGAAGTTGGAGGTATAATTCAATACATACTTTCTCTTTCTTTTTTCTTAGTTAAGCATTTTACAGACATAAAGTGCATAAATCATAAATATATATCTGTATTAGTCCATATTCTTCAGAGAAACAGAAATAGTAGGAGATAGATAGATAGATGGTAGATAGATAGATAGGTAGATGATAGATAGATGATATATTTATCACAAAGAATTGGCTGACATGATTATGGAGGCTGAGAAGTCTCATGATCTGATGTCTGCAAACTGGAGATCTAGGAAAACCAGTAGTATAATCAGTCTAAGTCTGAAGGCCTGAGAACCAGGGGAGCCTATAAGGTGTAAACCCCAGTTCACCAATCAAAAGGATGGAGAATGTGAGATGAGCCCAAGGAGGTATGCAGGAAGCAAAACAGGATAAATTCCTCCTTCCTCTACCCATTGTTTTATTCAGACTCTCAAGGGGTTGGATGATGCCCACTGACATTATTGAGTCCATTAATATAAGTGCTAATCTTATACGGAAACACCCTCACAGATACACCCAGAATCTGCACCCCCCAACCTCCATGGCCATGATACATAAAATTAACCATCACAGTATTCAAAGAATAATAACAAATGAATACACCTCTGTAACCTGTGTCTGTTGCCAGAGACCACTCTCAGTAATTTCTCCTTGCCTTTATCCCATCCTTTTCCTGGAATCTATCATCCTCTTGACATCCAACATTTTAGATTAGTTTAACCTCTTTAAAACTTTATATAAATGGAATCACATAACATTCTGTGTCTGACTAATTTTGTTCTGTTATGTTTCTACCTGCAGCAGCAGTACTATACTCCACCTATTTTCTGTATAATATTCTGTATTCTAACTATAGCACTATTTATTTATTTATGCTATTATTGATGGGCATTTAGGCTACATCTGGTTGTTCTGTAAAGCTAATGTAACCATGAATATTTTTGTACGTTTTTGTTGTACCTATGCACATATTTTTGTTGAATATATACAGAGAAGAAAAACTGCTAGACCAAAGGGTATATGTACATTCAAATTTAGTAATAATAATAAAACAGTTTCCAAGGCCTATTGTGCTCAATTGCACTTCCACTAGTGGAATAAAGTAAAAGAGAAATACATTTACTATAGGGAAAAAATAACAAAGAAACTTGTCTGTTGGGATTTTGGCATTGGATGGAAAGAAAAAGAAATCCCTCCTGAGAATTCATACTCACAAACTGGTCCTCATCTGGATTTGCAGCTAGTGAGCTGAAACTTTCAAGCTGAGAATGTATTTTTAAGTGATCCCGTATAAGTACCTTCAGGCACCAGGCAGAAGCAAATGCAAGTACTCTCCAGAGAAATGCTTCTTTCAGTCAGGTCTTACAGGAATCTCATAGATAATGTTCCAGAAGAAATAAAGTCACAGTTAAAAAAAATATATATATATATATATATCACACAACCAATAATAAAAGAAATAATCATGAGCAAGAACTTACAGAAGAGACAGAAATGTCAGATTGCCAAAAAGTACAGATATAGGGGTTTTAAGCCAAAATAAAATTTAATTAATTATATATAGTTTTAGATAAATAAATAAAATAATTAAAGTATGAACACTTAAGAGACAATGCAAATATCTAAGGAGTCAAGAAAAAGGATCAATTAACATGTAAATGGAATTATATAAATTTTGCAAATAGAATCACAGAAGGAAAAAAAGAAGTTAAATATATGTTAAAGAGAAGATAAGCAATGTGAATGACTGAGAAGATGTAACATGCTTGGATGCATAAGAAAGAGAAGTGACAATATTCAAAAAGATAATAGCTGATAATTTTCTTATACTTAAAGGGAATTATCCTCAGATTTAGGAAATATAATCAATTCTTAAGAGCATTAAGTGAAAATAAATCTGAACTTCAACATGTCATAGTCAACCTGCTCAAAACAAAAGCTAAAATAATTTTGAAAATTATATTGAGAGATAAGATAAATAGCCTACAGAGGCACCATGATGAGACTGAGAGCTGACTCCAATAGCTAAAATGGTACTTAGAGGACAACATCATTTTGTGCATTGTGCTAAGATAGAATAACTGTGAGCCTGAGACTGTATACCCAGTGGCCATGGCAGGTTATATTGTAGTTACATGGGCTACCTTGGGGGGCTGAGGATGGGGGAAAAGTTAATGTGGGGGGAGGAAGAGGAAGAAGAGAAAGAGTAACCAAGTGAAAACAGTGGGGAGGCATATATCTGATCACATGATACACTGAGGGAGTATTATGTATTATCTGAGTATATATTCATAAAGAAATTAAATACATATTTTACAAAAGAAGAAAAAAAGAATGAAGACAAATAAAGACTTGCTTAGATGAATAAAAATTTATTTTTGTTCATTTTTTTTTTTTTTTTTTTTTTTTTTTGCTATTGTTTTTACCACCAAAACTCTCCTTATACATATTATCTAGGTTATACTCCAGATAAAGGAGAATGAATCCCAGTCAGAAAATTGTTTGGCACAAAAAATCATGAGCCAAGATATTCAAAATATATGGGTACATATAAACAAACATTTCTTGAACAAAGCAATAGCATTCTCACATTTGAGAGGTGTATTAGTTTCCTTGAGCTGCTGTAATAAAGTACCACAAACCGGGTTGCTGTATAGAACAGAAATTTCTTCTTTAGCACTTTGGGAGGTAGGAAGTTGAGAGCTGTCTCTGAAGGCTCTAGAAGATAATCTGTTCCATGCCTTTCTCTTAGCTTCTGGTGTTGCTGGCAAACCTTGGCATTCCTTGTCTTATAGACACATCACTCTAGTCACTGCTCCATTGCCCCATGGCATTCTCATTGTGTGTCTCTGTATCTCTTCTCTTCTTGTAAAGATACCAGTCGTATTTGATTTAGGTCCCACCCTACTGCAGTATGACCTCACTGTAACTTGATTACATCAGCAAAGACCCGATTTCCAAATGAAGTTGCAGTCTCAGGTACAGAGGTTTAGAATTTAAACATATCTTTTGGGGGACACAATCAATCCACACAAGGGATTAAAATAAGATACTAAAATCTAAACAAGAATTGAAAAGAAGAGAAAGAAAACTGAATTACATTAAAGAATTAAATGTTCTTCAGTCCCTGTAATATTCTGGAGGAGAATAAAGTTATTAACTTTAGACTCTATTATTTGAACACACATGATGAAAATATTATTTGTATATAATCAATATTTAATAAAAGATTAAAATGAACTTATGGACATGTTTATGTTCCTATAGGAATAGAAGAGTTCTTAGCAGAGATCCTAAAACATAAGCAAATAAAGGGAAATAACTAAATTTTAGAAAATTTCCATATGCTAACAAAGGAGTTAAATGTATATGTTTTGTGACTTCTTTATTACACAGAACTGCTCTACAAAATGACATTTGCATCAGTGGAACTTTATATTATTCAAGTTAACAAAAAAGTAAATATTTTCTTCATGATCTTTCTACCTGAACTTTACAACCTCTGCTTCACTTACCTGGCTTTATGCAGGCAAATATTAGATCCATCTAAATTCCAATAATAACTTTCTCTCTAGTTGGAGACAGTTGGAGCAAGCTTATTTGCTATTTTTACCTGCTAATTACCTATTTGCAAGAGAATTTTAAAATGCTACCTAATCTATGCCCCTATTTCCTTATGTTATATGCAATTCCCTGTTACTTTGTTTAAATAGGTTATGCCTTTAACAGTAATTGTCTGGAAGTGAGACTTGCCCTATGTCAGGTCACTGTTGCCTGTACCAGTTATTCTAATTTTAGGACATCACAGGCCATATGTGAGAGGGAACAAGATTCTATAAAGTTTGGGCACTGCATTTCACATTTACCAATTATCAAGGGACCTGACTGGAAAATGCAATTTTGTGAAAATTCTTCCTAGGAGAACTCTTTGCTGCAAAGGATTGATAGGTTCTTACATGTACAAATTAATTACTTTTGTCACATATTATTTGTGGTTGGTCTCATTCTTCTTGTCAGAAATGACAATATCTGTTCTAATGTAGGTCAGGAAGGAGAACAGGCTGGGAAAGTCTAGGTCTTTCTCTGTTAGTAATTAGAAGCTGCTTGATGCTTTCAGTGCCTGTGGATAAATAAAACTACTGTAACTGCAGAGCCATTTTTAGAATTGCACACCCACTGAGACATTTTGACCTTCAGCAATAAACTACTAGGCAGTACTTGAACTGTTCATATCAGTTAATTAGAAAATGAATATGTAACTGAATAGATTAATTCAACAACTTACCTAAGCACAGCAACAGCAACTTCACACTTCAAACCTCTACTATCTTCTGTTTCTCCCTTTTCTCTTTTTCTTTTAAGAATAACCATTCATATGTGAATTTTCCATTATAAAGAAGCCAGTGAAAACAAGTTGTCATTTTTCCCATTAACTGATATCAACAAAACATTTTATCCAGGTTTCTTGAGCACAGAGGCTGTAACAGGCTCATCTATGAAGCTCACAAATGGCCAGAACCTTAACTCATGTGTTCTGGCTCCTTCTCTCCCTCACAAAGAAACATGGCCAGCCCACCAAAGAGTAACTCAGATATTCATGCATTTACTTACTCCACAAACATGTCCCTGAATGCCTAGTGAAACAAGCATCATGGTGTAAATGAAATAGAGAGCAAGGTCACACTGGCTCGGAAAACTTGCTTTTTGATGGAGCAACCATGAAATATATAAAAATGATCATCAAACATGTGAAATAATGTCAGATTTTGATATGTTCTATCAATGAAATAACACATGTTTACATGAAAGGATCTAGGTGAGTCTACTTTAAATAAAGTGATCAGGAAAGACCTCCATAGGGGAGAGTGTTTGCTTTATGAATATTGTAGAGTCACTCAAGTCAAAGAAGAGGAAAGAAAAATCAAGGTTACGAGAGTAGGAAATGATTCCCCTGCCTCCATGTTCTATTCCGCTGTTGAAACTGGTAAAATGTGCTGATTACAGTTTATTAAGAAAACACAGGGTTCCGTAAAGTTAGAAGACAGGCTGGAGATAGATGATCAAAACACTATGAAAAGGATTTTGGATTTTATTCTACATACTGCAGAAAACAACTTTAAGCAGGGGAATCATATGCATTGCCTTGCATTTTGAAAATAAGTTATAGGCTGCTATGTGAAGAATGGATTTGTTCTGGACAAGAGGAAAGTGGGAAATCAATTAATTGGTGAAAAATGTTCCCTTTCATTAGGATAGTGTTAATTGAGATGGAGAGGAGGGGATACCCTAGGATTTTTCTTGTAAAAGATTAATAAACAGAAACCTCGATTAAATAGGTTTGAGACACTGGACGGGGATCTATCATGCCCTATGAAGATAGCAAAATCCAACAGGAAGAAGAAATACTTCTCTTCTTTCCTGGCAAGGACTCAGCCAATGAAAAGCCATGAACACTGTCTACTATAGCCCTCTCAACTTCCTTTTCCTCTGTATAAAATGTTCTCCTTCCCTTGCCATGTGGGGCTTGCCTGAGGCTCACCATGCTTACAGACCTGGGATTGAAATTCTCTTCTGATCCTGAATAAACTCTTCTTTGCTGGAGAAATATCTGGCAGTCCATTTGTCTCGGGTCAACAGTCTTCAGCAATTGGTTAAATGATGATGCCATTTCCTAAGATGAAAATCCAGGGCAAGAACTATATTGAAGGGAAAATCGTGACTTCTGTTTTAAAAATGTAAAGTTTGAAATACTTAAGCTATATCCAAGTAGATTTGTCAAGCAAGCTGTTGTAAATGTAGCTCAAAAGAGATATCTAGTCTAAAAACTGTTTATTTTAGAGTTATTGGCACATAGGTGGTGTTTAAAATCATGGAGATTGATGGAGTCTTTTAAGGAGAGGAACTTCAGGATTTCGGTGTCAGGTCAAAACATGACCTTAGGAATGGAGCCTGTGAAGGAGTAGTCAGTGAGGGAGGAGAGGCCCTCAAAGAGTGTTCTATGATAAGGTAGAAGATGCATTTCAAGAAAAAAATGAGCAATCAGTTGTCTTGGACATCACTCACAGATCAAGTGAAATGAGGAACTAGAATTATCTAGTAGATTTGCTTCATGGAGGCAGTTGCTAGTGTTAACCAAAGTAGAGTTATGCAATCACTTGGTAGGTTCTGCTTCCCTGGGAGAGATTCATTCAGCACAGCCTAGACTCACTTAACTCACAAAAGAGGAAAATTTACATCAGTAACCCTTTAGGATGTCATGGGACCTCTCTTTCCTATGGCAAAAATTATAAGCACAATATGTGTGTATTAATGTAATTATACACTTAGTAGTGGAACTTCTTACCAGTAGAGGTGGTTCTTCCTGTTTTCGCCATTGTTCCACACATACATTGTCAGATTCCAAGTGAAATAGTGTTTTCTTGATTGCATTTTTTCTAGAAATAATTCTACTCATAGTAATAGTGGAACAAGTTTCTGTCAATGTGTGGTTGTACTCCCAGACCACTTGGCGTATATTACCACTGGCAATATAAATCAGACAAAATATTTTTATAAAACAAGCCTTCTCTGTTAAGATAAATGGGTAGATACTACAAACGTCTTGAGGATTTTTCAGTCAGTTATTATATATGAAAGTAGTTTAATATTGAAGGCATACTATTTTATAGTTTCATGACCAGGTGTGATGGGCAATTATTTTAAATTCATGGATATTATTTACATGGACATATTCAATCTATTGGGTGTTTAATAAAGTTTCTTACCACTTCTCCTTACTGAAAGTCCTAATCCCTTTTTATTCTCCTAGAGTTTTCAGAAACTGTGACCTTATTTTGAAAATGTCACAGTGGCACTGCATTATGATTTGCATTCATGATTTTTGAAGTGGACACTGAAGTGTCAAAGCACACTTTTCCCCTGGGGAAGGGTTATCAGAATCTCAGAGTGTTGGGAGATGTGTGAGTTTCAAAGAGTAGCTTTTAAATAATCAACGTTTTCATTTAAAAAAAAAATTAGAAACATCTCAAAAAATAAATATAAAGGGAGCATTATTTTATCATATTTTTCAAAATGGATCCTGTTTAAAAGCTAAACAACTGTTTTGTCTTATAAAACTATTTTGAAAGTAAAACTGCATTTTATGCAAATTGGAAAAAAACATCCAATCAGAACAGAGGAATGTAAAAAGTAATATAGAGTTCTGTCTTTTACCTCCTATATAATAATTTGTTTTCCATTCTTCAAGTTTTTATAGTAATTAATAAGTTCATATGCATATAACGTAATTTATGAACTTTAATCAGTAACTACTATGAAAAAAAGGAAGCGTTTAGTTCAGTAACTCTGCTCTAATTTTCTTTGTCTCTGTTTGACAACAGTTTAACACTTTAATGTGGAAAATCCCTAATACACCACAGAGTTGAGAGAATAGTATATATAATAGTATATATAATAATCATAAATATATAATTTCCATCACCTAGATTCAAGAATTACCAGCCTATGGCCAGTTTTGTTTTTTTTATTCCCCCAACCAATTCTTACCCATCTCAGATTATTTTGGGATGAATTTCAGACATTGTGTTAGCTTCTCCCTAAATATTTTAATACACCAATCTAAAAGATAAGAATTACTTTGCTATGTACATAATCAAAGTGTTATTATCACATTAAAAATTATAATTCATAAATATCATTAATTATACATGAGCTTATTTATTTCACAAATTATTGTGTTTAACAGTTTGAATAGTTAAATCAGGATTCATGTAAAATCTATATACTAGAAGTTGATGTGTCTTAAGTACCTTTTAACCTATGTGTCCTCTAACTTTTCTTTATATATTTCTCTTACTCTTTTATTGAATATTTATCAAAATTTTAATACATACTCTATTTTTATATCTGTTATTTGATATCATCTTCTTTTAATTAAATTTTGTTTTCTGATGCTTCAACTTTAGGCGGTACATTCTGACTCCAAATTATATAGAAAGAGTAAAGTAGTGCACTTTCACTTTTTTTTCACCTCTGTCACTCTTGGGATTCTTTGAGAATTTTGGATCTGTGGTTTGTGGTATTTCCTTCATTTTTGGAAAATTCTCATCCACGATCTCATTAAATCATTATCTGTATTGCTCTCTTCTTCTTCTCCTCAGAGACCTCAATTGCACAAATGTTAAACCCTTTAATGTTTCCTCAAACTCTTGGATTTTCCGTGTTTATTTGTTTGCTTTTTGTTTACTTTTTATTTTCCCTCTTTATGTCTCAGTTTGTATATTTTCTATTGAATTATCTTCATATTTACTGATTCTTTCTTCAATTGTGGCTGGACTAATGAAGAGCCCAACAGGGCATTCTTCATCTCTGATGCTGCATTTTTTATTTGTGGCAGTTCAGTTTGACACTTTCTTTTATAGGAGAAAGAGATGGCCATCTTACAACCATATAATAAAAAATCAGCTAAACTTGTAAATTCTTAAAGTGTGGATATAGTATGTAAGTTTGGAATAGCTGTGGGGCTTAGAGACAAGAGTCATTTGCATTCACCACAATCCCTTTTCCATGGGCCTTAATGAGGTGCTTACAACTGGGGGAAAAATAGGAGCATGGAGGAAGTCTCCATCAGTTGCACAAGAATAGACAAAGAAGTCCTTGACGGCTGGGAACAGGCATGAAACCCCACCACTTCACAATACCATTTTTTCCTGTTAAGCAAATGCCTTAATAATCTCCCATCCTTGGGATTTTACTTGAAATTGCATTCTGGCTAATCTTCCCCCTGGTCCTGTTTTTGTTTTCCTTACTCCTTTTGCAGTCTCTCATGGTAAGATTAATAATCAATTCTGGATGGATTCTAATTTCATAGTCTCTCCTGGAAAACCCAGGGAAGACAATTCTCTTTACTATAGAAAGACAAATAAAATTAGTATGATAAATGCTGTAATCCAACTTATACATAACAGGCGTTAGGACCACACAGCAGAGACTGAGAAATTATTTGGGACTGGGGTTCTAAAGAGACTTGAAAGATAAACAATAGTTAACCATGCTGAGATTGGGTGGTTGAGGGAGGAAGGTTTTCTACATAGTTGTAAGTCAACATTTTTACTCAAAGTGAATTTCTATATCATGCTATGTAAGCCGATTATGCTTCTCAAATTTTTTTTTTTTAGGGAGGTGTAGAGGTAGCAAAAGAAAGAGGATATGAATTATGGAACATAGTCTCAGTGAGCAAACCATGTGTGCATGATGTTGTGTAAGACTGTTTTTGTTTGTAATTAAAAGTTCACATTGTATATTAGTACATTCATTGACTACCTACACTTGGCAACCAGCTACTGAACAACATAAGGAGCCTTCTATGCTAAAGAGACAGTTCAATTGTGAGAAAAAATTGATAGTGGAACATAAATAGTTTTAATTTACATAAAGATAAATATTAATAGATAAAAAGTTATTAAAGAGATTGAAGGTGACTTGAATTCTCTGAAATCAAATGTGATATATTTTGATGAAGGACTCAAGTGCACCTGAAATGAATGTTCTGCTCTTAGGTGGAAGGTTCTACAAATGTCAATGATTTCAAGTTGTCAATGTGTATTAAAAGCACACTAGATTGAGAGTGCTTGGCTTCAAGCACAAATCTGACATTTACTAAGTCTACAGAGAAGAACTTCTAGTTCTCAGTGTTTCATTTTCTCCTCTTTTTATTAAGGATTACATAATCTTCACAGAGTTGTGAACATTGCTGCAACTTTAAAAACAGTTAACTATAAAGCATCACACAAATGAAACCTCTTTTTATGAATTCTCTGAATTCAGATAAACTGAGTCATACTATAACCCTTACACACACCAAAATATAATAATTTTTATATTGACAGTCACATGTTCAATCTGGTTGGGTCTATCGTATTGACAAATGCACCTGTCTCCATTTCCCTTTCCCTAAAATTGGGGTGGATTTGGCTTCAAAGGAACTTCTTCTCTCCCCTTAGTGTCCTTGTTCTTTTTTGATTGACATATAATCCAATGACTTTGGAAATCACGTGATGAATCATACGTGTACATGTCATGGAAAAGAAATGGCAAGATATAATGTTAAAGACAGCAGGAAAGAAATAAGAAACACTAATTCAAATTGCAGATCTTTTACTATTTAACTTGCAATGTGAAGGAAAGCTAACAGTGTTGAGCATAATGAAAAACATTTTAGACTTTAATCCAAGACTATCCCATAAAACATGCCTATGGCAAGTTTCCTGTTGTATTTGAAATCTTGTTTTTTATATACAAATTATTGAGTATTAATCATGAATTCATTAACTATGATAACATATATGACAGATATAATACAGTACTTGACAAATAAGTCAATTTTATTTTTTTAATACTTTTTCCTGCTCTTCCACCTTCTTTCCTCCCTTCCTTTTCTCCTTCCTCCCTCCTTCCATCCATAACTTCCTTCCTTCTTTATTTATGCTGCTATTTGTAAAATAATAATATTGGACTGTCTGAGCAAAGTTTACTCTAGCTCAGTGATTCAATGATAAGCTAAGACTGCATATGAAACTCTCATCATCTCTGAGAATTTACACAATCATGTCATGGATGGTGCTCTATCCTCTGAAAATATAATCTTTTCTGCCTTGGATCAGAAGCAACTTAAATGAGTAAAATAATAACTGGAAAATCTGGCTCTTTTCCTGAACCTAGAGCATATCAAAAATACCAAGACGGGGCTTCCCTGGTGGCGCAGTGGTTGAGATCCGCCTGCCGATGCAGGGGACACGGGTTCGTGCCCCGGTCCTGGAAGATCCCACATGCCGCGGAGCGGCTAGGCCCGTGAGCCAGATTCCCAGATAAGAAACATGATTCAAAGAGGTCAAAGAGAAATTAGAGAACTCTAATATTTGAACAAGAAAGTCCTTCTCTAGGATTTTCTGTTTCTCTTTGGTAAGGTTACAGGCAGGAAATAGGTAGTTAACAAATCAAACTGAAGAATATCATTATTCTCATTATTATTGCTACCATTATAATTGTCAAAATGTATGAAATACAAAGCAAAATTTCTTCCTGATTTTCTATGCAACCCTTGAGCCAGATTTTCTCAGTCTAAAATGTCTTATAAATATGTGAGTCAATTATCAGAAGTTACATGAACTCTTCTATAGCATTAAGATAGTGTTTTTATTTTAACGCTTTTAATATCAAATAATTATATGGCTAAACGGGGCGGGGGGAATTAACCTCTTATATAAGTAACGCCTGTAATATCCTTTCCGGAAAATAAATTTTTTAGCTGAAATGCCTGAGTTTAAAGCCCAACTTAACCATTTCTTGCCCAGGTCACTTGCCAAATTATTTACCCTCCTATGCCCCATTTACATCTACTGTAAAGTGAAGAAAGGAACTGTATCACCCGATTTTGTAATAAGGAATAAAAATTAGACCATATATAAATAAAGCACTTAACACAAAATTGCATCCATATTAAATGCTTGATAGAATATAATTTTATAATTGAATTATTGGCTTTTCATTTGAATGATCAGAAAAGGGAACCTAGAGAAGGTAGGTGACTTGTTCAAGGTCACATTGCATGCTAGTGGTCTTTTAACTGTGTAAGTCACATTTCAGGGTCCTTTACTGATAATTCACAGTGACATTGAATAGATCCTTATGATTAATAACAATATTGGGTTAGCTTGAGGGTTTCTTGAGTATTTTTTCTCATCTTTTCCTTTGCAAATAATATGCAGGTCAACTATTTGTATTTAAATTGTCTCTACTGAGCAGCTAGTAGGACAATATCATGTTGAAGATTTTCAGTTGAAGTGGTAGATTTTTTACTTCAATTAAAATAGAGTGGTAGATTTTTGTGTCCATCCATATTTTATTTCTTTGTGTTTTATTTTCAATATGCATGACAAAGGTTAGTGAGACTAATTAGTGAGACTAATTAGTGAGACTGCTAGAGAATGGGTTAACATTCACTAGCAAATCAGAAAGTAAAACATTATATTTGAAACAGAAGAACTGCCTAAGTATTTTTCATAGTAAAGTTTAAGTAGCTCCTTATTTAAAAGTTACAGAAGTTGTTATAAGTTATAGAATTAAATTATGACTTTGCTTATGGCATACAGTATGAAGAAGCATACTATTTCTCAACATGTAGTCTATGAGTCATCAGCATGAAAATCTCCTTGGGTGCTTTGTAAAAATATATAGACGTCTCCATATATATACTGAGTCAGACTGTTTAAAATCAGTTTGAAATCTGGTACCACCACATTAGATTTAGAGAATTTGGGCAAATTAATCTCATGTCTACTTAGTTTACTCATCTGTGAAAAAGAGACAATGTGAGTACCTACTTCATGGAGCTACTGTAGAATTAAATGAGCTAATGTATGAAATCAATTTGGCACTCCATAAGTGACAGAATGTGGGCCTTGGAAGAGCTTTTTGGGTGATTCCTCACACTGCAAACCGTTGAGTTAAATTGTGATGTCCCTAAAGACAGCATCTGATTCATGCCTCTTTCTATTTCAGTGTCTAGAAAAAGAAGTAAATTCAGAAGAGGTTTGTTAATAATACAGATTATTCAACATATATTCTATTCTCTACCCTCTCACCCAATCCCTAGGACAATAATTTTTCTAGATTTCTGAAATTAACGTGGATCACCCTCATTCAGTACAAATACTAAAGAATCTTTGACGCCATTCTTCCTTCCTATATATAAGTATCTCACAATGTATTACATTTCATAGATAACTAATCTTGTAAGATGTTTCTCAAAAAATTGTTTCATAGTCACATATGTTGAAAAATGTTACACCCACTATAAAGTTGCAGAAATGTATAATTCATATTAAAGGATACAAGAAATCCTATATCAAAGAAACTTGATTTATTTTTTAATTCAGGATTTCTTAAACTTACTTGATTAAAGAAATTTTTCCCTGCATAATACTTATAAAGATCCTTTAGCATAAGTAATCATCCTAGTACATTCTTTTGTTTGTCTGATGTTTTCAAAATTATCCCTTTCCTCAGTCTTTTCCCTTTTGTGTGTTCAGAAGCTGACATTGGAATTAAGTGCATGGGCAGCCATATATGGCTTCAAACCCTGATCCTTCACTTAGTCACAAAGTTATCCTAGGCAAGTTAATTAAACTCTCTAGACCTCCATTTTCACATTTGCAAAATGGAACTAATAACACCCACTTTTTGGTGCTTTTGTGAGAATTCTTTCTATGATGTCCATAAAGTACTTACCCCAGCCTACTGGCTGTGAGAATGACCTGCTAACTTCCTTTGTATTGATTTCCATTGTTGCCTAGAATTCTAATAATGTGAAATGTCCTTATTTTCTTTTCATAACAGTTTCAAATCATTCCTTTTCTTTAAGTCATTTCAAATATCCAATGCAGTGGACTGCATTTGACTGCCAGAATGAAGCAGGTCATTGCCCATGATCATTCAGAGAAAGAGCAATTAATAAAATATTAGAACAAAAACTCAGTCCAACATGGGGCCTTTTTCAATGTTATCCTTATACTTGTCACTACTTTCTCTTCTGAAATGGTTGCTACCAATATCTGCTAAATTCTAAGACAAGTATAAGAGGGAAATGAAAGTCAAGCTCAGAAAGAACATGTGTTTTATATGCATCTTGTTCTTTTGAGGGGTAGTGTGGTGTGGATAGGCATTATCTTTCCATTATCACTTTCTCCTGCTGACTGCTGACTGTCTTAGGTGGCAAGGGGGACTGGTAATTGGATAACAGTATTCTAACCCTCTTGGTATTTTTTTTTTTTAATGTAATGAAAACAGCTTCTTCTTGAAGTCTCCATTTTGCACTAAAGGCAAAATGTCACCAGGAACAATAAGCAAAAATAGGGCCTTTAAAAACGATTGGTCAGGGGCTTCCCTGGTGGCGCAATTGTTGAGAGTCCACCTGCCGATGCAGGGGACGCAGGTTCGTGCCCCGGTCTGGGAAGATCCCACATGCCGCGGAGCGGCTGGCCCCGTGAGCCATGGCTGCTGAGCCTGCGCATCCGGAGCCTGTGCTCCGTAACGGGAGAGGCCACAATAGTGAAAGGCCTGCGTACCGCAAAAAAAAAAAAAAAAAAAGGTTGGTCAGGAGTCCTTCTGGAACCACTCACTGGTCATCTGGTTTGGAATGAGTGGTAGTAATTCCCAGCTTACACTTCAAAGGCAAAATCCCCCTTCATGACCTCCATTAGCACTCCTGGCCTGGATCACACATCTTGTACCCTTAATGTTTCAAGTGTGATTCATTCTGAAGGAATATATTCCATATAAGTATATGGAAAGGTTATAATCAGGGATAGTTTCACCAGACCTTTTCTAGGGCTTCAGGGTGTAGGAAAGCCTTAGTGACTTAGGTGTCCCCCAAGATATGGTTCTCAGCTCTTCAATCTCAATTTTTTATTTCTTTCTGCATCAAATAGCACACTAACAATGAATCATGTCCTGGAGACAGAGTCAAATTAACCAAGTTCATCAGACTGATACAAAGGTCAGGTTTCCATTTCATTAATTAAGAATGACATAGATAAACTTTTAAAAGATCTGAAATAATCTTATTTAACTTGCTTCCCAGTTAGCAGAAGTACCTAGGAAACTAGATTATAACAGGAAATTTGAAAAGAGAAGGATAAGAACTTCCATGGGAAGAAAGACAGTTTTATCTTGCTTGCATTATACACTTGAAGTAAATTTAAATTACAGCTGACCCTCAAACAACAAGGGTTTGAACTGCACTAGTCCACTTATAGGTGGATATTTTTCAATAAAAAATACTATAGTACAACATGGTCCGTGGTTGGTTGAATCTGTAGATAAAGAGGAACCGTGGATATGGAGGGCCAACTATGAGTTATATAGGTATTAATCCCTTCATTGTTCAAGGGTCAACTTTATTCCATTTGCTCATATCTTATTGCAAGAGCAAGAACATACAAGGTCATAACCGAGTCATCAGTTTCTCTTTTGCCCCAAGAATATTGTTCACAGAATAGAAAATTTTAAGTTTTTGCTGATATGACCTAAATTTTTTCTTGACTGGGTATACCTTTTCAAATAACCATATTCATTTATCCAATACTTGGCAAACATTTAATGAGCTCCTACTATCTGTTAGACTCTTTACTAAGTGCTAGGAATATAGAGATAAATAAGAAATGGTACCTGGCCACAAGGAAGTTAAAGTCATAGCTAAGACAGAGTGTGGATTAGTTATAAGAAAGTTGAATTAAAATTAATTACAGGGCTTCCCTGGTGGCACAGTGGTTGAGAGTCCGCCTGCCGAAGCAGGGGACACGGGTTTGTGCCCTGGTCTGGGAAGATCCCACATGCCGCGGAGCGGCTGGGCCCGTGAGCCATGGCCACTGAGCCTGCGCGTCCGGAGCCTGTGCTCCGCAATGGGAGAGGCCACAACAGTAAGAGGCCTGTGTACCGCAAAAAAAAAATAAATAAATAATTAATTACAATACTATTTAATGAGTGTTACGGTAGGGATAAGCATGGGGTTCAATGTGACCAAAAAGGAGTAAGATAATTCAAACATGAGGAGTTGGGGAAGGTTTCTTGGAAAAGATAACATTTCAGCATGAGCATGCCTAGTAGTAATTAGAATTATTTGGTAACTATGGAAACTGCTGCTAAATAGCTTATCAACAAGAGAATGTATAACACTAAGGTAACCCATTAAAACAAAAAGACAAACTGAAAATTTGGGAAGCAAAACAATAAGGATCACTCCAGCAATCTTAAAAGCAGGAATTAATAGGATTTTCTCTCTTGTGATACTGGCAACATGACAAATCTGATGATATACCAGTTCATTTGTTTGTTTTTGCTTGTTTGTGTTTTTGTGGGTGTTACTCCATTGCCAGTTTCAAAAGGACTGATTGGGGTCAGGTGTCTATACCTGGATAAATCAGTTACAGCCAAAAGAGCAGGATAATGGAGCTTAGAAGTGATTGGTGAAGACCTAAGTCAATATATTTGGTGCTTCTCAAGGAAAAAGCTTGGTATGAGTTGGTAGTCACCCAAAGAGATACCACCATGCTATATTACAGTCTTATTAGTTCTCTTAATTCCCAATGCCCTCAGTATAAAGTTCAAGCAGTGTATTATAGCTGACAAGCTCAAGCTGACGGCTTCTGCTAATCTTTCTGGCCTTATTGCATAAGACAACATCTTGAAATCTAAGCACCAACTATATTGAGTAATTCTTACCAGGCCCCATGAATGTGGCTATGCTCTTTCTTTCCTACAGGGCTTTGCCTTTGTTATCATCTTGAAACATGCTAAAAGGTTTGAGTTCCTCTTCTTGCCTGATTTCTATTATTTTTAGCTCCTAGCTATATAATCATTTCTAGTAAGAAGACTTCATGACTCCTAAAGAAGGCTCATTTGAGTTACCACAAAAACTTGTACTTACTCTCATCATACTATAAGTCTATATTCTATCTCCCTGGGATAGAAGTCGTATCTGTCCTGTTTTATATTATATTCCAAGAGCCTACCAGAGTACTAGCACATAGTAGTTACTCAATAATTATATATTTAATTATTAAAATTAACACCAGCTTTAAATTCCAAATGTCTATTTATTTGTGTATATTTTTGATATTTTTCTACAAGTTATGTTTCTTTCACCATTGTGTTCGTCCTTACAGTATAGTGCTTGAAGTATAGCTCGATAAACATAGGTTGAATAAACACCAAATGAGAATAAACTTGCAATGTTAAAAAATGATGTGTTCTTGCATAAACAATAAACTCCATGGTTGCAGAAACCTGTCTGTCTTTACACCTCAACATTCTCAGGGCCTACAACAGTGCCTGGCAGATGGCTCATACTTATTGTTGAATATATAGGTGAAACAGTTATCATTAATACCAACATAGTATTAATATCCATAAAACTATTCTTATTGTGGGAATTCCCTGGTGGTCCAGTGGTTAGGGCTCGATGCTTTCACTGCTGGGGCCCGGGTTCAATTCATAGTCAGGGAAAAAAAGAAAAAACAACTATTCTTATTGTAAGAATTTTCTTAAAGATAATTTAAGTTCAGTGTCATTATAATGATCACCCAGTACAACTGTGCTGTAAAATAATGGGACAGAGGTGTATAGTTTCCAAATTGAAAAGATGGCAATTAAGCTGGCTTCATGGTCTGACACTTCTGTTTCTCTTATTTCAGTGATAACTTCATATGGACTAGAAATCATTAAGTGTTGTTTTATTACATATAATAAATATTGATGGATTTCCTACAAAATAGTCAATTTACTTTTGTTTCTTATTAAAATAATAATCACAATACTTGTCCTTCTACTTCTCTCAGCTAAATTCAGAAGAGGAAACTTTAAACAATGTAGATATGCTAAAACACTAAGATTTTTCTTTTGTTAGGTGGGACCCCCTTTTCCAATCCCACTCCCTTTTTTCTTCCCATTTATTATCAAAGAGGCAGAATATCTCACCTTCATGTAGGTGCAATTGGCCATTTGAGAAATGGGTGTATGTCATTTAAATTTTTGTGAGTGTCCACCTGGCAGGTTAGGCTTCTGTGTATATCAATCCCAAGATCACATCCTTGAAGTAAGAATGATAATTGGAGAACAAATTTGGCTTTGAGAGCAGTAATCTTAAGACAGCATTTCCCTTAATATTATTAGAGGAAAAAAAAATATGTGTGATTTCTCCAAGTGAAATGGAAAGAGCAAAAGGAAAAGAAAACTTGTTCAAAGTGGCAGGGTCTCTGCTTGTTCAAATTCTTAAAATACAGCTTAATGCACAATCTCATAAAACACTAAATGAGAGAAAAGAGGGGGAAAACGTCCTTTTTTTGTATTCCCTCAAGAAAACACAAAAAGACAGATGGCCCAAATGAGAGGGTCTCTGGTCAGATGAGACCTTAATAATCTTCTTTTGCTTTGACAAAGGAAAGCATGTAGTGAACTGTGTGATGACTTTGTTCTCCCAGGAGAAAGGACAACAAAGAGGAGAGAAAGATGCCTAAAAATGGCCACATCGTTGACAACGTGAGTTATGATGCTTCGTTTTGTTAAGTAGTGAAAGAACAATAAGAATCTTTCCTTTTATATCTTGCGCTATCCCTACTTATAAAATCCAAAGACAAAAGTTCAAAACAGTACAATTTTTTTTTTCTTTCTGTTGTATAATGAGGGAAGAACAAAGAAACTTGTTTTACTCTGTCTCTGGGAAATAAATAATGGTAAAAATAAGGAGAGAAAGCAGAAATAACCCAAACCAACAGAGCATTAAAATCTCACACAGAACTGTTTGTGGAGCTCCAATTTCATCCTTCAAAAGCAACTAAAGACTGTCTTGGATTTTAGTCTCATCCACAGTTTCATTTCCTATAAGTCAGTAATGCTTATGGAGTGAAATTCTGGACTGAATAGCATGATCCTTTTAAGCATATCTTCCTGGCTGGAAGATAAATCAATTTCCCCTTTCAAGACTCAACACCACTTCCTTGTAATATACTTAAGGAAAATCTTGGGTAGAACTGAATTTCAGAGAATTATGTATCCAATGTCTAACTCATTCTTTTAAATATTCCAGAAAAGAAGCAACAAAGGGATTGTCTACAGCATGAAGCATGATATAGTGAAAAAATTGTTTTATTTTGTTTGTTTGTTTTTCAAATTCTGATTGTGACACTTGGTTGTGTAGCCTTGCTCAGATTATTTAGTCTTACTGAACTGTAATTTCTTCAGATATAAAGTTTTTTAAAATCTGTACTTCAGATGTAGAAAACAAACTTACGGTTACAGGTAGTGGAGGGGAGGGGAGGGGGAGGTATAAACTGGGAGATTGGGATTGGCATATACACACTACTATATATAAAATAGGTAACTAATAAGGACCTACTGTGTAACACAGGGAACTCTATTCAATACTCTGTAATGATCTATATGGGAAAAGAATCTAAAATGGGGTGGATATATGTATATGGATAACTAATTCACTTTGCTGTACAGCAGAAACTAACACAACATTGTAAATGTACTCCAATAAGAATTTAAAAAAAAGAATGCTTTGCAGATTAAAAACCTTCCAAAAAATAAAATAAAATCTGTACTTCAGAAGGATGCTGTAAAGTTTAAATATCCAGATAAATATAGAACACAACACATTTTAGGGCTTTTCCTTACTACATATTAAAACATCAAATATTTGTGACATATAAAAAGCTCTGAAATGAACTAGAGACAATGGCACACTTACTGCCTTCTTAATTAACAGATTCCAGCAATATAGAGATTGGTCATCTCCAGCCTATAGACCAAATTCAGTCCTCACATGATTTTGTACACAAAATTAATTGGAAGCAGGCATGCCATTTATTTCTATACTTTCTGTTGCTGCTTTCATGCTTCAGTGGCAGAGTTGTGTAGTTGCAATGGAAACCCTATGGCCCCCAAGCCTAGAATCTTTACTATTTCCACCTTTACAGAAAAAGCTGAGGACTCTTAAGTTGAAAAAAAAGAAGGAGAGGTTGGCAAAAATTCTAGACAATTTCCAAGGTTGTAAAAACCAAAATGAAAACTCCCAAATGTATATATATTCCTAGCACTGGTATATTCAACTTGCTCTGAGACTAATTTTATTTAATATATTCACCTTCAAAGATTTTCCCACTCAGTAATATAGATGGAAATGGAATATATATGTTTTGGTTCACTTTGCTGGACTTTTTTCACAATATGAGTAATACCTGTACCCTTAGAAAATATAAAAGCTCAATAAATTGTAAAAGCATCTTGACTAAGGCCAATCATTTTTATACTCTCTTAACAATCCTCCTTTGATTTCCATTTATAATTGCCCCTTTCTTCATAACTGCTCTCCCAAATGGCAACTAATATCTTGATGAAAAAGTGTCACTTCTGCTGAAAGCAACATTAATTATTCATTATTTAGTTCAAAACATTCATTCTAGAAGGAAAAAGCAGAGAGTCAGAGAGATGACATGAATAGCCCTCAGGGCTGAACAGCATCAGAGCTGAAAGGAGAATCCAATGTCTGGGCTCCGGCTTCAGTGATCCCTTAGAGACAACACGCTCCACTCCAATCTGGCCTACCTCTGTTCCAATCCCAATATTTCTATTAATATATTATCTTTCTTTTTTTGCATTTTCAACTTCTATCTCTATCTCCTCAACCCCAGCTTAAATAAGCCATTGTATTTCCCCACCAAGTTTAGAATGTCACCATTATAATTTAGGAAACAATTGTGCACACAGATTGCTCCTTCTTTATTTTTTCTTTCTACCGCTCATACTTTTATGCATTTTCCATGGCCACACACAGTCTGACACGACTCTCTGTTTTATCACCAACGCCTAGCAATCAACCTACACTGTTATCTCCTTGTGGCCCTCTTCTAGCTCTTTTTCCCGATGGCAGCTGGCTCCCTGTAATCTCCCTTCCTTTTTAAGTTTTTACCATACCTTATCCCTCTGAAGACATTTTCCTGTGACTCTCTTCATGTTTTTCCAACCTTTCTTCTTCCACTCTCTGATGTTGTCTTCTCTGCCATTTTTTAAAAATTATTATTTCATCTGTCTCATATTTTACCTGTTTTCAGGATTTAGACTACCCTTTATTTATATTACATCCAAGACTATGGCTTTTTTTAAATTTTTTAATTTAATTTAATTTTTTTTTATACAGCAGGTTCTTATTAGTCATCAATTTTATATGCAACAGTATATACATGTCAATCCCAATCTCCCAATTCATCACACCACCATCCCACCCCCTGCTGCTTTCCCCCCTTGGTGTCCAAACGTTTGTTCTCTACATCTGTATCTCAATTTCTGCCCTGCAAACCAGTTCATCTGTACCATTTTTCTAGGCTCCACATATATGCACTAATATATGATATTTGTTTTTTCTCTTTCTGACTTACTTCATTCTGTATGACAGTCTCTAGATCCATGCACGTCTCAACAAATGACCCAATTTCGTTCATTTTTATGGCTGAGTAATATTCCACTGTATATGTGTACCACATCTTCTTTATCCATTAGTCTGTCGATGGGCATTAAGGTTGCTTCCATGACTTGGCTATTGTAAATAGTGCTGCAATGAACATTGGGGTACATGTGTCTTTTTGAATTATGGTTTTCTCTGAGTATATGCTCAGTGGTGGGATTGCTGGATCATATGGTAATTCTATTTTTAGTTTTTTAAGGAACCTCCATACTGTTCTCCATAGTGGTTGTATCAATTTACATTCTCACCAACAATGCAAGAAGGTTCCCTTTTCTCCACACCCTCTCCAGCATTTGCTGTTTGTAGATGTTCTGATGATGCCCATTCTAACTGGTGCAAGGTGATACCACCTTGTAGTTTTGATTGGCATTTCTCTAATAGTGATGTTGAGCAGCTTTTCATGTGCTTCTTGGCCATATGTATGTGTTCTTTGGAGAAATGTCTATTTAGATCTTCTGCCAATTTTTGGATTGGGTTCTTTGTTTTTTTAAATATTGAACTGCATGAGATGTTTATATATTTTGGAGATTAAACCTTTGTTGATTCATTTGCAAATATTTTCTCCCATTCTGAGGGTTTTGTTTTCATCTTGTTTATGGTTTCCTTTGCTGTGCAAAAGCTTTGAAGTTACATTAGGTCCCATTTGTTTATTTCTGCTTTTATTTGCATTACTCTAGGAGGTGGGTCAAAAAAGATCTTGCTGTGATTTATGTCAAAGAGTGTTCTTCCTATGTTTTCCTCTAAGAGTTTTATAGTGTCTGGTCTTCATTTAGGTCTGTAATCCATTTTGAGTTTATTTTTGTGTATGCTGTTAGGGAGTGTTCTAATTTCATTCTTTTACATGTAGCTGTCCAGTTTTCCCAGCACCACTTATTGAAGGCACTGTCTTTTCTCCATTGTATATCCTTACCTCCTTTGTCATAGATTAGTTGACCATAGGTGCATGAGATTATCTCTGGACTTTCTATCTTTTTCCATTAATCTATGTTTCTGTTTTTGTGCCAGTACCATATTGTCTTGATTATTGTAGCTTTATAGTATAGTCTGAAGTCAGGGAGTCTGATTCCTCCAGCTCCGGTTTTTTCCCCTCAAGACTACTTTGGCTATTTGGGGTCTTTTGTGTCTCCATACAAATTTTAAGATTTTTTGTTCTAGTTCCATAAAAAATGCCATTGATAATTTGATAGGGATTGCATTGACTCTCTAGATTGCTTTGGGTAGTATAGTCATTTTCACAATATTGATTCTTCCAATCCAAGAATATGGTATATCTCTCCAATTGTTGGTATCATCTTTAATTTCTTTCATCAGTGTATTATAGTTTTCTGCATACAGGTCTTTTGTCTCCCTAGGTAGTTTTATTCCTAGGTATTTTATTATTTTTGTTGCAGTGGTAAATGGGAGTGTTTCCTTAATTTCTCTGTCAGATTTTTCACCATTAGTGAATAGGAATGCAAGAGATTTCTGTGCATTAATTTTGTACCTTGCAACTTTACCAAATTCATTGATTAGCTCTAGTAGTTTTCTGGTAGCATCTTTAGGATTCTCTATGTATAGTATCATGCCATCTGCAAACAGTGACAGTTTTACTTCTTTTCCAATTTGTATTCCTTTTATTTCTTTTTCTTCTGTGATTGCTGTGGCTAAAACTTCCAAAACTATGTTGAATAATAGTGGTGAGAGTAGACATCCTTGTCTTCTTCCTGATCTTAGAGGAAATGCTTTCAGTTTTTCACCATTGAGAATGATGTTTGCTGTGGGTTTGTCATATCAGGCCTTTATTATGTTGAGGTAGGTTCCCTCTATGTCCACTTTCTGGAGAGTTTTTATCATAAATGGTGTTGAATTTTGTCAAAAGTTTTTCTGCATCTATTGAGATGATCATGTGGTTTTATTCTTCAATTTGTTAATATGGTGTATCACATTGATTGATTTGCATATATTGAACAATCCTTGCATCCCTGGGATAAATCCCACTTGATCATGGGGTATGATACTTTTAACATGTTGTTGGATTCTGTTTGCTAGTATTTTGTTGAGGACTTTTGCATCTACATTCATCAGTGACATTGGTCTGTAATTTTCTTTTTTTGTAGTATCTTTATCTGGTTTTGGTATCAGGGTGATGGTAGCCTCATAGAATGAGTTTGGGAGTGTTCCTTCCTCCTCAATTTTTTGGAAGAGTTTGAGAAGGGTGGGTGTTAACTCTTCTCTAAATGTTTGATAGAATTCACCTGTGAAGCCTTCTGGTCCTGGACTTTAGTTTGTTGGAACATTTTTAATCACAGTTTCAATTTCATTACTTGTGATTGGTCTGTTCATATTTTCTATTTCTTCCTGGTTCAGTCTTGGAAGGTTATACCTTTCTAAGAATTTGTCCATTTCTTCCAGGTTGTCCATTTATTGGCATAGGGTTGCTTGTAGTAGTCTCTTAGGATGCTTTGTATTTCTGTGGTGCCTGTTGTAACTTCTTTTTCATTTCTAATTTCATTGATTTGAGTCCTCTCCCTCTTTTTCTTGATGAGTCTGGCTAATGGTTTATCAATTTTGTTTATCTTCTCAAAGAAGCACTTTTACTTTTATTGATCTTTGCTATTGTTTTCTTTGCTTCTATTTCATTTATTTCTGCTCTGATCTTTATGATTTATTTCTTTCTGCTAACTTTAGGTTTTGCTTGTTGTTCTTTCTCTAGTTCCTTTAGGTGTAAGTTTAGAATGTTTATTTGAGATTTTTCTTGTTTCTTGAGGTAGGCTTTTATAGCTAAAATTCCCTCTTAGAACTGTTTTTGCTGCTTGCCATAGGGTTTGGATGGTCGTGTCTTCATTGTTGTTTGTCTCTAGGTATTTTTTGATTTCCTCTTTGATTTCTTCAGTGATCTCTTGGTTATTTAGTAATGTAGTGTTTAGCCTCCATGTGTTTGTGTTTTTTACGTTTTTTCCCCTGTAATTCATTTCTAATCTCATAGCATTGTGGTCAGAAAAGATGCTTGATATGTCTTCAGTTTTCTAAAATTTACTGAGGCTTGATTTGTGACCCAAGATGTGATCTATCCTGGAGACTGTTCCGTTCGCACTTGAGAAGAAAGTGTAATCTGTTGTTTTTGGATGGAATGTCCTATAAATATCAATTAAATCTATTTGGTCTATTGTGTCTTTTAAAGCTTCTGTTTCTGTATTTATTTTCATTTTGGATGATCTGTCCATTGGTGTAAGTGAGGTGTTAAAGTCCCCCACTATTATTGTGTTACTGTCAATTTCCTCTTTTATAGCTGTTAGCATTTGCCTTACGTATTGAGGTGCTCCTATGTTGGGTGCATGTATATTTATAATTGTTATATCTTCTTCTTGGATTGATCCCCTGATCATTATGTAGTGTCTTTCCTTGTCTCTTGTAACATTCTTTATTTTAAAGTCTATATTATCTGATATGAGTATTGCTACTCCAGCTTTCTTTTGATTTCCATTTGCATGAAATATCTTTTTCCATCCCCTCACTTTCAGTCTGTATGTGTCCCTAGGTCTGAACTGGATCTCTTGTAGACAACATATATATGGGTCTTGTTTTTGTATCCATTCAGCAAGCCTGTGTCTTTTGGTTGGAGCATTTAATCCATTCACGTTTAAGGTAATTATCGATATATATGTTCCTATGACCATTTTCTTAATTATTTTGGGTTTGTTTTTGTAGGTCCTTCTTTTTTTTTTTTTTTTACTTTGCAGTAAGCAGGCCTCTCACTGTTGTGGCCTCTTCCATTATGGAGCACAGGCTCCGGAGGTGCAGGCTCAGCAGTCATGGTTCACGGGCCCAGCCGCTCCACGGCATGTGGGATCTTCCCAGACCAGGGCACGAACCCGTGTCCCCTACATCAGCAGGTGGATTCTCAACCACTGCGCCACCAGGGAAGCCACTGTAGGTCCTTTTCTTCTCTTGTGTTTCCCACTTAGAGAAGTTCCTTTAGCATTTGTTGTATAGCTGGTTTGGCGGTGCTGAATTCTCTTAGCTTTTGCTTGTCTGTAAAGCTTTTGATTTCTCCATCAAATCTGAATGAGATCCTTGCCGAGTAGAGTAATCTTGGTTGTATGTTCTTCCCTTTCATCACTTGAAGTATATCATGCCACTACCTTCTGGTTTGTAGACTTTCTGCTGAGAAATCAGCTGTTAACCTTATGGGAGTTCCCTTGTATGTTATTTGTCATTTTTCCCTTGCTGCTTTTAATAATTTTTCTTTGTCTTTAATTTTTGCCAATTTGATTACTATGTGTCTTGGTGTGTTTTTCCTTGGGTTTATCCTGTATGGGACTCTCTGCGCTTCCTGGACTTGGGTGGCTATCTCCTTTCCCATGTTAGGGAAGTTTTTGACTATAATCTCTTCAAATATTTTCTTGGGTCCTTTCTCTCTTTCTTCTTCTGGGACCCCTATAATGTGAATGTTCTTGTGTTTAATGTTGTCCCAGAGGTCACTTAGGCTGTCTTCATTTCTTTTCATTCTTTTTTCTTTATTCTGTTCCACCACAGTGAATTCCACCATTCTGTCTTCCAGGTCACTTATCTGTTCTTCTGCCTCAGTTATTCTGCTATTGATTCCTTCTAGTGTAGTTTTCATGTCAGTTATTGTATTGTTCATCTCTGTTTGTTTGTTCTTTAATTCTTTTAGGTCTTTGTTAAACATTTCTTGCATCTTCTCGATCTTTGCCTCCATTCTTTTTCCGAGGTCCTGGATCCTCTTCACTATCATTATTCTGAATTATTTTTCTGGTCGGTTGCCTAACTCCATTTCATTTAGTTGCTTTTCTGGGGTTTTATCTTGTTCCTTCATCTGGTACATACCCCTCTGCCTTTTCATCTTGTCTATCTTTCTGTGAATGTGGGTTTTGTTCCACAGGCAGCAGGATTGTAGTTCTTCTTGCTTCTTCTGTCTGTCCTCTCAAGAGTATGGTTTTCATCCTAACCATAAATATATCCAGCCAGAATTGTGACAAAGGTTTCAGGCAAATCTCCAGATCAAGTCCCAATGAAGTTTCTGTTTTTCATCTCTCCTATATCAATGAATAAGTGAATTGTATAACTATCACTCCTCGAATCCTTGGTTTTTTAAATCACTTTCCCTCCCTCCCTCCTTTCTACCCTCCCTAACTCCCTTCTTCCTTTTCATCTTATCTATATGTAATTAGTTGCTATGTGATGTGGATTCTCACCCACACTACATTCCCTATTTCATTCAAGTCTCTTTTTTTTCTATTTATACTATTATCACCTCCATAATCCAGACATCAGACACTTCTCTCTTTTAAATTTGTGGATGAGAGAATGAGAATAATCCTGCACCTTCAATAGCATCAGCAGTCAGACAGAAAACATTCAGTAAATTCACCATTCATCTTGTTGTTTCTTAGAGAAAACCATTTTCGAATAATGTGAAACTCTAATAGAAGAAAGAACTAGAAGAAAGAGCCTATCATATCCATACAAAGATCATGCATGCACAAAAACTTAGACAAAAATCATGTGAATAAGTACACTCACATTTGCAATGTGAATATAAGCAGCGTATTTTTAAGCTACATTTAGTTTGCTCTCACTATGTGCCAAAACACCATTTTGAGTACTTTACACATATTAGCCCATTTGATTTTCCAAACTACCCATGAGATAAGTGCCAATATTATACCCATTTACAATTAAGAATAATAATGCACAAAGAGCTTGATCTAGGAACTTGTAAGTGGTAGAGGATAGATTGCAATTCAGTGGAGACTAGACTCTTTACTATAAAATTATAATTCCAATCTAGAAATGTGAATTATTTTTGGAAGAAAATTATTACTTATTATGACCAATATATTTTTATTCATTCATCATATATTCATACTTTTCCCTCAGAACCTAGTCTGTGACAGGCAGTGTATAGCCTGGGGATCCATCAGTGATAAATAGATATGTCTTTTCCCTCATGAAGCTGGCTGATGTATTAAATGCAAGATGAAGGGAATAAGGAAAAAGGAAATGCAGGATGATTCTTAGAACTTTTGTTTGAGCAAGTGGGTAGATTGTGACACTTTTTACAGGGAATGGGGGACCAGAGGCTTGTCCAGACCCATTTTCAAAGTATAATTAATTGACAAGACCAGGAATTTTCATTGTTGCTGCTGCTTTTTGGTTTGTTAGTTTGTTTTTATCAGGAGGCACATAATGTATGGAATTTCTCTTTTACCTGTACTAGTATCTGCTTGTCGTTCAATGCTGAGATCCATCAGAGGCAGGAAAGAGCTTATGGTCAAATTCTATATATTTCATTTTCATTTTCTTGCTGAATACTTTTATAAAAAGAAATCATCAACTCTTTGCTTACACAGTTTTTAATTGATACAAGAAAGAGAATAAACATTTGATTATTTTCCTTAATTTGCCATCTTTCAAGATGATTGTATATAGGAACAGGCATGTGTGTGTGTGTATATAGACATATTCATGAATTTAGATACATTTGATGAGTTTCAATCCACAGCAAACCTTATACTTTTCAAAGCTCAAATTTCTCACCTTTGGCCATTGTGAGCTTCTTCAGGTTGATACCTGAATCCTTTGGAAATGTTTTATATATATATATAAAAAAAGAAATGCTCAGCTGTAGTACTTTTAATTCAAATTCAGGACTATGAAGTTGTACTTAAAGCCTTCTGTCTTACCTTTGCTCTTCTTTTCCTTTCTTCAACACAGAGAATCCTCATTTTCCAAGACACAGGGAATGATAAATATATTTATTTTTAATTATTTATTTTTAATCAGAAATCATAAACACAGTGGTCTCAGAATAATATTATACAAACATCCATGGTACCAATATTCTTAAAATAAGCAATATAATTGATAAAATAGTAACTTTTTCTGCATTTGCTCTCCCCAATCTCCACCTCCACATTTATGCAGTGACACATGTATTGTCATGGGATATAGCGATTATTCATTATACTCTCTTTCTTTTGTTATTATATAGTCTTAGTTCTAGCAGTAACCATATATCTAATTCTCACTCTCAGTCCTTATGTCAATGTGTCTATTCATTTTGTGGTCTGATGTCCTTTCTCTAGTACATTCTTCAGGAATGGTGCACTAGAAAAATATTTCCCAAGTGCTTACATGCTGATAATAACTTGTCTCCACCCTTTATCATTGACAGTTACTTTTACCTTTTACTCAGTGTAAACTCTCTGGACACTTTCTACCTTTAAACATCTTAAATATTGTTCTCTGTTTTCTTGACGTAAATGCATAGTTCTTAAAAAATATATGAGGATAAGCCATAAAAGAGAAAAAAATAATGCCATTTGCAGTGACATGGATAGACCTAGAAATTATCATACTGAGTGAAGTAAGTCAGACAGAGAAAGACAAATATTATGTTATATCACTTATATGTGGGACCTATTTACGAAACAGCCATAGAGTCACAGATGTAGAAAACAAACATTGTTACCAGGAGGGGAAGAGGGAGGGAGGGATACCTTGGGAGATTGGGATTAACATATACATACTACTATATATAAAATAGATAGCTAGTAAGAACCTAGTGTATAGCACAGGGAACTCTACTAAAAAAGAGTGGATATATGTATATGTATAATTGATTCACTTTGCTGTACAGCAGAAACCAACATAACATTGTAAATCAACTATACTCCAAAAAATTAATTTAAAAAAATATGAGGATAATCTAATTTTCTTTTTCTTGCAAATTCTTGCTCATTTTGCCTAAACGCGTTTTATTTTTCTAAATATATTGATAATTTTAAAGAATATATCTTGATTTTATTTTTTTCTGAGTAAATATTTTTAGACACACAATATGCCCTTTCTTTTGTGTGTGTGCCCTTTCAATATATTGTTTGAAGCAGCTTTTAAAATTTTCTTGATGGTTACGTTGCATTTTAGCTTTGCTCTGTATTGCTATATTATTTTGGTTTTCTTCTTTGAGGCCTCCTATTATCTATATGCAATTTATTCCTTGCCTTTATTAAGTATTTGCTACTTTCTCTCAAGACTTTTATCTCGTCCTTCACTATTTTTAAATTTTAAAAGTTTATTCTCCATCACTTTCTATTCCTTTCAAGGCATTATCTCTTATGATTTTTCATTACTGGATTTTTTTATATTACTCTTCATAAAAAAATATTTTTCTTTATTCTTTCATTATTTACTTCATTTTTTAATATTTCTGATTTATGTGGTTTTTCAGATCTTGTACAACTTTCTAAAAATATATATTTAGTTGCTTTGAAATGGTAGATTATTATAAAACTAGACCCTGTCTTATCCACTCACAAAAGAATTAAAACTAAATAGACTGACTTTAATATAAGACCTGAAACCATGAAACTCCTAGAAGAAAGCATAGGAAAAATGCTTCTTGGTATGAGTCCTAGCAATAATTTTGGATATGACACCTGAAGCACAGCAACAAATCAAAACTACACAAGTGGGACTACATCAACATAAAAAGCTCTGGACAGCAAAGGAAACAATAAACAAAGTGAAAAGCCAACCTATGAAATAGGACAAAAATATTCACAAACCATATATCTGATAATGGGTTGATATAAAATCTCTCTTTAGAAATATGGCATCTGAATAAAGGCATTAATGGGACAAGAGAGAGAGGCCTGAGTATACACTCACTCATTCACTCACTTATCAAAGATTTTAAACAGTTCTAATTTTTGTCACATCTCTGCTAAGCACTGAAATATGAGTGCTTAAAATATGAGTGAAAGTGTTACTCTCCCAGAGAGAGTCAGAATAACTAATATATTTTCATTGTTTTAGTCATCAATTACATAAATGTTCTACCAGTATTAATTGAATGAAGATCATCTTCCAAAAGGAGTATAAAAAAACACATAATTTCAACAAAAAATTCGAGAAAGAACTGCATTTATTAAAAATCTCAATATCACCAAGAAGGAATTCACTTCTTATAACGTTTTCTATTTTACCTCATAGTATCTGATCACTTTCAAATTCTTATTGTGTGTTTTTTAAAGAGTTGTTATGGAGTTTGAGTACAGAGATTCATTCTTATCTAGATGTAGTGAGATTTTTTCTTATTGATTTTTTAAATTATTTTCTTCCCCTCTAAGATGGAAGTTGCCTTAACAATCCTTCTGAGGCTTACAAAAGAGAACCAGCACAAGCAGAGAGAGGTTGGTTGTTCTCTTCCTAAGAAACAGGAATTTTGTAATGAGGGCACATAACAGAATCTCCCTGAGGGCAGAAGAAGAGTTTAGATTTCCAACGCTGCATGGGAAATGATTCACTAATTAGTAGTCCTAAATGTTAGGGGAAGAGAAATGGAGAAATAAAAGCCACTTATATGGTATTTTGTGTGTCATGAAAGTGTTGTATGAAACTTCGTTTCTTCATGGAAAATACCATTCTGTAAAAACCTGGTCCTATAAACTGTTAAGTGGGTTCCTACACCTGCAGACTGATTAAAACCCAGAAGGTAAAGCTAAAATAAACAAATGCCACCTTCTGCTGGAACAGGTGTTTGTGTCCGCATTTAGAAACCAAACTAAATGAGAGGATGCAGAGGGGTTAGAAGAGATCATTGCCTGGATTACCAGGATCCTGGCATTCTGTAATGCATTGCTGTTTGTACTTGAACTTAATACTGGGGATTTTGATTTGCCAGGTTAGTTGATGATGCCTTGAGGATTAAACTTCAATATAATTAAGAAAGCCTCTATCTTCTCCTGGTAAGATTCCCACACTCAGTGCTGGCATTTTTTCCCCTTGTTTTTATTGTTGACCTCTCTCTTCACCCTGCACTACTTAGAAATCAATTACAGGGCACAAATTAAGAAGAGTTCCTTTCACCTCCTCACAGCAAATGAAAAGACACTACATGCAGGATAAATTAAAAAACAGAATATATTGGATAGCATGCTATGAAATTTAATGAGTACCTTTTAAATATCATTGTGTTATGTGATATTGGGTTCTTTTCTCCTCTCACTTTTTTTTCCTCTATTTCATTCCTCACCACTTTTCTAACACACTTGCCATTTGCTGAAAGCAGAAAAAAAAATGTTACTCTCATTGTTTTAAAGACTTTGTGTCTCTTCTTTTCTCCTTAAATAATATAAATGCATGAAAGTCATTTTAGAGTGGTTTTGAGAAAGTGTAATTGGCATATTCAAGAAATCTTGGGGGCAAATAATTTCCCAAACATATTTTCAATAGTTGCTTCTTTAGGATGAATCTAAGTTATTTTATAGATATTGTTGTAAGATCATATAAATAAGTAAATAGGATATTGTTTTAACTATTTCAAAGTGCTTTATGAATACAAAAGGAAGTTGAAATAGAAGTGCTGTTTGAAGCCCATTGGGAATAGACACCACATTAAGTTGCAAGACATCTGCCAAGGACTTGCAAAAGAAGGTAGAAGGGTGGTTTTGTGACCCTTAAAACCTTCTGGCAGGAAGTAGGGATTAAGAAAAAAGAGCTTTTAGGACACTACTTGATAGCTGATTATTTACACCATTAAGTTTTGGAATCTCAGTGGCAGTATGTGCAACTCCAACCTAGAAAATAGGAAGAACAAAACGTAGCTGTTGACTGCTTCGACAGCAAAGCAAAGGAGAAGTGGCTGCCTTGAGCAACTTGTGAGCCCAAATTTTCTCAGGGAAGACAGTGTGAAGTGTTTACCTTTGACCAGATTTGGACCATGATCAACAAACATAAGCAATAACAATTCTCGGACCTGTAGATTCATGGAGGGATGTTTTAGTTACAGTAATGCTAGATTGTTGTTGTAAAATAAAATTTTATTTCTGCTCATATTAAGTCCAGGCAGGTAGAAAGAAGGCTTTCTTCCTTGTAATCATTTTGGAATTCAAGGCCCCGCTATTTCATGGCCACTTTAGACTTTTAGACTCTTTCACCCCTTTCAGCTTGGTGCTGGAAAGGCACATCTTCTTATCCACTTTGATCCAGAAGTGATATATATTGGGTCTTTTCAGATCACGAGGCCCACATAGATGCAAAAGGAATGCCCCAAAATGTAGCCCCTGGCTAAGACACCACTGCAGTTCTACAGTATGAAAGAGGAGTATGCCTCTTTTGTGGTTAGCTATCAATTTCCTCAATAAGGAAGCATAAACTAGTATAAGGAATTTTAGATGCCTCAGTGCTGATGAAGATGTAAAGAGTCATAGAAAAGAGGAGGGCCTCAGGCTTCTTAATGGTATGGATGTATGAAGTGACCTACAAGTGGGCATATGAGTGAATTTCCAAGGAATTCAATACAGCACCATTAAAAGAAAGTGTCAGCATTAAAGGTTTTCAGCAGCCAACGTAAACATTTAGTTTAGTGTTGGTCCAATTCCTTCCATGTTCCCTAAACTCTCTTCCTTTTCTACTCCCTTCACCCTCAATCCTAGACCCTACACTGTTGGAGTCAAAAAGGAAAAAGAAAAAAAAGCTGATAACAAAATGTACAATAGAAATAAATAAAAGTGGAGAGAGAAAAGGGGCTACACCCCTCCTCTCTCATTGTAATCCTAAAGCATTCTCAATAGAGATATTGAGAGTAGCATGCAATAGAGTTTAAGATTGTATCTTATCTTAATATATACTGGATTAGATATTAATTACTACCCAGAGAAGTTTTGATTACTTGAAAGTAAGAAAAAAAAAACAAGAAAACACTAACCTTTCATTTCAATCAGTAACATGGGAAAACCCTGCTCCAGAGAATGAATTTAAAGGAACAGTGAAAAAAATATAGTCAATTTATGATTACATCCCATGAATTGTGCTTTAATCAGAGATTGGGATAAATAAGAGGTGTTGTGTTGACTATATGAGAGAAAGCCTTTCACAGGTATGAAGTTAAATGTTGTAGTTGATCAGTGTTCTTGTTAGATGTGAACTGATTTCCATACCTATAGTATTTATTAATTATATATAATTATATTTAATACACTTTTCTTCCTTAGTGTACAAAATGAGCATTATTTACTCTTTGGTGATTTATGATTTGGAGGGTTTCAGAATCATTTTAAAGTAATATAATTAAAAAAGAAATAGGACATATTAGAAAAATTCACTCTCTTCTTAAGCCTTTCCTAACACTTTTCTTCCTCTTTTCCAAGTAGAATTGATCCATCTTTCTTGCCTTTTACTCTGTAACTTGTGCGTATCTGTCCTTCCTGTTGGACTTGAGCATTTAGAAGACAGTGACCTCTGGGTATGGAAAAAAGGGAACCCTCTTGCACTGTTGGTGGTAATGTAAATTGGTACAGCCACTATGGAGAACAGTATGGAGGTTTCTTAAAAACTAAAACTAGAACCACCATATGACCCAGCAATCCTACTCCTGGGCATATATTCATAGAAAACCATAATTACAAAATTTACATGCACCTCAATGTTCATTGTAGCACTATTTACAATAGCCAGGACATGGAAGCAATCTAAATGTCCATCAACAGAGGAATGGATAAAGAAGTGGCACATATATACAATGGAATATTATTCAGCCATAGAAAGAAACAAAATTGAGTTATTTGTAGTGAGGTGGATGGACCTAGAGACTGTCATACAGAGTGAAGTAAGTCAGAAAGAGAAAAATAAATACTGTATAATTACACATATAAATGGAATCTAAAAAAAAAACATGTTTCTGAAGAACCTAGGGGCAGGACAGGAATAAAGACGCAGATATAGAGAATGGACTTGAGGACACGGGAAGGGGGAAGAGTAAGCTGAGACGAAGTGAGAGAGTGGCATGGACATATATACACTACCAAATGTAAAATAGGTAGCTAGTGGGAAGTAGCCGCATAGCACAGGGAGATCAGCTCGGTGTTTGTGACTACCTAGAGGGGTGGGATAGGGAGGGTGGGAAGGAGACTCAAGAGGGAGGAGATATGGTGATATATGTACATGTATAATTGATTCACTTTGTTATAAAGCAGAAGCTAGCACACCATTGTAAAGCAATTATACTCCAGTAGAGATGTTAGAAAAAAAAAATGAATGAAATTGAGTTATTGGTAATGAGATGGATGGACCTAGAGTCTGTCATACAGAGTGAAGTAAGTCAGAGAAAAACAAATGCTGTATGCTAATATACGTATATGGAATCAAAAAAACGGTACTCATGAACCTAGTGGCAGGGCAGGAATAAAGACGCAGGTGTAGAGAACAGACTTGAGGACACAGAGAAGGAAGGGGAAGCTAGGCCGACGTGAGAAAGTAACACTGACATATATACACTACCAAATGTAAAATGAGTAGCTAGTGGGAAGCTGCTGCATAGTACAGGAGATCAGCTCGATGCTTTGTGACCACCTAGAGGCATGGGATAGGGAGGGTGGGAAGGAGGTTCACGGAGGAAGGGATATGGGGATATATGTATACATACAGATAATTCACTTTGTTGTATAGCAGTAACTAACACAACATTGTAAAGCAATTATACTCCAATAAAGATATTTTAAAAAAAGGAAGAAGACAGTGACCTTTGAATTTCCTTTATTGTCAAAAATATCTGATATGTAGGTGGTCTGGTAAATAGAAAGACTCACTGATTTGAAAAAGAGGCTGAAAGTTGAGGTTTTATAATAAATTCCTGAAATTATCTTTTTTTTCTTTTAATGAATTACTATTCTGTCTTAAAAGTGGAACACAGAAAAAAAATCAGTTAATTGAGGCTTTTGGATGTTAAGTTCCTATTAATCAAAGTTTTAATGAATATAGACATAGAAGACAGATAAAGACTTTGACAAGATGCCTCTCTCGATACCATAATGAAGGTTAATATGTAAAAAGTCCCTATAGTAGAGACCCTGTGGGAGATATAGCTCATAAGTGTTCCCTACATAATCAGAATTCTGTGTTTCTTTCTCTTTTACATGATAATTTCAAAGTGATACTGAGCTGAACAACCTAAGGAAAGGATTAGTCCAAGAAGGAATGATATTTCCAATAGGGTATGTACCCTTGGAAAAAAGTTATCACACTTCAAGCTTGGTAGGGGTTAGGCTCCATGCTCAGAAGAATTTCCTGGGTATACTTAACCTCTTCCAATTTGTAAAATCTGTGTTGTCATTTACCTTCAAAGTCAAGTTATAAAGGCTTTTATATCCAAATTGAGAAGAGAGGCTCTTTTAATAAATTATTTTGTTATTAAGCCACACATGTCTTTTTGTTAAATTTTAAATTAAATTTATTTAAGATTTCTGATACTTTACAAAGAAGTCAGCATGAAAGAAACTCTAAACTTAATCTGTTGCCATTGTCAACCTAATTGATTATCTTAGGGAAGCAGGTTGTATAGGAATGACAAAGTATGATTTGAAAGAAGTATATTATCAAGGTGTTAAGTTAACTATGAAATAATTGTAGAGCTTTTAAATATTCAGAGTCCTTCTGTTAAATGTGAAAAGAAAGTAAATGCAATATGCTCAATATTTTTTCATATTTTCCTTTGTCTTTGGAGGTCACCAAAATTATTCCTATTTGCCAATTTTCTTCCTATTAGGTAGCACATCAGAGTAACTGCCTTGTTGAATTTCTTTGATGCTAGACATTTATGACATGCTGGACTTTTAGTGCTGGAGGCTGTTTCTAGCACATTCTCTAATTATGCTTAAATAGGAGCTGGCTCTTGTATAAAACAGCAAATCTGGATTTTTAGAGCAGAACAGTTAAAACTGCATTGATGCAAATCCAAGAAGAGTGAGGTTAAACTTGGAAGCCAGTTTAGCCAAGTACAACATTTCAAGAGAGAAACAATTAATTCTTCCATATTTTCCAGGGGGCATATTTCAGTGCTTCCGTATTTTGGCCCCCCTTAAATACTTCTTTCCTTTAACATGTGTGTAACTCATCACTGACCAGTACCTTTCAAGTAGACAACCTCAGCAATTTAAACGCAGACACGTTGGGCTTTGCTGTTCTTGTTCAGTGATTGTAAGACACACAATTTGCCATTTGCCATCATTCTCTCTACAACCAATACCAAAAACCAGGTTTGTCTGTGACTCCCTATACTATTTTTTTTTCTGAATCTAAATATATATTACTAAATGACTGACAGAACACTCCTATCATGAAAATAACATCAAAGAGAGAAAAGAGACAGGGACTTTGGTTTAAATTTGTTCCCCAACTCATGGCATGCATTTAAGCAATTCTCTTAAACTTTGAGTCTTAGTTTTACTATTCATAAAACAAGAACTTAGGTCGAATTATTTCTTTTTCCCCCAAACTGGCCAACTGTTCGATGATATGATGTTTATTTAATTACCATAGCTTTCTGTTTATTTTCTTTCGTTGAAATATTAACCTTATACAGTAAGCATGTCCAAATCTTCAGTGTACAATTCAAGGAATTTTTAAATATGCATGGACCACTCAGATCAAAGTATAGATTTCCAGCCCCAGTGGTCTCCCTGGTTTAGTCACTGAGTCCATATTCCTCACTACTATCTTCACTTCTGACACCACTGCTTAGTTTTTCCTGCTTTTGAACTTGATGTAAATAGAATCATTCAATATGTGCTTTTATTGGTGCTTGGCTTCTATTGTTCAACAATATGTCTTTGAAAGTCTTCCACACTCTGATGAGTAGCGATAGCTTGTTCTTTTTCATTGTGGTGTCATATCCCATTGTGTGCGTATACCATTTGAGTTGTTTTAAGTTTTTGGCTACCAAAAATAAGGCAGCTGGTAACATTTTTGAGCGTGTCTTTCATAAAATAAACAATTATTTTGAGGGAGGAGATATATAACCAGAAACAGAATTACTGAATCATAGGTTGATCATATGTTCAACTTTTGTAATACTTCTTTATACCCATTCTGTTATTTACCTTAGATTTTTCTTTAAATTATTGTTTTCAAATTTTAGCAAACTTATGGTTGTATAATGGTGTACTACTATGTTTTTTTAAAGATTTTAACATTTTTACTTAAAAATATATTTAATACCTCTGAAACAGTAGGTTTGATGTGGTACTTTTTTTAACTTACATTAAGATAGATCTAAAATTATCACACTGCAAAATATCCGTCTATGTAGAACTTTAAATACTCTCATGTTAACCACATTTGTTCTAGATGATCTATTCCTAGGTCACTTCTCTGAGAAATTTTCACTCTAAAAAAGAAGATTTCTACTATATAATCAGCATTTTTAATAAAATCAAACGTATAAGTAGTCATGATTTCACAACTAAAGAAAGTTTGAAAAAAGAAAACATTTCTAAAATATATATATCCAATACTATCAGGAGTTACTATGAGAAAGCTAGTTTTGAGATATCTATGATTACAACATAACTCTTGTGTCAGGTTTTTGGTCTAGTATTAGCTAAAGACTCGGTCAGTCATATATGATTCCATGGCTACAGCTGATTGCAGGACAGGTGGTTACAGATCTGGGATTCTTAATATCCATGGAGAGGGTGGACTCAAACTCCAGAAGCCAGGAGGCCACAGTTAACAACCATCAAGATAGGGGGTCAGCTAAGGGGGTTTGACACACAGGGGATTGAGGAGATGTCATTCCATTCCTAGGGACAAAATAGACCATTAATAAATGTGTTGTTTAACATCTATATAGAGAGAGAGAGAATAAAAAGGAAAAGGCAGGAATGCAAGATCAGGAAACAGTCATGCCACCTCCCAAAAATTGTCACAATCTCTTTCTAAGTTTCCAGATCTGATTCAATGTTGTGATACAGAATCCTATCATTGAATAGTCTCCAGGCCTGTAATAGGAAGGGTCCTGTCATAGGTCCTTCTACAAAGGGAACTATGGCCATTTACTCTGGTAATTATACACTATGGAAAAGGGAATACCCTTACATTTTGAAGGCTATTGGGCACAAAGTCTCATCCTAGAGACTCAAAGCATCTCTTCAGCCCTTCATTAGAGTGGAAGCTTAAGCGATCTAAGTAATACATGAGGCTCTAGCTAAAGTCTGGTTCATAGTGTACCCACTGGATCCATGGACTCACCCACTGGCCATTTTCCCAATCCCTGAGTGCATAATTGGAATTGATGTGCTTGGATAATTCCCACGCTGAGTCTCTGACTTGTAGCTAAGAATTATCTTCCCAAAGAAGGTCAAGGAGAGGTTTAAGAACTTGTCGCTTCTCCCATACCACAATAGTATATCCAAAACCATATTTCATTTTAGAAGGTGGGAATAGCAGAGATTAGTGTCACCATTAAAGAACTAAAGATACCTCGGTGATGGCCCCTATTGTATTTCCATTTACTTTGCCTGTGTGGCCTCTGTAGACACTGGCTGGGTCCCAGAGAGTGATGGTAGATGACTAAAGGCTCAACCAAGTAGTGGTCCCAACCACAACTGCTGTGGTAGATGAGATGTCAGTGCTAGAATACATTAATAAGGTTTCAGGAACATGATAGGTGGCCATTGAATTGTTAAATATGTTTTGAACTTCAGTTACAATAGGGGATCAGAAATAGGTTGCACTCCTGTGAGATAGACAATATTTATTTATCGTTTTACTTCAGGGCTATTAACTCTCCTGCTCTCTTTTATAATAGAGTCTGAAGAGATCTGGATTTCCTATAAACCCCCAGAGACCACTACACTGATCCATCATGTCAGTGAATTTATTTGGATTGAGCAGGACAAGAAAAAGATGGCTAGTGTGCAAGCGGTCTTCATAGGACACATGTGTTTCAGAGAATGAGGGATTAACTCTACAAAGATTCACGGATGTGTCTGTTCAGCAACCAATGACATTTGTGGGGGTCCTTTGGTCAGGTATTTCCTCCAAAGTAAAAGACAAATTGCTGCATAATGCATGCCCGAACACCAACAAGCAAGCATAGGCCTTTATTGATTCTGGAGGAATCACATTCCACTTCTACTCATACCATTCAGGTCAAATACCTGGTGACATAAAATCTTGCTGGCCTTGAGGGGCTCTATATCAGGAAAGGGCTCTGCAGTAGGTCCAGGCTGTGGTGCAAACAGCTCTGGGTCATACCAGCCTACAGATCCTTTGAATCGGGAAGTATCTAAAGTATGAATAGTTGATGCATGACCAAATGGGAAAATCACAGCAGCAGCCTTATAGAATGCTGAAATGACCTCCTTAAAGGCATGGCTAAAGTAATAGTCAGAGGTAACACTGAGAAAGAATGGTATCTCATCCCTCAGAATGGAGTGTATGCACTCAGTCATAGATCTCTGTATGACTCTGTGTCCTCAAAAGAAAGAATACATACAAATGAAGGGGTGGAAGCAAGTGTGATCATATTACTGTCACTCCTAAAGGCATATTGGAGAAGTTTTTACTTCCTTTCCCCAGAAATCTGGGCTCTGCAAAGTTGTAGGCTCTGGTCCCCAAGAGTGGTGCATGCTTGGCAGGGGACAGGATAATGTCTCCTTTGATATACTAGATGTTGAGACTGCCATGACATTTTGGATTCCTTGTGACTAGGAACCAGGAGGTGAGCAGTGCAGTCACCATCCTAGAAGTGGTCATTAATAATACAGAGCAGCAAGACAATTCAGGGCTGTATTAATACAGTGGGGCAGTGAGGAATATCTGTGTAATACGGGTGAACCTCTTGGTGCCTCCATACTCCCTTACCGTATTGTAAATGTGAACAAACCCATGTGACAAACCTGGTCTAAGAAGGTGCTATGGACTGAATGTTTGTTCCATTCCACTCCCCACAACTTCATATGTTGAAGCCTTAATCCTCAAGGTGATAGTGTTAAGAGGTAGGGCCTTTGAGAGGTAAATAATCATTAGGGGAGCACCCTCATGAATGGGATTAGTGCCTTTATAAGAAGACACAGGAGAAGGATGATCTTTCTTTCTCTCTCCATGTGAGCACATAGGAAGAAGGCTGTCATCTGTAAACCAGGAAGAGAATTCTTACCAGAACCTGGCTACACTGGCACTCTGATCTTGGACTTCCATTCTCCAGAGCTGTGAGAAAATAATGGTTTATTTTAAGCCACTCATCTTATGATATCTTGTTACAATGGCCCAAACAAACTAAGACAGAAAGTTATGATTATCAAGTGTTAAGAACACTCAGTAAAGAAATGTTATAACACCAAATTGACCACTGAGACTGGGGAGATGATAGACAAAGGGAAGGAATTTTGAGTGGATATTGTAGGAGGGAGTTGATAAGCACCTGTTGTGATACAAACATCAACTACAGCAATGGATCAGTATTTGGTCCCACTAATGTCTCAAATTTCACCTTAAGAAGAAAAGCCCATGGAAACTTTGGAGGAGCTGGCCATGAAAATGCCCCTCTCAGATCTCTTACAGCAACAAGGAAGGGGAAGTGTTGCTATGAAATTAATTTCAGCTGCTGACTCTGAAATCCATCACCAAGATTGCACCAAAACCACAATTTCCCTTAGCTGCTTCAAATTATCAACCAAGCACAGTAGGGATATGAATGAAGGCTTTTTCTGAGAGCCCCCAGATTTTTCTGACCAACAGCTTAGGATCAAGAACACTGACAGCCTTGCCAAAACTTTTTTTGAATTGCACGGCATTCGAAGACCTCCCTTTCTTCCTTTTTCCCTTTCTTCGTAAGAGGCAGACCATCATCATGGTCAGAAGGTTCTCCCACCCTTCTCTGGAGCCCTCCTCATCTTTCCCTCCATAAACCTCTTATGTATCTAACCTCATCTTGGAGTCAGCTTCTTGAAGGTTACAGACTAATTTATAGGTGTTTTCAAGCACACCCTCACTCATTATACATAATCTTTTGGAAAACTTCATATCCATCATTACGTACCAGTTTATTGGCATTAATTTTTTGGATGTGTTTTTGTGTTTTAGACATACAGTAATAAAGATCAAATAGCAGATCCTAAATCAGCCTAAGTATAAAGGAGAGAAGAGGAGAGAGTGGGTATAAAACAAGAGATGAACTAATTTTCTTTCCTTTTTAACTATTACAGGCTAAACTATTGGCAGGATATTGCAATTTTAACAAGAATAATATTTTTCTTTTAAAATTTTGTTTAGTAATTCCACATTATCTAAGTCAATGATTTTCTTTTTTTAAATGATAGGTAAAAATGAATGTAAAATGATTTATTTTGTGAGATACCTACCTGTCTTTATTTAGTTTGTCAAAAAATAATAGCATTCACCTACCTTTGAATATTTATATGTTTGTCCAGTGCTTGAGATAATTTGTATTTTTTCTTTTGTTATCACTTTGACTCAGAGTCAATATTTTCAAGGCAGTTGATTTGGTTTTGAGGGTTAGCCTTTTGTCACAGGACAAAACCAAGGCTGCTTGTCACAAAGCAAGTGTATATGCATACACACTTAGGGTATATACACATATACTTAGGATCTGGTACTTAGATAGATAAATAGATAGGTAGGTAGATAGATAGATAGATAGATGATAGTTAATGAACTCATATGTGGTTCCTGCTTTGAACATACTAACAATTCAGAGACTGTTATAGAGAGACTTGAAATTTGCCCAAGGTCACAAAACATTTTTTATGTCACTTCAGATTCACTGTTATTTTAATTGTAGACTTCTATTCATTGCCTAAGTTCAGCTACTTCTTGAGTCATTCCCACATTAAATTTATACTTTTTGATAAAGCAGTTAAAGACTGAAGAAGGCCATCTCCCAAATAAAAGTAGGTATCCAGGCCCCACTTTTTTTTCAACACTCCACAGAAAATTATCTTGGTTTATAATCAATGTGGAGACAGCTTCCATCAGCTTCCTGCTTCTCGTACTCCTTTCCCAGAGAGGAAGAAAGATTGAGGAAAGAAACAGCATGTGTAGCCTAGTCCTTGGAGCATTTGTCCTCAGGAAAAAGGTTTTTCTCTGGTCATTCAGAATGTAAATGTACCAGTAAAATCTGTCCTTGAAACAGAGGCTTTCAAAAGTCTAGCTGTGCTGGTCATGGCATGTGTTTGTGTGTCCAGCTGAACAAGTGTGTTTTAGATAATTCATTTGACTTCAGTGTTGAGACATGTCACCAAGTGAGGACTATCAGAAACAAAGATGACATATTTAACTGTCTGATTTCTGTACCTCTGTATCCAGTGGTTTTGGAGTTGAGGAAGAGAGAGGAGAATTACTATTGATAATTTTAAGTCCACTCTAAATGCCTGATAAAACAGCAGCCATGTTGTAATAAAGAGGAAATAAGAATGGGAACAAACAAAATAACAGTAAGGCTAGGAAAGGTGAAAGACAGAGGGAGCCTGGGTAACAGTTGGAACACTGAGTGGTTGTAACAAGGACAGTAATTGCCTCACTCTAAAGTTCACCTTTTATGATAAAAATAAACTTTCTTTAACTACTGTTAGGTTTCCTCTTTAAGTTGGAAGCAATTCTACAGCATAGCTGAATATAAAGTATATTCGGATTTGCAAGACAAATTTACATTTATTCATTTAATCACTCATTCACTCTTTCAAGAACTAGGAATATTATTCCACTTCACATATTTTAGTTTGTAATACACTTATTAATTTTGCATCTCTTTTTACCAGAAAGAAACTTTATTTTCTGCTGTATCCTAGTGCTTAGGACACTTTCTGCTATAAATAGGTGCTTAATAAATAATCACTGGGTAAATAAGTAATATATTATTAAGTTATCTGTCAGCAACGAGGTATATGAAGAAAATATGAAGAAGATATATGAAAACTCACAAATACAATTCAGGGTTATAGGAATGATATATTTTAGTTGTGGGTGAAAAGTATGAATATGGTACAATATTCTTCACAATCCACTGATCTGAAAATACTCCAATGTCATCCCTGTGGATACCAGACTATTATCTATTTTAATGACTTTTTGAAATATAATTGAAGTACAGAAGATATTTAAATTGTACAATTTGTTCAGTTTTGGAATATGTTTTAGCTTGTAAAATCATCACCATAATCAAAATAGCGAATATTTTCATTATCCCAAAAAATTTCTTTGTGCCCTTTTCTAATCCCATTCCTTCCTTCAGCTCTGTCTGCAGTTTATGACTAATCTGCTTTTGGTCATTCTAAAGTAGTTTGCATTTTCTCTAATTTTATATTAGTGGTTCATGTCGTATGTACTTCTCTTCAGTTCTCTTTTTTCTCTCAACATAATAATTTTAAGACTCATCATCTATGTTGTTGTGTATTAACGTTTTTTTTAATTGCTGAAAGTATTCCACTGTAAGAAATACTATAATTTGTGGACAATTGGATAGAATATACATGATAATTTGTGGACAGTTGGATCATTTCTAATTTTGAGCTATTGCAAATAAAGTTGTTATAAATATTTTTGTATAGTCTTTGTTTTGTATGGATAGATGCTTTTGTTTCTCTTGGCTAAATAGCTAGGAGTCCGTTGTCTCAGTCATACGATTGGGTATGTCCACATTTGGAGAGACTGCCAAATGTTTTGCAGTATGGTTGTACCATTTTACCTTCCCTTCAGCATTGTATAAGAGGTCCCATTGACTGAGAAAATATTTGAAGAGATTATAGTTGAAAACGTCCCTAATATGGGAAAAGAAATAGTTTATCAAGTCCAGGAAGCACAGAGTCCCATACAGGATAAATACAAGGAGAAACACACCAAGACACACATTAATAAAACTATCAAAAATTAAACACAAAGAAAAAATATTAAAAGCAGCAAAGGAAAAAAAAAAGAGGTCCCATTGCCCCACATCCTTGCCAGCACTTCATGTTTCCTATGTTTTTTAGCTATTTTAGCTATTTTTTAAAAAATATGTAGCAGTATCTACTGTGGTTTTAGTTGACATTTCCTTGGTAACTAATGATTTCGATCATTTGTTTTTCACATTCTCATTGTTTTTTGGATTCTTTAATGAAGAGTCTGGTAAAATTTTTAGAATGATAAACACAGATTTAAGGGTGGTGGTCCCCCTGAAGAGTATAAAGGAAAATGTGATGAGAAAAATACACATTGCGGCTTTTAAGTATCATTAGTGCTTTGTTTGGTAAGTTTGATGGTGGGTAAATTTTCTATTATTATTTGTGATTAAGTGTTTATTTAAAAGATGAAAGAAACTTGTTGCTAATGAGCATCTGGGAAATAGTCAAAGGTAACTTCTATACCTGATACCTAAAAGATGTTTTGATAGAATTTATACACAATGTGAGCTGGTGAATTCATGGACTTCAATCTAAAAATAAAGTTTCTAATTCTTAATATGATTAATTTCTTAATATAATTAATTTCTATCCAGTAAAGCTTTAATAAAAATCTTTTGAGTGTTTGAAAGGCACCTGTGTATATGGATATGCAGTCGTGTCAAAAATGTTCATGACTGCAATATATTCTGAGAATATATTGTACTATCTACATAGTTATACTGATGTGATAAGCAAAACAAAAATGACTGAAAATACAAAAGAGTTGTCCTTTTTTCTCTCCAAGTTAAAGGATTGGATTCTTGAGCCTCTTATGATGTATACTCTTGTGCATAAATCTTTGAAGTTGACCAGTAGAAAACTACGAAATCATGTTAATATCTATATTTCATGGAAATTAGATGAGTCAACCTGAATCCTTTAACACAGGGCAATTATAGGATTCTGAGGCACAAAGTTTTTCACATCTTAAAAGATTGGATCTTATGTGTGCTACTTTTGACATCTATGAGGCTTAAGTTAAAAAATGAATGCTGCAAGCAAATTCCTTGAATCTGAGTTTAAAAAAAAATCATGGTTATTTCAGAGCCTCTACTTTTAATGGAATGAAATTAACAACTGCCTTAATAGGTTAAACAAACAAACAAAATGATCCATGCTTTGATTAAAAGGAAAGAGAATAGAAGAGATGGGAAACAAAGATTGAGTTAACTCAGCTTATTTCATTGCAAAGTTCTGAGTCCCTGGTCAGAACTCTATCCCTACAGGCTCAGCCCTACTAGGACCCAATATCTGCTAGCATCTAGTAATGAATTTTCCCTGTTCCTGCCTTCAACAGTTCCTGCTCTATGGTCCCTATACTTGCCTTAGATATCTCACACATCCACAACTCTACTGTAAAAGTGTCTCTTGTGATGCCTCATATCTAAGCCAATAAATATTACATTAGGAATGAGGATCTACTTAAGACCTACATTTTCAAAGTCTACGTTTTCAAGAATATGCTCTTCAAGATGACTCAGTAAAATAGTGATTGCCAACTTTCAATAAGAAAGATAGAGTGTCTAGGTATAGTGACTTGAATACCAGATATTTGTAAATATTTTGTTGTGTGTTTTCTCCTCTGAGAGATTAATTTACAACCCAATGAATTGGGATGAAAAGCATTGTCTCTGTATGTGTACTTATATTGTTAACTCTCCAAAGTACAAAAATATTTTCTAATCTACTCTATATGGCAGAAATATAAATGTTGTCCCTTTTTTATCATTTAAAATAAGGTTTAAAAATAAAATTGCCTAGGACATTAGAAATAATTGTATGGGTATGAATTTTTTCCCTAAGTTATTATACTAAGGCATATTGGATAGGAAAACTGATTTTTATGTGAATAGAAATGAGAGGCAGTAACAATTTTAGAAACAATGTTTAAAAGGAAAAAAAGGCAAAAGTTATATTTCCTCAGTGTGCACAAAAATGTATAATATTCATAGAGAACAGAAATATAGAGTCAGCTAATACAGCACCCATGCTCACTGCACAAAGGAGAAAACTGACACTGTGTGGGGTTTAGTGATGGACCAAGGATCTCAGAAATCTTGAGAGTAGAACAAGAATTGGACCTCAGGTCCTCTGGCCCATAACTGTTGACATAATCCTCCTATAGAACCCTTCTGATTTACAGTACAAAAAGAAGAAAATTGAGAGAGAAGTAGGTAACAGGAATACAGAAATACCTGGTATCACCTTTTGCCTTTTTTTTTCCATTTAAACATTGTTTCTAAAATTGTTACTTCCTCTCATTTCTATTCACATAAAAATCAGTTTTCCTATCCAATATGCCTTAGTATAACTTAGGGAAAAAATTCATACCCATGCAATTATTTCTAATGTCCTAGGCAATTTTATTTTTAAACCTTATTTTAAATGATAAAAAGGGAAGGCATTTATATTTCTGCCATATAGAGTAGATTAGAAAATATTTTTATACTTTGGAGAGTTAACAATATAAGTACACATACAGAGACAATACTTCAAAATTAGGTATTATTTCACTGAAGCTTTGACAGCCCATGTCCTTAGTATTTTCATCTGTAATAAAACCTTTCTGAAGAGACAGTTGTTGGGGGAGGGGGTGGAAAGCATCTTAGAAATGTTATTCGACTTTCTACAATTATCTTTTTAAAAAGCAGCACTGTGTCTCAAGCAAGGGATTTTACAAATTACAATTTTTGCTTACTCTACTCTCATAGAACAACTTAAAGTTTTGACAGGTTCTCAAATTGCAATTACTGAAATAATTACAGGTATTCCCTGCTTTTCGAAAGTTCACTTCAAGGCACTTCACTTTTGCAAAAGATCTACATTAGAACTAAAATAGCATTCAGTGTTTGTTTTGCAGTGAGCCATTATAAAGGCAGTGTGCACCCCAAGCAGTGAGAATGACGCCTCCAGGCTCCTTCCCCAGGAACTACACTCAGCATCTCGGCATCAAGTCACCATAGCTTTGAACTGTATCTGTGAGCAGCTGTACTTTATCTAGATTTATTTGTGCATCCCTTAGCAAGATGTATCCTAGGTAATTGCTTTTTCCCTTTACACCATTTCGGCTTAGGAAGGGTTTCAAAGGAACACTCTACTTTCGAATAGTGAAGGGAAACTATTTGATCTAACAATAATTGTATTTTTGAGAAAACACATAAAAATTTGCCCCAACAATATTTGGGATAAAAAATAAATGTTTTAAGCAATTATTGTTTAAATTTTTATAAGTATGCTTATCAATATAGAGGTTCTCAATTCCTCAGTGTAGAATTTTCAATGTTCCAATTGTGACCTGGGAAGTCTAGTAAAAAAGCTATACTGCATATTGAAATCCATATGCTATCTATATGTTTCAGTATTATAATGACATATAATTATTTTTTACATTCATATATTATCAAATATATTTTCCTATGTAAACTATTTAATTTCTCCTTTTCTGCATCTTTCCCAAATTTACTGAAGAAATTCAATTGCACCTTCTTCCTTACTCTTATGAACCTGAACTTGACATTATTGTTCTATCAATTTACCATATTTACATATTTAATTCCTGCCTTCCCACCGAAGAAGTCAGCTGTCCTACATCTATAAAATGTCTTACTGTCATTTTATATCCTGGGTGAATATTTTCATTGTGATATCTGGTAAGGTTTAAATAAGTACTGAGTTCCAAGTTAGCAGAAGTAATTTGTGCTATTTACACATGCTTTCTATAGGTAAAACATAATCTTGCTCTAATAATTTTTCTCCTGTAAAATATATGTTTTAGACTGGGTTGCCATTGGCAAGCAGAGTTTGAGACAAGGGCTTTGTAGTCCTTTGAAACTTTGTAGGAGTTTCAAAGACAGAAGATGGAGATTGGGTACAGGAAAATAGATATGAGGGAAAGTCGATACTGTGGTATATACTCCAGTTAGTCAAATAGTAGGCAATTGAGACTCAGTCTTGCTGTATCTTTTGAGAAACTGTCTAGAACACACATAACAATGATCTATAGAGTCAGAGAAGAGGAGAGAGAACATCCTTTGGTCCTTGTCATCAATTGTTCAACGATTGCTATGTATTTCCTAACACTTCCAAGACACACATGATTGAATCCTGCACAGTTTATGGCAGGAGTCCAGGGAATTTAGGGAAAGATGTACAAAGCAGTGAGTCAAGGTGCTGTCAGTGACAACTGTAACAAGCTGCTTGCTACATAAAGCAAGAGATGATGTAAAAGGTGAGCTGAGATGTTGTGAGGTAGGAAGTTGTGGAGGTTTTTATTTTGGAGGGTGTTCAAATTATGATTCATTTTCCTTAATAGTTACAAAGACTATTCAAATGATTTATGTAATATTGCATGAGTGTGGTATCTTGTTCTTTATGAAGAATTGTTTCATTTCATCTGTGTTGTCAAATTTATACATTTGGAATTGTTCCAAATACTCCCTTATTAATTTGTGGTCTGCAGAGTCTCTATCAATATCTTTTTTTAATTCCTGATATTCATAATTTTTATCTTATTTTCTTTGTCATTGTCAGTCTTACTGTAGTCTTACTTTTTACTTACATTTTATTAATCTTTTAATAAACCAGCTTTTTGTTTTCTTACTTTTCTGTATTTTTTTGCTTTAAATTTTAATAATTTCTGTTCTTTATTATTTTCTTTATTCTGCTTGGTTTGGGTTTATTTTTCCCTTTTTCTAAGTTCTTGAGGTAAGAGTTTAGACTATTAATCTGATATTTTTTTCATTTTTCTAGTACATGCATTAATTCTATCAATTTACTTCTTGGCACTGATTTAGCTATCCCACATTTATTATGTGATGCATTTTCACTTTCTAGAGTTCAATGTATTTTTAAAAATTTCCCTTTGAGTCTTCCTCTTTGACCCATGTATTATTTAGTAGCGTGTGGTTTTGTTTCCAAGTGTTTGGATATTTTCTTTAATTTTTCTGTTATTGTTTTTAAATTAGATACCATTATTGTTTGAGAGCACAGTCTGTATGATAGAAATAATTTTTAAATGTTCAGGTTTGTTTTACGACACAATATAAAGTCTATTTTCCTATGTCTTCCAGGGGCAATTGATAATAGTATATATTCTGCTCTTGTTGGATGGAATGTTCTATAATTCTTGATTGTCCTATTGGTGGATGGTGTTTTTAAGTTCCTCTATATCGTTGCTGACTTTGGCTAGTTATTCTATCAATTGTTTAGAGGAATGTTGAACTTTCCAGGTTTAACCTGTGTATTTGTTTATTTGTCCTTTCAGTTCTATCAATTGTGGCTTCACATATTTTGCAGTTCTGCTATGTCTTCTTGGTGGAATTACCCTATTATATTATAAAATGCCCCGCTCTTTCTCTGATAATTTTCTTTAATCTGAAGTTGACTCTATCTGATATTAATCTAGCCACTCGTTTTCCTTTGATCAGTGTTTGTATGATACATATTTTTTCATCTATTTCAAACTGCCTATTTTGTTATATTTGAATAAATATAACATTTCATGTTTGTGTCTGTTACCAGTGTATAGTATTATAAAATAGCCCAAGTCCTTGGAAAGTATCATCCTACCAATTTCTAAGGAAACAATAATTCCTGTTGTGTTATCTGAAGATTACCTCAATCGGGGTAAAAACTTTGCTAAAATTGGTTTATCTGTTCTTTGGTCCTATTCTTAAGGAGCATGGGGTGTCACGTGCCTCTGATGTGGGTTTTCAGGAAGTTTTGATCACATGCTCAATTTCTTAAATCTTATTTGTACACGTTTTAAATATTCAAATCGTTGATGCCTCGTTCTTCAGTCAGAGTTATATTAAATAATCTCAACAAGTAGCTATAGCTTAGTTTTCACCACAGTATATGAAAGGAGAATCAGCATTTAGTAACCCTTTCCAAGGAGGGTCAGTGTCTCCTCACACTAATATAGAGTGAATTATGAGTTTCCCTTTGGAGAAGAAGCTGTGTTTATCTTAACTGGTCCACAGAGAACATGAATTAAAGTCACTGATCGGGGGCTTCCCTGGTGGCACAGTGGTTGAGAGTCTGCCTGCCGATGCAGGGGACACAGGTTCGTGCCCCGGTCTGGGAAGATCCCACATGTCGCAGAGCAGCTGGGCCCGTGAGCCATGCCCGCTGAGCCTCCGCGTCCGAAGCTTGTGTTCTGCGGGAGAGGCCGAAACAGTGAGACGCCCGCATACCGCAAAAAATAAATAAATAAATAAAGTCACTGATCAATAAGCAGAGTCACATGATAAATATTTAAAGATTTGTCCATCAGTTTCCTGCAGAAAATAACTCTGGGAGTTAACCTCTGTAATTTATAATTCTGCATATTTCTTATTGTCCATAGATTTTATTATGTTATATTTTTAATTTTTAAATTTGCTCTAACAATACAAGAATGCATATTCTTGTTACAAATAGTCAAACAACAGGACAGTATATATAACCAACTTGATTTTTCCCAATTCCTTCTCTCTCCCAATCAAATATCCCTCCTGAAGTGTCTCTTAGAAAACAAACTTATGGTTACCAAAGGGGAAAGCAGGGGGAGAAGTGATAAATTAGGAGTTTGGGATTAAGAGATACAAACTAATATATATAATAAAAAACAAGTACCAACAAGGACATACTATATGGCACAAGGAACATATTCAATATCTTGTAATAGTCTATAATGGAAAAGAATCTGAAATAACTGAATCACTTTGTTGTAAACTGAAACTAACACAATATTGTAAATCAACTATAGTTATTGATTGTTTGATTTGTAAAAAATATATAATGTTGATCGTTCACTGTATTTTTTCCATTAAACAAATGTTCAAGTTGTCAGTTTTGAAAACAAAAGGTATCTCTCATTGCCAGGTGACATGCAGAATTGTTAACAACTGACATAGGATAGACATTAATTAAAAAGAACACAGACCATAAACAACTAAAATAGCTATAATAAGGCCCATGAGCTGAATATAGGTCCCATATGTTATCATTTTTGATCATTTTCAAATACTATGTGTATTAGGTCTTCTTTGTGTATTCTTTTTTTTTTTTTTTACATCTTAATTGGAGTATAATTGTTTTATAATGGTGTGTTAGTTTCTGCTTTATAACAAAGTGAATCAGTTATACATATACATATGTTCCCAAACCTCTTCCCTCTTATGTCTCCCTCCCTCCCACCCTCCCTATCCCGCCCCTCTAGGTGGTCACAAAGCACTGAGCTGATCTCCCTGTGCTATGCGGCTGATTCCCACTAGCTATCTACTTTACATTTGGTAGTGTATATATGTCCATGTCACTCTCTCGCTTTGTCACATCTTACCTTTCCCCTTTCCCATATCCTCAGGTCCATTCTCTAGTAGGTCTGGGTACTTATTCCTGTCTTACACATAGATTCTTCATGATATTTTTATTTTCTTAAATTCCATATATATGTGTTAGCATACGGTATTTGTCTTTCTCTTTCTGACTGACTTCACTCTGTATGACAGACTCTAGGTCCATCCACCTCATTACAAATAGCTCAATTTCATTTCTTTTTATGGCTAGTAATATTCCATGGTATATATGTGCCACATCTTCTTTATCCATTCATCTGATGCTGGACACTTAGGTCATTTCTATCTCCAGGCTATTGTAAATAGAGCTGCAATGAACATTTTGGTACATGACTCTTTTTGAATTATGGTTTTCTCAGGGTACATGCCCAGTAGTGGGATTGCTGGGTCATATGGTAGTTCTATTTGTAGTTTTTTAAGGAACCTCCATACTGTTCCCCATAGTGGCTGTACCAATTCACATTCCCACCAGCAGTGCAAGAGGGCTCCCTTTTCTCCACACCCTCTCCAGCATTTATTGTTGCTAGATTTTTTGATGATGGCCATTCTGACTGGTGTGAGATGATATCTCATTGTAGTTTTGATTTGTATTTCTCTAATGATTAATGATGTTGAGCATTCTTTCATGTGTTGGTTGGCAGTCTGTATATCTTCTTTAGAGAAATGTCTATTTAGATCTTCTGCCCATTTTTGGATTGGGTTTTTGTTTTTTTGTTATTGAGCTGCATGAGCTGCTTATAAATTTTGGAGATTAATCCTTTGTCAGTTGCTTCATTTGCAAATATTTTCTCCCATTCTGAGGGTTGTCTTTTTGTCTTGTTTATGGTTTCCTTTGCTGTGCAAAAGCTTTGAAGTTTCATTAGGTCCCATTTGTTTATTTTTGTTTTTATTTCCATTTCTCTAGGAGGTAGGTCAAAAAGGATCTTGCTGTGATTTATGTCATAGAATGTTCTGTTTATTTTTTCCTCTGAGAGTGTGATGGTTTCTGGCCTTACATTTAGGTCTTTAATCCATTTTGAGCTCATTTTTGTGTATGGTGTTAGCAAATGATCTAATCTCATACTTTTACATGTAGCTGTCCAGTTTTCCCAGCACCACTTATTGAAGAGGCTGTCCTTTCTCCACTGTACATTCCTGCCTCCTTTATGAAAGATAAGGTGACCATATGTGGGTGGGTTTATCTCTGGGCTTTCTATCCTGTTCTATTGATCTATCTTTCTGTTTTTGTGCCAGTACCATACTGTCTTGATTACTGTAGCTTTGTAGTATAGTCTGAAGACAGGGAGCCTGATTCCCTCAGTTCCGTTTTTCATTCTCAAGATTGCTTTTGCTATTCGGGGTCTTTAGTGTTTCCATACAAATTGTGAAATTTTTTGTTCTAGTTCTGTGAAAAATGCCAGTGGTAGTTTGATAGGGATTACATTGAATCTGTAGATTGCTTTGGGTAGTAGAGTCATTTTCACAATGTTGATTCTTCCAATCCAAGAACATGGTATATCTCTCCATCTATTTGTATCATCTTTAATTTCTTTCATCAATGTCTTAGAATTTTCTACATACAGGTCTTTTGTCTCCTTAGGTTGGTTTATTCCTAGGTATTTTATTCTTTTTGTCGCAATGGTAAATGGGAGTGTTTTCTTGATTTCACTTTCAGATTTTTCATCATTAGTTTATAGGAATGCCAGAGATTTCTGTGCATTAATTTTGTATCCTGCTACTTTAGCAAATTCATTGAATAGCACTAGTAGTTTTCTGCTAGCATCTTTAGGATTCTCTATGTAGAGTATCATGTCATCTGCAATCAGTGACAGCTTTACTTCCTCTTTTCTGATTTGGATTCTTTTTATTTCCTTTTCTTCTCTGATTGCTGTGGCTAAAACTTCCAAAACTATGTTGAATAAGAGTGGTGAGAGTGGGCAACCTTGTCTTGTTCCTGATCTTAGTGGAAATGCTTTCAGTTTTTCACCATCGAGGACGACGTTGGCTGTGTATTTGTCATATATGGCCTTTATTATGTTGAGGAAAGTTCCCTCTATGCCTGCTTTCTGCAGGGTTTTCATCATAAATCAGTGTTGAATTTTGTCAAAAGCTTTCTCTGCATCTATTGAGATGATCATATGGTTTTTCTCCTTCAATTTGTTAATATGGTGAATCATGTTGTTTAATTTGCGTATATTGAAGAATCCTTGCATTCCTGGAATAAACCCCACTTGATCATGGTGTATGATCCTGTTAATGTGCTGTTGGATTCTGTTTGCTAGTATTTTGTTGAGGATTTTTGCATCTATGTTCATCAGTGATATTGGCCTGTAGTTTTCTTTTGTTGTGACATGCTTGTCTGGTTTTGCTCTCAGGGTGATTGTGGCCTCGTAGAATGAGTTTGGGAGTGTTCCTCCCTCTGCTATTTTTTGGAAGAGTTTGAGAAGGATAGGTGTAAGTTCTTCTCTAAATGTTTGATAGAATTCGCCTGTGAAGCCATCTGGTCCTGGAGTTTTGTTTGTTGGAAGATTTTTAATCACAGCTTCAATTTCAGTGCTTGTGATTGTTCTGTTCATATGTTCTATTTCTTCCTGATTCAGTCTTGGCAGGTTGTGCATTTCTAAGAATTTGTCCATTTCTTCCAGGCTGTCCATTTTATTGGCATAGAGTTGCTTGTAGTAATCTCTCATGATCTTTTGTATTTCTGCAGTGTCAGTTGTTACTTCTCCTTTTTCATTCCTAATTCTATTGATTTGAGTCTTCTCCCTTTTTTTCTTGATGAGTTTGGCTAATGGTTTATCAATTTTATTTATCTTCTCAAAGAACCAGCTTGTAGTTTTATTGATCTTTGCTATCATTTCCTTCATTTCTTTTTCATTTATTTCTGACCTGATTTTTATGATTATTTTCCTTCTGCTACCTTTGGGGTTTTTTTATTCTTCTTTCCCTAATTGCTTTAGGTGCAAGATTAGGTTGTTTATTCGAGATGTTTCCTGTTTCTTAAGGTAGGATTGTATTGCTATAAACTTCCCTCTTACAGCTGCTTTTGCTGCATCCCATAGGTTTTGGGTCATCATGTCTCTATTGTCATTTGTTTCTAGGTATTTTTTGATTTCCTCTTCAGTTTCTTCAGTGATCACTTCGTTATCAAGTAATGTATTGTTTAGCCTCCATGTGTTTGTATTTTTTAAAGATCTTTTCCTGTAATTGATATCTAGCCTCATAGTGTTGTGTTCAGAAAAGATACTTGATACAATTTCAATTTTCTTAAATTTACCAAGGCTTGATTTGTGACCCAAGATATGATCTATCCTGGAGAATGTTTCATGAGCACTTGAGAAAAATATGTATTTGGTTGTTTTGGGATGGAATGTCCTATAAATATCAATTAAATCCATCTTGTTTAATGTATCATTTAAAGCTTGTGTTTCCTTATTTATTTTCTTTTTGGATGATCTGTCCATTGGTAAAAGTGGGGTGTTAAAGTCCCCTACTATAAATGTGTTACTGTGGATTTCCCCTTTTATGGCTGTTAGTATTTGCCTTATGTATTGAGGTGTTCCTATGTTGGGTGCATAAATATTTACAATTCTTATATCTTCTTCTTGGATGGATCCCTTGATCATTATGTAGTGTCCTTCTTTGTCTCTTCTAATAGTCTTTATTTTAAATTCTATTTTGTCTGATATGACAATTGCTACTCCAGCTTTCTTTTGGTTTCCATTTGCATGGAATATCTTTTTCCATCCCCTTACTTTCAGTCTGTATGTGTCTCTAGGTCTGAAGTGGGTCTCTTGTAGACAGCATATATATGGGTCTTGTTTTTGTATCCATTCAGCCAATCTGTGTCTTTTGGTGGGAGCATTTAATCCATTTACATTTAAGGTAATTATCGATTACCTTAATTGATAATTATGTATGTTCCTATTCTCATTTTCTTAATTGTTTGGGGTTCGTTATTGTACGTCTTTTCCTTCTCTTGTGTTTCTTGCCTAGAGAAGTTCCTTTAGCATTTGTTGTAAAGCTGGCTTGGTGGTGCTGAACTCTCTCAACTTTTGCTTGTCTGTAAAGGTTTTAATTTCTCCATCAAATCTGAATGAGATCCTTGCTAGATAGAGTAATCTTGGTTGCAGGATTTTTTCCTTCATCATTTTAAATATGACCTGCCACTCCCTTCTGGCTTGCAGAGTCTCTGCTGAAAGATCAGCTGTTAACCTTATGGGGATTCACTTGTGTGTTATTTGTTGTTTTTCCCTTGCTGCTTTTAATATGTTTTCTTTGTATTTAATTTTTGACAGTTTGATTAATATGTGTCTTGGCATTTTTCTCCTTGTATTTATCCTGTATGGTACTCTCTGTGCTTCCTGGACTTGATTAACTATTTCCTTTCCCATATTAGGGAAATTTTCAACTATAATCTATTCAAATATTTTCTCAGTCCCCTTCTTTTTCTCTTCTTCTCTGGAAGCCCTATAATTCGAATGTTGGTGCATTTAATGTTGTTCCAGAGGTCTCTGAGACTGTCCTCAGTTCTTTTCATTCTTTTTTCTTTATTCTGCTCTGCAGTAGTTATTTCTACTACTTCATCTTCCAGGTCATTTATCCATTTTTCTGCCTCAGTTATTCGGCTATTGATCCCATCTAGAGTATTGTTAATTTCATTTATTGTGTTGTTCATCATTGCTTGTTTCATCTTTAGTTCTTCTAGGTCCTTGTTAAATGTTTCTTGCATTTTCTCTATTCTGTTACCAAGATTTTGGATCATCTTTACTATCATTATTCTGAATTTTTTTTCAGGTAGACTGCCTATTTCCTCTTCATTTGTTAGGTCTGGTGGGTTTTTATCTTGCTCCTTCATCTGCTGTGTGTTTTTCTGTCTTCTCATTTTGCTTATCTTACTGTGTTTGGGGTCTCCTTTTTGCAGGCTGCAGGTTCGTAGATCCCATTGTTTTTGGTGTCTGTCCCCAGTGGCTAAAGTTAGTTCAGTGGGTTGTGTAGGCTTCCTGGTGGAGGGGACTAGTGCCTGTGTTCTGGTGGATGAGGCTGGATCTTGTCTTTCTGGTGGGCAGCTCCACGTCTGGTGGTGTATTTGGGGGTGTCTGTGGACTTATTATGATTTTAGGCAGCCTCTCTCCTAATGGGTGGGGTTGTGTTCCTGTCTTGCTAGTTGTTTGTCATAGGGTGTCCCGCACTGTAGCTTGCTGGTCGTTGAGTGAAGCTGGGTGCTGGTGTTGAGATGGAGATCTCTGGGAGATTTTCACCATTTGATATTATGTGGAGCTGAGAGGTCTCTTGTGGACCAGTGTCCTGAAGTTGGCTCTCCTACCTCAGAGGCACAGCACTGACTCCTGGCTGCAGCACCAAGAGCCTTTTATCTACACGGCTCAGAATAAAAGGGAGAAAAAGAAAGAAAGAAAGAAAGAAAGAAAGAAAGAAAGAAAGAAAGAAAGAAACAAAGAAAGAAACAAAGAAAGGAAGGAAGGAAGGAAGGAGGAAAGAAAGAAAGAAAGAAAGGAAGGAAGGAGGAAAGAAAGAAAGAAAGCAGGGAGGGAGGGAGGAGGGAAGGAAGGAAAGAAAGAAAGAAAGAAGATAAAATAAAATAAAGTTATTAAAATAAAAAATAATTATTAAGAAAAAAATTTTTTTAAAAAAATGGACGGATAGAACCCTAGGACAAATGGTGGAAGCAAAGCTATACAAACAAAATCTCACACAGAAGCATACAGATACACACTCACAAAAAGAGGAAAAGGGGAAAAAATTATAAATCTTGCTCTCAAAGTCCACTTCCTCAATTTGGGATGATTCATTGTCTATTCAGGAATTCCACAGATGCAGAGTACATCAAGTTGATTGTGGAGCTTTAATCCGCTGCTCCTGAGGCTGCTGGGAGAGATTTCCCTTTCTCTTCTTTGTTCTCACAGCTCCTGGAGCTCAGCTTTGGATTTGGCCCCGCCTCTGCGTGTAGGTCACTGGAGGGCGTCTGTTCTTTGCTCAGACAGGAGGGGTTTAAAGGAGCAGCTGCTTCGGGGACTCTGGCTTACTCAGGCCAGGGGGACGGAAGGGTACAGAGTGTGGGGGGAGCCTGCAGCAGCAGAGGCTGACATGATGTTGCACCAGCCTGAGGCACGCCGTGTGTTCTCCCAGGGAAGTTGTCCCTGGATCCCGGGACCCTGGCAGTGGCGGGCTGCACAGGTTCCCCGGAAGGGGGGTGTGGATAGTGACCTGTGCCCTCACACAGGCTTCTTGGTGGCAGCAGCAGCAGCCTTAGCGTCTCATGCCTGTCTCTGGGGTCCGCGCTTTTAGCCACCCACCTCTGGAGCTCCTTTAAGCAGCTCTCTTAATCCCCTCTCCTCGTGCACCAGGAAACAAAGAGGGAAGAAAAAGTCTCTTGCCTCTCCGGCAGGTCCAGACTTTTCCCCGGACTCCCTCCCGGCTAGCCGTGGTGCACTAACCCCCTGCAGGTTTTGTTCACACCTACAACACCAGTCCTCTCCCTGCGCTCCGACTGAAGCCCGAGCCTCAGCTCCCTGCCCCACCCGCCCCGGCGGATGAGCAGACAAGCCTCTCAGGCTGGTGAGTGCCGGTCGGCACAGATCCTCTGTGTGGGAATCTCTTCGCTTTGCCCTCCGCACCCCTGTTGCTGCGCTCTCCTCCGCAGATTCGAAGCTTTCCCCCTCCACCACCCGCAGTCTCCGCCCGCAAAGGGGCTTCTAGTGTGTGGAAACCTTTCCTCCTTCACAGCTCCCTCCCACTGGTGCAGGTCCCGTCCCTATCCTTTTGTCTCTGTTTATTCTTTTTTCTTTTGCCCTACGCAGGTATGTGGGGAGTTTCTTGCCTTTCAGGAGGTCTGAGGTCTTCTGCCAGCTTTCAGTAGGTGTTCTGTAGGAGTTGTTCCACGTTTAGATGTATTTCTGGTGTATCTGTGGGGAGGAAGGTGATCTCTGCGTCTTACTCTTCTGCCATCTTCCCCTCCTTGCTGTGTATTCTTTCATTGGTCTTTCAGCCTTAAAAATTCCTTCTAAGCTCTTGTGATGAAAACACAGTTTCTAAAAACTTTATGCCTGTCACAACTGATTTGACCAAATTGTGCATTAGTTCATGGTAGTCTCTATCTTTGACCCAACTAACTAGGTTTATATCAAAGGTATCATCTAGATCTAAAGGAGATCCCTGATTTTATTTATCCTTCCCCATCAATGTGTCTTTCTCAACAGATCTCATTTAAATCCAATATTACTTTTCCATTTTTTCTGAAATCCTTGCATTCTTCAATAAATTTGTCTCTCTTAAAATCTTCTGGAAGGAGAAACAAAGAAAGGTTACCTAGGACCAGATTAGACTTTATAGTTCTTAATCTCTCTTCTACATGCTGCCTAAAGTTGACCAGAAGCTTAACATGGTTTACAGTAAAGGGTTTTATCTCTGTGATTAAATTTGCAGTGATCTAAAAAATCAGCTATGTTTTGCCAAAGCAATCCTCAGACCCATTAAAATAGCCTTCAGGGCCTGGATTAAACTAGTCCTAGAGCATACTCTATTTAAATAAATAGCTTGCTTAATCAAATAATAGCTCCCCTAAAGAGCTCACTCAGTGAATGAACCTTTTCCTCTTAGGATTCCTTTTACTGCACCCAGATGTAATTTCTTTGCAAATTGCCTCTGGCAATATTTTTTCTTTTGTCTTAATGTACAGATTTTAAAATTTTATATTCATTTACCATAGTCTTCAGTGATTCCTCACTGAAGGGTTTTCTGTTGAGTAATATTTTACTCTATGGGAATCAACTATCCTCTCTACCTGACCTAATATACCTAAGCAATCATTTTAAGTAAGATAGTACTGTGGTATACACAGCAACAATTGATCAAATTATTTTGATTGCTTAAATTATTTTTGATTATTAACCAGGGCATTTACTTCAGGTTAGTGGAGATTTCACTAAGCATGCTTGCAGAGCTCATTTACCGTATAGGATATTTGCCTCTACAGCACTGTTTGTCCACAAAGCTGGTTAAGTCAAACCACTCAAAAGAATCTCTGACAATTCGGATTCAGCCATTAGAAAATCTACTCTGGAGACATTGTTTAGTTTGTTTATTTTTATCATTTTTTGTGTGTTTGTTTTTGACCACAACTGCCTCACAGTTGTGTGAATTTCCCTATTCACAATTAACTTAATCTGCAATTTCTGTTTCCCAATCAATAAAATAGTAACAAACCTCTATATTTTACAGTGCTGCTAAAATGATTCATTATGCCCAAAATAGTGTACCATGCTTAGTAAGTGATTAAGGAACGTGGATCTCTTCCCCCTGACCCTTATTTGTCTATTCATACTCTCCCTACCCCTCCTTCTCTCTGTCTGTCTGTCTCTCATCTCCCTCTCTTTCTCACAGTTCTTTTTTCTCTTCTTCACCTAATAAGTAAAGTATCATTTTGCTTCCTCCTACTTTTGAATCTGTATTTTTAGCCAAATTTGTAAGGTAGAATGACACAAGAAGATTAGCTATTTGTGATGATGTTACACATGTAAACAGTTCAGCAAACTACCTGTCATATAGTCGTTGCTTAGTAAATCCTGGTTCTGTTCTGTGTCATGACAAAGAAAGAATCAAATTCATTCAAGTTGTGGTTGATTTTAGTTGGTGCTGTTGTAATTGTTATGGTTATGATTGTTGTTGCATGTGGGAGATTCTTGATAATTTTGTTTTGCATGCGTTTTTGCCTAAGGGAGCATCTTTGTGACATTCTCTTCAAAAACATTACACAAATTTAGTTGACATTTTACAGTGATATTTGAAAAATTACTCATAAGTGGGTTTTTTTTAAACCATTATTGTTATTGTCATTGGAAATGTTACCTAGTCCAAGCTTGCTCTGCTCGCAGCACGACAGGCCAATAAATCAGAGACGAGGTGTTGAGGCAAAGAATACTACAGAAAGCGGGCAGACTGAGAAGGTGGCAGACTAAAGTCTCAAAATAACATCTTGTCGGGGTTTGGATGCCAGTTTCTTTTATAGCATGTTGGGGGGGGGGGGGGGAGATGAGGAAGTAAAGTAAAAAGGCCATAAGTTTTGCAAATATCCCCTGGAATGGCTAGCCTCAGGGAGGAGATGTGTTAATTTCTTCTTTCTTGTAGCCATCCACAGGTGGACAGGGTCCAGATATTTGCCTGAACAAAGGCACTTTGGTTTAACATTCAGACAGAGGGGCAGTGTTACCAGAGCCAGGCCATTATGTATAGACCGTATCTTTTTAGTGAACAAAAGCAGCAGAAAACAAAGGTTAAAGTAAAAGAAATAGATCCAACATGTAGTCAGATTTGGCTCTTCTCTGTTACAGAAATAAGCATTTAAGTGGGTTTCTTACATTTACTCATTGCTTAATATAATCCAGGCACTATGCCAAGAACATTACATATACTGTTGTACTTAATCCCTCAAAAATTTTAAGAAAGCAGGAGCTGAGACCTAAAGAGGTTAAATATATTGAATATTTATCTAAAACTATATAGTTAATGAGTGGCACGTCCAGAATTGCAAGCCAGGACCGTCATCTTCAACCAAAAAGGATCATGTGACATCTACAGTTCAGCATTTGCAACAAAGGGTGTTGTCACTTAACTCTTTTGTCTCCTTTATATTAACTACCTCACTTCAAATTCCCTTTATCCGTTTTTCATAACTATCCAAAGTGATGTATTTAAGATATAAATCTTACTGTGACCTTTATTTTTTCTTCCTAAAGTCCACCTATGGCTCCTCATTTTCTTGGCATAAATTCCAGTCTCCAAATCAGTACTGGATCCCTTTATAAAATGTTCTCTATTTACCATCTAAACATGCCACGTTAAACTATTTGCACTTCTCCCCCCAAATCATGATTCCTCCAGATGGCTGACATTTGTACATGTTGTTCCCTCTGCCTAGACTTCTCTTCCATCCCTCATTCCCTAATACCTACTCATCTTTCAAGACTAAGTCTGTCTATTACCTACTCAAGGAAGCTGTCTTTGATTCACCAGGGCTGAGTGAGGTGTCCCATAACTGGTTGCTCTCAGAACACCTGGAGCAAATTTTCACTCTAGCATGAATTCCACTGTTGGTGAATTTTTCTGTTTTATACAAAAGGATATGATCTGCTTGAAGGCAGGGTTGTGTTTTATTCTCTTAGCACAATGCCTGTCACAGAGCTGGACTTTACAAAACAATCAGTTGATTAGAATTGAGTGAAATTAAATGCCTACTGGAAAACTACTGCCAAATCAGGATTTTCAATTATGTTACTGGTTCCACATAAGACCACTTAGGGACTTGTTCCCTGGGATTTCTCTATAAGATTGGAGCAATCCTGATGCTATGATGTGGGAAGGAAGGATCTGCTTCTATCAGTGGCTAAGAGCTTGATGTTCTGGAGTCAAGGTTGTCAAGGGTAATGAAAAAATTAAAATCAATCTGCAAATTTTCAGACACAATCAGCCAGGACCTTCAACATCAAGAAGACCAGAGACATCAAAAGGATCCTTATAACATGGGAATTAGTCATAGAGAAACCAAGAACTACTTAGTAAAAGGAACAGTATCAGAGAAAATGCAGATTTAACTACTTTGCTGTGTATTCTTCAAATTTGATTGTGTTTCTACTTTGACAAGACTCATTCTCAATGTATCAAGAATACAACCCTAAAAACAACCACCAAATATTACGACTGTCACGTGTTTTGCATATAGTTAAATTAGTTTTCAATCTTACCAAGCAAAAACATCTTGAGGTTGTATTAACTAAAGTTCCCACTTCAATTTCCATCCTTTCAGCTGAAGTAAAATGCAACTGTCAGTAGATATGGGTGTTGGATGTAATTACATACAAGTCTACTACAGCAGAAGAATGTCAGATTTTCCCCTGCCTAATAATTCTCATTATTCTGTTCTGGATCCTGCTGAAGTCTCTTAGGATAATTTTGAGAAGGAGAGTCCAAAATGGACATCACATTTCTATTCATCACATTTTTAATAAGAAGATGATTTCTCTAACGGAAGTTTACTCTCTTTTCTGTCACTATGACTTTATTTGCAAGGAATGGTGAAGGAGATATTTACAACATCCCTCTTTCTGAGTGTCTACATTCAGCTTTTCTATTATAGAATAGATAGCAAGTATACTGTACTTGATGCAACTGCCAATGAAGTCCTGTTTAACTCATCCTATCAGTTTGCATTAATTAATGTAAGAGTAAGAAGGATTGGAAAGTTGACAGCCCAGCATTTCTGAAGCCTGAAATTCCTTAGTCAGTAAATGTATATCTCAAATTGGTATATTACGTTATCAAAGACGTTTTATAAACCTGGGGACTGAGAGTAAGCAGGATCTACACCTTGCTAGATTTATCCTTGCATGCTAATGTATTCGTAGAAGAATTTTATTCAGTTGCTATAGATAATGTTCTCTAGAGAGGCCATTATTATTATTATTTTCTTGAAACCATGGTAGATGATTTGTTTAGTTTTGACATAAGTTGGATTATTTGGATTCCACAATAACTTTCATATGCAGTACTGTATCTTCTTAAAACAAACTCAGTAAAGACAGATTTAATATGGATTTGCACCTAGCAGTCTGTCAGCATTCTTGAATATTTTATTATAAGAACTAACAATAATAACTTTCCAAGTCCCAAGTTTATGCTGGTAGCTGAGCTGAAATCACATTTAAGAATGATCCATACCTTTTTAGGTCAACATCTAAATGAGAAGAAAGAGAAAAGGTGAAGGCAAGGGACTTTAGACCATGAAATTTGCCAGCCAGTGATTATATACCCTTACATCTCCTATGACATGATAGACACAAGCCTGTTCTAATTGCTTTTAGGAAAATGTTTATAGGACACTGAGGTTTTGAACACAAATAGTTTCAAAATGTTTACAATCAGTGCTCCTAGAGAGAGTATTTACCCACTGAAATTAGGTATTGCAGTTTAAAACAGTGGTTGGGAATAGAATACACTAAGGTGAATTCGGGAGGACAAATGTAATTTTTTGGTTTCAGTTTCAGTTGGACTTCGTGCATAAATATGATGACTGTTGTAACCAAGTTAAAAAATCAAAGACAGAGACTCTTGTTTTACAACCTCTTCAAGGACCTGTTCTCCAGTTGTGGTTACCAATCTCAATCTCCAATAAAACACATTGGTGCTGGAGGGGGATTCCAACAAGACCAGGTATCTTAGCCTTTGAAAGAAATGAAAATACACAAACAAGATAGCAAATACCATGGAAAAGATAAAATATAGAAAAATAACATTATTTTTTAACTAACTGACACTTCTCTTTTTCCCAGCTCTGTGGCTGAACACTGATCACTTCTTCAAATGATTTTGCAGTATTGTTTTTTACATTTAAAATATAAGGATATAATATAAAGGTAATGTAGATTTTTCTCTTTGGGGTTTGATAAAAATTTGTTTTTGTTAGTGATAAGAAAACATGGTAAGTTTCTTTAAGCTTAGTAACTCAACCGTTGATGAGATGTACACTTTAAAAAATGTTATCAAATCAGGAAAACCTCTATCAAAAAAAGAACTTCATTTGTATTAATTTGACATATAATGGAACTGAATTGTTCACTTACTATTTTACATGTCTGATGATAGGAGAAACTTCAAGAGCTTCTCCCTCTGGACATTTCCAGCCTTGTTTTTTCTCTACCAGCCATATACTTCTGGCTACTATTGCAATCACACCTCAGGTCATAAACTTTTGAGTACTAACATAGGTGCAATGGCATAGTGCATGGTATAAGTGTTCTTAGGAGCCATTCCTATACCAGGATGGCTAGCTAACAATACATACGTGGACCACATAAATACAGCCCATTAAATTTAAATTAAATGTATCTCCAACTCAGCATTGTTTACATTAATCAAAGAAAAGGGACTTCCCTGCTGGTGTAGTGGTTAAGAATCCGCTGGCCAATGCAGGGTACATGAGTTCAATCCCTGGTCTGGGAAGATCCCACATTCTGTGGAGCAACTAAGCCCGTGCACCACAACTACTGAGCCTGTGCTCTAGAGCCCACAAGCCACAACTCCTGAGCCCACGTGCCACAACTTCAGAAGCCCGTGCACCTAGAAACCATGCTCCGCAACAAGAGAAGCCACAATGAGAAGTACGCGCACCGCCACAAATTGTAGCCCTCGCTCACTGCAAATAAAGAAAGCCCGTGCGTAGCAATGAAGATCCAATGCAGACAAAAATAAATGAATACAATAAATAAATTTATTAGAAAAAATCAAAGAAAAAAATCCCAAGGCCACTCTGACAACAGAAAATAAAGGGAACTTGGAGTAGAAGGAGACAGTATTCTTAACTGACTTCAGGTAAAATACTGTATTTTGAAGAGCTTGCAAATAAACACAGCCAATTCATTGCTAAGGTCCTTTCAAGTTTTTGGAAAGTGTCCATTTAAGTGGAGCCCTGAAATCTGTGCTTCCTTAATTTCACAGTAAATCAATTTCTCCTGCTGTGTTTTATTCAGGAATTACATGGTAGGATTAAGAGAGAGAGAGAGAGAGAAGAATGAGACAGTATAATTGATGAAGAGTGGGAAAACTAAAAGAGATAGAATAAACATCAAGACTTGATAAAGTACAAAGAGCTCTTAGCTAGGGATAAGAATCATAAACATAACAATAATAATAACTAAAATTTTGTAGCATTTATTATGTGTCAGTGTGTTTTCTATCTCAGAGAAAAGGCTCTACAATTGTTAGCTATAACTATAATTAGTAAATATCAAGGACTCTTAAATTAATCTGTCATCTTATAAGCATCAAACCCCTGGTTTGTAACTGTGAGTACTTTTCACTACAGGATCTGAATTCTTGGAGTGAATACCACTCCACTCCCATTGGAGCTCATAATGGGGCTTGAGACTTGATTCTTAAAAACCATGCAACTCATACCCAATTCATCCTGTACATTGCAGGACAGTGATCACAAGTAATAGCAAAGTGTGTAGAAAGCTTTCCAAGGAACCAAATGTAGGTGGATGTAACCAAACAAGATTTAGGCTCAAATGTAGGTAGTGTTTATTTAATAGCTACTATGTGCTAGATTTTGCCATAAGTGCTTTCACAAACATTAGCTTTATACTCCTCAAACAACAAATAAATCTCCATTCATATGTACTCACTTTAGGGAGACCTAACATTAAAACCCAATGAAGTAAGCCTTTCAGGCAAGCTAGAATATTTTGGAAATTGTCAGCAACTTCCATTCATCAGTATAAATTTAAAAGCAGAATACAGAATGCTTTGGGAAACTAGAAAGTCATATATAGAATTTTCATTTGATCCTTATAATCTAGTTCAAGGGTTGGCAATCTTTCTGTAAAGGGCCAAATCATAAATATTATAGGCTTTGCAGCCTGATGGTCTGTACTGCAACTACTCTAGTCATAGATGAGTGAAGAAATAGCCTGGCCATATTTCAATAAAACTTTATTTATAAAAACAGACAGAGGACAGATGGTATTTGCCTCATGAGCTATAGTGTGCTGATCTCTGTGTAGTATACTGTACCTGATAATTTAAACATAACTTTTAAGAACAACAGACAGTACCTATGTCTTATGGATAATTTAAGTGTTTTTTCAAGGGATATTTTTACTGTTATGATTTGCCTAGGCAGTGGCTCAAGATCTTAATATGAGCATATGTCACAACTCCTATGTCTATGGCTTATTTAGATCCTTTGAAGATAGTTAAGTTCTCCAAAAATATTTTGTTGAATCAAATTGACCCTTAGAAAGGATTAAGTAGTATGAAAAACCACTAAGATACATAATGATTATATTCATAAAACACTAGTCTAAGCAATTTGCTTTTCTCTAAAGATAGTGCAAATCACATGCACTCAGATTTTTTTCTTACATGGGAAATTACCATGCTTAAAAAGCTGTATTGTTTGAACTAACAAACATGGCTCAGGATAAAGACTTTAGTATTTTGTTAATACTTTGCATAAATTCAATTGAGTAAAACATATATTTCTGTCTAGTGTTTTGTTTCTCTATTTTCTGTTTATTTTGCTTTGTTTGTTATTCAGTAATGGGATTAGAGTGAGGATATGGCTGTGCTATCTGATCAACTTAATAAACGGTGAGGTGATGGTAAAGTTTGTGACTTTTTCTACCGCTGTAAGTAAAATTTACGCAAAATACACATCCTCCTAAAGTCTATATTTATTAAAAAGAAAAAATACATAATGTCTATAGAACCTGAAATATTCTGGAAAACAAAACAAAATGAAACTTTGAAAAAAAATAGTCTTACTTTAAATACCCCAGACGGGGGGAAATGTTCTCTGTTGTTGATTTCTATGCCCAGAACCGCTGGCACAAGATCAAAACAAAGGTAACTATAACTACCATAATTATAGTGCTATTTACTCTTCTGTTAATATGGCTGTTACAGAGCAGATGCTTACTTGAGAGCTGACTGTCCCTCAAATGCTAAATAGCAGATAAAGACAAAACTCAAATCCCCTTTAACTGTATAAGTGATATTTTTACAATTAAAGACTGTTTACTGGGTATTGGTTGCACATGAAATTGCTGCATAGCTCATAGTTTTTAGCATGCGGTTTTAAGAATAAAAGAAACGATTTCCATTCAAGCATATTTTTGATGATTTCTTAGAAAAGTAATGCTGGGGTAACGAATTACTCTTGAGACTATCAGCATTCTCATAGGTATCAGTCAAGACAGCAGATGCTTAAGTGTCTTACACTCCCTCTCACCTTTGAGGAAAACAGTTTAAAATATCTATGTGGAGCAATTTACATGATTAGTGCATGCCTTTCACAAACATAATTGAGGGCTAGATTTGTGGGAAAGGCTAGCAAATTGCTATTTCTTTTGGATTAAATTTTTGGATTAATTCAACATGATAGATACAATTTCTAGATTCATATAAACTCTTATGGGTAATTTATGGCATAACATCTCACTTGGCAAGTATATATAGCTGTTTTATGTTGTCTTTATTATAACAAAAATGTAAAGGAAGGCAATGGAATCTAAAGTTAGTTGGAAATGCAAACCTCTGGTATCTTGTTGAAATCTGAAAGATTTGAAAGTGAAAGATATTGGTATCTTGCTTATATATTAAAATTTGTGAGTGTATCTCCAGAAATCCCCTTCTTAAACCTCACACTGTACTCCCACTAAGTGGGAATTTTTTGTTGTTGTGTTTTTCTTGTTGTTGCCATTGAACTGTTAAAAATATCACCTCCCAAAATGCAGCATTAGGCAAAGAGTGGCTTCCAGAAATGATATTTCAAAAGTGCTGATATGTTAGCTTTTGGTTTGGATTTTGTTTTCTTTTTTAAAGCAGAGCATCCAAGTTATTCCCCAAAATATAATCATAGGGCAGAAGATACAGTAGAAAGTTAATAGCAAAATCACCTTTTTTCTACCAAAAGGAATTTCTCCTTTCCTAGGTGTTCAGATACCTGTACTCTAAGTCAGGATATTTACATTCTCAGCACATCAGAAAAGGAGGAATGGAATATGTAAGATATGTGAGGAAAAATGCCCCTAATGTTTACATGTGATGTAATCACTAGAAAATAAACAAAAACCTTAAAACTTCAGTTCACCTCATTATGTTTTATTTTGAAACCTAAAAGTTATGATCCACATTAGAACATTTTCCACATTATATCCTTATAATGTTACAGAGATTGGTAAAGTACATACAGTTCTTCAGGCTTACCTGGAATTGCTAATAAGCAAGCCCCAAATCCCCCAAAGTTTAACACTTGGAAACAGAATGGCCTCAGGCTATTGAGAATTTGGAGGGGGAAAGGTATATATTATGTCCCTGCACCTGATAGAACAAGTTAGAGTGCTAATGATCATAAACCCCTAGAACCACTGCAACAACACAAATGAACCATCACAAATAAACTCTAACTTATTTGAGCAGACATAAGACACATTGTGTACCAGTAGCTATTGTGAAATATCAAAATTTAACCCAACTCCTTTCAACCGGGTGTAGAAAGTGAGGCAGTATATTTTCAGTAACATTTATATTTTAATTTTTCATTAACTAATTTAATTCAAAGTTCTCAGCCAGAGCCACTAAATTAATCATAATAAAGGCCTTCAGACTGGATGTGGTCTGGAAGATCAAATGGAGTCAACATCCCTAGCAAGTCACAGACACCAACATTAGCCACTTAGCACATAGCAGTGCTAAACATATTAATGACATGGTAAATATTTAAATTTAATATTTAAATTTAACCTCTTGATGAAACTGCTGAAAACCTAAAGCCGCTAAAACTTCTCTTATTGGGAATAGTAAGTAAAATAGGATATAATATGAGAAAGATGCTAAAAGAAGTCTCCTATAGCAGCACTTAGACTTCAGAATTTTATAGGTTTTGTAGTACATTAAGGATGAATAAATTTAAAGTGTATGGGGAATAGGGGACAAGGATAGATCAGCACAATAGAAGAAAATGCAAACAAAGATGCTATAAGGAATATTAATGAAGGCTTTTGCAGGGAATGCATTGCAATGTAATGCCTCATAGATACATTTCCAAATGTAAAAGTCAACCTAACAACAAAAATATATGCTAATGAATAAGATTAGTAACAGGTCATACTGAATTCCTATTAACTGCTGGAAATTAATGTTTTCTAACCATTTCCAAGTCTGCAGAGCTTTTGATCTGTCTTTATTGTATTAATGTCCAAAACACAAAGGAAAACAATAACAACAACAACAACAACAAAAAAGATGAAGAACAGCCCTAAGATGATTTTTTTAGAATAATTGTGTTTTTGTGTGAGCTTCCAAATGTGGTGACTTCAATTCAGATTGTACTTATTACCACTATAAACAATTATTATTTAGGTGACCATACCATGCATGGAATGGAGCTAAATAAGAAAGTGCTGTAATACTAAATTACCATTAAAGTCTTTTCTTATTGTGTCTATTCTTATTATATTATTATGTATTAAAGAAAGTAAATGATTCCTTAATTAATGAAACTTACAAGTAGTAAGAACTCATTTTTAGTTTTGATTTTATTATAAATCTGTAAGTAATAAGCAAGGTTGCCTAGAGTTTTAATTTCTTTCTTCTCACCTACTGAAGAAAGTGTTTAAATGAACAGAAACTGAGAAGGCAAAGAAATCAATGGAAGCAGAATATCTTGATAATCATGAGGGGTCAAAATGAGCATATGGGTCAATCCAGGGTTTTCTTTTTTTTAGAAAGCTCCCTTTAATCAATCTAAAGTTATACTTTTGAAATTTCATTTTTATGAGCCATCCCTTAAAATATTTTAATTCATTTCCAAATTGAGAATTTTACAGCACAGCTACTCATATTACATGTCTAATTAAAATCCCAATGTTATTTGTATAAATAACCATGACCTAAATTTCAGTGTACTCTTTAAATTTTTAATGAACAACATACTTTTAGTGTCTGTCTCAGAATAGTTTCTGATTTCACTTAATATCAACTCAGAATATTTTTGAAAAAAACACCACTACTCGTAGAGTTTATTATTTGTAAACCTGAAATTCAAACCCAAATAGTATAGATTCAGAGGGATGTTTGAATGGAACAATAAAGTGTGCGCTGGCTCTAACTCCTGATTCTGATGTACCTGAAATGAGTGAATATAAGCTTATTTTACTTCAGTGAGCTTCAGAAAGAGGTGTGTGCCTATTGGAACCAACATGCTTTCATTTGAGTTTAGGAGGTACAACACTGAGCCGTGGCCAGGGAATATACTGCATAATGATGAAGAATAAAGGGAAGATTGCTGATTGCATTTCAGGATTCCATGGATGCCTTGGTCTGTTCATGCTGTTATAAAAATAGCATAAACTGGGTGGCTCACAAACATCAAATATTTATTTCTCACAGTTCTGGGCACTGAAAAGCTCAGGCACTGGCAGATCAGTATCTGGTGAGAGACAGGCAGTGCCTTCTCCCTGTGTCCTCACATGGTAGAAGGGCCACGGAGAGCTCCAGGGCCTCTTTGATAAGGGCATTAATCCTATTTATGAGGGCCCTGCCCTCATGAACTAATCACCTCTCAAAGGCCCCACCTCCTAAAATTGTCACCTGGGACATAAGGTTTCAACATATGAAAGGGGACACAAATATGCCTCCATAGCCATGGGTACACTGGAGTACTTTAACTGGGAGATGGAGGGTGAAGGTTGAGTCTTTAAGGATATATCTAAACAATTATAGAATTATGAGAACAGAGATACTACTTGAAGAAAGCTTACGTTTATGGCAGTGATTGAGTTAAATAAGAATGTGAGAAATTGTGTGTTTAATCCCAACAGTATCTTGGCAATATTAAGCATTGGAGCCCACAGCTAGGACCCTGAAAAACCTCCTGTCTCATTTTAGGAGCAATTTGGCAAAAGACTTGCATCTGTCTTTACATAGTAGTTTGGCTACTTTCAAAGAAAAAGATAAAAGAGATAACTATATATAGTAAATACATTAAAACAATAGCTGTAGGAAGTAAATAAGCATGATAATTAAAAGATTCATTACCTAATGGGGCTAAACTTTTATTCTTTTTTCTTCGTGGAATAGCATGTATGTCCTATAAATAACATTATTTCTCCATATAATTATTTTTAAATACTTATGGATTTTGGAGTCAACGTATGCTTACTTTTGACCACACTGCTCATACCGCTTTCTGTGTTGACCCTGAAAGTTTCCAATCTTGAGTGGTGTACACAGCAAGAGAAGATATAGAGGCTTGTTGAGTTTCCAAAACCATTAACTCTTTCACTAAGCCCTGCTAAGTTATTAGTTTCCATGAAGCTCAAAGTATCTTCTGCAGTTTGTTACATCATACAGAGCCTACAGCAAGCCTCAGAATTAGAGCAGACATCACTATGGTTTTATTCTCCTTTAAAAAAAAATACCTCTTGATTAACTAGTGGACCCTGATAGAAAGGAAACAACCGACTATGAAAGCCAAGCTGCCATCATCGGTTTCCAGGGGCCCATCAATTAGCTATAACCAACAAGATTTTGTCTTCAGGTGAGAGTATATACGAGGAGTGGGCCTGAGTAGGTACTGAAGTCATATGTGTATTTCATAATCAGTGAGCTTATACTGTCATCTGGCCTACTCCTGCCATAGTGTTGGTTTTCCTTCAATCCACCTTATGATCTCATGGAGAGCTCCTTTTAACCATTTGAATAAAGATTAGAAAAATGTTGTAAATATGCTTAATAAATGTACCTGCGGTGCAAACATTAGCCTACCATGTAGCTAATGCATTTCAATAGCATTCAGAAATATCCTAGAAAGAAAATAGAAATGTTAAAACTTCTCATGGTCCGAATGTCAAGAAGTGCATCTTGTTTTTTACTTTTCCAGGAAGAAAAGTGACATGTTAGAATCTATGGCAATTTGTGGAGGGAGGTTAATTTTTATAAAAATGATCAAGGGCTTTGTAGGAGCGAGAATAAATTATTAATAAGAAGAAGTTTAGGGAAAGATTGTATAGAGGGTCCTTTCAGAGTGGGTCCAGAGTATGAAAATATGAGTAGTTTGCAAATGCTCATAATTATAGCTCTAACCATCAAAGAAACCAGTACTTACCAAGTGCAGCAACTTCAACTGCTCTGGTGATGTGAGTCAGTGAATTAAATGTTTTCCCAATAAAATTAATAGCGAAAAGGACCATGATGGGGGGAAAAGGAAGTAGACTGTGAATAGGTTCAACAATAGTCCTCTCTTCAGCAAATTGGACTGACTCTCCTGTTGTTGAATTACAAAATTGATGCTTATTATCATGAGTAGCAAAAAACTTCACTCCCCAGTATGATTCCAAAACCATATAATGGAGATGTTCTCCTCTGAACAGGGTAACAGATCAGGGCCTGGCACATGGTATAAATATTACCTATTATGATCATCATGATTAGTGGTTCATATGCATTTTAATCAGACCTCTGCAGACACAGAAGAGTAGTAATTTACCCCTGATGGAATAGATACCTAAATTAATTTTACCCGATATGTCTCTGCTAGCATCACCATTCATTGGGCTTAGGAAAAAACCTTGTGGTGTTAAAGTGAAATAGGTTCTATGCTATGAATCAAAGATGAAATGTATTAATGAACCCACTTAGTGCTTCCTGATACCTCCTTACTGAGTGAGAGAAGCTAACGGATGACCAAAGCACACATTCAGGTAGGGCTTCCAAAGTCACATATTCTGTGGGAATACAGATTTTGATTCTAAAGTGCATTAAAGAGTCTCTCAACCAACTAAAGTGATGGCTGGAGGAAAAGAGAATGTGAAAGGGATGGAAGAGGAGGGATGTTTTAATGCAAGCTTTGGTTAATTGATTAGCTGTAGAATGAGGAACGTAGTCTCCAACTGATTTCCATTTTTTTCTTCCTTTTTTTCCCAACATTAACTGTGAAAAGTGTTGGTGGAATTTACCTTTAATATTTTTGGTTATAAGTTGCCATACATAAAGAAAGAGTTCCTGGACATGGATGTAGATACTGATGGAAACCTTCTGTGTCCCCCATTGGGGAAAATGTAAGTTCAGGTCCATGACCCCAGAGTTAGTTAGGCCAGAGCATATTTTGGGGAATATAAGAGGAAGAATGGTGTATATAAATATTTAGAGTTCAAAATAGTGAAGTGCAGCATTAACTTATATCTGATTTTGTTTAACTAGAACCTCAGTTACCTTTCTACTTTTAAGAATTCTAAATATGTGAGTTCGAAGAAGGAGAAGTCTATGCATTTTACTGTCAAAGCTAAAGGGGGCCCGAAGTCACTCTCCTCAGCTGCTATGAATCTCTGCACTGCACTGTGGCATTGTCTCAGTCAACCAGAGGTCCCCAAGTGGTTCAGGATCTAGTGTTAGTGACAGAAAGTCTTGTAACATTTCACCCAGATGATGTACAGCAGGGGTGTCAGTGTCCCCTGAATGATGAACCACCTAATAGCACACACCTAATGACGGAATCCCCTTCATACTGTTTCTATGGTGTAAAGATGGGTATATTTTTGGTTACCTGGTTTCACTTGGTTTCTTTCCATATTCTGACCCTAGTTCTCCAAGGCTTCCTCTGCTGACTCTTTGAATTACTTAATATCATTGCATTAAATTTACTTTCTACTTAAGTTAACCAAGGTTAATTTTGCTAATTATTAATTCTTATCAATAAATATATGATATGGAATATAATCTATGAAAAATTTGGGTCCTGGCACCTGGCAGCATATCATGTATGCTATAAATGATGGTTCTTACTCCATTCTTTTTATTTTCTATCAACTCAAAGAAAAGAGTAAATAGCTCTGTTAATAACAACACATTCAGTTAAGATAACACTAGCTACTCTAACAAAAACACATAAAGTAGATAATGGGCAATATATGATATTTTATTTTTCACTCATGTATAATCCAAAATAAGTGCTTTTGATCTATAGTTCTTCCCTAACTAGTGATTGACAGACCCCAAATTCTTCCATCTCATACCTCTGCCAACTTCAACACATAGCTGTAAAGGCACTGAGCTTGTCTACATAAGCTGATGGCATGAGGAGGAGTATGGAAAATCTTACAGAGGCAGTTTCCATGGGCCAAGTCTGGAATTGATGCATGTCATTTGTTTGCATTCCCTTTGCTGGACCTCAGTGACACAATCACACCATAATGCAAGGGATGCTGGAAAATGCTCTCCATCTATTTGCCTAAAAGGAAGAAAAATGAATTGACAAAGAGCTAACATGTCTTATTAACAAATAATAATCCTCCTTTTTATATCTTCCAGTAGCATACTAAGCACTTTATATCTATAATCTGACTCATTAAGTCATCACAACAACACTGAAAATAGACATTATTTTGCCCACTTTATACATGATGTAATTTAGGTTTAGAGAATTTAATTTTTCAAATACTGTACAGCTTTGCATCAAAAGAACTGGAAAATATACACAGATGGTTCTACCTGAAAAACTGATGCTTGTTATACTATGGTACACTATCTTTTCATTTTCATCAAAGTTGTTACATTTCTCATACCAAACATACTTGGAAACAAAACCATGGTTGAATCAGCATTATTGTTGAACTCTACTCTTTTACCAGTAGTCACTTGGCCAGAAACTCAAATAATATGTTTCTTACTAAATATTTTACAAAACAATGATTTGGACCAGAAATACATAAACTAGCAGAATGCTTGCAAAATGCACATCTCCTATGTTTGTTATATTATTTTGAATCTTTGAGTTATTCCATATTAAAAATCTCTCAATCTGTGCCCCATAGTAGACCTAAATCTAGTTTGGGGGCTAAAGAATAATTATTGAATCCTTTACATTTCATGTATGGCAAATTTAGAAAGCGGCATTAGAAAAATCCTGATAATTGAAGTTATGATATTTCATGACATAAACATATAGGTACAAAGACATGATATATACTTATTTCTAATTTCCCACCAAGACTGTTCAAAATTACTATGCCATTTGCTTGTGAAAGTTGCTTTTCTTAAGAAATATTTAATGGTACGTTCAAGTCAATTCCTTAGTATATAGAAAGTAAGGTTATTTTTGCCCTTTATTGGATGATTGTAACTTTATTTTCCTACTGTATCAACAAGGAAAGATGAGCACACCTTTCACATCCACAAGTGAAAAATGTGAAATGAACAAGGGACCAAAAATATAATTCTTTTTCATAAAATATATTGCTCACTTTGTGAAAGAAAAGAAAGTCTACAGTTATACAGCCCAGTGAGGACAACTTAAATGGGTTTTTATTCAGAAACAAGGGCTGTTGAAAGAACACATTTTCTGAATGGCAGTTGAAACTATGGGAATAAATGTAAACTCTTTCTCTGAAAGGAATATCTGATAAATGCATAAGTCTTATTATCCATGAAGCAGAAAATATAATATAATCCCAAAGTCTTCGATTTTAAATAATAGATTTTCAGTAGACTTCTTCAAACAATAGCTCAGAAAGTAATAGAGTCTTTTTAAATGAAGATATTATAAAAATCATTTTATGAAAAGAGAACGTTTTTTGAGGAGCAAAGTTTTTCATTGTTTCTTTCTATTCATAGTTTACTTTGCAAACTGAGATCTTGCAAGTTGAAGGGAATTCATATGCAAATATCATAGATCTTTGCAGCTAGACATTTAAAAAAATGGATTATAAGGCTTTCTTTTTCATTCAGTCAGAATCATCATGTGCTCTTCCTTTTTCCATGTTATTAATAGGGAAAATTATAGATTTTCATTTTATTTACTATCTTCAAATCACTTTCACACTTCTACAACGATCTTTGTGGTAAGGCTATCCATGGTATTTAGAGAACTACTCAGAAGAAGAAAAGAGAAACTAAAGTGATATTATCCAAAAACCCACATTTTTTATTTCAACTTTTTCTCTTATGAGATAAGTAAATTATTTTTATTCTAAAGTCAAAATTTCCATATCAATAAATAGAGCTTCCTGGTTAAGTTGAAGACCCTCATGTGGTAAGTCTCCCATTTATTTGTTTCTTTTGTTTTGCAGAAGGAAGATACATCAGAGATTCAGTTTAGATGCCCCTTCCCCAGGATGAGTCTATTATAAACACACACACACACACACACACACACACACACACACACACACACACAATGTATTCATAGATTATAATCACAAATATAGGGGCAAATGATATTCCTACAACAATAAAATGTAAAAAGGGCTGGATCCCTTATCTATAAAGCATCTTGTTACCATTTCACTTAGCATTCAGGGTGTGGATGAAAATCTAAATTGTATCTTTATATCTGTAACTATGGAATGAAAAAAAAAGTACCTCAGTATTTTGTTGATTACACTGTGGGTTCTGGCTCTCTGTAATACCTTCCATTCTAAGGTAACTGTAGAACTTGAAAATGTAACTATACAAATGGATATTGTAAACTCCAGAGGTAGAGAATGAGTTTTCACTACTCTTTGCTTTATTTGAGGGCTAAACTAACTGCTTGAACAACATCAGCTTTGTACAGGCCAATTTAAAAGCGAGACTTCCTTTAAAGCAGAACTTTGCAAAATAAAATATCACTCCATGAAGGCTACTTTGCATCAGGCACATTTTCTGTGGCCTTTATCTGACTAGACATTGACAGAAAATTTGAATGAGAAATGATGTCTAGGACTTCATTAGTCAGTAACAAATCAGCTTTTGCAAAATGCCAATATGTCATTAACACCTTAACAAAAATTAATTTATTGGATTTATCAAGTTACCCACAAATTTACACTTTCAGTACTCCCAAGAGTTCAATGATTAGGTAATTCGTGCTTTTTAGAAAATGTAATTTTCAAGATTAACAGGCTCTTCATAGGTCACTTGATCATTTTTACTCTTACACCTGGCCAGCTCCAAAGCGTACAGCCTGAACCCAGCCTTTCAAGGGTTATCCACTATACACATGGACTATGGCTTGTCCTCAGCCTCCACAGTCCCAGAGAAATGAATCCCAGGAGATTATAAAAAGAGAAATGTCCAGTGTGGCACCCGCAATTTCGGACTCACCAAAGAGAAACTCAAGAATTATTTTATATAAAATCTTTAAACTCCTTGTGTAATACAATATTTGTGAAGCTTCAAGCAATAAACTCCTCACTCAGCCTCTTCCAACAGGGCGTGGAAGCTGCAGGGTGTTAGGTGATACTTATACTGATTGTTTTGCCCCTTGTAGTCTCTTTTCCTTTGAAACATCAACAACAGAATGGGGAAAGGTAGCTCCATCATTATCAAGGCAGCTTTATGAACTCACACTGAGCAGAATATGGTCTATATCTTTTACATATTAGTGGGAGGAATTCTTTGATTTTATGCATGCAATTAAAAATACTGCTAGCATCAGATCTGTTCTATGAGTTCATCATTCAGGAGCTGTTTATGTAATGAAAAAAATATCACTCCAGAGGACACAGTGGAAATGACATTACAAATAACTACTATGAATATTTGTGTACAAGTTTTTAAATATGTTTTCAATTTTCTTGCTTAAATACCTAGGAGTGGAACGACTAAATCATAGTGTGGGTTTATGATCAAATAAACTATCCAACTTAGGGATTATCTTTGAACTTTTCTATATCATTAAGTAATCTTTTTTTTTTAATCAAATTATCATTGGGTTTTGGGGATTAAATCTTATGGTTACTCCACAAATTATTAAACTAATTTCCAAGGTTAGACTGTTTAGGTTATTGCCATATTTTAACCCACTAAGTATATATTAGTAAATAATATTTTCATTTATAAGTCTTTATCAACTCTGATTACTTCTTTAAAATACACAACTGTAAGTGGAATTACTGGAATTATTGGATCAATAGAGTTACATTTTCAAAGACTCTTTGTAGAGCAGTTTTAGGTATAGAACAATTTTGAGAGGAAAGTACAGAGATTTCTCATATATCCCTCCCCCACACGTGCAAAGCCTCCCCAATTGTCAACTTCAATCCTCAGAATGGTACATACTTTTTTTAACCAAGGATGATCTGATATTGATGCATCATAATTACCCAAAGTCCATAGTTTACCTTAAGAGTTATATATATTTTAAGTCTCCTCTTATAGAGTGTGAAATTGATTTTCTGAAAGGTTAAAAAATATATATATTTTTCAAAGAGTGAAAAAAAATCTGAATTAAACTTTTACCAAAAAAAAAAGTTTTTCTACATTTGATAGAATTTCAGAATTAAAAGGAACAACAGACTTTCCCTAACCCAATCTTTTACCTAGTTCTTGTATATCCTCTGTAAAATACATAGAAGTACTTTTCCAGGCCCTGCTTGGATAAGAGAGTGTATGGGTTTTGTCTGTTGTTGGACTACATTAATAATTGAAAGGAGTTTCCTTCCAGTGAGCAGTGATCTGTCTCATTTTAGCATTTCCCACATTTTACCAAGTTTCAGATAAATAGAAACCATAGTCCAGCTGAGGTTCTGGGCCAAATCTATACACTTCATGCAGTGTAGAAATGAAGACACGGGAATTTGCTGTGCTCCAAAAAATGTTCAGCTCTATCTGTACTTCACTACTTCTCTGGCTGCATATCGGTCTTTCTTTGAGTAGTAAGTATAATTTCCTAATTAATAATGAATGTAAAATAACTAGCTCAATGTTTGGCAAATTTCAAATACTGAATGAATACTGGATATAATTTCTATTAGTTTTTAATAATTACTATATTACTTGTATGTACAGAATATGTATTTATGATTTCTGTTTCTAATTTTGAAAAAAGTAAATTTGATCGCTTAGTTGCTAATTCCTCTGTCTCTTTTTTGTTTTCAAATTATTTTAACTGATAATTTGCTCTGAAGCAATGAAAAAAATACAACTTCTAATGTGATGGTTAATTTCTTGTGTCAACTTGAGTGGGCCATGGGATGCCCAGTTATTTGGTCAAATATTATTCTGAGTGTTTCTATGAGGGTGTTTTTGGATGAGATTAAGATTTAAATTGGTAGACTGAGTAAAGCAGATTGCCCTCCATAATGTAGATAGGCCTCATCTAGTCAGTCGAAAGCGTAAATAGAACAAAAGGCTGAAACTTCCCTGAGTAAGAGAGCATTCTTTCTGCCTGATTGCCTTTGAACAGAGACATTGGCTTTTTCCTGCCTTCATACTCAAACTGAAACATCAGCTCTCCCAGGTCCTCTAGACTTCCGGCCAGGGAACTGGAAAAAAGAAAACAAAAAAACCCAAAAAACAAAAATCATTGGCTCTCCTAGATCTCCAGCTTCCTGACTTACCCTGCACATCTTGGGAATTGACAGACTCCATAATCATGTGAGTCAATTCCTTATAATTAGTCTTCTTACTGTATATCCTTTCTGGAGAACTCTGATAAATACATCTAGCTTATAGAATTCAACAGAATGAACTAAGCACTGTATTTGGAAGTATAGAAAACACAGACTTGCAACACTGCCCAGCTTCCTTAGAATTAAGTCAGGAACCTGGAGGTTAAGTTCTTTCTTTCTTATTCAGTAACTGAAATTGGAGTAAGACTACAAAATAATTTCACACAAAAGCTAAAAGCAATCTATCTGGGAAAATAATGTGGATACATCTAAGAAGAAAGTGCAAAGCTCTTATTCCTAGCCCTAAAAGTCATCCAGTTCTCCTTCATGTCCATCTTGACTGAGAGCCTTAATGCTAGTTGTAAGTCAGAGCAAGTGTAACTAGCAAAAAAGCCCCTAGGACTGATATGAAAGCCACAGTTTGAAGAGTATGAAAAATTACTAGCTATTGAGAAAATAACTCATTTCTCTGTAAGTACTTGCTTGAAGAAACCAACCGGAAATCTGAATGATAAAATAGAGATTCACTCAATCTTGGTGTCACCCTCCCCCCTCACCCACTCCCTCCAAACAAAAGCTTATTTAACTTTACAGAAAGAAAATTAACAATTTCTCCAGGTTGACCTTTATCTTTTTTAGACAAATTCCTTTTTAGTGGTGGAGTAGTCTTCCAAGGTCTCAAGAGATTGTTTTCAAGGATATATTAGTTTATTTTAGAGAGGCACAGAGCTTTACTTTCTAACATTGTGCTGGATTAAATGCATTCAAATACATTGTCTACTTTGAAATGTGTTTTTGAAAAGTTTTGCAACCATCCTGTATTTATCTCTGAAGTGGAAATTAAGCACATACTTCTCTGTGCATTCAAAATATCTGTATATATCCTTCTTTTAAGTTTTTTGTATTATTTCAAAGAATATATCAGAGTGGCCTCACTGAAATATATTTAAATGATTATTCAGTTACGTTATTTAAGTAGATGGTATTTTATTGCAACTTTATATTGGAGTTTTAAATGAATGTCATAGTATTTTAAAATACTTTCCCACAATTGAGATAATCCTTCTTTAAAATAGAAAGCAAAGAATAAAAAAAGACCGTATTTCAATGTTCCATTTCTTGCAAATAAACATGGATTTTGCTTTGTGCATTTCCTAAGAAGTTCTTGGACCTCTTCATTCATCATTAATTCAATAAACATTTATTAAATAGCTTCTATGTACAAAACATTTTATATCATCATATGCTTCTGCTTTAGAATACAGGGCCTGGTATTATATATTTTATGTCAATTGTGTTGATCAGAAATCATTTAATTTTAGAGATTTACAGCTTTACTTATCTCAACTCCTTTAACTCCTTAATTCTCAGGAACTCTTTCTAAAATCAGTAATTCCTTTATATCAGTTCAGTGTTGAAAAACTAATAATGGTTTCCATTATATTCAAGATAAAGTTCAAATTCCTTACTGTGACTAAAATTCATTTCACAATCTTAGCATTTCAGCTTCATCTCATTTTCTTTCCCAAATATGTGTATTTGGGAATATATAATATATATAAATATAACTATATGTATTTAATATACACACATATATATATATTATATATATAATATATATATAAAACCCTGTTCTTTGGCTTTGTCTTGCTTGTGTCATTCTTCAGATATCAGTTGGATGTTACTTCTTTGAAAAGGTTTTATTTCCTTTCTTGGCCAATAGAATTAGGCACTTACTCCATTGTTCTCCACTATCAAATCCTTATTAGAGGACTCACTGCAGTATTTTGTACATTTTGGGGGGCTGTGCCTTGTGGCATGCGGGATCTTAGTTCCCCAACCAGGGATCGAACCCATGCCCCCTGCATCATTGGGAGCACGGAGTCTTAATCACTGGACCACCAGGGAAGTCCTACATTTTTCTTTATTTTTTAATGCTATATTTTTGTGTGTTGTCCATTAAGTTATTGAATATAGACATTTTGCCTGGAATATATTCGTAAACTGAGCAGGGCTTAGCATGTAGTAACCATTCAATACATATCTGATTGAATGAATGAATGATCAAATGAGTAGAAAAATGAGACCTTGAAAAACTAAGTAATTTACTCAATGTCAGAGAGATAGTGGCAAAATGAGAATTGGTATTCAAGTTTTCATATTTGTTGTGCAGTGCTCATAGCTTTACTTCCTTCTACCTAGGTAATGACAGGTAACATTTTCTAGATTCATACAGAGTAGAAAAATATGATATTCCTACCTTAAGGCCAGTAGCTTAAAAACAAAGATAAAGAGATGATAATCAAAAAGGAAACAATTTTTACTCACAGCAGTAATTTGACTGAGAGCCACATGCCTGCTTTCAAGGCCATTCATGTACACATTCCCGATTCACCAAGGACAACTGATGGGAATAAAGACCTTTCCCATTGTCTGTTTGAGAATGTAGTGCTCCTCCACACATCCTTCGGGGGTATGGCAGTTAGCGGCCAGTTACTTAGGAAAAAAAACTCACTAGACTTCCTGTGACCTTTCCTTATCACTACATACACAATTGTATACCCATAGCTCTAGTTGAAGTTAGATTAAGCAGAGAATCAGATCAAAAACAAACAAAAAAGACTTTTTTCACTTTACCCTTCTGAGGGCACAATCTTGTACCATCTGGAAAGAAAAGGATGAATTTGACTAGAAATAACAAATACAGGGTGTCTATCAGCATTTCATTAACTTGATAAACTTATCCAGGGAAATCACAGGTCTATAGTTAGGATTTGAGAACACACACTTTTTTTTTTTTTTTTTTTTTGCGGTACGCGGGCCTCTCACTGTTGTGACCTCTCCCGTTGCGGAGCACAGGCTCCGGATGCGCAGGCTCAGCAGCCATGGCTCACGGGCCCAGCCGCTCCGCGGCATGTGGGATCTTCCTGGACGGGGGCACGAACCCATGTCCCCTGCATCGGCAGGAGGACTCTCAACCACTGTGCCACCAGGGATGCCCCAGAGAACATACACTTTTGTTGAAGGAAATAATCCTTGTGAGAGAGGGAAATGGTGAGAGGTCAGAAGCTCAGGGACAAAGGAATGAAAGTGTGGTAAAGACTAGATACAGTCTGGTTCTAATAATGTCACTCTATATTTATATAATTAAAAAGGAATGATCTAAATTTACTTTAATTAGCCATAGCCTCAAAGTTGAGAATTAATAAGAAAATTTTGTTTTGGTCTCTATGACATAATCTTTTTCAGTCAACTCAGTAGTTTTATTGAGCCAATCAAGTTACAGAATATTTACCTAATTTGGGGGAAAATAGTGCAACATTAATTCACTTAAACACAAGAAATATATTAAAACTTTATTTGTCTTTAGGGTATTCCAAAAAACTTAGAAAAATATCTTTTGATACTGTTATAATTACAAATCTTAGACACTATACCTAGTTTGCAACTAGTGCAACATTTTCAATCAACAGATTTAAAAGCGGAACCAACTCTACAAAATGGATGCTATTTTTATTTTCAATTTATAGATTTAAAACCTGAGACATGCAGATGTTTTCTCAGGGCCACAGTCAGAGTGTGGTTTTGGTGTTATCCAGGCAGTGGGGTGCCAGAAGCTGGGCTCATTTCAAGCCATTATACCATGGTTTCTTTCATCTAATGTGGTCATTGAGGACATTTTAGATGTGCTGCACATCTAAAGTTTATATCGTTTATCATTGTTGAAACCTTATACCTATATAAATAACTTTCAGATAATTAAAATTTCTTTGCTTCCAACAGAAAACTTTGAACATAGAAATTCAAAAATATAGAATTATCAAGTACTATACCATTCAACTTCATGCCAGCTATTATGGAGGGAAGAGCATTCTCAGTAATGAAAGTAGCAGGTACATTTTAGGTCAAGATTGTCTAATACTCAACTTTGAATTGTGTTTTTTGGTTTTTGTAAAGAGCCATCCCCCTCCATTCCCCAAATATTTAGTAGAACATTTCTGTGCACACAGGCCCATCTTCCTTATACTTTGTATGTGTCCAGTAGGGAAAGCATGATGCAGAAGAGATCAAGATTCTCAGAAGGTGAGACCAAGTGCGTGAGGAATAATTCCACAAAAGAGGAACCTGGTTCAGAAGTTACAAAATGAAATGGATTTTTTTGCTCCCTTCCTAAAATAATTCTAAGCTAAGTTTCTAGGCCTATGAGGGATTACATAGGGAAAGGAAATGTTAACCACAGGACAGTGGAGGACTTTGGGACATCCAGCCCTCAGCATCTTATTTATAAGGGTTCTCAATGATTCCCTGTGTAGAATGGGTACCCAAAATATACATTCCATTCTTCATTTTTATCAGGATAGGGGAAGCAAAAATTTAGCTACACATCTATCTTTGTTGCTGTTGTTCTTCTTGTTGTTGTTGTTGACATTAAATGCTGGCCAAAGCTGGCAAAAAAGAAAGATTTATTTTTCTTGGGGAACACTGGATGTGTAATCCCATGGTCAGGAAAGTGTTTAAGCTGTCACCATTCTATAGCATGGATTTTCCAAAATCACCCATCATTTCCTATGATTTACTTCAAGTTCTTAGGCAAGCAACAATGCTACAAAGTAAGTCAGCTACAAATTTTCACTGGACAACCCTTCTAGAATCACAACTTCACTCGTTGAAGCAGTTTGACTGGGTTGTCTGTCAGAGTTTGAACATGGTATCTGGAGGCGGCTGATACAATCTATTTGAACAATCTTTGTCTTTGCCTATGACTTTTAACAACAAAATTATAAAAATAAGCCCAGGAAACTATTGCCTAAGATTATAATTAATACAGTGTGCTTCTAAGCTTTATATATGTCACAACAACAACAGAACATCAAATGAGAAAAAGTTCTCAAATGTAAGGTAGTCCATAGGGAAAAGCCAATAGATACAGAATCATAAAACGCTGACTCTATGCAGCTACAAGTCCAGGGAGAGGAAAACCTTTGACATAACTACTGTTAGTCTGATATAAACTAAGGGAATATTCTGATATATGATTCAAAGGAAGCACTGGATAATTTTTTTGCCTTCTGGCTGCAGATGACATTGAAGGAAGGATGGACAAGGACTGATTTGGCTTTGGTCAGGATGTTTGCCTGCTTGGATGTATTACAACATGTAGGATTTATATCTAACTCTTTAAAAAAATGGGTGAGGAGGAAATTTTGAAAGAAATCTATTCCAGAAATTTCATTAGCCCACAAAATAATTTGATATCGTCAATATCAAGAAAAAAAATCTAAGAATTAATTGCCATCTACCTCTGGCTATCAGGAGGAAAAATTAACTTTTATAAAGGAGGGGCACATATAACTATCAGAGACAATTGTGTGTGTAAATTTAAGTTAACTTCACTTTTATAATTTCAAATCTATTCATTGTTTTTTTTTCAGTGAAATAGTAACTATATAGTTTATATATCAAAATATATATTTATCATGATTATAACTGATTTTAGTAATTTTATTAACTGAAATATCTTCTGTGAGTTTTATTTGACAGCCAAATAGACTTACCTATTTTAAAAATGTTCAACCCAAAGACTGGCAAAGTTTATAGCAAAGGTCTAATGGTCTGCACTAGTAGATAGTTGTGTATAATTCTGTTAATTGAATGCATACTAAAACAATTCTTTAAATATAGACAAAGTACTTATTGAAACATATACACACAATGTATTTGCTTTTATTTATTTATTTTTTTATTATATATATATATATATATATATTTTTTTTTTTTTTTTTTTTTTTTGGACATGCTGCATGGCTTGTGGGATCTTAGTTCCCCGACCAGGGATCGAACCCTTACCCCCTGCAATGGAAGCACAGAGTCTTAACCACTGGACCACCAGGGAATTCCCTGTATTTGATTTTAAATCAGACCATTTTATACAATCTAAAATTGTCCAAATGATTTTTTTAAATTAATTTATTTGTTTATTTATTTTTGGCTGCATTGGGTCTTTGTTGCTGCATGCAGGCCCTCTCTAGTTGCGGCGAGCAGGGGCTACTCTTTGTTGCGGTGCATGGGCTTCCCATTGGGGTGGCCTCTGCCGTTGTGGAGCACGGGCTCTAGGCGCACAGGCTTCAGTAGCTGTGGCTTGCAGGGTCTAGAGCGCAGGCTCAGTACCTGTGGTGCACGGGCTCGGCTGCTCTGCGGCATGTGGGATCCTCCCAGACCAGGGATCAAACCCAGGTCCGCTGCACTGACAGGCAGACTCCTAACCACTGCGCCACCACGGAAGCCCCCCAAATGATTTTTGAGGTAATTTCTGGAGCTTAAAAAATTTAGATTTTTCTGGAATACCTACACTTATGGCCTAAAATGCAAATATAAGACTTTTGGCCTCATCGAGCTATATACATTTTCAATAAGACATAATTTAACCCATGATGTATAAGTGTTCATATGAAATTAGTTAATATTAACTCATTCCTGTGTAACTTGACTTTCTTTTCAGTTTGTAGTGTAGACTTGTTCATTATACATGTAACATTACAAAGTACTTCTGCTAGATGCCAGGGAGTCAAGGCAAACTTTTGAATATAAGAATTTTTGTCAATGTGTTTGAAAGAAATAAGATTTAAAATAACATCAAACAAGTAGAGCAAGTGGAGCTCAAGTGTTCTTATGATGATGTCTCAAAGACACGGTGGAAGCATTCCCAACTCTCACTCTTCACTATGTTTTAGCAGTAGGTTTATTGCCCCGACTACACTTACCGTCAAATAAATGAATGTTCTGGAAAATGCACTTCTTGATTTGGCACTGGTTTACAGAAATATCATAACCTTTACTTTTTATTCAAAGCTGGTTATAACCTGCTCTGTATATCATGGCATGAACTCAGTGTAGCATTCTGTTTAATAGACAAAAATCATAGTAAGTTAAGTCTTAGATGAAGGAAAATAAATTATACATTTATGAGTAATCTAAATAATCGGCTTTCATGCTTTAGATGTATCTTTCCGTTCTTTTATTTAAAAAAATATCTGTTGAAGGCCAAGTAGAAGGTATAAACTTTGCTAGATGCTGGTATTTTAAAGATGAATAAGACATGCTTTCAGCTCTCAAGTTGCCTAAATTCTGGCCAGGGATATTACAGTAAACCCACACTCTAATAGTTGTGTATTTAGGAATTTCACAGTCATTTGTTGTTTGTATCTCAGAAAAGCATAGCCAAAATTCATTCTGTAATGTCCCAATTAACACATATGTACTCCACATAGTTGCCTTTGGGTATATTTAATTTCTGATAATGAAATAGTATAAACTCTTCCAAAACTGTGAAACCTGTTTAAATTTATTATTTTTAAATGCATATGCCTTCGAAGAAACTAATTAAATCAATTAAACATTAAAATTGGAGCATTAAAGTATGACAAAACCTGTTTTCTTAGAACTCTAATAATTTGTGTCTCTCACAATCTCTGAAGAAATAATAATTAGCATTTCCCTTAGGACTCATGAAAGACTTCCTTTGAAGAAAAAAATGCATTTTAAAATACTAGAATTTTTTATTGCCTTAAATTTATTTAGCATGAATGTCATTCCATACCTCTCATTCACTCTTACATTTAACACTTTGATAATATTTAAGTTAAAAATGTTACTTAGTCTGTCTTACTTCCATCATTCAGAGAGAGTCCTCTTTGTGTTTTATTTCACTAATTCGAATCTGTTTTAACTTGCTAATCCCTGTGATCTACAACTTCTTCCTAGAAGTAGGTTTTACAAACTAAGTAGTATCTTCCAGGTTATTGGAGCACCATTCTATAAACATAGGAAGCCAGAATGTTCTAAATAATACTCTTGTGGTTTAAATAAATTAAGAGTTTCTAAAACTAGCTACTTCATTCCAAGAGAATTATAAAGGTTGTAAATTGATATATCTTAGTTCTTTAAAGAAGAATCTTATGGATAGCACCATTGCGTTTTTGAGAGCATAGAATACTAGTTTTATTTGGAACTGGGCAAGTTATGTAATTTTGAATGCTGTAAAATGGCACAAGAAATAAAGGAAATGGTGCTGTATTAATAATTTCACAACTCTGGTTAACTAGATTGGACCAAACTGAGAGTGTTCTGCCTAGACTAAAGGTTCTAACTCTAAAGAGTAATTAAAAGCCACTTGTTGCAGTACAAGAATAATATTAACCAAAAAAATAGGAAGAAAATGCATACATGCCTACTGAAATGTACCAACATGGCCAGAAAATATCTTCACTTCCTCTCCATCAGGTCTACTTAGGCTGGGTCTAAGGAAGGTGGAGATTCAGAAGAGGAAGACAAAGATGGTTGGCTTGACTCCATAGAATCAGGATTACTTCATCTTATCTCTATTGCTTCATGTAAGTTGATATATAAAGCCTCATGAACTGGCAAATTGTTAGGAAGGATCTAGACAACAACAAAAAGAGTCATAGAAAATACTTAATACAAAGCGGCCCCCACATTAAGCAAGTAATACATAGACAAGAATAACAAAAGATGTAATTAAGTCTGTGTCCTCTGTCAAATCCAGCACAGCTTGACTCTCATACTGTTCACCACATACCTTTAAACTTGAAATAAAGAAAACTCAAATAAAGAGAATTCACTGTGGAATCATTTGTCTATACCTTCTTATGAGAGTTTAACAGTGACTAAACTTTAAACCATCAATTATATTGTGTATGTCCTAAGTAAATTTTATTGATTCCCCTATTTTGCTCTAGAGATTCTCATATTCAGGGGTAGAGAATATTTGATGGTCTAGTTATATAAAATTTATTAAATTAAATTAATATTTACTGTGCCTGATGCAGTGATGAAAGCAACAGGGTTAATATTGCTCTCATGGAGCTTATATTATGAATAGATATGTAGAATGCTTAAGTATACAATTAAAAATCAAGGTAAAAATGAAAGAGTTGTCAAATTTGATCTCTCTCTCTCTCTCTCCTCTCTCTCTCTTTCTTTTGTTTTCATTTCTTTCTTTTATTTGACCTGCCTTCCCAGGGGAGGACCTGAAACTTTGGAGACAGCAAGGCACTAATCAGGAACCTAGGTGTAGAGCAGTGGAAATGGGAGCCTGAGTCCTGAGCAGATGTTATGCAGTCAGCAACGGACACAGCCTGGTCCTGTGCTCTCATTGGGACCGAAGAGAAAGTAAAATATCACTTTTCCTATTTTTCCTATTACTCTTTCCTTGGTTTGCATGTCCTTGGGTAGCTTCAGGAATCTTTCCGTCTTTCACCTGATCTTTTGATCTTTTGTGCATTATGTTGTCAATATAAATAACCTAAATTTGACCTACTTCTTGCTTGGAGCCACCATATATGACTGCCCTCTTCTCAGGAATTGGGTCCTTTTTGTAAAACATTAACTGTCTTTGAGATTTTAACCACTGGTCATACTGAGGATAAACCTTCTGTAAAACCTGAATGCAGAGCCTACCTGCCTTGTTCTATTGGCTCCTAAGTCCTCCTGGGGCTCAGAGCTTTGCTCTAGCTTTATATCTGAACTGATTAATATGCAAATGGTGCTCCTCATATAAGTGGACCAGATTCAAACTTAAGACCATCAGGAGAGACCACCCCTTGCACAAATTTTCTGTCATCTTTTTTATTTATATCTAATAAGAGTCAGGTTCTTAAAACTTGAATATTTCAATTTTTTTAAACAGCCTCAGTGATTTGTTTCCATAAAAACTCAAAAAATGACTCTCTTTTTTGCTTTTTAATATGTTTCTTTCAAAGTTTGTAGACATTTCAATTTTTCTTTTGTATATATTTTTCTAACTTTCTCAACACTCCCTCCCTGAGCAGTATATATCCACCATATTCATTACCCTATTTTGTATAAAGCATGAACACATGCTAGACAGTTATACTTTAATATTCCTATTCTAATCACTCTTCCTAACACTTGCACCCTTCAGCCCTATGTTTAAGATGGGTATTTGTCTACTAACATTCATTAACTTCTTCCATAGTACAGATTTATTACTCAAAGACAGCTTTCTAACCAGACAATATATTTCTTAGCTACTGTTTCATCTTGTTTGGGCATATGACTAGCTTTTGTCAAAGAAATGAGCAAAAGTATCCTAGTTCTGGTTTAAGGCTTCAAAACACAAATCCATGCTGTCTTATTACTTCCAATAGTTATGTGCAGATCATGATAAAGATAATGATTGTGGAACTAGAGCCCCCAAATGGAAGAATCCTGGGTCACTGTATCACTAAAGGGAAGAAAGACATGTTACAACCAAGAATAACAGAACAGAATTTTTTCATAAATAATAAATAAGGGCTTCCCTAGTGGTGCAGTGGTTGAGAGTCCGCCTGCCGATGCAGGGGACACAGGTTCGTGCCCCGGTCTGGGAAGATCCCACATTGCCGCGGAGCGGCTGGGCCCGTGAGCCATGGCCGCTGAGCCTGCGCGTCCAGAGCCTGTGTGCCACAACGGGAGAGGCCACAACAGTGAGAGGCCCGCGTACCACAAAAATAATAATAATAATAAATAAGATTATATTTCAGACATATATTTTGGATCATTTTATTATCACCACACACTTGCATTAACTAACTAAAACAACCCAAACCCTTTTAATCCAAATAACTTTGACGTTTTTCCACCGGGAAGACTTTTGTGGATGTTCCTAGACTAGTTTGCGTGTTCCTCCTATGTGCTCCCTAAGTCCATGTTATATCACATATAATGTCTATCATTAAGCCATATTACATAGTTTTAATTTAACTTCCCAACTAGGCTGTATTTGTTTTTGCTCGCAAAATAGGAGTAGTTTCTGCCTTATTCTGGGTAACATCCCCAGGACCTAGCCTTGTGACTTGGAACATATGAAGTCCTAAATAAATATGCACTCAAGTAAGAAATGATACAACATATAGAAATGATTGGAAAGCCACATTGACTTAAGATCTAAAGGCTCTAGTGATACCTCAGAAAGTCAATAAATACATTAATTTGAAAACAGTGTTTTCCCTTATTTATTCATTGAATGTCTTTTTAAAATAAGGCCTTACACTTTCACCAAAAATATTTCCAAATGAACAGTTGCATAAGCTTATTTTATTAAATGCTAGATTTGTAGAATTTGAAAATAGTGTTCATAATACCATGTGAGAGTTAAAAAAAAATCTAATGAATGTGCTAATTTTTTTTATTTGCTGCAAAAATGGTAGTCAATATTTGTGTCATGCCCATCAGTATGCCTCATATACTTATTTAACATTGATATGTTAAATATAAATAAATATTAAAAGTGTTAGTGGCTATGCATATCTGCATTTTGTATGATTAATTTTCAAAAGAAAAAATTATCAACAGCCAAAACACTTCAGAAATGTAGTTCAGAAATGCAAAGACGCTTTTACTAGATTAACCAACCATGTGAAAATAGCATCTTTGAACTATAGATATTTTTGCTTAATATGACAGCTAACTAAGCTTAAGTACAATTTTTCTACAGAAACTGAAAAGCTTTTCCAACTCATTTATAGATTGGACATTTTTATATATTCAAAGGGAGATGATGCTTGCTTCCATACCTCTTCAATTTTTGGTGCTTGCACTCCTAAATAAAATAGATTTTTTTCAGGTTAATCGCCTTTAGCCAGAATCTGAACTGTTTCTTGTTAAATTCAATTGCTCTTAGGCTTAAGCTACTTTTAAGATTTCCCCTTTCATAATTAAGATAAAATCCTCAATTAAAATCCTTTCTGAAAGAGTTCTGGTTTACTGTCAGCGTACCAAGGCTATGGAATGTAACCTAATTCACTGTTAGATCTCTAGTGTATCTGAAAATGTACAATAATTCATGTTCATCTGAGTATACTTACCAATTATAAGTTGAACATTTCTTTGAGGCTTAATGAGTGTGTTCTTTCTTTTAATACTCATTTTGGAGTTGCAATTTCTAGTTTTCCTATCCTATCAATTCTAAACTAATCAGCCAATTCGCTGTTAATTAGGTTAGGTTTTCATTTTTGAATTATTCTTAAGAAGAAAGGGAGGTTTGATATGTTATACTTTGTATCTAAGCCTTATCTAAAATATCTGATTAGTGCTTGGAACAAATTATAACACATGATTCTTACTGTTCCATACCACCACTAAATACAAACAAGGAACTCTAAATGTTACTTTCATAACCAAATAATTTTGGTTTCATTCATGCCTGTGCATATGTACCTGAATTTATCTTATTACCAATGAAAATGTTCTTCATTTATGGCAAGTTGTTTGTTGAGCTTTGAAAGCAGGGCATAGGGACCCAAATCATTAGTCATGATTCAGAGAGACCCAAATAAGTGAATCCTTTTGAAAATTGAATCACAGCATGGCCTTTATGATTCTGTTTGTGTGTTAGTACTTTGGAACATCTAAAAGTTTTGGAAAAGTACACAAAGTTTCAGTATTGCAAGCACAATTCACAATGGTGAATCCAGCCAATATAATCCCAAGAGTGAAAATAAATTAAAATAAAATAAAAGATGATTTCTAACCTAACTTCATACTTCTGTTTATCAGCAAAAAGTACAAGTTTTGTTAAAGCTCAGGGTGTCAATTATCTTACTTTTCTTTGTATATTTCCTACATAATTAAAAAAACATGTTTAATATTTTAATTTTACCTTTTTAGAGCATTTTGTTGCATCTGCATGAAGTGATTAAAATATTTTTGAACAAAAGGAAAAAGTATTCATGTCTGTATATGGTGTCCAAGTGTTATTCATTCTTGTAATCCTGTTTAGATGGTCTTTCCCCATCTTATCTCTTCTTTTTCTTCCTTGCTTAACTATTTTTGGTCTTTGCCAATATCTTGAAAACTAACTTGGAATTTTTCATAATTTCACTCTTTCAATACAGTGAAACTGTTCTTTCTTTAAGGATCTATATAGTTCTGTGCATGAAGATAAAATAGATTCCATATAGTTTGGTCTAATAAGTAAACTGCTTATCCAAAAGTAATCCAGGTAATATCATATAATAAAATATGGTAAAAAGAAGGCCATTGTCATAGATCGGTTTTCCTGGGAAGCAGATTTGGCAAAGGAGGTTAGATGATGGAGTTTTGTTAGGGTGTGCCCTCAAGTTCTATGTGTTACGTCATGGAGATAAGTTGGCCTACGATGCAGTCACAATGAGAACTTTAGAGGATCTTATGGGACACACTGAAGCTGAGATGATCCTTCAGAGGTTTCCCAGGTTGAGGCAATGAGGTCATGTCTTTATATCCTGGCACTTACCTATCACTGGATGTGGCCTTCCCAGGGACCAGAGTTTGTCAGTTGAGGCAATTCCCAAAGTGAGCTCACAGCTCAGAACTTCCAGCCAGCAACCTTCCCAAGAGCTGAAGGAATAAATCCTCTAGAACTGAAGGCAGTATCCGGCAGCACAGCATCAACAATAGGCAGTATGCCTAATATTATTACCTTGATATAAAATTAAAAGTCTCAATAAGTTCTTTCAATTTGATGTATAATTGAAATCATAGGAAAACTGAAAGTTTAGAGTTATTCATATTTGAAAAGTGGGAGAGTATTGTCACCTGAACAGAATTTACATTTAGTACATTCTTTCTTTTATTTCTGTGCTTACTCTCCTTTCTTAGTAATCTTTCTCTCTTTTTTTTTTCTGATAAATACCCATTATCCTCATATGTTTTCTCTGAATTCATCATCTCTCCTCCTTTACACCCCCAATTATCCTATTTTCTCCAATATCTTGATTTCATATAGCAGTATTAGAATCAATAATTCTATTTAACTAAGGTATAAAATATAATGTATGTCATTAGCAACTGAATATTTGCCACAAGATGAATTGTAAAATAATCCTTCATGGGGCATTTTCCTGTAAAATGAATGTCTTCCATCCCCATTCATGTCACCTGAACCCTATTCTTGACAACCTGTAATGGGAAAGGCACCCCACTAGTGATTCCTAATCTCATATGTACCTAATAACCTCTGATTTTACAGATATAAGGGATGAAAGAGTTTAAGTCACTCTTCCAGTAACAGGCTGTTCCAAAACTGCAAGAACCTGTTACTGATCTTTCCCTTATGTCTCGATGTTTAATTAGTGTCCCCACGGCTATCACAGTGTCTAGAGAATAAAAAGTCTTTGAAAAATATTTGTTGTTAGAAGTAGACAGAGAGTCAGGAATAAACCAAGAAAATGATCTTCAGTAGTGGAACACCAGGCAACAAAGCCCTCAGAAAAGGCAGCTATTTTGTGGTCAAGAATTTAGAACACATTTACTATTATAAAATTTACAATGTATAAAAGTTATGTTAAAGGTTATGTAAAGATTATATATTCTGGGGCTTCCCTGGTGGCGCAGTGGTTGAGAGGCCGCCTGCAGATGCAGGGGACAAGGGTTCCTGCCCCGGTCCGGGAAGATCCCACATGCCGTGGAGCGGCTGGACCCGTGAGCCATGGCCACTGAGCCTGCGCGTCCGGAGCCTGTGCTCTGCAGCGGGAGAGGCCACAACAGTGAGAAGCCCGCGTACCGCAAAAAAAAAAAAAAAAAAAAAAAAAAAAGATTATATATTCTGGATTTTAAGTACCCTTAGCAGCAATTAAGAACTTGCAAAGACGTCAGCTGGGCTCCTGGTTGTCACTATATTAAGCTTCTGTTGATTCTAGGACAAATAAATAAATTAGGAAGTAAATGGGAAACATGTATCTTTCCCTTTAGAGGTGATCTTCTAGAAAGTGAGAAATAGAGCATATCTCTTGTCATGTAAACAGAACTGGATAATTTTAATGAGTCTAGTAATTTTACAACATTGGCTTGCCTTAGGACTATATCATCTGAGTCTTGTACTAACTCTGAGCTTGTTTCCCCCGCTGAAAAATGAGGTTCTTGCTCTACAGTCTCGGAAGTCTCCCCAAGCACTAACATTCTCTAAATCTATGAATACCCCTTGATCATTTCCATCTGCATCGTTTCTCACGTTTTTATTTCTTTATGTGTGTTTTTTTGTTTCCCAGTTTATCATGCAGTACTTTTTGTAACCTTACACATTCCTCTGGGTACGTTTTCTCATATATAAGGCACATTTTTGGCTAAAACAACAGAATTATACTTTTGAGAATACTCATATTTTTAACTTCTAAAATGTTAATATATGTAATCTTGAAATGCTGAGTCAAACCTTGTGAATGATGTCCTGTAAGGTGTATATATTGTATTCACTTCTTAGAATCAAAAAAACAAAAATAAGATATTCTGAGTTCCAAAACACTTCTGGCTCTACTGAATTCATCTAAGTTTTATGGACCTGAATATATATTTTACAAAATTGATAAAGAGATTGTTGTTCTTAAGACTTAGATATGGGCTTTTAATTAGAATGGCTTTTACTGCTTTTCACAGGTTTAAAACTTTCAATGAGCAAGTAATTTTATTGCTTCATTGACATAAATCATTACTTTTATCATCTCTCATTACTTATTGTTTTAATTCTTTGCTAATCAGAGGCCCCAGCTTACTATTCTTCCACTATATAGTGCTAAAATAAACACTTCCACTTGCCCGATATACTACACATTTAATTCTTGATTTAAAAATAAACACTAGGCTCAATAGAGTTTGCAATGACTTTCTAATAGCTTAAGTTAGTTCCGGGTTTTAGACTTTGAATATTTTTTCCTCGTTGCTATGATCATTCACAATTTTTTTCTAGTGCTCAGTCCAGTGAGAGTTCCAGTGAGATTTCCAGTTTGAGTGCTAGCGTTAATTTCTGGAGCCAGATCCCACTGAGTGCAGAAAGGCCATTTATTGTTACAGAGCAACAAAACCTTGTACCAGAAGAAAATGTTTCCCAGTCCTACATGCTTGCTACAAACTTTCATCTTCCAGAGTGTGCCTTTTGACATAAATAGTTGTGCAAAAACTATGAAGCACTTCTGAATAAATCTACAATATATCTTTAAAGAATTTTTCTCCCAAAGTAGCCCATGAGGAGAAATATAACAAACAAGCAAGACACTCACTGAAAAGGATGGTCTGAAATGTAATTGAAAATTGTTGTTTCACTGCAGAGAATTTCATAATTAACTCTCCCAATTATTGCAGTGATTATTCAAATTTTAATATATTCTAGCAAAAGTCCTTTCAGTACAAGGGTAAGATATTTAAAAATAAGTTGCTATTGTACTTCTAAAAACTTTAATATCATGTTATATTTTGTCATATGAAATCTTGCAAGTGATGTTACGATTATTGCTTTGGCTCCTATTATTTTCCAAAAGCTTAAATACTTTTAGATCTTCCAACACAGTACAAGTCTCTCATTTGTAGAAGTGAAGGAAAGAATACAGAGCCTTCCATAGAATTGAATATTGTCTTACTACAGATTGATTCTTCCTCTGAGTCCTAATTTTAGTGATTTCCTTCCTTATGAGTTTGTAGACTATATTAGAAAAAATACCTGCATTTTGGAGTCAGAGTGACTTGGTTTCAAATCTCAATTCCTAGCTGTATAACTTCAGAAAAAAAATGTCATTTTATTCATGTGTACAAAGAAAAATAATTGTACCACCTTCATAATACTATGACTCTGACCGATAAACCATCTGATGCCCAAGAAACACACAGTCTGCTGTCACACCTCAGTAAGTACTGGCTTCTTTTCCACTAAGTGGAAGGAGACACCCTATCTGAGCTATGTAACCTAAGCTCTGAAATTTGTGAAAAAATGTTTTAACTCTTTTACCAAACAGTCAGATATAAGTTTTAAAACTCTTTAATTATTAATAGTAATTTTTTAAAGTATATATTGAATGTTTACTATTTTCCAAGCATCACAGAATCAGGGAAGAATGTAAAGTTCTTTCTCTCAAGTATCTCCATTAGGGACGAGATATATATATATAGAGAGAGAGAGATATAGATAGATAGATACACACACACAAATATATGTTATATTAGAAGTAAAAGCCAACAAAAATAAATTTTATTTATTTTCTAGGCTCATACTAGATTTATTAGTACTGATAAGTATCTAGAAACTTTTATCTGAAAAAGAAATGGTATCTCTTTTTGGTGATTAATGATTTTCCATCTTTGCTCATAGTTATCACAAATGACCTGAGAGTCATGATATGCAGTCCATGTATGTGTCACAGGTAGAGCAGAAAAATTCCATTGAAAACACTGATTTCCTTGTTATTGCAATCTTCTTTTCTTTGCAAGTTCAATTCTACTTTTTCCAAAGAAAAATATATAAATGTTTGAAATATTTCCTACCTAATATCTTCCAGCTCAACCTAGTCTCCCTCTCTGGGCAACAATATTCATTTCTTTTGGTTGTTACTTTTCCTTTTATTAGTTATTTTCAAATAATATATTTATACTTCCATTTCTTGATTCATCAGTTTTAGACATATTTATTTACTTCATCACTTGCTTCCTACTGAAGTGTGGTTTACATGTATTATCACTCCCTTCTTTGCCATATCAGCATTGATAAATCACAATTTGAATTAAAATGATTTCATTCTTACCATGTTGTGACTATATAATTTGGGTCGCTGCAAATTTAAGGACTCTTTGGTGATTATTTTTCTGCTATATATGTTTTTATGTTTATGGAGTTAAAATGTGCCTTTTTAAAATTACTTGCTTGGAACTAGTATTAAAAAGATAGGTATGTGTAGTCTAGAACCTCGGCATCTTGGCCAGTTCCCAAATTCAAACTATTCCTGTGAAAAGCCTCCTTGCTTAGAACGTGGCACTATGGAAGCCCAGTGCTATTTCCTTAAGCAATGACCTTAAGCAAGTCATTTAACTCTATGCCTCAGTTTTCTCATATGTAAAATAAAGGTAATCAGTAATTACCATGTAATTGTAAAACAATTGTATACTTGGAAGATACAATATCTAGATGTGTAGTAAGGAGGGCTAGTCAGGACATTACTTGACAGATGCATATATATATAATTTTTTAAATATTTTTAAAAATATTTTCTTTATTAAGAGCTGAAACTGATTCAATTTGACTGATAAATAACTCCTGAGTAATATATATACTATGACGCTACCAATGAAAAAAGATGTTTTTGTCTTAAAGAAAGTGCTTTTCTTTCCTTTAAATACCAAGAGCTAAAACATCTTCATATTGAAAAGCTATATGCTTACCTGACATTGTCATTCTGAGGTGAAAAATATTTAATAACACAAAATAACTAGCAATATGACATGAATGAATTGGAGCTCTTTTCCCATCTTATTTAGTTCATTTCATCGCTGTAGTTCTAAATACATTGTAGGCACTTTGTAGGCATGTACTACTATTTTTCTCTTGTTCATAATTTGTTGAATTAACATTGCACAACTAATTCAAATGTAGGAAATCAGTGATGGAAGATATGAATGTGGTTGACGAACTGAATTTTCTTCTGTACACATGGAAAGTATCAATGATAAAATGTCTTCTCTGTTCTCTTCATTCATTAAGTTGGTATTTATTAATAGCATCCACAATGTGACAGCAAGTAAAGACAAAGACTTTCTTCTCATAGTATTTACTTTCTGTGTTACGTTAATAAAACAACCAAACAAATCAATTACATGTGGGAAAGCTTGGCATAGTCAAAAAACTGAAAGGTCAATGTGATTGGAGCCCAGAGATCAAAGGGTAGAGTGAGGTGTATGACACTCAAGAAGTTGAGGAAGGGCTGAGCGAAGCCAAGTTGTCTGCAAGGATGTTGATCTTTAATTCTAAGAGCTTGGGAAATCCATAGAAATATGTTATCACAGCAAATGTCATGAGGAGATTTGAATTTTGAAGACAACTCTTAGTACAGTGCAAAGGAGGAACTGGAGGGTACTAGAGTGATTGTGGGAGACCAGTTGGAGGTCTGTCCTTTGGAGTTGAGTGGTAACCATGGGGGTGGGGAAAAATGACACCATTTGAGGAATAAAATTAGCAGCACAAACCGTGTGATAGAATATGAGCCCTGAGGAAAAGGGAAGAAAACAAAGATGCTTTAGCCTTTTAGCACCTATAAAGTATTTTGTTTCCTGTAACCTTATTTCAGAGAAGATAGATAATTTGTGTGTTCAAGTAAATCTATGTTATAATTTTCTGGTAACTAAAATTCTTAATACTTTTTAATGAAAAACATCTAGGATTTTGCAAGGTAAAGGATACTCCAATTAGAGGAGCTACATGACAAAAGGATAGTAGTGCGGGTAAAAGATTCAATTCTGTATTAGAAGCTCCTGGTTTTAAAACACGCCATGTTACATGATGTTACATGTTGTTACACCAAGGACAAACCTACACACTATATTCAGAAACCTTTTTAGTCTGTTTAGACTATTCTGGCTTCCTATTGGCAGATGTACTCTGTCCCATAAGTGAAAAGGTATTTTCTGGACAATGAAGGTGAGTTTATAATAACTCGAGTTAAACTAATGGAAAGCATTGAATTGATCAACAGGAAACTTGAGAAAGGTTAAAATAGCCTCCATTTTTATGTTGCTCTACAGTAGTGAGTAATGTTAATTGAATTCCCCTTGTGAGATTCTAAGAGATTTTTCCACAGGATTCTGTGCTGTATAAAAAGGAAACAATGTCTTGTGGTAAAGTTAATTCATGCTGAGATACATTAACTGCACCACATTATTGGTTGTTAAGAGTGCTATTAACATACATCACCCACTGTGTATATTTGTGAGTTAGGAGGTTTCCTTGTTAGTGGAAATGAGACACTTTCCTTGAAAATACCAAGCCCTGTGGATGTTGAGATCTTTTTTTTTAAGGTTTTTTTTTTTTACTTATTTCTCCCCCCACCTCCCACCCCCCAACCCTGCTGCTAACAACCACCAGGTTTTTCTGTATCTATGATCTTTTTTATTTGTTTGTTCTTTAGATTTCACTTATAAAAGAGATCATAAGTTTTCTTTGTCTGACTTATCAGTAGAGATGGTTTTTAAGAAGCATGAAAGGAGAAAAATACCTTTATTCCATATATGATATGATTCTTCTCACTTTGGATACAACACTTTTTACTACTATTTATTTTCTCTTTGTCTTATTTGCTGTTGTTGTTTTGTCTTTTGTTTGTTTGTTGTTTTTTCTTATCTTTATTTTGTAGTGGTGGTGGAGGAACATTTTAAGTAGAGTCACACCATGAAAACACTTACATTAAAGTTTACTAACCTATTTTGAATATTTTAAAATAAGAGCCGCTGGTTACAGAAACATCCCAGCTATGGAGTTAGAAAATTCAAGATCGGATCCTGGCTGTGGCTCTGCCTCTACATACATGCCTGTGAAAGTGAGAAAAGGAGGAACAATAGTTATGAAAAGCTTATATAATATGCCAGGCAGTGGGCTTGGCATATTATATTCTTTCCTTTAAATTTACTGTGACCTATATGTTATGTTTCTCCTCTCTTTAGGACTGAGGAATCTGTGGCTGTGAGAAAGGCAGTTCCTTTACTGAGGTCTAAAATAAGAGTTATAGGCTAGATGAATACTGTGGCACCTTCATCACAGAACAGTCATACAGACATACTCTCATGCCTTCCCTCACCTTTTCCCACACACATCAACACAGACACTATCGCCTAAAAAGTTAAAGAAAACAATAAGTATTGGATAACTTCATTTTTTTTATCATTTCCTATTGCAGCAACCTTATGTAAAAGAAATATTTCAGTATTTTGATTGTTTAATTAATCCTCTACTTATAAACTCAGGTTATGCATTAATGTTATTCTACCAGATATTTCTTACACTTGATCAAACATCAAAAAGTATAGCACTTAAAAACAATAATTTAAAACTATGCTGCTGGCATTTTCACACTGCATTTACTTTATTCCAAAAGTGGACCCAGGGTATGAATAGAAATGTAATTCCTCACCAATTACATGGAAACAAAACAACAGTACAATTACATGATTAAAAATGAATTTTATTTATGCTTTTCCATGCATGAAATCTACATACTTCCTGCCTGGTTTGTAAATAGGCTCTGAAGTACTCTTCCGAATGTGTAATAACTTTCACTGGTGAAGTTCTCATAAAATTGTAATTATGTGTGGAAAAAATTAGCTTCCAGAACTCTAAGCTAGAAATGTAGGGAGAGCAGCATGAAAGAAACTCAGAAAATGTGTTTTCAATTGGCCACCCTCTGTAAATGGCTATGTCAATGACATAGATTTATGAAGCCACTGGTACAATAGGAATATCTATTTAGTTCATTCATTGATTTTAAAAAAGTATGATAAAGTGGATTCTGGTTGACAAATATACCACTGAGAGTACTTTGCATCATTATTAATCAAACATTTAGGACATATTTAAATATAAAATCTTTCTTTTCTGTTATGTGCATAAAATTTTTACTTACAGGAAATACTTTTTTGTAGGTAAAGAGAAACAACAAAAACTTCTCTGGGAGATTTTATCTGGGAAAAATAATAACAATAAGAGTTAATAAAACAAGAAACAATAGTTTATGAGATATAGATAAAATCATCTAAATCAAAACTAAAAGTAGACTATAGAAAACTCTCAGCATTCCATAGCATTCTCCCTGACTTCTTGTGCATATCACTTGTGCCAGCGATAGCTACCTGCGCACCACAACCTGCTTTCTTTTCTTCCTGCGCACAGAAGTAGTCTACATTTTTCAATTTCTCTTTGTTTAAGCTTTGGCTACAGTATAGTTAGTAAAATATAAGCAGTGTAATATGTGCGCTTCCAGGCCTGGCTCGAAATCGCCCACCACTCCCCTCACCTACCTCCTGCTTCACCTCCTCCTCTGTGAATGGTCCTGTTGGCTCTTTCTCTTTTTTCCTTTTTAATGGCTGGTCATCAAAGTGTGTGTTGGATTAGAAGGCATGTGTTGAAGAAGCAGGCCCACCTGTGTCTTTAAATAATAAAGTGGATGAGCATCACACATTGGCCAATCTAGAATTAACTTGGATTGCCTATGTGAGAAAAATCTTTCAGTTGTACTTAATCCCTTATAACTCTGGAGTTCTAATTTTAAGAAATGAGCCCATGCTAACTAGTAATTAGTATATTTCACTGTTTTTTGGATCAGAATCTAGAGGATACACATAGAAAACATAGTCTAATATTAGAACATCTTCAGAAAACAATGAATAAACAACTATGTATATATACATGTGCACAATAAACACATAAACGAAATTTCTGTCAATAGAATTAGAAAATAAAGGAATTATCTGGACAATACATATTTCCCTAAGTTTCTAACAGATGACCAAACCTTAAAGAAGTACCAGGAGGCTGTCAGACCGTCCAAAAAGTGTGGCTGTTCATTCATTGCCTAGTCAGAAGACTGATTGAGAAAGCAAAGCTCCACTCATCCAGTCTTTATTTACATAGATGGAAGAGCAAATGATCTGAAGCAACCCAAACAGAGAGGACTGCGTCCAAATCCTAGGTATTTAGCCTATTCTGTGTGATTCAAGAGAAAAATAACAGAGCAAGCAGTGTTTTTTTTGCTTTTACTTTAGATCATGCTTTGTCTGTTTCAGTGCTTATTAGCACTTCCACCAAAATTGGTTAAGGAGGGGAATCTGAAAATCCACACTCACTGGTATTGACCTACTAAACTGGTATTAGTCACATCACCTCTGCTACCTTGCCTGTATGGCCACTCAATGTCAATCATATTTTGACTACACCACTCCAAGGCATGGATTCTAATTTGAAAAATGGAACAAACATTGGCAGCAACAGACACTAGACTGCATTACTGAGTGCTGGCAACAGAAAGATGCCTGAAGATGGCGTTTTTAAGACAACATTTAATCCCTTTGTTGCTATAAAGAAAACATCTCCAGTATTAAGAATTCCATATTGCAAAAAGCTGAAAAACACTCATTAACTAAAATCAATGCTTTCCTTTTCTTCCAAACAACATTGCTTGCTTTTAGAAAGTGCTGAAATTTTCCACTGTTCACCAAAATGTATCTTTATCCTTTGTCAAATATAAACATTTTGTGAAAGGTCTTGCTTTAGTTATCATTTTAATTGTTGTTTCTAAGAATCTTACAGATTTCAGACAAAAATATTTTTAAAATTTCATTAACACTAATCCTTTTTACAGACCAATATTAGAATATGTAGTGTTTATAAATCAAAATCTTATAGTATTACTGTGTAGTCTTTCTGCTATAATTATATTGCTAGCATAATTGTCCCTATATATCATTTGTTAGTAATTTTGTTGAACACCTACTATATGCAAGATACTGTGTTAGGTGCTGAGAATATAAAGATAACACAACACAAACTGATTCCTTATTTGAAACTGAGCAACACAAATATAAAAGGACTGTGGTGTGACAGTTGCACAGGGGAGGGTCTTATACATGAAAACAAGTGTCAGGTTTAAAAAGAGGGTTACTATGCTACAATTTGTGATATGTTCAATTTATATTCTAGAGCTCTGCTGGGACACTGTGTGTCTCATTTGACTCTAGAAAGGAAATAACAAAGAAGGTAGAAGATCGATACTATTAAGACAATAATTTCAAGTGTTTTATGTAAAATTATAGTCACCCATGACATACTTTCATTTTAATTTGTTAAATTGCCTAACAAATTAAAAATTAGGATTTAATTAAATGTAACTGATACCTGCTATGTATGCATACCTATTTGTTTGTTTATTTGTGATTGGTAATCTAAGGCCAAGGCATTCTTTCAATGTCTTGAATAATCAAAAATAAAATATGTTTGAAGAGTGAAGTAAATAAGAAAGAGAAAAACAGATACCGTATGCTAACACATATATATGGAGTCTAAAAAAAAATGGTTCTTAAGAACCTAAGGGCAAGACAGGAATAAATATGCAGACGTAGAGAATAGACTTGAGGACACGGGGAAGGGGAAGGGTAAACTGGGACAAAGTGAGAGAGTAGCATTGGCATATATACACTACCAAATGTAAAATTCACAGCTAGTGGGAAGCAGCTGCATAGCACAGGGAGATCAGCTTGGTGCTTTGTGACCACCTAGAGGGGTGGGATAGGGAGAGTGGGAGGCAGGGAGACACAAGAGGGAGGGAATATGGGGATATATGTATATGTATAGCTGATACACTTTGTTATACAGCAGAAACTAACACACCTTTGTAAAGCAATTATACTCCAATACAGATGTTAAAAAAAAAAAGAATAAATAAAGCTGTACTAATTACTTTTTATAACATAAACTCTATCAAAGTTATCGTTGGTAAGTTACCTAGCCTAGGAAGCCTTTTAAATAAATAAATAAATAAATTAATTAATTAAATAAAATGTGTTTGAGACAGATTAAAGACAAGTCTGAAAATTTGTTCTTGGGTTTCTAAGCTTTCTTCAAAAATATTTGTAATATCATTTGTATGATAGACATTTGCATTACAAATGACCAATTCTTTATAAAAACTAATATTCTTTATATTATTTATATATAACACAAACTATTAAATGAAAACAATCAAATTTTTTCAAAACAATGGAAAATTGTTAGATAATTGAAATAATATGCTTGTTTGAGGGATTAAAAAAATCTACACGATTTAGAGCAGGCATGAATTCCATTACTGGATTCTGATCTCAGCTCTGTCACTATCACTTTTTAGTCATTTTAGACAAGTTAGTAAGGCATTTAAAAATGTCCACATTGTAGTAAAACGGATAGCTAGTGGGAAGCAGCCGCATAGCACAGGGAGATCAGCTCGGTGCTTTGTGACCACCTAGCGGGGTGGGATAGGGAGGGTGGGAGGGAGATGCAAGAGGGAAGAGATATGGGGATATATGTATATGTATAGTTGATTCACTTTATTATACAGCAGACACTAACACACCATTGTAAAGCAGTTATACTCCAATAAAGATGTTAAAAAAAAATAATAAATAAATTAATTAAAATGTCCACATTGTAAATGAGGATGATTTGATTTTATTCTTTGTCTATTTCCCATGATAAATCTCTGTGATTCAAAATATTTTGTCTAGGGGACTCTTAGGTATTTAGTGCCAGTATGAATTTGAGACTCCTTTCTCAAATCCAGGATAACAGACTTGGCTTTCCTATTGCAAACACAATTTCAAGGCATAGAATTAAAGATATGACTGGAATTCTACACCTTTAGAGTCTGAACTAAAGATTCTTGTTCTCTTTGTATATTGAAGCCTCTTTGCCTATAAACCATTATTTTCAGGATTTCTCCTTTGACAGTTCCTGGAAGCAGGAAAGAACTGAACTGTCCCTATTCTCTGCATCATAAATTGTCAGAATTAACTGTGGAATCACATCATTTTTTTGGATGCCAAATAAAGTTTTATAATAAAAGTATATTGGAGAGAGCCCCCCATGTTAAATTTTGGGTTTGGGAATGAAACTAGAGTTATCTGACTTTCTTGTTGAAGAAATGAGTATTGAAAAGAGCATAAGTTTGTAATAAGACAGATCTAAGTTCAAATACTACTTTTGCTGCTTATTAGCTGCCTGGTTAAATGATCTGAGTTCTGATGATTAGCAATGAGTTTCATGTGGTGATTGTAAGAATTAATAAGGCAAAATGTACAAAGAGTTTGATATGTAATCATAAATATTGGTACCCTCACCTTTCTGTTTGTTAATCTTCTTTCCTTTCTCTTGATTTCTCACTCTATTTTCAGAAAAAAAAATTGTGTGCTATTAAATATAATCTCTAAATGTTATGAGGTGTTAGAGAATAGAGTTATGATAATCCATTCTCTCATGACTCCTGTCTTCTCAATTTTATATCTAAGGAAGTGTACATACTAGGAACAATAGCAAATTAATGGAAAAAATCTAATTAATTAAATATGAGGTAGTTTTTAATATCCCATGATGTGAGGATTTGTTAGTAACTATATAGTGGCTCCCTGACCCGTCCAGGAAGACTATGCTTTCTATTTAATCTTCTCAATCTATGATTGCCTGATACATCTAACTTTTTACCTCTTTACAAATATGTGGTGGAGGTGGAAGAAGCTGCAAAGGACATAGAAAGGATCAGACAGTTTTTGTTTTAGCTATTCAACCTCCTAAGGAAACATACCCAATGACTGTTCCATTCTCTGTCCGTTTACAGTAACATCATGGGCCTTGGATAGGCGTTATGGAGAAAAGGAATTGTTTCTCTATCCTTTCCAAAGTAACAATTTAGGGAGGGGGAAAAATCATCCACTCTCTATGTTTGTTCACCTTTTGAATTAGTCTAATACTGATAATGGTACCCTATATTGTAGGAGTCAAGAAAGTATAAGTACATTTCTGTTATAGCAAACTTTTATTGCAAAGAGATTCTGTAAGAGAATCTCATGATAGAAATTTAATTTCTGTAATTTGAGAACCTAAAATGAAACAGGGCTGATATGTTAAATTTTTTAAAGAATAATCAATTGGAAAGAAGCATATTGAAGAGAAAGAAACAACTTTTCCAAACTTGCTTCATCTGCACTCCCACTAGGATGGTTACTTGCCATGCTGATATTTTTTTAATTGTAATAGTCACAATCTTTGTTTATGAAATTGAGCAATTAATCAGTTTTAAATAGGATTTTAGTGTTTTTGCTATAAAATTCACTGAAAATAGTTAAAGAGTAAAAACTTCTTGGTTTAGTTTTTAATAATTTCAACATTTTTAATATGGATGGGAATATATGGGCCTAGGTCATCTACTGTATGACACTGCTATCACTGGATTAATAGAGTAAGGTTCTCAATGAGTTCACCTATGGTACATGGAAATAGTTTTGACATACTGAACACTTTTTTCAGTTCTTTTTGGTTTTTTTGTAATGAGATAAAATTATTTAGTAATTAAGAATCAGGCTTCAGAACAGAACATCAGCGTTCTCCAAATTTTACCATACACTGACTCTGTGATAATGGACAAGTTACCTTTCATTGAATCATGTTTCTCGCCTTAAAATGTGATGACAAGAGGATAAATGTGATAGTCTTGTGAGGATTAAATGAATTAATATAGTAAAGTGCTAGAAATAATGCCTGGGAATATAATGCACACTGTAGATTATAGCAATTCTATTATTAACCAAATTGCTTTGACATTTACTCTTAATGAATTGCATTGATACATGTTTTCTTTTGTCTCCTAGTAGACAATAAGTGTTAAAAGGGCAAGGGTTTGTCCCTAGTGCTATATCATCAGAGTGTGCAAGTGCCTGACACACGTTTAAAAAATATGCTAAATAAGGTAAATGAATAAGTGAATTCAATTTTTTAAAATTGCCTTAAAAGCATGGGGGGATTATTGCTTACAGAATAATAATTTAATATAATTTAATAACAATTATTTATTAGTCAATTACTATGTGCCTCTCTTTGACTTCATTGTTTAATAGAAACCCCACAGGAACCTTAGAGGTGGTTATCATTATTATCCCCATTTTAGATCTGAGGAATCTGACATTCAAAATGATGACACATAAGTTTTTCAAGATTGCTTACTATATGTTGAAGCCAGGAATTATGCCCAAGTCAAGTATGATTTATAGACAAAATGTGATTTTGCTTCTTATTGACAGGGAATATGTTCCTTTTCAGATTTCTACAGAGATTTTTATGCTATAAAATGTAATAATTGAGTTGAAATTAGAAATTGTCATTTCAAAATAAGTTAAAATGTTTTCAAATATGAATCAGTTATATCTCAACACACACAGCAAAAGGGACTCATGATGGCATCAAAGGGACAAGCAACTCCTTAAACTTTAAGAAAGGGGCTTTCATTGATTTTCATCCTGGCTGAAGGCCATTTTGAAATAAGTTGGTATGTAGCTCATAAAACTTACAATGAAAAATAACCAAACAATCAGAAGACCAGGTTGAAATTATCCAGCAGTCAGAAATTTTGTGAAGGAAAAATACAGTGTACCATCAAATATAGGGTAGAAATGAATTATTTTCTGCCTGATGAGGAAATAAATCAAGTAATATCCATTTATTTATAGATATAATTGGTGTTTATATATCAAAAAGATACATTTTTCTGATTTTTTCAAGAATGGAAATTTAAACCAAAATAAACTATGTGAGGTCCTGGTGCCAAATTTATAATAACATATTTATCAAAAGTTTGTTTTTACTTTATCCCATAGAAAAGGGCTTTATAAAATGATAAAAAGCAGACAGTCACCTTGAAGAGTAAAAAACTGAATGAAAAACAGCCATGGTCGGATATACCAGCCTAATTGGATTGTTGCCTAATGAATTGCATCAAACTCTTTAAAGTGAAACTTTAGATCAAGAAACATTATTTTTAAGAGAAACTTTAGAAATTATGTAGTAGAAGGATATTAAACATTTCTAAGTCAATTACATTATGACATTAAAATTAAAAGCAAATATACTATAAAGTCATAGAGATTTATGAAAAGATATAAGAAAAATGGTGAGAGTAAAATATATTAATTCAATGTCCAACAAATACTTCATAACTACGATGTGCCAGGCAACATGCCAGGGTAAGATTAATGATTTCTCTCTCTTCAGAGCTTCAGATTATAGATTATAAACTACAAATAACGATTAGGTGATATTGCCAGTGATTCAAGGTAAGGGAGAGAAGTTACAGAACAACAATGATAAATAGTAAGGCAGGTTTAATTGTAGGGCACAAAATTCAGAAATTTAGGATAGATATTTCCAGTTATCTTTTGCTTATTTGCCTGGTATATTTCTTTATTTTCTGTAGGATTATAGGTACCCTTTCAAGGTATGAGCCAAATCTGGGAAAAAAGAAGGGGCTAATTAATAAGTTGTATATGACTTATGCATACAAACTTTAAATGCCAGTGAACCAACAACTTAACCAAAAGCACCAAAAATAAAGCACCATTCATGAAATAGCCTCAGTGAATTATAGCAAATATTGGAGTATCACGGTTTCAAAAGTTATTTTATGTACAAAACACCCCAAAATATTTCATGTAAATATTGATAGAATGTAGTTATTTCTATAATTTTTATTCAAAATAAAATGATAGCACTATATTCTACAAGCTAAACTAGTGGTATCTAGAAATATGATGAGGAATAAAAGATAGTTCCTGCCCTTCATATGCTCATATTTCAAACAGAGCATAAAATTACATAGATAGATCGGTCAATCGATAGATAGATAGATAGATAGATAGATAGATAGATAGATAGATAGATAATAAAGAGATAGAGACAAACAGTTATGGTACAATTGTGTATATCTGGACTCAGAGAAAGAGGAGTTTTTAATTGTGCTTGGAGAGGACAGGGACTTCCTAAAGAGTTCCTACATTCCTGAGTGTCAAAGGAAAGGAAACTTTTCAGACAAGTGCTATAAGAAAAGTGGACTTTCTGGCAGAGGGAACAAGTATTTAAAAATGTATATCAAATTCAGGGATTATAAGTGAGCTCAGAGGAGCAGGATCCCCAGACCATATGGGAACTTTATAATAACTGAAATTAGAACATTGGAACTATAAAGTTTTAGATAGACTTGTCCTTACCTTTAAGGAGTTTGGGTGATTGGAAACACTTGACAGATTGAGATTGTGTTTTAGAAAGACCACTCTAGCAGCAATGTGGAGATTAGTGTGCAAGAGAGAAGAAACTAGAGCCAAATAACCCATTAACAAGACTATTACAATTGTTCAAGAGAAAATTCTAAGAGACATGAAATAAGGCAGTAGTAACAGAGAATAAGTGAAGGGGATGGGTTACTGTGATTTTAAGAAGTTGGACATGAAAGTGCCTGTTTGTCTAATTAGATGTGGGGGTTAAATGAAAAAGAAGAATTTACACAAGTGATTCTAAAACCCTCCCTTCTTCATTAAATACATATTTTAACACACACAAATTTTACATAGAATTACAGGTAGCTTTCTCAGGTAATCTGAAACTCAAACTGAATGTATCAATCAGGATTCAACCAGAGGAGCAAAATCAATAATAGTTTATCCCTATTTCTTTCTCTACATCCATCATCTCTCTATATTATCTATATCTATATCTACATCTACATCTTTGTCTATTGCAAGGAATTAGCTAACACAAGCACGGCTGAAGCTGCAGATTACATAGGATAATCTCCCTTCCTTGAAGTTATCTGATTATTGATTTTAACCACAGCTACAAAATACCTTTATAACAACACTAGATTAATGTTGGATTAAATAACTGGGGATTGTTTGATTTTTATTGATATTGAGCTGCATGGTCTGCTTGTAAATTTTGGAGATAAATCCTTCGTCAGTTGCTTCATTTGCAAATATTTTCTCCCATTCTGAGGGTTGTCTTTTCATCTTGTTTATGTTTTCCTTGCTGGGCAAAAGCTTTTAAGTTTCATTAGGTCCCATGTGTTTATTTTTGTTTTTATTTCCATTTCTCTAGGAGGTGGGTCAAAAAAGATCTTACTGTGATTTATGTCATAGAGGGCTCTGCCTCTGTTTTCCTCTAAGAGTTTTAGTGTCTGGACTTACATTTAGGTCTTTAATCCATTTTGAGTTTATTTTTGTATATGGTGTTAAGGATTGTTCTAATTTCATTATTTTACATGTAGTTTTGTTTGTTTACATGTAGTCCAGTTTTCCCAGCACCACTTATTGAAGAGGCTGTCTTTTCTCCATTGTATATTCTTGCCTCTTTTATCAAAAATCAGGTGACCATATGTGTGTGGGTTTATCTCTGGGCTTATTTCTGCAGTATCAGTTGTTACTTCTCCTTTTTCATTTCTAATTCTCTTGACTTGAGTCTTCTCTCTTTTTTTCTTGGGTAGTATATTCATTTTCACAATGTTGATTCTTCCAATCCAAGAACACGGTATATCTCTCCATATCTTTGTATCATTTTTAATTTCTTTCATCAGTGTCTTATAGTTTTCTGCATATAGGTTTTTTGTCTCCTTAGGTAGGTTTATTCCTAGGTATTTTATTCTTTTTGTTGCAATCTCCAAAATTTACAAGCAGCTCATGCAGCTCAATATCAAAAAACCAAACAACCCAATCCAAAAATGGGCAGAAGACCGAAAAGGACATTTCTCCAAAGAAGATATACAGATTGCCAACAAACAGATGAAAGGATGCTCAACGTCACTAATCATTAGAGAAATGCAAATCAAAACTACAATGATGTATCACCTCACACAGGTCAGAATGGCCATCATCAAAAAATCTATAAACAATAAGTGCTGGAAAGGGTGTGGAGAAAAGGGAACCCTCTTGCACTGTTGGTGGGAATGTAAACTGATACAGCCACTATGGAGAACAGTATGGAGGTTCCTTAAAAAACTAAAAATAGAACTACCATACAACCCAGCAATCCCATTACTGGGCATATACCCTGAGAAAACCATAATTCAAAAAAGAGTCATGTACCACAATGTTCATTGCAGCTCTGTTTACAATAGCCAGGACATGGAAGCAACCTAAGTGTCCATCAACAGTTGAAGGGATAAAGAAGATGTGACACATATATACAATGGAATATTACTCAGCCATAAAAGGAAATGAAATTGAGTTATTTGTAGTGAGGTGGATGGACCTAGAGTCTGTCATATAGAGTGAAGAAAGTCAGGAAGAGAAAAACAAATACCCTATGCTAACACATATATATGGAATCTAAAATAAAAACAAAAAATGGTGTGAAGAGCCTAGGGGAAGGACAGGAATAAAGACACAGATGTAGAAAATGGACTTGAGGACATGGGGAGGGGGAAGGGGAAGCTGGGGCAAAGTGAGAGAGAGCATGGACATATATACACTTCCAAATGTAAAATAGATAGCCAGTGGGAAGCAGCTGCATAGCACAGGGAGATCAGCTCGGTGCTTTGTGACCACCTAGAGGGGTGAGATAGGGAGTGTGAGAGGGAGACGCAAGAGGGAGGGGATATGGGGATATATGTATACGTATAGCTGATTCACTTTGTTATATAGCAGAAACTAACACAACATTGTAAAGCAATTATACTCCAATAAAGATGTTAAAAAAGAATAGGATCAATTATCCAAGAAAAAATTAAATATAAATAAATAAATGAATAAATAGATAACTGGGGATTTAACCTACCCAAGTTGTCAAAAAGACTACCAGACTCATATATAGACCTCAATTTAAAAAAAAAATCTCTGGGGTTTTCCTGGTGGTGCAGTGGTTGAGAGTCTGCCTGCCGATGCAGGGAACACAAGTTCATGCCCCGGTCCAGGAAGATCCCACATGCCGCGGAGTGGCTGGGCCAGTGAGCCATGGCCACTGAGCCTGCGCGTCCGGAGCCTGTGCTCCACAACGGGAGAGGCCACAACAGTGAGAGGCCCGTGTATCGCAAAAAAAAAAAAAAAAAACTCTGTTTCCAAATGATTCCTAGATTTCTTGCTCAGAAAATTGGGATAATCACTCTGTAATTAATCAAAATAGGAGAGAGAAAAAGGAAGACATTAGTACATTTTTGGTGAAGATAAAGAGGTGTAATTTGAATTGTTTCTGAAGTTACCATGGAGTGTTAAATATTAAAATATGTTATTTGATATTTTAAATGAATGTAAAAACTGCTTTTATGACAGGCTAATATATGAGAAAGAACTTAGCACGCTTTCCTTATAGTGTTGTATGGTAGAGAGTGCAGGCAGGTGATGATGGGAAACCTGCACTTTAGTAGTTGTTATTTCACTGGAAAGCTAGTATTTGGGAAAGATATGTAACCTCTCTGGATTTTGCTGTCTTTATCTGTGAAATAAGGAGAACAGACTAGATTGCTCTATCTTCTATTGTAGTGTTACATAATGAATGCATTAAAATGATGTTTCCTGATGTAATGATGATCAAAATAATTATCTTCAAATTTGTGAGTAGGTTTGTTATTAACCAACTCATCATAGATAGCCTACAGTCAGTTTTAGATAAAATATATTAAAGTGTGGATATGAAAGAAACAGAGAGGGTTGGGGGTAGAGTGCTTTCTCTGGTTATATCTAGTTATTCAAACAGTTATTTCTTTTTCTTTTTAATTCTAAATTCACAGAAAAAAAGGGCATTTAATAGTCAAAATTTTGAAGCCATATATTTCTAGGCACTCCCTATTGATCTCACAAACTTCTTTTTTCCCCCAAATTGGATTTAATTTTTTTCTAAATAGGAAAAGGAGGATAAAAAAAGATGGATATGAGAAGAAAGGAGAGAGTGAGAGAACAAGGACAAAAAAAATATAAAGGTGAAGCAAAATCAACATTGGTTAGTTTGTTAATTTTGCTTTTGACAGGCAAAAAAAATTAATCACTGTGATAATAAATTATTACATCACATTTAAATCTCCTCTATATAAAATTTCCTACACCAATGGATTATTGTTGGACTAAATGTATTTTGTGTTTGAGCTGCTGAATTTATACTCTATTCTGCAATCCTACCACCCAGAGGGTGTTTAGTATAATTTCTGGCTGCATTTGTTCATGAAATATATTGCTTCTAATCCACAGGACTTAACTATTGATGATTGCCAACTCCCCAGCTGAGAATTCTCCTTGTCAGATTTGCCACAATAGGTTAACTGGACATTTGAAGGAAAATAAACTAAGGACTATTACTGAGCAACAGTATTTTCTTTCTTTTTTTCTAATCAGTTTATCTCATTTCTCTCTATGATTCTTCATCATATCCTAGAGTTACTTATTAACATTTATACTGAGATTTAATAAGTAAAAAGAAAGTTCTCATAATAGGTTAAAGTACGCAATTGAGCTAAATTCTTTATGTTGGGCTTTGCTCAAAAAATAGATAAACATTAGATTTGATTTAATTATTTTCAAAGTGTACATTAATGATATTTACTGAGCTTTTTACAAGTGGCCCAAGTTACTCCCTCATATTTTGTTTGATGATAACCAGAATGATTTTAGAAAAACAATTTTCACATAACAGATCCTGTGCAGATCTTCTCTTGCTTTTCACAATCATGGTTAGGATACACCCAACTGGCAGTGAGTATTGGCAGCATGATAAAGTGGAAAATTATTTTTTGAATTTTAAGATTTTTTTTTGTTTATACTTGCTTTTCATCTAGGCTAACTTTTTTCAGAATTTAAAAATATAGTCTATGAGTTGGCCTGATATTTCATCTACTAACAATTTCAGTTTCTTTGCCTAACAAAGGCAATCAAAGATTAAAATGATGCACATTGTAAAAATCATGCTGATTTCACTATAGAATGTATTTCGATTTTTATATATCGCCACCATTTCTTTAAATGTTGTGGGCATTCATTCATAATTCATAAATAATGACGCCCCTTGGTCCTCCATCTTCCATTCACTCTAGTCTGTCATTCAGATTAATTGTAAATAGAATTGGTGATGATATTATCAAAGATTTTACTTGCTTATAGGGATTGATAATTCCTCTGTGATCATCTTTTTGGAGGCTATTCAAAGCTTAATTATTAATCACATTGGCAGCTTAATCATATATAAGGCATTTTAAGATTTAAGTAAATAGACTTATCTTAGAGATGAACTTGAAAGCTGATTCACTCTCTGAAATAATATTAAACAGACCACATCATCTGTGTGCTACCTACTCATTTTACCACTTGCCACACTCACAGCATAATTAATAATTTTCACATAGTTATTATTTACCTGATTCATTGTGCAAGTAAACCTTAAGTCAAATTATAAAAATATAAAACAAAACAACAATAACATAAATTAGAAATGATACCAACAAGATCACATCAATGTAGGACATAAGCAGTTCCAAAACCACCAGAGAAGGTGAGTGAGCCATGATTGAAATACAGGATGGAAATGGTAGCTTTTACATCACATGATTGGAAGGTTGTAGTGGCGAGGGGTAGTTATTGAAAATCTCTCTGCTACCAACTAGTCAAGATGCCTAAAATTTCTCCATAAAGTTATTTATTTTAATTAAGACATTATGTCATCCATAGTCCACTGTATACTTTATTGCTTCTGGAATATAACAGCTATTAACACCTCAGCCTCAATTAATTTAGTTAATGGTTTACACTGGTATTTAGTAACTTTGCTTGATAGTCATTGTTTCTATGGTTGGATTGCCTTATTCTCCTGTATCCTAGACCACATGCTCTGTTTCATAGGGGACACAAACCAAGAGAAATTTCTGCAAGTATAATTACTTCTAGAAATTGAATTCCTGACATACAGACCTCCGTTTTTCTCCACTGGTAAACAGTGGAGTGGGCTGTGCTACTAGAAATACACTTTAAGCTTCTTTTAACCTCTTTTTCCTTTTATTTCTTTCTCTCTATTTCTTTCAACTGAAGAGCAATATTTGAGCCATGGACCATGTGGCGTCTATTTGGCTACAGAGGGTGACCCAATACAATTAGCTAAAAACTACAATTTTATAAAATAAAGTAAAATAACTGGCTCATTGACTCCATCACAAGGGGTGAATCATGCTAGTTGGATTTATATTTTGGGGGTGGTGATGGTGCAGATGGCTGCATGTCCTCGAATAGTTGAATTTGAATTCTAGAAGGTGGAAAAATGAACCAGTGGAATATGAATGTCTTTTGAGAGTATATTTATTTTTCTTTCTTCTTTCTTTCTTTCTCTCTCTTTCTTTCCTTCTCTCTCTCTTTCTCTCTCCCTTTCTTTCTTTCTTTCTTTCTTTCTTTCCCTCTCTCCCTCTCTCCTTCCCTCCCTCCCTTTCTTTCTTTTTCTTTCATCTCTCTATCATATATCTATCATCTATCATTATCCATCTATCTGTCCATCTATCTGTTTATCTATCTATCTATCATCTAGCTAACTATCTCTTAACTATTTAAAATAAGTTAAGATGTGATTTTACAGCATATGCATGCACTCTGTGAGTCTCACTATGTTATCCCAGTGTGGGGTGGCTGTGTTTTTCACAGGATCATTCCAGCCAAGAGATGTACAACCTTGTGTGATCACATGCTCAAAGCCCAGAGACCAGGGACCTCCACAAATTCTTTAGGTCCGGGTTTCTCGAGGTAGTTTACATTGTGCCACACATAGAAAATAATAAAATGTACTTGGCACAATGGGATAGACTGGATTGGGAACTTTCATTTATAAGAGGTTTGCAGAAAAGGCTCACTTCACTTTCTAATAAAATAAATACAGTTTTGAGAAATATATTAATATTTAACTTGCTGCGAGTTTTAAAATAAAATACTCCTAAAATTTTAATGAGAAAAATGTGCTTACATCAGGGATCATTGAAGTAGTTATTTATAATACCTGATGAAGATTTTTAATAATGATATCTTGAGAGTTTTCAAAGACACTGTTAACAACAAAAAAAGAAAAATCAAACATAGAAAACCAAAAAATGGGTTACAAAAGCAATTTTAATTTTCAAACAGATCTTTGAAATTATTTCAAAGTTTACACTTTTGAATTTTTATTCAAATAATCTAATAATAATAATTATTTTGCTTTCCCTGATAGGTGTCTCTAAAGGCAGAGGCAGAAGCATCTAGTAAGTGTGAATTTAGCCATTCAGGTGAACTAGCTGGAGCTTTGTCTGTCTCCCCACTCTGACTGACAGCTCTTCATCCTGTACATCATGCTCCTCAAGCACCTGTGTTGCAGGAAGGGGGAACCCCTCCAGGGCCCAAGAGTGGGCTCTAACACTCAGAAATGAATTGTCCAAGGAGACAGGTACTGACAAAGCAAGAGACTTTACTGGGACGGGGCACTCAGGCAGAGAGCAGCAGGGTAAGGGAATCCTGGAGAACTGCTCTGCTACGTGGCTCACAGTCTCAGGTATTATAGTAATGGGGTTAGTTTCCAGGTTGTCTTGGCCAGTCATCTTGCTTGGCCCATATTTGGTCTGACTCAGAGTCCTCCCTGGTGGCAGACACAGCTCTCAGCCAAGATGGATTCCAGTGTGAGGGTTTCTGGGAGATTAGGGAAGGACATGTCAGTCCTCCCTCCTCCTTTTGGTCCCTCCTGAATTCTTCTGGTTATTTTTCAGTGGCAGTACCTCGTTCTTTATTGGGACCTCCTGTTATGAGACAACTCAGGCAAGTGGTTAATGCCTGGCCAAGGCAGGTGGTTTTGGTCAATAGTTCCCTAACACCTGGACCAGGGAACTGTCCAGAAACTCCACGGGGATGTTGTGCACTGATGAACAGAGGCACAAAATGATCCTGGCTGCTGAGGCAGACAGATCCCCTGCTGGGAAGTGTGCAGCACATCCCAGTGGAATAGATGTTGCTCATCCTTCTTCCTGACTGCTGGGACAGCTCGGAGTGCCCTCAGACCCCTATCAGCTAGGGCCATGCTGAAGAGCACCCAAGGAAGTCAATGTCTGAGGTTACACCTGTAACCCACTCTGCACAAACTTGAGGGCAATGTTTCACAGAAGAGGAATCTCTGCCTTATCAATAAACTCTCATGGGAAAACATACTCTGGATGAAAATCAACCAGAACATTGCTAACATGAGCTCTTATTTTTAAATGCCAGACGTGAGACATCTCTGAAAGAGCATTCTATCTAGGAGAAAGTGGGTACAAATTTTTCATTTAGTCTGGGGTCCAGGAGATTGTCAGTCATATTCCAGCTGACTTCAGAAACTGTTTAATCAGAGAGAGCTCCTGGAAAAAGGAGAAATTTTTTTGTAAATTAACAGCCAGAGTTTTGGCAATTTGGCTTTTATCAAGTGATATGAGGAGGAAGATTTTGGAGGTAAAACCATGTGTAGAAGAAATGAAGAGAAAGGAGTGTTGGAGAAAAGGGCATGTGAGGGTCACACTGGAAAATTCTTAGTCCTTCCAGGTTTCCTACACTTTCACTGTAAACATCTGAAAATCTATGTCTCAACTCTTCCCTTTTTAGCTCTCTTAAATCTATAATTCCAGATATCAGTTTTGGTGTACCATATAACCTGGCAAAAGAAGAGAAATAAGGAATAAAAAAGGGTGAAAAATTGAAAGACTGTGTTGCATGTTTTTGTTTCTGAAAGTAAAGTACACTGTTTCATTTTATCAGTTATTTCTATGATATCACCTTATTTAAAAATTTTTTTGTTTAGTCTTTTATTCTTCCTTCCTCTCAAACATAGTCTAAATGCTGTCTAAGAATTGTCTAAAGATAATTTGAGTTGAGTGAAATAGCATTAGAGTTAATGAAAATGATTCAGCCTTTTGAGTCAGCTGAGTCTAGTGTGAATTCCATCTCCATCACTTTTAAAAATTTATTACTGGACAAGTTAAGAGTCAGCGTTCTCAGTTTGAAAATTGTTCTTATGGACCACCACCCTGCAGGTTAAAAAATAAGATGCCTAAAACACACAAGCATGGTGCTATTTCATAATAGGCATCCCCAAATACAGATTTATTCTCCCTTTTCTCTTCACCTCTCTTCTTATTCTTTGGCTTGGATGACATCTTACCCTGCACTAAGAAAAACACTAATCATGGATAATTGCTTTTTTAACACAATACTCTTGTCCTCAAAACATACTCATCCCTTTACCTTTACACTCTTTATCCTTTCTTGTCCTTGAACGTTTAGTAATATTCTGTAGTTTTTTCTTCTTTTTATTCTGAATGGATACAATTTATTTATTTATTTATTTGTACAAGAATGTTTACAACCTTTTTATTCATAATAACCCAAAACTGGAAATCATAAAAATGTCTGTTAACAGAAGACTGGGTAAATAAATGTGGTATAGTCGCACAATGGAATACTAGTCAGCAATAAAAATGAATGAATTGCTTATACGTGGAACAATGTGGATGAATCTTTTTTTTTTTTCTGGAAATATGTTTATTTTGCCTTCACTTTAGGAGGTATTTTCACCAGCTATAGAACTCTAAACTGTCTGTTATCTCCTTTCAGCCTTTTAAAACTCTCATTCATCACTTGGCTTCCATCATTTCTGCTGAGCAGTTAGCTTTTAGTCTTATTGTTGCTCCTGAAAGTAATGCATTTTTTTCTCTAATTGCTGTTATGATTTTCCTCTCTTGATTTGATGATGATGTATCAAAGTGTAGTATTTGTTACCTTTATCCTGCTTGGGGTTCTAAGTAATTTTTGATTCTGTGACTCAAATTTCTTTACCCTTTTAGAAAATTCTTGGTTATTATCTCTTTCAGTATTGCTTCTTCTACATTCTCTCTTTCTTCCCTTCTTGAACCCCTATTATGTTTGCTAGAATATCTTATATGATAAACCATGTCACATGTCTCTGACACTTCCATCCTTTTTGTTCTTTGTGCTTCAGTCAGGATATTTTCTACTGATCCCTCTGCAGCTCACCAGTCCTCTCTTCAGCTGTATCCAATCTGCTGTTAAACCCCATTTTTGAGTTCAAATTTTGTTTACTATTTTTCTTCAGTTCTAAAATTTCTGTTTGCTTTTTGAAAATAGTGATTCCAGTTCTCTACTAAAGTCTTCAATTTTTTTCATTTATTTTCTTGATCACATTAATTACAATTATTTTAAAATCTGTGTGTGATAACTGCAATGACCTGGGACTCATGTGAATATATTTCTATTATGCTTTTTTCTCTTGGCTCTCTTTCCTGGATCCTGGTAATTTTGGATGGGATGCTCATCCCAGTGCCTGAAAGAGGGATCTGGATGAAGTTATTTTCCTCCAGAGAGGATTCACTCTAGGGCCAGCAGGCAGAATGGGTACAATTTATGTTTAATAGATAGAAAAACAAACTGCTTATGAGAATTAATTGGGAAGAAGAGATCCATTCATCTATTCACTTTTTGGTGATTTTATATATTAATCACCTACTACATTCTAGGCAATGTCCCAGTAGTTGGGACTAATCAGTGAACCTAACCCTGAATTTCTGAAATTTGCATTCTAGAAGGGGAGACAGACCATGAGCACATAAGTGTATAATATAATGTTATATAGTGATGAGTGGTATGGAGAAAACTGAATAAGGTAGAGAGTGACAAATTTGGAGAGGGCAGGTACTGTTATTGTAGAGAAAGCAGACTGGAAAGAGGTCTTTCCATGATATTTGAGCCTGGACATGATGAAGTAAGGAGTGAAACAGGTGAGTTAAATGCAGATAGGAGGCAAAAATGAATGAAAAACATTCTTTTTCCCCCTCTACCTACCTTAGATTCCTTGGCTGGGACCCGTGAAGCAAACTGATAGGAGAGAGATTAACAAGAGGAAAAAAAAATAGTGTTAATTACATACATATGCACTGGTATTCACAAAGAAAAATGTGGCTCAAGGCAGTGGTCAAATAATTAAGGCTTATATTCCATCTTAAGCTAAACAACGGAAAAGGGGTTTTGGTATTCTGGGCAGAGGAGGAAAGTTACAGGAAAGTGATCAAGAAAAATGTGGCGAACAAGAGTTGTCTAGTGAAGTTTGTTGTGCCGATTTAAGTCAGTGCCTTGCCATTAATAAGAGTTGTTGAGTCTCCCTCTTCTTAGTATGGGAGAGGGAGACACCTTTACAAATAGAAATTGTTCTTTATTTAAATAAAACTAGTGCCCTATATTTAGAGAATTTTCTGGTCTGCTTGTTCTAAATGGCCTTTAGCTCAAAATAATCCATATGCCAAAAAGGTATATTTTGAGGTGACATATTCTGGTATCCTTCATTGTAATATTTCATTGCAAAATAGTCCATCCAAGTTTTTTTGTATTTTGGTGGAGAATTCAGTATCTAAACCAATATCTAACCAATATCTAAATAGGTTAAATTCCATTATTTTCAAAAGGGTTTCTCCAAAATTATAAGCCAGCCTTATAAATCTTACTTTATTAATCCTAATTAAATATAAAAGTATTCTGAATAAGAAAACAGAAATCTAAAATAATTGCTGACATACCAGAAATCTCGAGAATGGCTGGGAAAAAAGCAGCAAGAGATTAGTCAGTAAAGTGCAAAAATTCCTCTCTATGAGATAATATGATATATTTGAAGATGGAGTAGTCGACAATTTTTCTTATTTCTCACTTTATCTATCCCATCAGCTAGTACTGAAATGCCCTGAATATGTGAAAGCATCAATTCCTCCCAGATCTCTTTACATTGTTCAGCTCAGCAGGTATCTTTTCAAAGGTAAAATGTTCATAGTTGTCATTAACAATAGTGGAGATCTGTGACCATGGTGAGTGCTTCCTTTGTTCCCTCTGGAACTTTCTCTTACAGCTTTTCAATTCTCACTAGTAAAATTGAATCTATCTTTTCCAACTGTTCATCATTGGGTAATTGCATTCCTATTTGGGTAATTATCTCCTTAATGAGAAAGTTACAGTTCTTCTTGATTTCTGTCATATTTCTGAGAACCAATTTATTTAGTTCAGTAATAGTAAAGGTCAGCTACCTAGAAATATTTACCTTTTTTAACTCTTATATCAGTTTCAAACTAATTCATCTGATTTTTAACTAAACTAAATCTCTTCTTTCTAGAAACACTTGATACAATCATCCCTGATTTTATGCTTATAGTCTTTATTTTCAAATTCTGGGGAAACGTTCTTTGTGTAACAGGGAAGAGCTAAATCGGACTCCATGTTGGATCTGTTTCTTTGACTTTAACCTTTGCTTTTCATTGCTCTTGTTATTATAATCATACACAATGGTCTGCTTCAGGGAACCCTGCCCCTCTGCCTGAATGTTGAACTAAAGTGCCTTTGTTCAGCTCACAGGGAGACAATCTAACCCTGCCCACCTGTAAATGGCTGCAAGAAAGGAGAAATTAACACATCCCCTCACTGAGGCTCACCATTCCAGGAGATATTTTGCAAGACTGATGACCCTTTTTACTTTCCTTCCTCACCGCCTCTCCCTCTCTATTTTGCCTTTTTACTTTACTTCCCTCTCTGATTCTATAAAAGAAACTGGTATTCAGACCCCATAAGACGGTTATTTTGAGACTAGTCTGCCATCTTCTCGGTCTGCCGGCGTCCGAATAAAGTCATATTCCTTGTCTCAACACCTTGTCTCCGACTTTTTGGCCTGTTGTGCGGTGAGCAGAGCAAGCTTGGACTTGGTAACATTTGGATAGTAATCAAACAAATAATTTATGTATTTTGGTTCTAGGTTTTAAATAGTTAATTAGCATTCCTACTTAGTAACTTGGTAAATTTGGAGCTAGAAATTAGATGGAAAGCTATTGTGTTCTTGTGTTGTTTTACTTGCAATGGGGGTTGAGGACCTAATAATTTTTCACACATGTGAGTTGTGAGGAACACAGAACAGAAACTTGTGTGTTCTCAGAATTTCAAAAATTTTTGTATAACTTTTCACCACATAAAATGTATTTGCATTAACTGTAAAAATGTTTATTATATAGTATAGTAATACATTTCTGATGATTGTGGTGTGTGCCCCTCTTTATCAGAGTAATTCATTAAAACAGTCAATTCCTTTTGAGATAAGATTTAAATTTTTTTACATATATATGACAACTAAAAAATGTTGCTTACCACCTGGTTCTACAATAATGAAGTCACTAGACACTGCAGTCGATGACTTTCAACACACCCTGAAAGGAGTTTAGGGTGGTGATCAGGAATGAGGCAGTCTGTGCTCTGGGAAAACTGGCAGAGCAAACTTTTGGATAGTTAGATATTTTCAGGAGGAAATTTTATGAACTCAATTTCTTTTATATTCTCATACCTAGAAAAGCACCAAAATCGTTAATGGAGACATCCTCTCCTCGTGATTAGTAGCGACCTTCGACTGAGATATGGGCCTGGTTGCACGCATCCCTTCTCCAAAATCCCACATATACTGATCTCCCCCCTTACCTTTTTGGAGCAGTTCCTCAGAGATATCTGAGTGACTGTCTCTCAAGTCCCAAATAAAGCTAAACTCACAGCTCTCATGTTGCGCATTTTTTTCAGTCGACATATACAAAATATCTTTAAACATTTTTAAAGATGATGCAAACTAAAATACAAGTTTCAAATTTTAAATATCATCCAGGATAAATATTAACATTCAGGTGTAAAGTATATGAGATCTTAATTTTTTTGCAACATAAAGTCATAAAAAACAACTTGCTATGCTATTTAAAGGACCATACATAATGTATATGTATAATGTATATCAGAGTCACAAAGACAGCAGTCTGAGTCCAATCATACCCATTTGTAGTATTGTGATCCTGGGCAAATTGTACTACTTCTCTGAGGTTTTGGTTTTGCATTTGTAAAACAGAGATTATAATATCTGCCTAATGGATGGCTGTAAGGATAAAATATGATAAATGTATGTAAGCTGAGTACAAAGACTGAGAAACAGTGAACATGCAGTAAATTATATTTTGTTCATTCATTTATTCAACAGATATTTATTTAGAATTTGTACCTCTTACTAGGTTTAGGAAAAAAATATTGAATATATGCATGACCATGACAAGTTCATGTAGGAGATGAAAGTGGGAAGGACTAGTGTAGGGTTCGAAATTGAAGTTTAAATATGGTGGTCATAGGAGCCTCACTAATAATGAAATGGAGCAGGACCCTATGGTCCTTGGCCCCTATGTCCTCAGCCTGCCTTTTGTCTGTGGAAGAACTTTAGCCAAAGCATAAGTTTAATCAGAGAAGTGAGAAAATACAGAAACGATGACAGACAAAGGAGACCACATAGTAATAGTTTAGTCATTAAGCATAGTCAAGGACATTTAGTTCCTCCTCAAGGGCTATAGATAATATTCTGGGCCATATCCTGTGAGCTGTCTTGTAGATACTGAAACCTCCATCAAGTAGAAGAAGTTAACTACATGATGACCAGACTGTAACCATGATCTAAGCTGCCACTATTCCAAGAATTGGCCTCAAAGAAATGGGAACAAACCGACCCTGGAACTGAAGATTAACTGTACTTACAACGATCAAGATGACGCTGGTCAGACCACCGCATGACCAATTTCAAGATGACTGTCAGAGCTGACTGTGCTGTTTCTGCATGTAGCCCCCTCCCTCAGCCTATAAAAGCTCTTGCTCCCTGATTGTCAGTGGGGAGGGAGTCGGCCTTTGGACAGGTGTCCACTCTCCCCCTGGTTGTCAACATCCAAAATAAAGCAAACTTTCCTTTCCACCAACCTTGCTTTTTTATTGGCTTTTGAGCGGCCAGCAGCCAGACCCCACTTTTGGTTACAGTAAGATGAAATTTGAGCAAAGACTGGAGTGAGATGAGAATAGAAGTTATGAGAATATATGGGGGTGTGAAACTCAAGCAAAAGTAAAAGGAAATAAGTTCGAGGGTTTTGAGGTGAGAATGCACTCCACATATTTAAGGAGAAATAAGGAGGTCACTGGGTAGTGGGGACTGAGTGAGAGAAGAAAGCAGTAGAATCTAATGCTTACTGAACACTGACAATGTGTCAGGAATATTCTAGGTACTTTATATTTAACTCATTCAATCCTAGAAAAACCCCATTGATACAGGTATTATTACCACCATTATACAGAAGAGGTTATGAGGAATACAGGGGTTAAATAACACCTGGAAAGTGAGGGGCCATAATTTGAACCTAAGAAGTCAGGCTTCTGAGCCCATGCACTGAACCACTGCATAGTAGGAGATGGAAATAGGAAGGGGAGGGGAGGAAAGACCATATAAACATATAAGACTTTAATGTGAGATGAGAAGCCACTTAAAGATTTTGAGCAGAGGAGTGTCATGATTAGCCTGCACAGGATAACTCTGCCTACCTTGTTAAGAATGACTGTGGGGAAAGGGGCAGAATCAGGGAGAAAGTTAGGAAGCACTTGTAGTAGTAAAAGTGAGCAAGGGTGGTAGCTTAGACCAGAGTGAAGATGATAGTTAAAAAAAATGCTGAAAGAATATTTAGAATCTGTATATATTGTGAAATTAAAGCCAACTGTATTTGCTGAAAGAATAAATGTGTGGTATGATGTAGTGTTTTCAAAGATAACTCTGTTTTCTGTCTCAACAACTAGGAAGATAGAGTTGCCATTAATTGAGATGAAGGGCAATATCTAGGGAAGAAGGTGAAGAGGCTAGTTTTAAACATGTTATATTTCAGATCCCTATTAGACCTCTAAGGGAGAATGTTAAGTGCATTGTAAGATACACAAGTCTGGTTCTTTAACACATAGATAATATTTAAAGCCATGAAACTGGATGAGATTAATACAAGCAGCAGCATGGATCAAAAAATGCTAAGTCCAAGGGTACATCCAACTTTTAGCAGCAGGGAGATAAGGAGGAAGTAAGAATGAGAATGAGAAAGACTAGTGAAGTAGAAGGAAAACAAGAGAATTGTGATACCATGCATACCTAATGTAATGTTTCTAGGTAGAGTGATTGTGTTAAATGATGCTGAAAGGTCACATAAGATGAACACTGAAAATAAAAGCAGCCATTAGATTTAGCAAGATGAATACCATTTGTAATCCTGAGAATAGTAACTCTGGTGGAATGTTGGAGGCAAGCAAAGATGTATATATGTATGTATATTGAGAAAGAGGGAAAAAGAAAGAAAGACATTTATTGACCAATATTTCAAAAGCACTTTATAGTAATTATGAACATAAACAGTGTAACTATTGTCATATATGAAATCAAGAGGGATTCCTTTATTTTAAAGATGGTATATATAAATATACCATATCATATCCCATAAATATATAGCATATATATACCATAAATATATTTTATGGTGATATGAATTATCCAATAAAAAGGGGGAATTGATAATACAAGAGAGAAAGGAAAAATTCCTTACAAGATGGCCCTAGATAGGTGAAATCAGATGAGATCTAATGTACTCATGGATGAGTTTAGGTTACAATCGCAGAGAATTCATATGCAGTAGGAAATGAGAATATGAAGCTAATGTAGGGAGATGAGTAGATGTAGTACTGTGAGTGTGTCAGATTGATGTTCTGATGGTTTTTATTTACTCAGTGACATAAGAGGGAAAAAAAGGTTATAGGTACATAAAAAATGAGTCTAGAAAGTAAAAGCCTAAGAAAAATATTATAATTTCCAAACAGAATTAAAAAAACACTTGAGGTCAGTCAGTAGTCTTGAATTTGACGTAATAATTGTCTACATGGTTATATGTTTTTCTCCAGCTTTGTTCAGATAAAAGCACTGTTAACTTTTCACCAAAATTCCTTTCACAGTAATCAAGCTATGTTATGCAAATGTCCATCCTGCCTAGAGGTTTCTTTTTCACAGATTCCATTTTACCTAGGGAAGGTAAAAATGTGGCAAAATCTTACCTGGGAAAATGAGCAGAAGTGATATGGGAAACTCCTGCCTCACTTGTTTAAAAGAACATTATTAGACTACACATTCTCTCCAGATTACATGAAATGAGTCATGGTCATGCCTATTACCCAACTCTAATCAAGAAGGCAAGGATAATGCTATAACAGTGGGAAAGGAGAAAGGGAACCTAGGTCCCTGGTTGTCTGCATGGAGTCCAGAGTCCCTACTAAACTGGACAACTCATCTGGATATCCTTAGTTAAGAAAAAAATAAATTTCTATTTTATTTAGATCTTTATATTTTGGAGGTTTCTTTGTCCAAACAGTTTATTCTTTACCCTAGCTATCAGTCAAGTGAGGATGCAAGCTAAAATAAGAGTTTAGTTTTAACCAGATTTGGAGTCTTGCTAAGACATTACAAGAAAACAAGGGTGAAAATATTGCTAAGAGTATATGCATGGGAAGACATAATGATTAACCATGATATTTAAGTTGTGTAAGAGGGAAGTAAGGACATCAGTGAGGGAGAGTGAATGGTAATAGAAACAAGTGATATAGGGTCAAAGCATTGTGGGAGTGAAGTTTCAGAGACAGAGAGTCTAGAGAGAGGAGAAGGTGGTAGAGAATGGAATAGTTGAAATTTAAATTTTGGAAAGTTGCAATTATTTGTAATGACAAGGTTTAGATCACGAGCTTGGTGTTACTTAAATTGATGTAGATTGAATGATACGAAAAACAGAGAGACAAGACTATAAGAATGAGGATAAGTCTAGACATTGAAAAAAGCTAGAATTACAACTGACCAAAGCAGTGGCAGAGACAGTGACATTAAGCCAGGAGATACATTTTCAAAGAATAAGGAGTGACCCAGGGATTGCTTAATGATTTCAAAATGAGGGAGTAATTATTATTGTATTTTGTGTTTCAGCTTAACCCCAATTAACTTAATCATTTCAAACTTCACAACCATGGTATTCTTTTTTTTTTTTTTTTAATTTATTTATTTATTTATTTATGGCTGTGTTGGGTCTTCGTTTCTGTGTGAGGGCTTTCTCCAGTTGCGGAGAGCCGGGGGCCATTCTTCATCGCCATGCGCAGGCCTCTTACTGTCGTGGCCTCTCTTGTTGCAGACCACAGGATCCAGACGCGCAGGCTCAGTAGTTGTGGCTCACGGGCCTAGTTGCTCCGCGGCATGTGGGATCTTCCCAGACCAGGGCTCGAACCCGTGTCCTTTGCATTAGCAGGCGGATTCTCAACCACTGCGCCACCAGGGAAGCCCCCATGGTATTCTTGATAATACATCTTTGACTTCATCCAGAAGCCAAGTGTTAAGGATATTCCATAACAGAGAGTTAGGCTGCACTTGTTCATATTATTACAACTATGAATTTTTGAGATGCTGCAACTTGCTGAAATAACGAACATTTACTTTTCTAGCTAGTGTTCTGAGGTGGTTTTACTTTTTTATTTATTTATTTTATTTTGTTTATTTATCTTTTGCCGAAAGCAAATGCCACAGTCAGCAAGCTAAAGGGAACCGTTTGTATCACAGCAGGAAACAGAGGACGAGATAACAAAAAAAAGTGAAAGCCAACTACAACTTCCTTCCCTCTGATCATTCTCCTTTCATAACTAGAGTTCAGTAATTAAAGAGAGCCTGGCTTATTTATTGGATGTCTTGAAAAAGCAATTCAACAAAAAAAAATATTCTAGCTTAAGAAAAATAATGGATTTTATTTAATTTAAAATATCAGGTACTTGAAACAACATTGTAACTGAATAATTTTACAGAACTATGGAGCATCCATTCTTATGACAATTTTCTGGTAACTGTTTTTCAGAAAAATGCTAGCACCTTTATGATTGAAAAATGTTTGCATTATTTTTTACCTCCAAAGCATCGAAAGTAGCAAAGGGTCTGATTTTCCTCCTGAGACCTGGGGACAATCCCATAATATATTCAAAGAGGGAATATTTGAAATGTGACTGTGGATTTGGTTTGAGGGAAAGTCTGGAAATTAACAAGTCTTAGATAAATTTAAATACACATGTTTGGGGGTGCAGATAGTGTGGATGGTTCTTCCAATTCTTTTTTTTCTCTAAGGAATGGTTTTGCATTAGACAGTACTCTCTCAAATTATCTTACGGTGGAATTCCCGGCCTTCCAAGCATCTCCCCTTCTGAAGTCTAAAATGGGATTCCCAGTTTAGTGTTATGACGTATCTAAAAACAACGCTAGAAACTTTAGGTTTTGTACAAAACAAACAGATAATTTGAAGAGAGAAATGGGTAATTTATGTATTTCTTGAACAAATAAGTAGAAATGCAGTCAGAGAGGAAGAAGCAGACAGTAAATACGCATCTTTAGGGAAAGTAGACCTACATGAAGCTAAATATCCAAAGCAGTCCACAGTTCTTAGTTTAAAATTATAGGAATAGAAAGAGATTATTGAGACTGTTCACAGTAAAGGAAGAAGATACTGGTATGGTTACATAATGGAATGATGAATAAGAGGTTTGTTTGTTGGAAAGTACAATCAGCTATCAAATAACATATATACAGCAAAAGTTAAGATGATTGATAATATATAGCAAATGAAAGCTCTTTATAATCTAACAAGCCCCCATCCTTAGAATTAAACTGAGTTAACAGACTGGTGTATATTAATCTAAAATTGAACTTGAAAACTATAATCTAACTTAAATAAGTTAATACGTATAAAATGTGTCACATAAATGAGCATAACAATAAAATTAACACCTGTAGACTCACAAATCAAAGGAACAATTATGCAAACTTATAAAGTTCCATGTGTTAAGAAAGAGTAAATGGGCTCCAAATGGAGTCACTGTACTAAGCCCACATCATCAAACTGAGAATTAATACCTAAATTAATTACAATTTCAAGCTTTCCCAGGAGTAGAACCTTAAACCAGTCAATGCAGAATTACCTGGTTACCACTAGTGAGGTAACCTGCCTGATAGTCCCCTGCCTTCACCCAAAGGAAGGTGACCTTGCCTAATATAATCCACTCTTTGCTAGTAACTTCCTTGTCCTTTTTCCTTTATATAGCTTCTTGGAGCTCCTTTCTATTTGTTAGATGGAATGCTGCCCAATTCATAAATCATTGAATAAAGCCAATTAGATTGATAAATATATTCAGTTGAATTTTGTTTTTTAACACCTGCCTGTCCCCTGATGGCCTTAACTCTTCTCCAAAGACAACACTGAATACTGATTTAAGCTTATTTTTTAAACCATTCTCTTGGGGTTTTTTTGTTTCTTCTGTTTTGCTTTGTTTTACATTTTTACCAGGTATATATGTATCTATAAACAATATATAGTTTCTGTTTGTTTTCCTGAGACTTGCTTTTTTAACTCATTCATATTCTAATAGTCATCTATCTACACAGTGTGTAGCTGCTGTTCCTTCATTCTAACTATCACAGAATTTTCAATTTTTTGAATATACCACAATTTATTTACCCATTCTTTTGTTCTGTAAGCAGATAAGGTAGAGAGTCCCTGGAGAAAGAGAAGCAGGCATGGCTTTATGACCTAAGAGACACCAATTTTGACCTAAGCCATTTTGTGATCTAAGCCTGGCTACAGTGCTTACCCTTGAACAGGTTTCAGTAATTGCTGATCTTAAGGGAACAAAAGAACGCAAGAACAAATGACTGTTATCAGGCAAGAGAAGTAACAATAACAAAGATAATATATCAGTTGTAAAGACTCCCTATTCTGTTTCAATGGTAAAGATTAGCCTGAAGCTCTCAACCACCAGATCACTTGGAACCTAAAGACTGACGATGTTGACCTTTTTTGACCCTGGTGATTTCAATCAACTGAAGCTTGGACTCTGTCAAGTTTTGCCCAAATTCTATGACAGCACTCATGCCTCTTCATGAATATGCATGTACCCTTAGCTTAAAAATAACCCAATTTTGGGCTTCCCTGATGGTGTAGTTGTTGAGAATCCACCTGCCTGTGCAGGAGACACTGGTTCAATCCCTGGTCTGGGAAGATCCCGCATGCCACGGAGCAGCTAGGCCTGTGTGCCACAGCTACTGAGCCTGCACTCTAGAGCCCACGAGCCACAACTACTGAGCCCACATGCCACAACTACTGAAGCCCACGTGCCTAGAGCCCATGCTCCTCAACAAGAGAAGCCACCGCAGTGAGAAGCCCATGAGCCTCAACGAAGAGTAGCCCCCACTCGCCACCACCAGAGAAAAGCCTGCGCACAGCAACAAAGACTCAATGCAGCCAGAAACAATAAATAAATAAAATAAAATAAATTTATAAAAAAATAAAAATAACCCAATTTTGCTACTGGGAAACACAGCTCCGGGAAAGATCCCTTACTTGCTGCAAGTAATAAAGCCTTCCTTATCCCATTCCTTGCCTAGGCTGTGTCTTTTGGGTCAACATCCACCAAGGGGCTGAAACTCAGTGGGACCCCATGGGGCTCCTGGGAATGAAAGCCTTTCTGTGTCCTCCATACACTTGACCTTCCCTGAGTTCCAAAGGGCAGGTTCGAACAGTTGTTGATCAGGGAAGGGAGGCGATCCAGAGACAAGGGAGGAGCAGTCAAAACATAATAGTGCAGTCTTGGTGCAGGGTTCTTGTTCCACCTCAAGGAATACACATAACAATATCTTTGAGCTCTTCTACAGAACTAAAACTCCCAACAAATGCAAGATGTTAACTACTTGATGAAGTATTTTTCATTCCAGAGGAGATCACAGTTTGATAATATTGAGAACCAGAGAAGCTCATGAGGAGACCACCTGAGGCCAGATCAAAGCAGTGCAGGCCCTGAACACAACCTGATCCTTATCAGCAAGCCTGCCCTTGAACCATTGCTATAAAACTCCTCATCAAATCTCCCAGGTTGGGACATGCAGTTTTTGATGCACAAGCCTGCTCTGTCCCCCTTTGACTGGCAAAGCAATAAAGCTATTATTTTCTACTTCACCCAAAACTCTGTCTCTGAGATTCAATTCAACAGCAGTGTACAGAGAGTTTTCAGCATCAGGGTGAGCCTAGTTTTCAGGTAACATTTGGACATTTGGGTTAGATTTTTATTTGTTTTGCTATTACAATCTCATTCATTATTGTGTTTGCCTTCTGGTGTCCATGTGCAAGAGTCTCTAAAGTGTATACCTTCAATCAAGTGGATTGATAGGTTATATGATCTGGAATATAGAACTTTACAAAGATACCAAGTAATTTTGTAAATTGTTTTTAATAATTTCACTTCTACCAGTACTGATATCACCATGGCCATTATATCACATATTTGAAAACATCTGGTATTATTAGAAATTTAAAAAATTTTACCAATCTATTGGATTTTAAATTGTCTCATTGTAGTTTTAATTTAAAATATAAAATATATTCTGTCATCAATGTTGATTCCCCTTCTCTATAATGGTTACTGTCATTGCATTCTTTTTATTGGCTTGATTATTATCTTTTTCTTAGAAATTTTAGGAGTAATTTCTCAATTCCAATCCTTCAGAAAATGTATGGAAAGTATTTTTTCCAGTGTGTGATTTATGTTTTAATTTGGAATCCAAATACATAGTGTAATGATGTCTATGTTTAAGTAAATAAAAATGGCTATTAAAAATTTACTAGTGGGCTTCCCTGGTGGTGCAGTGGTTGAGAGTCCATCTGCCAATGCAGGGGACATGTGTTCGTGCCCTGGTCTGGGAAGACCTCACATGCCGCAGAGTGGCTAGGCCCATGAGCCATGGCCGCTGAGCCTGTGCGTCCGGAGCCTGTGCTCCTCAATGGGAGAGGCCACAACAGTGAGAGGCCCATGTAATGTAAAAAAAAAAAAAAAAATTTACTAGTAACAGGAGACATAAAAACGGGACAAAATTTCAAAATCAAAAACTATACTCAAATCCTTAAAAAGAAAAATAAAATAAAATAATTTAAATTACTTATTTGAATGCTAAACCACGGTGTAAATCCACATTAAAAAAAATTGGTAAACAAGTTATTCAAACTAAAGAAAGTACATAGAGTATAGTACAGAGATGAGGCATAATACACAGAACATGAAACATGAACAGCTAAAAAATTTCAACCTAAAAATAATTAGGGTTTCAGAGGAAAGAAAATAGCATAGTGAGGAGGTAATATTCAAAGGGACAGTGGCTGAGACATGAATCCTTAAAAATCTGGAATCTTTTGTTATAATGTTAGAATGGTTAACCCTTTTGCTGAGAGATCTTGATAACATTATAAAGTGCTGAAGAAGCATGAAGAACCACATGATTTTAGAACTGTGTGGGACCTTAGAAATTAAAGAGCTCCAAACCCTCATTCTGTCAGTGACTGTTATATATATCAAACAACCAGATCCATTCAGTACAGGCATGTAGAGCGAGGAATGCATAACTTCAGGAGTTTCCATTCACATTGACTTCAGTGAGTTTCCATTCACATTGACTTCAGTGGCTAGCCAATGCATTGGCTCATCAGTCACTAGGAATGCCCAAGGTCATTAAAACATAGCCAGAGATACAGCTCATGTTGCTATTTCATTCTCGTAAAACAACATTGTCTTCTCAAAGGCCATAGTATTAACCAGATATAGTTGTTAAAACACCCACACACAGATTGAAACCTTATACTTGGTGTGACACAAAATAATTTTGAAAGAAAAGAATCATGATATGTCTTCATCCCGCTTAATCTTACCTTTGTCAATTGAAGTTTTGTTTGAAACAGAATTTTCACCATAGTTTTATTAAGTCTCTAGATCCTAGGTGGGAAAATTCAAGCTTATAAGTGGAAAACTATCAGTGCTATTGATTGGGTCATCTAGCCCCAGAGAATTACTAAATATGTTATTTCTCAGGTCTGTCTCCAGGACTTGTTCCATGGAAGTATCTTCTTTCCTTCAGAAAAGGAAGAAGTTCTGCTTGTTTCAGAGACATGATATTTTGTTGTTTTTTCAATAACTGAGAAATCAAAGTGACAAATTACTAACTCAAAAAAAGAAAAGTGAGTGAGAGAGAGAGCAATTTAATTTTGAAACTAGTAGAAGAGTTTAGAAAGGCATGGAGAAATGAACATTTTTCTTCTGTCTGATATATTTCCTGATTGCTTTGTATAAGGTTTTGTGTCTCTATTTTGCCATAGATCTTGTTCACAAGATAAAAAGATAAATCATTTTTTGTATCCATTGTAGGTCCCTGTCATGCCTAAGTCCGCAAAGCTTATTAACCCTGATTTTTCTTCTCTAGATGTATAATAGACTATTATATAAAAGGAGATATCAATTTTATGACTTAAGGGCTCAGCTTTAGCCACTAAATAACAATGCTTTTGTTCACTTTTGGATGTTATTGATGGGAGACGTGGAGGAGCTCTTACCCTTGCTCTTAAGCTACTTACCTGCTTTTAATACCCTATGCAACTTGAATAACCTTAGCATTTTGTAAAGTCTTTATGACATACTTCTTTGTCACCCAACTTCCATATTAAAGTTCAAATTAAAGCTAGTTAAATAAGAAGGGAGGGCAGAGTTCCTTTATCCTTTGTACTCTGTACCTTTGAACTTGAAACCAAATGCAATTGCCTGGTGTCTGCTTGCTGTGAGGTAACCTCAAAGGCAAAGTCTTTCAAATGATTGGTTTTCCAGGTTACTTCTTAATGGTACTGCCTAACCTCTTACACCCATGCTGTATGGTCTTTGTACAATTGGTTTAATGAGTATATCCTCTAATTGCCCCCCGAAGTGACTTTTCTTCTAGAACATTAAGGATTTTAAGAGGCTAGTCAAACTTTTGAACTAAAAATCTGTCCTTGAATTAAGAATGTGTGTATCCTGCTCTATATATTATTTATTCATTTCTAATGGGGCAATTCCTGATGGAAACCTTTGAAAAATTGTTTTCATTATTGAAGAGCAAAACGTTGTTTTTTTCTAGGTTGTAAGTGTGGTTTCTTTCTTCATTTCTTTATGTTATTTTGCCTTTATGATTCTCACTTCCTAGTTCTACAGCACAAACAAGCAGGCAGGCAGATAGTTAGGGAAAAATATTTACTCAGTACCCACTGAAAGCCTGGCACTGTCACTGGAAGGACTCAGGCAATAATCACATAAATTAATAAGAAGAATATTTAAAATGCTGGGAATGGCAACAAAGAAAATAAATAGAATAATAACAGCTGTGATGGGACTGAGGGAGCCTGAATTTGGGTAGGGAATTCACTGAAGTCTCTCTGAGAAAACTGACACTTAAACAAAGTCCTAACTGATGAGAAAGAGGCAGCCATGTAAGAATCTAAGAGGAAAAGAAGGAAAAAAGTAGAAGAAAAATCAAAGAGGTTCACATTATGCAATAACCTTGAAGACTGGCAAAGAATACGGGATTTCATTGGGAAATAATAAAAGGATTAACAAAGAGGTGAGTCATATTTTAGAGAGTGTGACTACTTTCTAAAGAAAGGTGACTAATCTCTAAGAGAAACACAGCTGGACACTAGTTAAAGCAGTAAAGACAGATTTCATTCAGTAACTGGTGCAGTTGAATAAAGAAACTTCTGCAGTAAGAAAATTGAGCTCACCTCCAAACACAACAAAGACAACTGGGGATTGATAGCCAACAAGGCAAGTGAGAAAATCAGTGGATAGAAAATTACTAAGAGGAGACATCAAGAATAGGAAGATTCTTGCTGAACTGACCTAAGGAGATTCTCACCAAAGACAGGCCAAGTCTTATACATCAAGGTGAGGGATGATGAACTTGATCAGATACCAAATACCAAGGGTGAGGGATTCTTGCCAAGTTGACTTAGCAAGATTCTTTGCTAAAATTTGCTTCAGTAGGCCAAGGACAGGGCCGAAGGATGAGACCTAGTCTAAAAGAGGGCTCAGAGGAGACTGTCTAATTTGGTCAAGAAGAGAGTCTCTGTCAAAATCTCTGGGTAGAGAATGTATTTTAAGGGGGTTAAAGAGCAAAGGGAGAGAAACTTATTAGGAGACCATTATGTTAGTCTAGATGAGAGATAATAGTAGCTTTAGCAGAGAAAATGGGAAGAAATTGTTGTTTGGGGATATAATTTTTAAGGTAAACCTGGCTGAACCTACCATCACAAAGGAGTGACTCCAACGAGATCATGCAGCCTCCTCAGCTTTTAGGCTGAGCAACTGTGTGGAAATAGCATCAATTACAGGGATGATTTACAGAGGGATGGCAGGTGTGGGATGTGCAGGTCGATCAATAGTCCTCTTGGGGCAGATAATGTTGGAGATACTGTCCCAAAACTCAATTAAAGTTCAGTTTGTAGCTGAAGGGTTAGAGCAGGGCTGGGGATGCCTAGAGGAGCCTTCAACAGAGATGGGTTGAAAGCCATGGAACTAGATGGAATCAATTGAGCAACAAACAGAAGGTGATGCAGTTTGCACTTTGCTCATTGAGAATCAAGAAAGTACTTGGAAGCCCCCATAATAAATATTCTGACATAATCACCATGTAGGGAATATATATAGAATGATGTAATAGGCTGGTATATTCCATATGATTGTAAGGTGGTAAGTGGCCACTTCATATTTTTCCACAAGGGAGGAAGGAGCAGGGAACTAATACATTGAATATCTACTCTGTCATGACCTGTGATAAAAGTTTCTCATAATTGTCTCATTTAATTGTCTCCATGAAGTAGTTATCATTTTCATTTTTGAGAGGAGTAAACCAAGAAATGTGACCACTTTCTGATAACAACACTGCAGGGTCAGAATTCGAATCCACGTTTTTCTGGTTAAAAAGCTTGTGCAGAACTCATCTTTTAAAAATCTCTTGAGTCTTATGCAGATGGGAATAAATTACTACTACCCCCAGCATATAAAATTTAAATGCTCAGAGTGATTTGTCCTCTCAATTATAAATAGCTAAAACAAAGATCCACAGGACGGAAAGGACTGGCTTTAAGCCGAGCCTTTAATTCCAGTGAATTCCTCCAAGGCACTCTATCTTACCCCAGATTTCCTTGATGTGGCCAGAGAAGTTGGGAACATTGCATAGAATGTGATGTTGAAAAATGGAAAGTTTTACTATAGTTAAAGATCCCATCCTGTATACACATACATCCTTCCAAATTAATGAGGACTTTGGTTATTCAAAACAAAATGCCTGATTTCACTGTTTTATGGCTCATTATGTTGCACATTAACGAGCTATCTATGGGCATTTGTTTTATCAGAGTTTGTGAGAAGTTGGCCAGCCACTGTGCTGTTATTCTGTATCTCAGCATCCTTTTCTCAGAGGTACATAACAGGACTGACATTTACTTTGGATTCATAATCAATTGATAGTTTATATAATTGATTTCTATTCCCTAGAACTGCTTTTCCTATTGAGAGTGTCTGACCTTGAGGTGTCTTCGTCATTCTACTCTAAGAGTCAGTAAACATTTCTTCAAATAACACAGCTTGGGGGGTGTGTATGTGTGTGTGTGTGTGTGTGTGTGTGTGTGTGTGTGCGTATAAAGGGATGGGAAGCTAACTAAATACAACATCTAAATTTTTGTTTTTAACCCAATTCATTAGTTGCTTTGATTCTGGGTTAACACTGGGTGAGATCTTCATTTTGTACTTGAATTCTTAAACATTGCCACTATTTTTTTTCTTTTTTGGTGAGAAAATTTAAGTTCCATTCTCTTAGCAAATTTCAAATATATGATGTGGTGTTATTAACTAATAATCATGTTTTACATTAGCTCCTCAGAACTTATTCATCTTATAAATGAAAGATTTTTGCTTTCATCAACCTCCCTATTTTCCCCACCCCCAACCCATCACCACCTTTCTACTCTCTGCTTCTATAAGTTTGACTTTTTTCTTTTTTCTTTTTTTTTTTTAGATTCCATATATAAGTGATGCCATGCAGTGTTTGTCTTTCTCACTATCCTTAACCCAGGTCACCAAACAGATAATAACTTGTTTTAAATAAGATAATTCACTTAAAGTATTTAGAAGAGTAGCTGGTGCATATTGAACACATGTGAAGACAATTAAATTGTGGGAGTGGGCCACATGAAAAATTGGGTACAGGGTTCAAGGCAGAGAGAACAGCAAGCATGAAAGCCCTAAGGCAGAAGGACACTTGGCTTTTTTTTTTTTTTTTTTTTTTTTAATTTGGCTGTGCCAGGTCTTAGTTGTGGCATGCAGGATCTTCAGTTGCAACATGCGGGATCTAGTTCCCTGACCAGGGATTGAAGCCAGGCCCCCTGCATTGGGAGCATGGAGTCTTAACCACTGGACCATTAGGGAAGTCCCCCAATAAAGGGATTTATTATCTTATATAACCAGAGTCCTAAATCAGGGCATCTCTGTAACTTGTAAAAGTAAGTGGCTCAACAATGTTATCAAGGATCCTGGTCCTTTCTATCTTGCTATCTACCAGTCCCAGCTTCTTTTTTCATCATACTTATCACCATTTGATACAATATGACATAGGGGTTAACATAGACTGTGAAGCCAAACTGCCTGAATTTGAAACCTGGCTACCACTTTACTAGGTGTTGAGTTAAACTACTCAATCTCTCAGTTTCCGTATCTGTAAAATGGGGATGATTATTATAGTGTTACCTACCTCAGAGGGTTGACTTGAGGATTGAATGAGTTGCTGTGAGGATTAAATATGTAAAATGCTTATGCAGCCTAAATGCTCATTGACAGAAGAATGGATAAAGAAGATGTGGCGCATATATACAATGGAATACTACTTGGCCAAAAAAAGGAACGAAATTGGGTCACCTTTAGAGACCTGGATGGACCTAGAGACTGTCATACAGAGTGAAGCAAGTCAGAAAGAGAAAAACAAATATCACATGTCAATGCATATATGTGGAATCTAGAAAAATGGTACAGATGAACCAGTTTGCAAGGCAGAAATAGAGACACAGATGCAGAGAACACCAAGGGTGGAAAACGGCGGTGGGGGAGGGTATGAACTGGTTGATTGGGATTGACACATATACACTAATATGCACAAAATAGGTAAGTAATAAGAACCTGCTGTATAAAAATAACAATAAATAAAAAGAAACTATAGATTTAGCAGGTCCTCCAAAAAACTAATAAATCTGTAAAATGCTTGAAACAGCTACCCTAGTTCTAGTTCATTCCTCAGGCTCAGCTGTATCCTGGAGACATTCTTTATCCTTTTAATAAATTCCCCTTTCTCATTTAAACCCTTTATTTCTGGGGTTCTCCACGTAGCTCCCCGCCGTCATTTTGCTTTGGCGCCATCTGGCGCCCAAAAGGAAGTGATGCGCCTGCGCTCTCCATTCTCTGCCTTCGGTCTCTTCCCTTGATCGAATCTCGTACCTGTACCTTTAAGATGCTTGGTCAAGACTGAAGAATTCGGTGGCCGGTGCCAGACACTTGGCATTTTAAAGTAGCAACATGAGGGAGAGTATGGCTGAGACAGATTTAGAGATAGGAGAGTAGAGATTATATTTGGAGTGTTATTCAGGGGCCAGATGATGTACAAATTTTAGTCCAGGGTAAAGACTTTGGGTTTTGCTCTAAGAGTGATAAGAAGTTCTAAATGAGATTGGAGGGTTTTGATCAGGGAAATGACAGAATTTGACTTGTAACTTTTTAAAGCAACTACTACTTAACTATTAACACAATTAATATATATATGTATACTGGATGCACACATACACATTTATCTATATATATATCTGATATACATAGGGCACATATATTACTGATTTATATAAAATATATAAAGATATGTGAGTCTATATAATATGTAACATGTATAAATATACATGGTCATATATATATATAAATATATAAAACATATCTTATTCCATTTTGGAACGAACATTATGTATCAACTCTGAAGACATAGAAAATTGTCCTGAATTTCAAGACATTTACAACCTAAGCCAGCCATCAAGCAAGCAAGCAAGATCTATCTTTGAAACAGACAAGCATGTATTTACTTGGCTTATTTAACTTAGTTTTCTCTCTTAGTGATCTTGGGTCTATCACTCATAAATGGTACAATTTTGGATATAGTGGTTAGTGTCATTGAGGCTTTCTTTTCTATGAAATAACAAAAATAACAATAGCTATTTCATACAATAATAATATATTGGAAGGCAGGGGCTCCAAGGCACATTTGCCAAAGATAAGACCACATGAGATCTTTGTGGGGGGAAAAAGCATACAAAATATACAAAGTAGCAATCCAGTGTGTGGAAAGGAGTTCAGTTATTATTAATAAAATATTTTGGAAATTAGTACATTTGAAAAAAAAAGGAAAGTGGGAAAGGAGAAAAAAAGGAAGTGAGGGAGGGAAATTAAGCCTATTTTATAAATATTTGCTAAATTTGCATTATAACTGTAGAGTAGTAATAACTGATAGTGAGTGCTTTCAAAGTGCCATACATTAAAGTATTTTATACATATTAAGTTCATCTTCAAAACATTTGTATGAGATAATCAGTGTTTTTATTTGCACTTTACAGAAAGGAAAGTTAAGGCCTAGATTTTAGATAACTTGTCTCAGGTCACACTGTAAACGATCTTGGTGTAGCTCTGTAGCAACATGGCAATATTAACAAAGTTGTGCTGCATCCAGTTGCCAGCTCTGCTAATAACCCTCTGAGCCTCTGCTTCCTCTTCTTTAACATGGAGTTTTGATAAGGACCTCATAACTGCAAAGATGCTGGCCCAAAACATTCTGGTGTTCAAAAATTAGTAATTTTCTGTGCTCAGTTAATAATTCACCAAATATGATATATTGCCTAATATGTATTATACATTCAATATTTTGCTAGTTCTTACTCATTAAGCTTGTTTTTGAGTACCCTGCTGCTACATTTGGAATGAAAATTTATAATAAGTGGTAACACAAAAACAGTATATTTTCCAAAATAAAAACTATAATCTGAAAGAGAATGCAAGAAATGTAACCTCCTTCTCTCCCTGAGTCTGTACTCATAGTTCCTGTGTCCAAGTTCCTACAAAATAATCTTATTTTTTTTAACTAACCCATTAAAGAGTACTTAATCATTTTATTTAAGATACATATAAAATTGCAATAGCTCATGCAACAAAATTTTCAACAGCATACATGAACTAAGTAGCATGATCTTAGATTCCAGTCTTTTCAAGTCACATAATTTATTAGTTCCAAGGAACAATTTATTAAATGTGCGATTTAATGTTGTTTCATTTTATATCATTGTAACTCATTGGAGCTGAATGAATTCATTTAAATCAAAATAAACGTACTGATTTTTAACCAAAATGGTAAAGTGAGTTATGGGTGAGTAACAGAAAAATGCAGTGGAGAGTGTTTGAGGATAGAGAATTTCCACCTCCAATTATTCACACCGTCACCTCACCTCTGTCATGAAGCTATTTTAGGTGCTCTTGACATTGTGGTTTTCCCTTGACATGAACTGCTGCTGTACTTTTTTTTTTTGTCATTTTGCAGGGACCTCAGGTTATCCACAGAATTCAGTACTTTCTGGGAATTTATTAGTAGATACATTCACCATGATTCTTATTTACATATATAATTAATGATTCTCTAGGGAAATGATGCCTTGCTTTTGAGAGGCATACATTTTGTTGGAAAACAATAGGCCAAGTTGATTTGTCAAAACTTTTAGGGCTGTTTACAAACTAATTTGAGAACAGTATGGAGGGTATTATTCTGATTGTTCTCAGGCACATAACCCATGATTGAGTCCTAAGATGACTGTATAGGAAGTTTTTATTGGAAATAATTATTTTGCTATAAAGGCTTTTGGCATAATAGGAGCTCTATGTGTAAAGAGTTAATCATTTTGGTGCTGAACGTTCTTGTAAGAATGGAAGAGATTTGTGTAAGAGTAGTGATGGATCTAGACACTTGCATGTTCAATATTGCTGACGGGCAGTCAGAAAGCCAATATCAGCAGACTTACAAAGCCTACTAATTTGGCTTGGTTGTCATCAACAGGCACCAGCAGTAACAGTGTCCTCATTGGTCAGCAACATCAAAGTGACAGCTTTGATTTTAAAATAGGGCAAAGCTTTGGAAAATACCAATAACAGCTAAAGGTTTTCCATCTACACTGAACAAATAAGACTCTCTGGAAGATTTCCAAAACTTTTTACACCAATTTGGTGATGAATTGAATCCCTCCAGGAGATAGAAATAGAGCCAGTGAAGTACTATTTGTGACTATTATTGTTTATATTTAATCATAGAAATGAGTGGTCTGGAAAACACAGATCACTTAAGTGTACCCAAGGTCATCAAACTTGGTACCAAGTATATTTATTATGTAAATTGAAGTCCAGTAACCAAGAAATTGAAAACAGAAAATCACCTTACTTTCTAAATGAAGCAAAATCATCCATATAATAAAGTTTATTCAATGTTCAGGAAGATATAAAAACAAAGCCGACTTATAACAATTTAAAAATTGAAATATTAGCTATTCCAGTCATTAAAAAAATTTTCTCTATAATTTCCAAAATCAGGTTTATCTTTGGTTCACTGTCTCCATCTTTTCTTCACTCTGCCCTCTCCTAAGGCCTACTCATCTTTTTCTTATGTCTTCAAATTCATTTCCATCCTTTATCAAATCTCACCATTGGATCTCTCTCTGTATGTCTAAGGACACAGCAGAATTAATGTTTATAAAGCCCTGTCTAATGAAGTTCTTAAGCATGGGTTTTTAATTTCCTAACTTCTGTCATAAAAAGGAGGAGTTTTTGTTTCTTCTACTTTACATATAGAATTCCAGGCAATCTTATTTTGTATAATGACATAAAATGGAGAAAAACATAAATTTTGGAGATATGAAGATAATTTGTTGTTTAATTGTGTCTTTATGTAGAACAAGTTATTTAATATTTCTCTTAGTCCATTTCAGTGAAATGAGGATAAAATAAATTTTTAAACAGGTATTATGAAGAACAAAACAGGTGACAGGGAAAGCAGTAAACAAATGTTAATTCCAGTCTATTGCACTTTCTTCCTCAATATACAAGTTTGTAAACTGAGGTCCAAAGGAGTTATATAACTTCCTCATGGTCATTATTTTTTTTCTTATTTTATGTACTTTAATTTTGTTTCACCAGCTTTGAATTTCCTGGCTTGACACAAAAGAAAAAATGTCTGGTGATTTTCTGGCTAGGTGAGGTCAATGTCCTGTACACCTCATCAAGATCTTAGATGTGTCCATGGAGTTAAGAAGCTATCGCAGGCCAAGTCATCCTAAAAATAAATTCCAGTCCAAAATTAGCTTTCAGGAAATAGTCCCAAACTATAGGGCTTTAAAGATAAAGAAGACAAATCAACTAACTAAATGTGGGAAAAAGAGAAAGAAAAAAAATAAATTTATAAAATAAATTTGGAGTGATTTCTTTGTGGGAATAGAGAAGGTTTCACATGCTTTTACTCAGGTTTTCTGTTTACTACTTGGGCCGTACCCAGGATCTTTGAAAGAAAGAATAAGTGTAAATAAACTAGGTAGAGTATAGTATTCTGGAAAGGAAAGAAGGAAAGAAAGAAGGAAGGAAGGGAGGGAGGGAGGGATGAAGGAAATTAATTTAATTAAGGTTATTTTGTAAAGAATTAGGATATTTTGAATTTGTAAATACAGGAAAATGTTTCAAACGTCATGACTTATCTCTGAATTACCTATAATTTTATTTATTTATTTTTATTTTTTGGCTGAGCCACACGGCTTGTGGGATCTTAGTTTCCCGACCTGGTATCAAACCCATGCCCTCGGCGGTGAAAGTGCAGAGTCCTAACCACTGGACCACCAGGGAATTCCTTGTTTTTTTTTTTTTTCCTGTCTATAATTTAAAATTTCTGTTTTCAACTAATTCATGAATCTCTAGAAAATTTAATAGACGTATGTTCATTTGCATACCAGTTTGCACTCCTTACCACAATAATTTCTGATTTTTCCTCTGACAGTAAAAAAAAAAAAAGAAGAAAGAAAAAAAAAAAAGAAAAGGGGTCATCAGGCAATTTTTTGGTTTTTTTACTTTCAGGAAATAGTACAGATGTAATTTACCACACACAAAATAATTCTTACAATATTTTCGAACAGTCATACCCCAAGCTAAAACTATTTTTCTTCTACAAAATTCTTTGAAATTTGTACATAATTTTTACTCCCTGGTAAGAGTGATAAATATTGCCTGACTTTTGGTCGAGATGGTGTAGGGGTGGGGTGGATCTGTAACAACCCTTTACATACCCCTAGAAAGTATACGCAAAGAACAGCTATATTTTCAGCTATTGTGAAACCTTGTGGCAATCCTATAACCAGACGTATAAGAAAACCTTGGGCCTCATGTGGATAAGTTTTTTCATTGGGAAAAACAAGAAGAGTTGATGTGCATTCGAGAATGTTATGAAATCAAATTCATAAAACTTTAGAAGTTGCAAAATAAAACATTATTTTTTCTTTACATGCACAATAGTTTTTTTTTGTTTGTTTGTTTTCTTTAAGTTAAATCTGAATTGATTTAGAGGTGGATTACAAAAATGTCCAATTTACCTTAGGCTGTCAAAAATAGTGTAAGTAGTAAAACTCCGTGTCTGTATCTTTAGTGGGGAGTATGGTTAGAGATAAACCATGGCAGATAAAACTGAAGTAATTTCATGGTCTAGTTTAATTCTCCAACAAATGTGTGGACACAGAGAGTGCATCTCCCAAGGGCATCCCTCTGAATTAGGCTAGTGGTAAATCACAACATGGATTAAACCTTTCCCTTAATGGATACTTATAAACCGACAAAATCAGGTTAATGTGAACAACAAGGTCAACCACAAAAGGAAAGGACTTTCACAAAAGGGCAGCCTAAGGTAGATGGGTATTTAACGATAGCAAAAAATGGTTATTGGTCAGTGGCCCACATGTGCAACCTTCAGTTCCTTAGTACATCTGGCAGACAGCCCTTTCTACCCACATCTTACCCTTTATTCCCAAAGCATTATCCATTGTCCTTAATTCCCTAAAAATGGCTTTACAAATAGCTATTTTAAAATGTTGCTATGTTAAATATCCTTTCTTACCCTTCAAAAAGAAAGATGAATTGTAAATATCATACTTTGTTAAACCTTGATTGTTGAATGATAATCATATGTTGAGTGTTTATTCTGGTATGAATCTGACAAGTATCTGAAGTAAAAAATATTTATCCAAATAGTCACAAAATTTATTTTTCCTCATAGAATAAAATGTGCAAGAAGCACACTCACTTAAAAAAAATAATATAGGATTCTGTAAAGAAGACTTCTGCTCTGTGTATGAAGCAGAAGAAGATTCAGGTTGCCTTATTGCTTAGTTTATTAATACTTTTAGAAGAATAATAATAGGATTTATTAAGTGCAAAGAAACTGTTTAAATCACGTGTAAAATTGGCACAGTAGATTTCTTTGCATAAAATTTAGAACTGTTTAATGTCCTGACCAGTGGCACTAATCAGGGTTGCTGGAAATCTTAGCTCTGATGGCTGGTAAGAATGTACCGAATGTCATGTCACCTTGCCTGCCTGCACTTCTCTCTTCCCACTCCTCCAGCTCCCTAGGAGGGAATCAGATAATTATAGATCTCAAAAAATATTCTGCTCAAAGCATTGTAGCAAGCTGGTCTAGGAGATTATGTATCTGAAGTTGTCAGTTCTGAGATTCTTCTATGGAATGACCTCAAGGAGCAAATATATTGTAATCACTCACTTTATACAAGAGGATACGTGAGGTTAAAGGTGGTGCTGAGCCTGCTGTTCTGTAGTTACACTAAAGCCCGCATAAGAAACAGCATGCTTGCACTGCACCATGTGCAAAGGAGGTTGGAGAAAATAAAAGATTTCTTGAAAGTGGGTAAAGTTTTACCAACGAAAACAGTTCTGGAAAACCTTTTGCTAGAATTCCCTACATGTAAGAACAAATATTACAGTTAGCACCCTCACTGAAAGATGTTTCTAATTTCAAAGAGCTCAAGAATGGCAAACTAAATGTAGAGGTGTATTTCTTTCATCAGTTCTCACAAATATAGAAAAGTAAAGAAAAAGAAGACAGTGCAACTCAGCGAAATCCAGAAGGGGTCTCACAGCTACGCAGCAGTGTCTCCCACCTCTGTAGTCACAATGTAAATATGCAGTTTTCAAAAGGTAACCCAGGATGCGTTCAGGTGCTTCTGCATGCATGGGTATATACATATATATGATTATAAGTATATTTTATTCTTAGATTTGCAGTAACTCTTACATAAATCTTTAAGAAAACATCAACGTTAAAAATAAAGAACTAAGAGCCTGGCTTGAGTTGGCCACAATTTACGTAAATATTTTACAAACTTTGAAGATTTACCTCAATCATGACCTCAAACTCCCTTGCTATTCCAGATTGGGCTTCTCGGTAACTTAGTGAACCAAGGAAGGTATTTCTGCTGAATTGGGCAAATTCTGTGGTAGTTTTGTGATTTGAACAAATTTCTATTAACTTCTACAAAGAAATCACAAAACTGATTTTCATCTGTTAACTGAGACAGGATGTGAAAAATTCCCCAGAGAAAGGAAAGAAAGAAAGATTGTCGGTTACGAACATAACGCTGAAAATTATTCAGGATATTTAACATGGGATATAATTTAATCAGGCCCTCATGAAAGCTATGATGGCTCTAATACACATCATATGTTTCTTACACATTTTTGTATTGTATTCAATATCTTCCATTAAATCAGGGAAGAAAGGGATGAATAGCACCAAGGATATTACTAGGTTGAAGCTGCAGTGTCCATACCACTTAAATGTTTCTTCAAGCAAGATTTCAATCCTCCCAAACCAATCTTCCAACACAAGTTTCATGAACATAAAGACACTTAATAAGTACCATTGAATGATGATTAACTTCCCAAATTACTGGCTAATTAATCTGCTGTGAATTTAATTGATGAATTCAGCCCTCCAAGTCAAAAGCTAGTAGGGCGGGCAGTCTTAAATTAGTTCTTCTTAAAAAACTGGAAAGCTAGAACTATCCTATTAATTCATCCTAAATATAACTGATTAGAGAAAAATATTTTGAAACCGTACAGGTAATTTTGTCCTTTCATTTTTTTTAAAATGTATTTATTTGTTTATTTATTTTTGGCTGCGTTGGGTCTTCGTGGCTGCGCACGGGCTTTCTCTAGTTCTGGCGAGTGGGGGGCTACTCTTCATTGCGGTGCATGGGCTTCTCATTGCAGTGGCTTCTCTTGTTGTGGAGCACTGGCTCTAGGCATGCGGGCTTCAGTAGTTGTGGCTCGCGAGCTCTAGAGCGCAGGCTCAGTAGTTGTGGTGCACACCCTTTGTTGCTCCAAAGCATGTGGGATCTTCCTGGACCAGGGATCGAACCTGTGTTCTCTGCATTGGCAGGAGGATTCTTAACCACTACACCACCAGGGAAGCCCCTTTCATTTTCCTTTACTACTATATAGTGAAGGTGTCAGTTCATTCTCCTGTTAATGGAATCCTACATCAAAGCTTATCTTTAAGTAAGTACTATGGGCTTAGAGATTCAGGTTAAAAGTTTTACAATTTAGCAAAATATTTTTGAAATAAAAATCAGTTTAGCTGGAAGAGGTTGTGATGTGATCTGCTGGGAAATCAACATGAATAAACTAGTTGTCCAAAATTGCGCATATTTGGAAGGGCCAAAATACATCCTTAATAATATGTATCAGACTGAATTAATGGTTTGGTCTCTTGTTGAGAAAGTTATAATTAATAAAACACAAGTAACTATCATTTGTTGAGCATATCCTATGCCCCAGGCAATGCAATGCATATTATTTGAAATTTGTAAAACTCTTTGGATATTAGTGAAAATATTTTATAAGTGAAGAAATTGGACAACAGAGAAGTGAATTGCCCATGTTTATAGAACTATGGTTTAAAGCCAGATGTATGTAAAAGATCTGAGATTTTTATGCTCTTTCTTACTCCTTCAAAAGCAAAATAGAACATAACAAAACAAAATCAAGCAAAACAAATAAAAATTATAATATACACACACGCGCCTCTGCAAACACTACAGAAAGTTTATTTCTATAAGACTTTAGCTTCTGCCTTTCAATATGTTTATCTAAAATCAGCAAAATGTAACTGCTTTTAAGTTCTTTCACAGTTTTTTTTTGTCAGTGATATTGCTTCAGATTATTAAACTAGGTGTTAGAAAAGCAGAGTCAAGAGTCTTAAGAAGAAATTCCTGGATGAAAATAGATTTCCTTTTAAATTTGGCTTCCTGAAGAACACATGGATTTGAGTGAAAAAAAAATCTGTTAATTATTGAAATCAATAAAAGATATAGAGAATAAATTGTCTTCTGTGTCCTAGATTTGGAAATTATTAAAGGTTCTCTTTTTTGGCTTGGAAATTGCTATGGCATCTTATTGCCAAACTATGAGCAAATTCAATTAGTTAAGAGTTTGGGAAAGAAATAGACTTTTTATTCCTAAGCATTCTTCAAAGAGCTTAACACACTGTCTGGTACATACTGTAAACATCTGACAAACCTTCACCTCCTTCCGTCCTAGAACTCCCTTACTATGTGAAATAGAGCTTCTCTCAAACTGACTGAACTGAGGAAGGTATTTCGACTTTGGGCAAATAGCGTGGTAGCTTTGTGAAATAACTTCCTAATTTTTAAGTTCACCTTTAGTATTTTATTGAACACTCTTTACTAAATATTTACCTTAAAAATGATGGTGGAGAGACCTTCAAGACGGCAGAGGAGTAAGACGTGGAGATCACCTTCGTCCCCACAAATACACCAAAAATACATCTACACATGGAACAACTCCTACAGAACACCTATTGAACGCTGGCAGAAGACCTCAGACTTCCCAAAAGGCAAGAAAGTCCCCACGTACCTGGGTAGGGCAAAAGAAAAAAGGAAAAACAGAGACAAAAGAATTAGGGATGGGCCCTGCACCAGTGGGAGGGAGCTGTGAAGGAGGAAATGTTCCCACACACTAGGAAGCCCCTTCACTGGTGGAGATGGGGCGTGGTGGGGAAGAAACTTCCAATCCATGGAGGAGAGCGCAGCCACAGGGGTGAGGAGGGCAAAGCGGAGAGATTCCTGCACAGAGGATCAGTGCTGACCAGCACTCACCAGCCCGAGAGGCTTGTCTGCTCACCCGCTGGGGCGGGCGGGGGCTGGGAGCTGAAGCTCGGGTTTCGGAGGTCAGAGCCCAGGGAGAGGACTGGGGCTGGCTGCATGAACACAGCCTGAAGGGGCTAGTGCACCACAGCTAGCCGGGAGGGAGTCCAGGAAAATGTCTGCAACTGCCTAAGAGGCAAGAGACCATTGTATCGGGGTGCATGAGGAGAGTGGATTCAGAGCACCGCCTAAACAAGCTCCAGAGATGGGCGCAAGCTGTGGCTATCAGCGTGGACCCCAGAGACGGGCATGAAGTGCTAGGGCTCCTGCTGCTGCAGCCACCAAAAAGCCTGTGTGCAAGCACAGGGCACTATCCACACTCCCCTCCCGGGAGCCTGTGCAGGCTGCCACTGCCAGGGTCCCGTGATCCAGGGACAACTTCCCCAGGAGAACACATGGCATGCCTCAGGCTGTTGAAATGTCACGCTGGCCTCTGCTGCCTCAGGCTCACCCCACATTCTGTACCCCTCCCTCCCCCCGGTCTGAATGAGCCAGAGTCCCCTAGTCAATTGCTCCTTTAACCCCGTCCTGTCTGAGCAAAGAACAGATGCCCTCAGGAGACCTACACGCAGAGACGGGGCCAAATCCAAAGCTGAACCCCAGGAGCTGTGCGAGCAAAGAAGAGAAAGGGAAATTTCTCCCAGCAGCTTCAGGATCAGTGGATTAAATCTCCACAATCAACTTGATGGCCCTGCATCTCTGGAATACCTGAATAAGTAACAAATCATCCCAAAATTGAGGAGGTGGACTTTGGGAGCAACTGTAGACTTGGGGTTTCCTTTCTGCATCTAATTTCTTTCTGGTCTTATGTTTAATCTTTTTGTGAGTGTGTATGTGTATGCTTCTTTGTGTGATTTTGTCTGAATAGCTTTACTTTTACCATTTGTCCTAGGGTTCTGTCTGTCTGCTTTCTTTTTTCTTTTTTAGTATACATTTGAGCACTTGTCATTGGTGAATTTGTTTTTTGGTTAGGTTGCTCTCTTCTTTCTTTTTTTTTTCTTCTTATAATTTTTTTTAATTTTTTAAAATTTTAATAATTATTTTTAAATTTTTTATTTTAATAACTTTCCTTTATTTTTTCTTTGTTTCTTTTTCTCTCCCTTTTCATCTGAGCCATGTGGCTGACAGGGTCTTGGTGCTCTGGCCAGGTGTCAAGCCTCTGCCTCTGAAGGGGGAGGGCCAAGCTCAGGACCCTGGTCCACCAGAGAGCTCCCGGCTCCACGTAATATCAAACGGCGAAAGCTCTCCCAGAGATCTCCATCTCAAGGCTAAGAAACAGCTCCACTCAATGACCAGCAAGCTACAGTGCTCGACATCCTATGCCAAACAACTAACAAGACAGGAACACAACTCCACTCGTTAGCAGAGAGGCTGCCTAAAATCATAATAAGGTCACAGGCACCCCAAAACACACCACTGGACGTGGTACTGGCCACCAGGAAGACAAGATCCAGCCTCATCCACCAGAACACAGGCACTAGTCTTGTCCATCAGGAAGTCTACAGAACCCACTGAACCAACCTTAGCCACTGGGGACAGACACCAAAAACAGCGGGAACTAAGAACCTGCAGCCTGCAAAAGGAGATCCCAACTGCAGTAAGTTAAGCAAAATGAGAAGACAGAGAAACACACAGCAGGTGAACAAGCAAGGTAAAAACCCACCAGACAAAACAAATAAAAAGGAAATAGGCAGACTACCTGAAAAAGAATTCAGAGTAATGATAGTAAAAATGATCCAAAATCTTGGAAATAGAATGGAGAAAATACAAGAAACATTTAACAAGACCTAGAAGAACTAAAGAGCAAACAAACAATGATGAAAAACACAATAAATGAAATTAAAAATTATCTGGAAGGAATCAAGAGCAGAAGAACAGATAAGTTACCTGGAAGATAAAATAGTGGAAATAACTACCACAGAGCAGAATAAAGAAAAAATAATGAAAACAATTGAGGACAGTCTCAGAGATCTCTGGGACAGCATTAAATATACCAACATTCAAATTATAGGGGTCCCAGAAGAAGAAGAGGAAAAGAAAAGGACTGAGAAAATATCTTAAGAGATTATACTTGAAAACTTACCTAATATGGGAAAGGAAATAGTCAAACAAGTCCAGAAAGCACAGAGAGTCCCATACAGGATAAATCCAAGGAGAAACACGCCAGGACACATATTAATCAAACTATCAAAAATCAAATACAAAGAAAAAATATTAAAAGCAGTAAGAGAAAAACAACAAATAACATACAAGGAATACCCATAAGGTTAACAGCTGATATTTCAGCAGAAGCTCTACAAGCTGGAAGGGAGTGGCAGGACATATTTAAAGTGATGAAAAGGAAAAACCCACAGCCAAGATTACTCTACCCAGCAAGGATCTCATTCAGATATGATGGAGAAATTAAAATCTTTACAGACAAGGAAAAGCTAAGAGAATTCAGCACCACCAAAACAGCTTTACAACAAATGCTAAAGGAACTCCTCTAGGCAGGAAACACAAAAGAAGGAAAAGACCTACAATAACAAACCAAAAACAGTTAAGAAAATGGTAATAGGAAGATACATATTGATAACTACCTTAAATGTAAATGGATTAAATGCTCCAAACAAAAGACATAGACTGGCTGAATGGATACAAAAACAAGACCCGAATATATGCTGTCTACAAGAGACCCACTTCAGACCTAGGGACACATACAGACTGAAAGTGAGGGGATGGAAAAATATATTCCATGCAAATGGAAATCAAAAGAAAGCTGGAGTAGCAATTCTCATATCAGACAAAACAGACTTTAAAATAAAGACTATTAGAAGAGACAAAGAAGGACACTACATAATGATCAAGGGATCAATCCAAGAAGAAGATAGAACCATTGTAAATATTTATGTACCCAACATAGGAGCACCTCAAAACATAAGGCAAATGCTAACAGCCATAAAAGGGGAAATCAACAGTAACACAATAATAGTAGGAGAGTTTAACAACCCACTTTCACTAATGGACATATCAAACAAAATGAATATACATAAGGAAAAACAAGCTTTAAATGACACATCAAACAAGACGGACTTACTTGATATCTATAGGACAGTCCAACCAAAATCAATAGAATACACTTTCTTCTCAAGTGCTCATGGAACACTCTCCAGGATAGATCATATCTTGCGTCACAAATCTAGCCTTGGTAAATTTAAGAAAATTGAAATTGTATCAGGTACCTTTTCTGACCGCAAAGCTATAAGACTAGATATCAATTACAGGAAAAAAAATCTGTAAAAATACAAACACATGGAGACTAAACAATACAGTACTTCATAACCAAGAGATCACTGAAGAAATCAAAGAGGAAATCAAAAAACACCTAGAAACAAATGACAATGAAAGTACGATGACCCTAAACCTATGGGATGCAGGAAAAACAGTTATAAGAAGGAAGTTTATAGCAATACAATCCTACCTCAAGAAACAAGAAACATCTCAAATCAACAACCTAACCTTACATCTAAAGCAATTAGAGAAAGAAGAACAAAAAATCCCCAAAGTTAGCAGAAGGATAGAAACCATAAAGATCAGATCAGAAATACATGAAAAAGAAATGAAGGAAATGATAGCAAAGATCAATAAAACTAAAAGCTGGCTCTAAACAACATTGATAAACCATTAGCCAGACTCATCAAGAAAAAAAGGGAGAAGACTCAAATCAATAGAATTAGAAATGGAAAAGGAGAAGTAACTGACACTGCAGAAATACAAAGGATCATGAGAGATTACTACAAGCAACTCTATGCCAATAAAATGGACAACCTGGAAGAAATGTACAAATTCTTATAAAAGCACAACCTTCTGAGACTGATCCAGGTGGAAAGAGAAAATATAAACAGACCAATTACAAGCACTGAAATTGAGACTGTGATTAAAAATCTTCCAACAAACAAAAGCTCAGGACAGATAGCTTCCTAGGCAAATTCTATCAAACGTTTAGAGAAGAGCTAACAGCATTCCTTCTCAGACTCTTCCAAAATATAGCAGAGGCAGGAATACTCCCAAACTCATTCTACAAGACCACCATCACCCTGATACCAAACCAGACAAAGATGTCACAAAGAAAGAAAACTACAGGCCAATATCACTGATGAACATAGATGCAAAAATCCTCAACAAAATTGTAGCAAACAGAATCCAACAGCACATTGAAAGGATCATACACCATGATCAAGTGGGGTTTATCCCAGGAATGCAAGAATTCTTCAATACAAATCTTCAAAACAAATTATACAAATTTGTTTTGAATTTTGAATTCAATACAAATTCTTTGTATTGAATTTGTATTTGTATTCTTCAAATACAAATTTGAAATTGTATTCTTCAAATACAAATTCTTCAAAAACAAATCAATTAATGTGATAAACCGTATTAACAAATTGAAGGAGAAAAAACATATAATCATCCCAATAGATGCAGAAAAAGCTTTCAACAAAATTCAACACCAATTTGTGATAAAAACCCTCCAGAAATTAAGCATAGAGTGACCTTACCTCAACATAATAAAGGCCATAAATGACAACAGCCAACATTGTTCTCAATGGTGAAAAACTGAATCCATTTCCTCTAATATCAGGAACAAGACAAGGTTGTCCACTCTCACTATTATTATTCAACATGGCTTCGGAAATTTTAGCCACAGAAATCAAAGAAGAAAAAGAAATAAAAGGAATCCAAATCAGAAAAGAAGAATTAAGCTGTCACTCTTTGCAGATGACATGATACTATGCATAGAGAATCGTAAAGATGTTACCAGAAAACTACTAGAGTTAATCAATGAATTTGGTAAAGTAGCAGGACACTAAATTAATGCACAGAAAACTCTTGCATTCCTCTACACTAATGATAAAAAATCTGAAAGAGAAATTAAGGAAACACTCCAATTTACCCTCAAAACAAAAAGAATAAAATACCTAGGAATAAACCTCCCTAAGGAGACAGAAGACCTGTATGCAGAAAACTATAAGACATTGATGAAAGAAATTAAAGATAATACAGACAGATGGGGAGATATACTATCTTCTTGGATTGGAAGAATCAACATTGTGAAAATGACTACACTACCCAAAGCAATCTACAGATTCAATGCAATCCCCATCAAACTACCAATGACATTTTTCACAGAACGAGAACAAAAAGTTTCACAATTTGTATGGAAACACAAAATACCCCAAATAACAAAAGCACTCTTGAGAAAGAAAAACTAAGCTGGAGGAATCAGGCTCCCAGACTTTAGACTATATTACAAAGCTATAGTAATCAAGACAGTATGGTACTGGCACAAAAACACAAATATAGGTCAATGGAACAGGATAGAAAGCCCAGAGATAAACCCACGCACATATGGTCACCTTATTTTTGATAAAGAAGGCAAGAATATGCAATGGAGAAAAGACAGTCTCTTTGATAAGTGGTGCTGGGAAAACTGGACAGCTACATGTAAAAGAATGGAATTAGAACACTCCCTAACACCATACACAAAAATAAACTCAAAATTACTTAAAGACCTAAATGTAAGGCCAGACACTATAAAACCCTTAGGGGAAAACATAGGCAGAACACTCTATGACTTTAATCAGAGCAAGATCCTTTTTGACCCACCTTCTAGAGAAATGGAAATAAAAAGAAAAATAAACAAATGGAACCTAATGAAACTTAAAATGTTTTGCACAGCAAAGGAAACCATAAACAAGATGAAAAGACAACCCTCAGAATGGGAGAAAATATTTACAAATGAAGCAACTTACAAAGGATTAACCTCCAAACTTTACAAGCAGCACATGCAACTCAGTATCACAAAAACAAACAACCCGATCCAAAAATGGGCAGAAGACCTAAACAGACATTTCTCCAAAGAAGATATACAGATTGTCAACAAACACATGCAAGGATGCTCAACATCACTAATCATTAGAGAAATGCAAATCAAAACTACAATGAGATATCACCTCACACAGGTCAAAATGGCCATCATTAAAAAATCTACAAACAATAAATGATGGAGAGGCTGTGGAGAAAAAGGAACCCTCTTGCACTGTTGGTGGGAATGTAAATTGATACAGCCACTATGGAGAACAGTGTGGAGGTTCCTTAAAAAACTAAAAATAGAACTGCCATATGACCCAGCAATCCCACTACTAGGCATATACCTTGAGAAAACCATAATTCAAAAAGATACATGTACTACAGTGTTCATTGTAGCACTATTTACAATAGCCAGGACATGGAAGCAACCTTAGTGTCCATCGATAGATGAATGGATAAAGGAGATGTAGCACATATATACAATGGAATATTACTCAGCCATAAAAAGGAACAAAATTGAGTTATTTGTAGTGAGGTGGATGGACCTAGAGTCTGTCATACAGAGTGAAGTAAGTCAGAAAGAGAAAAACAAATACCATATGCTAACACATATGTATGGAATCTAAAAAAAAAAAAAAATGGTTGTGAAGAACCTAAGGGCCAGAAAGAAATAGATGCCGATGTAGAGAATGGACTTGAGGACATGGGGAGGGGGAAGTGTAAGATGGGACGAGGTAAGAGAGTAGCATGGACATATATACACTACGAAATGTAAAATAGATAGCTAGTGTGAAGCAGCCACATAGCACAGGGAGATCAACTTGGTGTTTTGTGACCACCTAGAGGGGAGGGATAGGGACGGTGGGAGGGACATGCAAGAGGGAGGAGATATGGTGATATATGTATATTTACAGCTGATTCACTTTGTTATAAAGCAGCAACTAACACACCATTGTAAAGCAATTATATTCCAATAAAGATGTAAAAAAAAAATGATGGTGAATTCTATTCTATTGCCATATCATGAGTCAGAGCAGCCTGAACATGTCTTTATGATTGAGGAAGGATGGATTTAATAAGCTTTTCACTTATGCTATGCATGTTTGTAGATATTGGTGATACAAATATGAAAAAATGTACATCCAACACTGTTGGTTGTTGTCATCATCCACTTACCTGCTTTCTTTGCTGGGCTTCTCATTTGTAAGTCCAGGTTTCCTCTGTATAACTCAGGAAAGGTAACCCCTGTCCCTGGTCTATGCGTAAACCATGCTTAACCTAAGTTTAAGCCAACCAGCATGGTTCCATTTTATGTACTGGAAATGAGTATTTGGCCCAGTTTTGGCTAATATAACCTGAGGGGGATTCAGTAGGGAAAATTCTAGAACATTTTCATTTAAAAAAAAGCTAGAAATGAAAGAATAAAGGAAGCAAAGAAAGAAGGATGGAAAGAAGAAAAGAAGGAAGAAAGAAAGGAAAGGATGAGAGATGTCATCACTTCTTTTCAGTCAATGTGTGATACACAGTCACACCCCTATTTTGGAAATACTGAGGAACGTTTATATTTCTACACAATCCATCTAAAGTCTATAGTGATCCACTACCTTTAACAGTAAATGATCAGAAATTAGATGATAGATCAAATGATAATGACCACAGCTAGATTTAGTAAGTCTGCAGTTGTTTTGGTATCTATAGTCTTTAAAATATATGATTCTGATACTGATTTTTACAATGTGTGATCTATATAGTCACAATAAATGCCTGTAGTTGAGCATGGTGTAGAACATGGTAATTTTATTTATTTAAATGTCTAAATAAGACTTTACAGCTAATCTTTTGTGGAGATATCAATCTATGAAGGAGCTACACATCCCAAAAATCAATATAAAGTGAACTTGCAGTGGCATTAAGTAGCATCACTAAAAAAACAAAAACAAAAAAAAAAAAAAATCCATGACTGCAATACAATTTTCCATCTTCGGAGATATAATTTATATAGGTAGGTGTTTGAAACACAATATTCCACATGAGATTTAATCAGTTTTAAATTCTTCAAGTCAACGAAAATCAGGAGGAAATAATAAATAGATGATTATCTCAAGTATTCAAAATGAAGTTAAATCACAAAGTCACTATTAAAAACATTTTTTCACTTTGATTTGTATACGTTACTTTGTAGATAAATACAGTCAACTTAAAGAAGCATGCTGAACACTTTCCCCAAATGATCATAAACTTAAAGGACTCTTAGCAGGCTGTGGGGCACCTCATATACTAAAACTACTTCCTCTTATGACCACTTTTAAAGAGAAAAGAGTGTTTTATCAATAAATATTGAAATTGAACTTTAGAAAGATAGACAGGGCACATAAAAGTAGTTCTTGTTTCTCTGAAAGTGCCTAGAAATGAAAGAAGGCTTCTTTTTAAATCATAGTAGTTTAAAAAACAAGAAAGTATATTCTCAGAGAAAATTAAATAAATACTAGAAAATGGAAATTCCTTAAAGATACAAAGCAGGCAGATGTATTCAACTAAGAAAACAAATCTCAAGTACCTGTTGAAGAGTCAGGTATTTATTATTAGATATTATTTATCTATTAGGATGCTCCAGTTTCAAAAATGATGAATACCAAGAACAGTATAAGGACCTATGATAACCTTTACTGTGCTTGTTGAAGAATAGTACATGGCAGAACAGGGCTGGTTACGTTCCTCTTTGCTACCCAGCCTGTGCTCTGATTTCAATCACCAAGGTCTTTTCCCACAGATTAAAGCAACTAAGAAGTTGGGTTAAAGAGAATATGAGGTACCCATATTGCAAGCTTCTCAGCAGCCACAACAAAGGCTTCCATTGAAAACTCCTGGCAGCACTCTATTTCCATGAATCACTAGAAATAAATTCCTAACATCAAGAGCCACTCTTTTGTTTCCATCCCTTAATCTTGCATAAATTCTAATGGCCAGTTCTAAGCCAGGAGCATACATTGAAAGGGATTCTGTAAATATAGAATCCAGTTTATCTCAGTTACATTAGCACGTTTTTAAGACATTTCCCAAAGGGGCTTGAAAACGAAGAGCAAAGATTACACATTTTTGCCAAATTCTAGTTTGTTGTAAATAAATACGCATATAATATATTTTTCTTTTAAAATAAAAATGACTTATTTTGCTTCCTGAGGAAAATACTCTCACAACTTAGATTACCTAATTTATCAAATAGAAGCATTCCAATGAGAAAATAGATATTGCATTTTGCCATACATTAATACTGAGACATAAATAAGGAATAGCAATATGAGGTTTTAAAATAAGTATTCCCTATGCAATCATATCATGGACACATACAAAGTCAGATGGAAAGTAAATGACTCATAGATTGTATACTCTCTGTCACTATGGATTGTATACTCCCTGTCACTAATCTAGTGTTTAAGCCTAATAAAAAAAAATGTATGGCATATATTCAGGTTTTCCTGAGTTTGTCCAAACTTGTTTACTACATTAGGAAAGGAAGCAGACTAAATAGATACACCAAACTCTAGATATTTTATTCAAGAGTAAAAAGACAGAAAACAAACACACACACATTCCACCCTGTGTTAGGCAGAATAATGGCTCCCTAAAAGATGTATATGTTCAAATTGCTGGAACCTGAATTAAGATTGCACATGGAATGAAGGTTGCTAATTAACTGACTTTACCTTGGAAAGATTATCCTGGGTCATCTGGGTAGGCCTAACGTAATCATAAAGTTCTTGCATAGTGGATGAGGGAGGCCGACGTGGAGGTTGGAGTCATGCAATGAGAAAAGACCTCGACCTGCTGTTGCTGGCTTTGAAGATGGAGAGAGAACAGCATGAGGTAAGCAGTGCCCAGGTCTTGGAGTTACACACATCTGGCTGAATACTGTGAAAAAGGTTAAGATGGAGGATGGTGGTCATACTTTTTGGGAGAACAATCAAGAATAGAGTCACAAAGCCTCAAAGCATGAAGTATACACAGGAGTGGTGAAAATATTATGTAAACTTTGATATAATTCAGAAATATATTATCTAGCCAGATAAAAATGTATCAGCAAAAAGGAAATAATTACATAAGACTTGATGCACTATATAAGGGTGGAAAATACATGGAGTCAACAAGATCTAGTTTCAAAATCCATAACTGCCACTGACCAGCTGTGTATATATACATAATATATAACACATATAATAATAATATATATACACATATATAAAGAGAGGCACACTTATCATTTCAAGTACCAGATTAATGATCCATAAAATGGGTAAGGACACAATTTTATGATGAATATTGTGAAGATAAAGCAACGATATTACAAAAAGATGAGTACATTGCCTAAAACATAAAAAAAAGTCTGTAAATATTAGCTACTGATGGCAACAAAATATTTAAGCTGTTATTGAGAAAAAAAAGTTAGATTTCATGAGGAAGTAATCTGTGAGGAAATTTAGGAAGAAAGAAGAATTAATTGATTAGAAGATGTGTAAGTAATGTATTCTTATTATTAATTCTGTAAATTGAAATAAATCCTTATCATATTTCATTAGAAATATAGCCGATGGATAAATCTATAAAAATATTGAATCACTACATTGTACACCTGAAACTAATATAACATTGTAAGTCAGCCATACTTCAATAAAAAAAAGAAATATATCCTAAATAAGAAGTTTTTAATTCAATAACTTTATTATACTTTATTTTATTTTTACTGTATCTTCTTTCTTTCTGTCTTTTTTCCTTCTTTCCCTCCTTCCTTCCTTCCTCCCTCCCTCCCTCCCTTTTTCTTTCCTTCTTGCCTTCTTTCCTTCTTTGCTTCTTTCTTTCTTTCTTCCTTCCTTCCTACCCTCCTTTCCTTCTTTCTTTCCTCATACTTCTACTAATTCCCTCTACTTTCTCTCCCTTTTATCCTGAGCCTGTGGATGAAAAGCTTTTGGTGCTCCAGCCAGGAGGCAGGGCTCTGCCTCTGAGGTAGGACAGCCAACTTCAGGACACTGATCAACAAGAGACCTCCCAGCTCCACATAATATCAAACGGCGAAAATCTCCCAGAGACCTCCATCTTAACACCAGCACCCAGCTTCACTCAACGACCAGCAAGCCACAGTGCTGGAAAACCTATGCCAAACAACTAGCAAAACAGGAACACAACCCCACCCATTAGCAGAGAGGCTGCCTAAAATCATAATAAGGCCACAGACACCCCCAAACACACCACCAGACGTGAACCTGCCCACTAGAGAGACAAGATCCAGCCTCATCCACCACAACACAGGCACTAGTCCCTTCCACCAGGAAGCCTACACAACCCACTGAACCAACCTTAGCCACTGGAGACAGACATCAAAAACAGGAGGAACTACAAACCTGCAGCCTGCAAAAAGGAGACCCCAAACACAGTAAGATAAGCAAAATGAGAAGACAGAAAAACACACAGCAGATAAAGGAGCAAGATAAAAATGCACCAGACCTAACAAATGAAGAGGAAATAGGCAGTCTACCTGAAAGAGAATTCAGAATAATGATAGTAAGGTTGATCCGAAATCTTGGAGATAGAATGGACAATAGATTGGACAAAATGCAAGAATCAGTTAACAAGGACCTAGAAGAACTAAAGATGAAACAAGCAACGATGAACAACACGATAAATGAAATTAAAAGTACTCTAGATGGGATCAATAGCAGAATAACGGAGGCAGAAGAACGGATAAGTGACCTGGAAGATAAAATAGTGGAAATAACTACTGCAGAGCAGAATAAAGAAAAAAGAATGAAAAGAACTGAGGACAGTCTCAGAGACCTCTGGGACAACATTAAACGCACCAACATTCGAATTATAGGGGTTCCAGAAGAAGAAGAGAAAAAGAAAGGGACTGAGAAAATATTTGAAGAGATTCTAGTTGAAAACTTCCCTAATATGGGAAAGGAAATAGTTAATCAAGTCCAGGAAGCACAGAGAGTCCCATACAAGATAAATACAAGGAGAAATACGCCAAGACACATATTAATCAAACTGTCAAAAATTAAATACAAAGAAAGCATATTAAAAGCAGGAAGGGAAAAACAACAAATAACACATAAGGGAATCCCCATAAGGTTAACAGCTGATCTCTCAGCAGAAACCCTACAAGCCAGAAGGGAGTGGCAGGACATACTGAAAGTGATGAAGGAGAAAAACATGCAGCCAAGACTACTCTACCCAGCAAGGATCTCATTCAGATTTGATGGAGAAATGAAAACCTTTACAGACAAGCAAAAGCTGAGAGAGTTCAGCACCACCAAACCAGCTTTACAACAAATGCTAAAGGATCTTCTCTAGGGAAGAAACACAAGAGAAGGAAAAGACCTATAATAACGAACCCAAAACAATTTAGAAAATGGGGATAGGAACATACATATCGATAATTACCTTAAATGTAAATGGACTAAATGCTCCCACCAAAAGACACAGATTAGCTGAATGGATACAAAAACAAGACCCTTATATATGCTGTCTACAAGAGACCCACTTCAGACCTAGAGACACATACAGACTGAAAGTAAGGGGATGGAAAAAGATATTCCATGCAAATGGAAACCAAAAGAAAGCTGGAGTAGCAATTCTCATATCAGACAAAATAGACTTTAAAATAAGGACTATTAAAAGAGACAAAGAAGGACACTACATAATGATCAAGGGATCCATCCAAGAAGAAGATATAACAATTGTAAATATTTATGCACCCAACATAGGAGCACCTCAATACATAAGGCAAATACTAACAGCCATAAAAGGGGAAATCGACAGTAACACATTCATAGTAGGGGACTTAAACACCCCACTTTCACCCATGGACAGATCATCCAAACTGAAAATAAATAAGGAAACACAAGCTTTAAATGATACATTAAACAAGATGGACTTAATTGATATTTATAGGACACTCCATCCAAAAACAACAGAATACACATTTTTCTCAAGTGCTCATGGAACATTCTCCAGGATAGATCATATCTTAGGTCACAAATCAAGCCTTGGTAAATTTAAGAAAATTGAAATTGTATCAAGTATCTTTTCTGACCACAACGCCATGAGACTAAATATCAATTACAGGAAAAGATCTGTAAAAAATACAAACACATGGAGGCTAAACAATACACTACTTAATAATGAAGAGATCACTGAAGAAATCAAAGAGGAAATCAAAAAATACCTAGAAACAAATGACAATGGAGACACAACGACCCAAAACCTGTGGGATGCAGCAAAAGCAGTTCTAAGGGGGAAGTTTATAGCAATACAAGCCCACCTTAAGAAGCAGGAAACATCTTGAATAAACAACCTAACCTTGCACCTCAAGCAATTAGAGAAAGAAGAACAAAAAAACCCCAGAGCTAGCAGAAGGAAAGAAATCATAAAAATCAGATCAGAAATAAATGAAAAAGAAATGAAGGAAACAATAGCAAAGATCAATAAAACTAAAAGCTGGTTCTTTGAGAAGATAAACAAAATAGATAAACCACTAGCCAGACTCATCAAGAAAAAAAGGGAGAACACTCAAATCAATAGAATTAGAAATGAAAAAGGAGAGGTAACAACTGACACTGCAGACATAAAAGAGATCATGAGAGATTACTACAAGCACCTCTATGCCAATAAAATGGACAATCTGGAAGAAATGGACAAATTCTTAGAAATGCACAACCTGCCAAGACTGAATCAGGAAGAAATAGAAAATATGAACAGACCAATCACAAGCACTGAAATTGAAACTGTGATTAAAAATCTTCCAACAAAGAAAAGCCCAGGACCAGATGGCTTCACAGGCGAATTCTATCAAACATTTAGAGAAGAGCTAACACCTATCCTTCTCAAACTCTTCCAAAATATAGCAGAGGGAGGACCACTCCCTAACTCCTTCTACGAGGCCACCATCACCTTGATACCAAAACCAGACAAGGATGTCACAAAGAAAGAAAACTACAGGCCAATATCACTGATGAACATAGATGCAAAAATCCTCAACAAAATACTAGCAAACAGAATCCAACAGCACATTAAAAGGATCATACACCATGATCAAGTGGGGTTTATTCCAGGAATGCAAGGATTCTTCAATATACGCAAATCTATCAATGTGATAAACCATATTAACAAATTGAAGGAGAAAAACCATATGATCATCTCAATAGATGCAGAGAAAGCTTTTGACAAAATTCAACACCCATTTATGATAAAAACCCTGCAGAAAGTAGGCATAGAGGGAACTTTCCTCAACATAATAAAGGCCATATATGACAAGCCCACAGCAAACATCATCCTCAATGGTGAAAAACTGAAAGCATTTCCACTAAGATCAGGAACAAGACAAGGTTGCCCACTCTCACCACTATTATTCAACATTGTTTTGGAAGTTTTAGCCACAGCAATCAGAGAAGAAAAGGAAATAAAAGGAATCCAAATTGGAAAAGAAGAAGTAAAGCTGTCACTCTTTGCAGATGACATGATCCTATACATAGAGAACCCTAAAGATGCTACCAGAAAACTACTAGAGCTAATCAATGAATTTGGTAAAGTGGCAGGATACAAAATTAATGCACAGAAATCTCTGGCATTCCTATATACTAATGATGAAAAATCTGAAAGTGAAATCAAGAAAACACTCCCATTTACCATTGCAACAAAAAGAATAAAATATCTAGGAATAAACCTACCTAAGGAGACAAAAGACCTGTATGCAGAAAATTATAAGACACTGATGAAAGAAATTAAAGATGATATAAATAGATGGAGAGATATACCATGTTCTTGGATTGGAAGAATCAACATTGTGAAAATGACTCTACTACCCAAAGCAATCTATAGATTCAATGCAATCCCTATCAAACTACCACTGGCATTTTTCACAGAACTAGAACAAAAAATTTCACAATTTGTATGGAAACACAAAAGACCCCGAATAGCCAAAGCAATCTTGAGAACGAAAGAAGGAACTGGAGGAATCAGGCTCCCTGACTTCAGACTATACTACAAAGCTACAGTCATCAAGACGGTATGGTACTGGCACAAAAACAGAAAGATAGATCAATGGAACAGGATAGAAAGCCCAGAGATAAACCCATGCACATATGGACACCTTATCTTTGATAAAGGTGGCAGTAATGTACAATGGAGAAAGGACAGCCTCTTCAATAAGTGGTGCTGGGAAAACTGGACAGGCACATGTAAAAGTATGAGATTAGATCACTCCCTAACACCATACACAAAAATAAGCTCAAAATGGATTAAAGACCTAAATGTAAGGCCAGAAACTATCAAACTCTTAGAGGAAAACATAGGCAGAACACTCTATGACATAAATCAAAGCAAGATCCTTTCTGACCCACCTCCTAGAGTAATGGAAATAAAAACAAAAATAAACAAATGGGACCTAATGAAACTTCAAAGCTTTTGCACAGCAAAGGAAACCATAAACAAGACCAAAAGACAACCCTCAGAATGGGAGAAAATATTTGCAAATGAAGCAACCGACAAAGGATTAATCTCCAAAATTTACAAGCAGCTCATGCAGCTCAATAACAAGAAAACAAACAACCCAATCCAAAAATGGGCAGAAGACCTAAATAGACATTTCTCCAAAGAAGATATACAGACTGCCAACAAACACATGAAAGAATGCTCAACATCATTAATCATTAGAGAAATGCAAATCAAAACTACAATGAGATATCATCTCACACCAGTCAGAATGGCCATCATCAAAAAATCTAGAAACAATAAATGCTGGAGAGGGTGTGGAGAAAAGGGAACACTCTTGCACTGCTGGTGGGAATGTGAATTGGTTCAGCCACTATGGAGAACAGTATGGAGGTTCCTTAAAAAACTACAAATAGAACTACCATATGACCCAGCAATCCCACTACTGGGCATATACCCTGAGAAAACCAAAATTCAAAAAGAGTCATGTACCAAAATGTTCATTGCAGCTCTATTTACAATAGCCCGGAGATGGAAACAACCTAAGTGCCCGTCATCGGATGAATGGATAAAGAAGATGTGGCACATATATACAATGGAATATTACTCAGCCATAAAAAGAAACGAAATTGACCTATTTGTAATGAGGTGGATAGACCTAGAGTCTGTCATACAGAGTGAAGTAAGTCAGAAAGAAAAAGACAAATACCATATGCTAACACATATATATGGAATTTAAGAAAAAAATGTCATGAAGAACCTAGGGGTAAAGCAGGAATAAAGACGCAGACCTCTTAGAGAACGGACTTGAGGTTATGGGGAGGGGGAAGGGTGAGCTGTGACAGGGCGAGAGAGAGTCATGGGCATATACACGCTAACAAACGCAGTAAGGTAGATAGTTAGTGGGAAGCAGCCGCATGGCACAGGGATATTGGCTCGGTGCTTTGTGACAGCCTGGAGGGGTGGGATGGGGAGGGTGGGAGGGAGGGAGACGCAACAGGGAAGACATATGGGAACATATGTTTATGTATGACTGATTCACTTTGTTATAAAGCAGAAACTAACACACCATTGTAAAGCAATTATACCCCAATAAAGATGTTAAAAAAAAAAAAAAAAAAAAAGAAATATAGTCTATTTAATGAATAGTAGCACATGGTAATAAGTTAGTTTCTATTTGATGCCGTTCATTTTCTAATCTGATAAAAGATTTCTGCTAAATGTTACAGTAGTTAGGAAGGTCTTCACTAATGCAATAAAGAATTTTATAAAATAGAATCATAATCACCTAAAATGAGCATAATATAAATGTCCTGATGCAAATATTTTCCAAAATATAAAAAAATTCTGTCTTTGATAGTTGTTACAATAACATATTTCACAGATACTATTCTAAAAGAGACCCTTCAAAAAAGAAACAGGAGATGTGACACTCCTATAGTCATATAAATTTAGGGAACATTCTATAATATAACCCCTCTTGAAGAGCCACAGTGCTCAAACACATGAAACTTACTAAGGTTCTATGGAGTCCTGCTCTAGTAAAACTATTTAACTTTGTCTAGCATAGTCTTTTAAAAAAAAATTCCATTATTCTACTACAAAAAAAAATCATTTATGTAACACTTATGTAACATGCCATGGAACAATTCTTCCCTGGAAAAATACTTTGCAGTATACAGACTTAGATTAGGATAAGATAATAAAACAAATCTGTTGTTTTTTTAAAATTCTTTGTTTTTAATGAATGATATTCCATGGAAGTTTCTGCAACAATGGAAATATTCTCTATCTGTGATATCCAATACAGTAGGCACAAAAAATTTGTTTAATTACTGTTGGTTGAAATAATTAAATACATAGTGATATTTAGGAATTATGGGCTTGTATAAACTGCAGAAAATGATACAATTTTCACATTTTAAAGGACTTAAAATGCCACTTAAACCAAACTTTTAACAAGTGCAAGTATTTGAGCTGTAATACAATATCATATTGTTATCAAACATAGCCATTTTGTATCAAAGACTCACTATCTCAAAAGTTGAGGAAATTCCTATCATTTTTGCAAAGCTATAATTCTTAGAATATTCTTCCTTATATTAGACTGAAATGTGATTTTCCATATACTACACACCTTGATAGGAGTTCAGAATAACAATAAATTACACACAGTGCAGCTTTTACATCAAACACTGAAACACAAACTGACATAGAGAATGAAAAGATTTATATAACTTAATCAAATCTCTTCAAGTTTAACATGAGACTTTGGAGTGAACTATTGTTATCTGCAAAAAATGATGTAACAGTCATAAGAAATGCAATATTCTATATATATGTATATTTATATATACTTCCCCAATCTTTAAATTAAATGTTAAACTCAACATCACCTGACCAAAGACAGTATAATTTATATGCAAAACATTTTGGCTCACTGTGAAACCAGTATAATTTACTCACACCAATAAAAGTAATTGCTGAAAAGAAAGATTTATTATTCAGTCAATCCAATATATTATAAACACAAACCAATATACAGTGGCAATCAATTTATTATACTATATAAAGCATTTCATGTGGAAACCAATTTATAATAAACGAAAGACTTAGTGCCGACCACATTTTTAAAAAGCTTGATATAATTTTCACATAAATTCCATGCAAAAAATTAAAACTTGACTTTATAGATATCTCAGAGAGAAACACTACTCTTTTTCTGTGTGCCATCAGATTCCAAAATAGTCAAATATTTGTAAAAACTAGGTTTCTTTTTTTTTTCCATTGTGAATATGAAAGAAAGGAATTATTAACGAAACAGAGGTAGATTCTCCTTTAAAAGCTTAGAATTCTTCAAATTTGGTAAGTAGTGGAACGCACTATGAAATAGCAGCTGCAGAAGCACATTTTTGCTGACTTCAATTTTATTTAAAGAAACAATTTAGCAGGACAAATTTTGCAAACACTAACACATTTCTCCAATTCACATTTTAGATTTGCTGTCGCCAAAGGAGCACTTGCCAAAGTAATAAAGCCTTTGTAACTTGAAATGGGTAGGTGTTTCTAAAATATTTCAATTTTTTTTATATATAACTCTGAGAGATATGGGTCAAAACAGATTTTAGGTATGCAAAGTAGACATTTAGAGGCAGTCACAACGTCCTCTCTCATGCAATCCCATCTCTTCTGTCCTTTACACATGAATAATTATGTTCAGAGCTGTCTATGGATTAACCAGCATGGAAGAAAAAAATCAGGCAGGGAAATTTTAGGGGACAGTCTTCCAAATTCATTTCAATGTGATTCAACTAATTCAGATTTATTAAGGTGTGTCCATTTTACTGCTGATGAGACAAGTAAAAATAATAACCCTATACATCATGGTGGCAAGTCATTGACCCCAAGTATCTTTCAGGATTTCTTCTAAAATTAATGACAAGAGCAACTAGTCTAAAACCTGTGAGCCTAGATTATGTGGGACTAACTTTAATTTTAAGGTGCTCAATTAATACCCAATATGAGTTATATTTTAATATTAAAATTATTCAGGGCTTCCCTGGTGGCGCAGTGGTTGAGAGTCCGCCTGCCGATGCAGGGGACACGGGTTCGTGCCCCGGTCTGGGAAGATCCCACATGCCGCGGAGCGGCTGGGCCCGTGAGCCATGGCCGCTGAGCCTGAGCGTCCGGAGCCTGTGCTCTGCCAGGGGTGAGGGCACAGCAGTGAGAGGCCTGCGTATCGCAAAAAAAAAAAAAAAAAAAAAAAAAATTATTCATAATTCTAGGTAATCTGGTGACATGGGCAGATGCTTCCTTTTAAAGTGATAATTTATTTTATAAAAGTAAGCTTCTCACTGTTCCTTAATATTATGAAGGCTTGTTAAACCAATTAAACAAGGAGGACATTAGACTGAGGTTGCTCTAATGTCATAGTGACCTGCAGAAGAAAATTAAAATCTGATCTTGAAATTGCCTCAAGGTTACAAAATGAAACTTAAGTACAACCAATCACAAATATCCAACTAGGCTCTAAGCTACAGCCAATCAATAGTTTTCTTACCTTGCTTTTGCCTTTTTTTTATAAAAGTCTCTCCCCACTCCCCAACCCCACCCAGCTCCTGCCTGCAGAGCCCTCCTAACCACTTCCACTTTGGTGCTGCCTAAAAGGAATGGATTTTGCTCAAATAAACTTAAAAATTTTAATCTGCTTCAGTTTATCTTTTAACAGGCTTTACTTTTATACTCTCAGTTTAAAATGTTTTCATACAGTTTCTCAGCCAGTCAAAATCCTGGTCACTTTTTGCTAGTATTGAATTTTATTTTCTTTCTCATGCCTACCATTTCTTATTATAAAATGACTGAATTTTAAGTTTGGAAATGATACCAAGAAGGACCCTGTGGGGTTCCTGGGCACAAAAACCTTTCTGTATCTCCCATTTCTTGATTACAGGATATAGCTAGTAACTTAAGGGTATAAACCTGAGTCAAGTTGCCCAGTTTTGAATCTTAACTCTACCAAGGACTTAGGCAAAGTACTTAATCTTCAAGTGCTTTGTTTTCTTCATTTATTAGCTGAAGATAATAAGATCTTAATAATTTAATAAGATTGAATGAGGAAAAAAGGTTATGTTAATAACATACTTATTACTTAGATGGCCATATAGTAAGAACTTTGTAAGAACTTACTAACTAAATAATATTTATGAAGTCTTTAAAATACTAGACTTTCAAGGCACATTTGCAAATATGTGCTTTTAGTGAAGTGAGCACCCCTTACTACATTCCAAATTCAAAGACTTCACTGATGGCCTTATTCCTAAATACAATATAATAGTTTGATTGGTCAGCCTGAAGAGGACATAACATGATGTGGAATCTGCTATTTAGTATTTGTTCTGAGGATATTTTAGAAGTCAAGGGATTGATATGGTATAGAATTAACTAAAAAGAAATACACGTGTTTATTGTTCCAGAGAGGTAAAACTAGATGAGCAATGGTTCTGTTACCAAGTCCAAGGTCATATTGCTCATTGCACAGTAGACCAACAAATTGAAAGATGGGCTGTTGGGGCAAGAAATAGTGACTTTATTTGGAAAGCCAGTAGACTCAGAAGATGATGGATTAGTGTCTCAAAGAAAGATCTTGCCCAGGTTTGGATGCTAGTTTCTTCTATAGAATGAAGAGGGAAAGGTGAGGAGGTCAAGTAAAAAAGGCAGTTAAGTTGTTACAAATATTTTCTGGTTCCAGCCAAAGTCTGGAGGGGATGTGTTAGTTTCTTCTTCCCTGCAACCATTCACAGAAGGGCCTGGTTAGGATGTTCCCTGTGAGCTTAAACAAAGATATTTTAGTTTAACATTCAAGCGTGGGAGGCAGGGTTCCCAGAGATGGGCCATTACTTATACTTTAAACTATAGGCAACATCACTCTAGTGATTAACTTGTAGCAAAAGCAATAGAATACAAAGATTAAAGTAAAATAAGTGGATCCAATATGGGTCAGATTTATTCTTCTCTGTTACAGTTCCAGGAACCCCTCATACTAAGATCAGCAGATACTCAAGTCCTTTATACAAAATGCAGTAGTAGAGTTGGACATCCACATCCAGAGATATGAACCCAAGGATACAGAAGGTCTGCTGTACCTATAATGTTATTGTTAGAGAGTAAAACAAAAATAGAAAATAATTTCAGTATGATTAAGGATTACAGATGTTAGCTGCTATAAAAGAAGAAAAGGAAAGTAGGTTGAATGTGGAAATTAAGGTGTATTTGACCTCCTCCTTTCATTCTAAAATGCTTTGCTCTTTAGGTCTTGTCTGGGCTTTGTATGCTATAGAAGCTGAAGAAAATATTAACTGAAAATTACTAGTTGTGGTGCAATTTTATTCCCAAGTTAGATGATCTTGTTTCCTGAGAGTTTGAATTGGAAATCCATGATTTATGGATGTGACCTTCTCCAGCTGGACCCTAGAATAGTCTTCTTTGGGAATTCCAAATCAGGAGCAAAGAGCAATTTACAATGAGGCAAATTCCTCTCTCTGTGGAATGTAGCATTTTGGGAGTGATTTTTTACAACTTAGCTGTGCTTGTGACAGTCTTAAGAGTGCTTTACATACATGCATGTCTGCATATACAAACTTGGATTTATTTTATTATTAATTCCCCAGAATTAAATATTTATATACCAACTGAATAGAAATCCATAAGCAAATTATTTACATTATATCCCCCCCAAACTGTCCACATAAACAAATTGAAAATATTAATGTTTTAAAATCTAGCACAGAAATAATAGTTAATATTCCTAAGTCTATCTGATCAGTTGTTGATGGGTCATTGGAATACAGTTATTTCAGAGAGACAAACCATTATAAAATAGATTTCATGTCCATTAACTTTTAACTGGTATTTGTTATTAAGCAGGGGAGAAGAGTAAAAGAGTGAAAAGGAACTAATAGTTATTCAGCACCAAAATTCAGCTAACCACTAAAAGTTTTAAAAAGGGTCTGCCACTAATATTGTTTAATAAACATATCTGTATTTAAAATAACAGCAAACCCTTACTGAGAGCCTATTATGTGCCAGTGACTGTTCCAAATATTAACTCATCTAATGTGTACTAGTTTACTTAATGCTCATAATAACTCTAAGAACTAGATGAAAAAATGAGGCAGAGAAAAGCCAAGTAACTTGCCTAAGATCACACAGCTAGTAGTGGTAGAGTCAGGAATCATACCCAGGGTGTATGATCACACACTCTATGCCATTAACTCTTATATTGCCCTGCTTCACATTAACTCATATTTGTATATATATACTAGGTTCAGAAGGCAAAACAATTTATATTTTTGCCTTACTGAGTTTCTCTAGCCCCAGAAAAACTTTGTCATTATGTAAAAGAATTTTTCCTCAGAGATGAGAGCACATTTAGGTCATTTCAGATGTTTTCTTATCTACTTCAAAAAAATAAAAGATTATTTCAGCCAAGACATCGAAAAACCTGTGGACCTGAGTTGTTTTGAAAGTCAAGAAGGACAAAAGAGGCTGCTAGTCCTTGGGTAGCCATCATCTTACTAGGAAGATGGTGCTTTGAGATTCCTGTTGCAAGTGATGCAACTGGAAACGGATTCTTTAAAAAATAAGTCTAAAATTCAAAAAACTCTTTTAATTAAATGTGAATAACCTTAACAAAAAGTAACAATGAAAGTTTATTTACAAAAACTATTTTGTCATTTAATGAAGATGTGAGCAAGTTTGTGTTTGTTAGGTGGAGATGATCTAGTGAAGACTTATTTTTGTCCTTAAATATAAATGAAAAGCATACTAGTTTGCAAATTCTTCTAAGAAATGGATTACAGGGATGTGATGAAAAAGGAAATAAAGAAAACATATTTTAAGAGAATTTACATGCATTTTAAAATTTCTTTGATTTTTCTTTTTCTTTCTTTGATTTTCATTGTCATTGCCCATCATTGCAAGCCCCTATCTGCTATAAGTTAGTCAGAAAATTAGTTGAGTCATTCACAGTCCTTCCCTGACAGCACAGTGACATCTCACAGGAGTACGTTTTGACACACTCATTAGTAAGATCATAGTACATTTTTCCTTCAATTACATTTATATTTTTTATAAAATATAAATTATATTTATATTATTATACAGTTATATTTAGTTGGTGGCCTTGACAATTTTTCTGCAGAATTACTACTTTATTTAAATGAGAAAGAAAGATACCATTGATATGTATTTGCTTAAAATAATATGTATATAATATATAAAAATATGTTAATAAGATGTGTGCATAAGTAGAAAAAGTGCTTTCCCCAGGTTTTAATATTTTTAAAAGGCTGTTGAAATATTTTATTTTCTGATTTTGCGATTCAATAATCTTTTATATCTGTCTCTGTATATAAGGCATATTGTAGCACTTTAAAACAGTCAGAAATATAAGAGTCTTAGTCTCCAAGATCTCCGAGTATGAATTAATTTATTATACTTAGCGGAGTTTAAAATATATTTTAAAAAGATTACAGAGTTTTTGGAACTTTCATAAAACATTTACTGACAGAAAAATTTACTACCCTAAAATCAAAGCTATTATTTAAATTTCTTCTTTTTCATCACCACAGTCATCATCATCATCATCATTTTTGTGTCAACAATCAACCATCACCAGCTCCATCTTTCATTACAGCTGCTTTTATTTACCAGCATTATATATGTCTTTCTCCAAACACTTACCTTCAGAAGCACCCATGTCCAAATGATTAATATTGGTTTTCCTCATCAAACGTTGCCTACTCCTTTTCTATTTTTTAAGAAATAGACTTTGATTCATTCCTCTTCTTCATATTCATCTCGTTTTCATTGCTTCTCCTTTTCATCCACTCCATTTTCTTCCACTCCCTCCTTCCTTCATTTCACAACAATTGTGACTGACAAAATCCGGCCAAGAACTTTAGGCTAGTAGGGGAGACAGATAAGTAAACAGGCTACAACTGTACAACCTGACAAATCTTCAGTAAGCACAGCTACTATGAGAATCTATAAAAGGAACCTGTGCCAGGCTTAAGACATCAGGATGTAACAAGAGAAAAGAATACATACATATCTTTTAAGCTGAATCTGCAAAGTTCATTATCAAAATTAGTGATAGGGGACTGAATCCAGATGCTTAGTTATAAATTCATTTAGAATATATTTCCGGAATTATCATGATGACATACCAGTCTCATCAGTTTGAAACTGACTTTTAGGTAGGTGCTAGTTGATCAGTTGACCAGTTCACCCTAAGGGTTATGTTGGAATCACAAAGTAGGTCATGATCCATAATCAGCAATAACTCCTGGAGAGTGTCATCGTTAACAGTGACAGGTGAACTAATGACAAATAAGTCTCTCTAAATCTTTGCCTTCTTTTTGCACATCTCTGAAAGAAAATGAAATTGCTTGAAAAATTCAACGAACATGCTCTCCTATCACTAGGCACTCTTCAGTTAATATTGTGCTATGATGCAAAAGAATATGGAGTAGTAAATGTGAACCTTTATACTACATTAAATAATATTTTATGAACAGAAATAGAGCATATAATATCTGCCTCAAAGGGGAAGAACATGAGAATGTGGAATAAGATGTAATTTATTTTCTTAAAATGGCTCTTGTCTATTATATTTCAGTTCCATCTCTCTTTATAATAGATATTCTTATCAGACATTTATCTGCCATCACTTTCTGACATAATACACATCTTGTGATTTCCAGTTTTATCACACAATAAACTTTTTTTATGTCCTCAAAAATAACTAGTTAGAATTGACTAAAAATAATCCACAGTATTATCATAGATGTTTCAAGCTAGAATACTGATTCTTTGAACAGTAACTGGCTACAGAGAACAGATTTTGGAGGATTTTGAAGGATTCTGTCAAAACATCCTCAAGGGGTTTTATAGCTTTTATTTATACTTAAATTACAAAGAGAATTTGTTAAGGTCATTACATGAAAACAAAAACAAGACAAAAAAAAACCAGTTTCCCTTTATATTTCAGCATATTTTGGCAGTTTTCTCCGTATTAATAATTGTGGTTAATATTAGTATAAAAATTACTTGAGCTACATCATTTTGTTAACTTGCTTGTGACACAATTAAAGATCAGCAATGACTTTCTGCTTAATTATAATACAAACTCAAAACAGGCTGAATTTCAAAACATCACACAGAATGATACTCTAGCCAAATCTACCAAACTTGATAATTTTTGCCCCATCTGTGAAATGTCTCCTTTTCCCTAACTTTGGCTTTACAATCATCATCACCATCATGTTACTAAAAGCTTCTAAAATCCTATTTCGTCTAAAAAGCCCTACCAGTAAAGAAATCCAATCTGCGACTTGTTCGTCTCAGGTAGTCCTGAAATGCCTGTGGATTCTTCCTCTTACAAAATTAACTAAAATTATGTACTTTTCTATTCTTGGCATACTTGATTATTTTATAAAATGAGTAACAACAAATAACAATTGTTCTGCTTGTAGATGGCTTATCTGGATACAGGACAGATTGAATCTACCAGATTTGATGAACAACTTAGGGAAATTAAACATTTAGACATTATACCCAGTTTTATGCCAAGCCAATTAAAAAAAATGCCTACCAGCGTGGCAAATAATTGATTAGCTTTAATATGACAAAATCATGTCTTTGTTATATGCTCATTGCCTTTTTTTTTTCTGTCTCTGTATGATCTAAAGTCAAATGAAGTTTAACATCTGTAGTAGTATAAATATAGAGCAAGTGGCCTGATGCTATAGAAATCTTTTGAATGAGTATTTTACTGTATCTCTACAAATTCCAAAGAGTACGACTCTTGTGTTAGACAACCAGGGTTTGACTCCTGATCCAATCTGTACTAGCTTCATTGCTTTGAGCACCAAACTGTAAAATGGTAATGATTGCACAACTTAATACATTTATAAGGTGTAAAGCACTTAGCACACTAGTTGGCATGTAATACTTAAATGTCAATTGTTACTTTTACGGCCCAAAATAGAAAGGTCTATCAAATAAATAGAATGTTTTACATATAGATGCATTAGTACATTCATTTTGACTATTTCATATATACATATATCGTAAACAGAAAACTACTACAAGGCAGAGATAAATCTTAAACTCTTCCTACAAGCTATCTATCACACAATCTCTATAACTAATTTCTTACCAATAGCTTTTATAGATTATGGTGTGAACAGATACACAAAACCCACTTAATTTTTTTCCAAGAAATTATAATTATAATTCAAGAGAACACAGCCTATATGACTTTCTGTGAAAGAAAACCCTTTGGTGCCTAAAATTACTATAGGACTCTACTCTGTGCATTACCCAGTGTCATTATTAAAACCTCACATTCAATGTTATGAATTCACACTATTTTTATAAAAATATTTTAAGTACATATTTGTTTCTTGAATTCAAGGTTAAGAAAAACTCTCTGAAAAGCAGGATAGTAAAAGCAAAACAATAGTTTGAACACACTTAGGATTTCATAATATAGTGCCATGAAAACTGGTGTAGAATTTAAAAATTGTGGCAGATAGCCAAAAGGTTTGCAATAACAATGAGTTCTAGATAATTAAAACATTAGATTGGCAGTGTTTTGGAATGTGTTTATCCTTTAAGTGAAATATTTTACTTATTATTTGAAATTTATTAATTCACAAAAACAAACCTCACAACATTTATTACATACCAATACTAAATAATGATTTATTTTGGAAATCAAAGAAACCAAGATTTTATTTTAAAGATATCCTAAAATATAGTATTTGGTTCCAAATAGCCAGAAGTTTATTGTGCATTTGCATTTTTTAATATGCCTTGTGTATATTTGAAAGAGTAAAACCCATTCTGGAGAGTCCAAGATGCAAAATTTCACTCTTGATTTATTGACTAGAGTTATTTTTAGTTTCCTGTATATTTTCAAGAGACTTGAGAAGTTGTTAAAGGATTTTAATTTTGCTTAGTATCTAAAATAGAAAAGTAAGACAAAAGTTCTAAGATATTAGTGGTATTTGGGACTTATTTGGAAGATATAAGAGCTGAAGTTATCCTAAGATTTATTTCTAAGCTTTTTCAAACTCCTCCCAATTATATTAAAAAGCACACACATAAAACTTAATGTAGAGTTGTGGGGAAAAATCTATCTTAAGTATTAAGGAAGCTAAACTATAAACTATTTAAACATTACTTGTAATGTCTACATCTTATTTTATGAGTACAAAGACAAATAATGAAAAACAACTCTTTCTAAAAATGTCATTCAGACCTGAAAAATACTTCAAAGCCACAAAAGGTTAAATTTTATACAGGTTTTATTTTAGGAAAAAATCATGCATTAAATTATTCAGTCTGTTTTATTTATATTTGAAGCTTCAAGGCTCTAGAGGTGGTAAGCCTGGTAGTAATTTAATTTCCATAAGAACTCCATGATGGTGGCATTGTATAGTGTTATCTTAAATTCTTGGTTTCTGTACGTTGGCTTTTGTTGCATAATAAATCACCTCAAAATTTAGTGGTTTAAGAAAATAATATTTCTTTAGTTCATAGTTCAGAGAATTAGCAAGTTAGCCTGGACACAGCAAGGCAGTTCTGCTGATATGGGCCAGGCTCAGCTAATCTTGGCTGGGTCTCAATCTTATATCTGCACGTGGTTTCCAGTTTATCTGGGGGTTAGCTGACGGTTAGCAGGGAGCCTTGCGTTTTACTCCCTGTGGCCTCTCCTATTCCAGAAATCTAGTTTGGCCTTGTCCACAACACCAATAAGAAATCTCTTTTCAAGTCTCTGCTTTCACCAATTTTTCTACTGTCCTATTGATCAAAGTCACTTGTCAAGCCCAGAATCAGTGTGGGAGATATTCCTTAAGATGTGGCTAGAAAGTGGCTGGAATAAGTTGGGGGCCATTGCTACAACAACCTACAATAGACACTTGAGCATTTTTATTCAATGCCAGAAACCAATAAATCAAAAATCATTGAAAAAATTGAGATTGGGTCCCACGGATAATCTCACCTACAGGACTGTTCTTAGCAAATGATTGATAAATGTTGGCAGATTGAAAAGACTTTTTATGAAAGGCATAAATTAACAAAGCATGTCACAAAACTGCTTTCAACTAGAATGAAAACACTGAGCATGGAAACCAACTCTTTATTAGAGTGATGATTAGGATAAAACAAAAAAAGTGAAATCAAAAGATAGCTAATGGAGAATCTTGAAATCTAAGTGACAGATTTGAATTGATTGAGAAAGGTTACTGAAGTAATTATTAAAAATATTAGGTAGGGCTTCCCTGGTGGCGCAGTGGTTGAGAGTCTGCCTGCCAATGCAGGGGACACGGGTTCGTGCCCCGGTCTGGGAAGATACCACATGCCGCGGAGCGGCTGGGCCCGTGAGCCTTGGTCGCTGAGCCTGCGTGTCCAGAGCCTGTGCTCCGCAACTGGAGAGACCAAAACAGTGAGAGGCCCGCATACCGCCAAAAAAAAAAAAAAAAAAAAAATATATATATATATATATATATATATATATATATATTAGGTAGAAAAAAGTCAATTATTGATTAAATAAATACAGAATAATAAATATGGGATTGGGGGGATCAGGCACACTGGATAAAAATAAACTGAGAAATTGTTGTTAACTTATACATTTCATAAGGACAGGACCTATGTATGTTTTTATTTATTACGTCCCATTGATACCTCTATGTTTAGTGGGTTGCCTGGCATAAATTCAGAACTGATAATTATTTTCATTGACTTCACTAATCAAAGAATTTTATTTTACTTCATTTTTTTTTTAATTTTATTCAAATATCAGGTTCAGTTTCCATTCACCAGACTTGATGAGAAGTCCAGTATTTAGTCATCATTGGACTCTTCCTCCAACTGCATGAAATTATATGTATCTCAAAAGAATGAGAACTGGGCATCGTTCTTAGTCCATGATGGTTACCATCCTTGATATACTTTTGTTGCAAATTGCTGTCAAACTGGTCCTCCACATATAGTCAGACGATGTTTCCCAGGGCAAGCAACTGGGAAGGCCCCCCAGGAACCCTACTCTCTGACTGTAGACTCTTTTACAATGGGCCATGGATTCTGTCTGCAAGTCAAGAAACTTAGAACACAAAGTCTACCATCCTGCACCTAGGATATTGTATGTAAGTGGAAATGAGGAACTCACAATTTTGTGAAAAATATCATTCATTACAGTAGCCAAGAAAGACTTGAATGCTCAGTTCTCCCAGCTTTGGTATTGGACCACTCACTTCTTCCCCTCTAATCATCTAACTAGAGGGTTGTCTTATGAGGCTTTTAAAGTATAAAGAAATTTTTAATCCTCCTTTCTCACCCTGCAACCAGTCACTTTAAGGTGCTCTAAAGAATGGCTTTTCTAGGAAAAGGAAAGTGGGAAGATAAAATTGCTATGAGATTTTTTTTGAATCTGATATATTAGAGCAAGGGAAAAAAATCACAATAAAATACCCTCCAATACAAATGTGATATGCACATTTTACAAAGAGTAATTTAGGCAAACCATTTTTTTTCTACAAATTAAACAATCTACTCACGGTTAAAAAGTAGGGGTAAAACCAGGATTAGACCCGGATCTCAATTTTGTTACAGGGCTTTTTCTATTGGCTGGTTCTGCTGCTTCTGAAGTACTCTTGATTGAAATTTCAGGTGGATCATGTATTGTGAATACAAAACAAATGCTGATGTCAAAGGGAATATGCTCTCATCCATGGATATTTACATATTTTAAGGTATTTATATAAAGAGTTTTTATCTAATACATAAGCCATTTTGATACGTAAGTCCTAAACATGTGTTTATTGACAACAAAGTGATCTCCTATATTAGTATTATTTGGTTTCTGTTTCTCTCACCTGCTTGTTGTACACTTCTTTGTTGGGAGTGGAAATAAAGCATTGAATAAGACAGACAAATTGTCTCTTCCTGTAGAGTCCACAATCTAGTAAAGGCGCCTACAATAATAAGTAAACAAATACATAAAAAGATAATTACACATTCTGATGACTGATGTGATGGTGTGTGTGTGTCAGAGGACAGGTAAGTTTTATTTATTTTTTATTTATTTATTTAAATTTATTTATATTTTAAATTTATTTTTGGCTGCGTTGGGTCTTCGTTGCTGCATTGTGGGCTTTCTCTAGTTGCAGAGAGTGGGGGCTACTCTTCATCATGGTGCGCAGATTTCTCATTGGCATGGCTTCTCTTGTTGCGGAGCACGGGCTCTGGGCGCCTGTGCGCCAGTAATTGTGGCACAGGGGCTTAGTTGCTCCACGGCATGTGGGATCTTCCCAGACCAGGGCTCGAACCCGTGTCCCCTGTATTGGCGGCAGGCAGATTCTTAACCACTGCGCCACCAGGGAAGCCCTTTTCACAATTCTTAATATTTTTAACACCATACTAATGATGATTTTTTTTTTTTTTGCAGCTGCTGATGGTGGTGATGACAATGATGATCACAATGAGGTCAGCAAGCGTCTTAGGCCAACAATGTAACTGCTAAGGGTACACATTTGTAATCTCAGACACAGTCTGTAGTTGCAGGTAATGATGGATTCTATCAACTTTGGAGAGATGCACAGGGGTCAGGCACAGCTGGATTCACTTTAGAATGTTCACCAGGACAGAGATCCTACCCTTTTTCCTATTTTTATAGGAACTTTGTAAAAGTGCTGGTGACATTTGTCTGAGCTTATGTCATTAGTTTTAATGAAAGTGACCTTGTTTTCTGTTAGAAAGACAAACATCTTACAGCTTGATTCCGATGGTCCAGGGAAATTATAAACCAATGCTGATATTACTTGTTAACCCAATAGGAAATAGAATATACCATGACTCTTGCTCATGAGAAAAAAAGCTACTAAACCAAGGAAGGCTAGAGCTAGGTAACCCCAGGTGTACTGAGGTCTTCAATAGAAAATTCTGTTTTCCTCTCTACAAGATAAGGTCAAGTATTTATTGACACTACTTACTGGGCACCTACTATATACCAAGCAGTTTGTAAGTACTTTACATATATAATAACCCATTTCATCCTATTTATCATTATACAAATGAGTTACAATTATCAACGTTTTCCAAGTTAGGAAACAAACTTTGAAAGATCAATAACAACAATAAAAATTCACCAAAGTCACCCAGGTAGTCATAGATAGAGCTATGATTTAAACCTGATTGACTCCAAACACACTGAATCACTGAATGAAACTACTATGGGGAAAAGCTTCTTTATTGAAGTGGAGGGGGGTTCAGGGAGGAGTAAGTAGAGAGAGGATGGAACTGCAAAGTGAGGGGACAAAAATCTGCAGAAGACATGCTCCATAAGGGAGTTTGCTATTATTGACCCACCCTGCCAAATATTCTACTTGGCTCTGCCCTTTAGTTTAGTCCTCGATAAATTCTGTGCCCCAAATCCCTGTGGTGAAGCCCTGCACTTGATACTTTCATCACTAGATCATAATACCTATTTTTACACCTTACAGCTCAAAGTTTCTTTCTTTCTTTCTTTCTTTTTTTTTTGCGGTACATGGGCCTCTCACTGTTGTGGCCTCTTCCGTTGCGGAGCACAGGCTCCGGATGCGCAGGCTCAACGGCCATGGCTCACGGGCCCAGCCGCTCCGCGGCATGTGGGATCTTCCCGGACCGGGGCACGACCCCGCGTCCCCTGCATCGGCAGGAGGACTCACAACCACTGCGCCACCAGGGAAGCCCTCAAAGTATTTTTTAGATCCATAAACACTGTTTACTCTGAAGATCATCTCCCTGCTTTCTGAGGACTCTACAGATGCACTGGAAATATATACTCAGGAAAGAGGGAGTTTTATCATTTCAAAGTGTAAAAATGAACAATTTTTGAGAAAATCACAGCTATCACCTGAAAGTTATGTCAATTTAGTACTCATAATATGGAAAAACTGATAGCTGTGAATTGAAGAAACTACCCGATACATCATTAAGTAATTTTTCAGTATTCACCATTTTGCTCGGACACTTGGCCTTAGTTACTCGACCTTTACAATTACTGTCCTGTTTTGAGTGAAGAAATACAAATTATCCAGAGGGGTGCAAACACATTTATTCCAGGGCAAAGTTTGGGGCTAACCAATAATTTTCACTTCTGCTTATGAGTCAAGAACTATTGATATCAAGTGTCCACAAATAGGATCATCTAGAAGCCTAGGCTGTCACCTACCATGTTGGTAGTTAGTGATGGAATTGACATCCTGAAAAACTTTAAGAGAGGACAGAAGAAAAAAATTAAAGGCTATGTAAAGAAATGGATAACTTCTCTGCCATTCTCTTGTATTTCGTGCATGAGCTCAGGGCAGTGAATAGATTAGCACGTTTAGTTTTCAATTCAGTAGCTGAGGTTTGTTATGAAAGTCGAGTGATACATATGGTAGGCAATTATTCATGCTGCATCAGAAAACCACTATGGGGCTTCCCTGGTGGTGCAGTGGTTAGGAGTCCGCCTGACGATGCAGGGGACACTGGTTCGTGCCCTAGTCCGGGAAGATCCCACATGCCGTGGAGCGGCTGGGCCCATGAGACATGGCCGCTGAGCCTGCGCTTCCGGGGCCTGTGCTCCGCAACGGGAGAGGCCACAACAGTGAGAGGCCCGCATACCGCAAAAAAAAAAAAAGAAAGAAAACCATTATGAAGACACTATTAAAATATGTTTGTTGATTAGTAATCATCATGGTTTCTCCAAAAAAAAACTTTAGTCAAAATTAAATCCCTGGTGGGTTCAGATGCTTGCTAATGTGTCAGGCTATGGGAAGGTTAAGATGTCAATGTCATTAACTATGAGATCAGATGACCTAGACCATCACTTTCCCCTTTAAAGTCTGTCAATTTAAATCAGTGCTTTTATTATGATTATAATATTAGTATTATCCATGTGCGTTTCTAATGTATCACAGTGCTTACGTATCCTTGCAGTCACTATGATATTTCTTCTTTATAAAAAGTGACCCTTGTTTCCTCTTTGTTAAAGCACTCATTTAATTGGACATTGGTTTTAAGGGAGTTTGAAAATACATAGAACATGACTTTGCCATTGGTGAACAACCAGCACATAATGTAACAATAAATTTCGCTGTTAATAATAGTAATGAGAGCTCAATATGAGATGAATGCTATCAAACTTGCTTCTTATAGATTATCTCTAATTTTGCACAATAATGTGACAAGATATCATGAACTGAATTGTGCTCTCCCCCCCACATGTTAATATGTTGAAGCCCTAACTTCTGATATGACTATATTTAGAGAGAGGGCTTTTAAGGAGATAGTTAAGATTAAATGAGGTTATAAATGTAGGGCCTTAATCTGATAGAACTAGAGTCCTTATAAGAAGAGGAAGAGATACACTAGGAGTGTGCACACAGAGAAAAAGGCCACATGAGGACACAGGGAGTAGGTGGCCATCTGTGAGCCAAGAAAATAGGACCCAGGAAAAATAAAAAACAGCCAACACCTTGATCTTGGACTTCCAGCCTACAGTACTGTGAGAAAATTAATTTCTGCTGTTTAAACCACCCCATCTGTGGTATTTCATTATGGCAGCACTAGCTGACTAATACACAAGGTAAGGGTCAGTGTGACTATTTGAAAGAAAAGGAAATTAGCCCGTCAAAGCTCAGTCTAGCATTCCCCATGAGTGCCTGTTATGAGAACCAGTCCAGGCTTTATCAATCCCAGGCGTTTCTGATCTTACAGCCTGGGTTGGTATCTACAAATGCTCTTTCAGAGCTGAATTGCTCTAATCAAGTACTAATCAAGTGCTCTTAAGGTACATGGAACTTGGGGTAAGGGAGTAAATATGTAAGTTTTATTCTTGTTTTTAAAATACTGTGGTGTTTGATTCTATTTTTCTGGCTTTCCCAAGTTAGGGAAGTCCGAAATTCTTGGGTATTTTGAAAGAATTTTGAGTATTTAACTCATACATTAAATGCACTAATATTGGTTACATATTATGTTCCAGGCATTACTCTATTATTATGGATGCAACAAATAAGATATAATCCCTCCCTAACCAGCTCCAAGGTGCCATAGTCCTATGGTAGGGAGAAGCACAAGGACAAATCATTACAATATTCTCTGGCAGTGCAATTAACAGTATGGTGCATGATCTCACTCCAATTTGCAAACTCTTACTGGTCTGCCATGGGATTAGTACAGATTGTGAGAGGGAGCATTCAGAAACGTCTAGAGTGATTTTGCATAAGGACAAAATTCAAACTTCAAGCTTTTTTTTGTTTTTTGTATTTACACAAGAATTGGTCTTGTCTGTAATCAACAGGGAATTAAAAAAGCAAACAAACATACAAGAAATAGTCCCTTATCACAGATAGATTGGGAAGTCCTCTTCTGTGTGATGTCTGTGTTTACCTCAGCTTGAAGAAGGAAGATGGAAAAGAAATTCAAACTGGCAGGCTGTTTACTGACAATTTACCACATATTTTTATTGTGTTTACTTCCACTTAGGTCAAAAGGAAATAAAAGTAATGTTATATTTGGGATCAGCTATTGAGCATATTTTATTTTAAAGTAAAAAAAGAAAAAAAAAGGATTCTAAGGTAACTTTATAGAGATCAAAGTTTTCTTTCTCATCTTAGGTATTTTTTGTCTCAATCAGTAAAATAAAGCAATTGAGCTTAGATAGTAATTAGGCACCCACTCCTCTGGCTTAGTTTTACAAGGACATAGAGTGATTACTCAGGAGCCTCTGCTTCCTATATTACAGCTTGGCAGAGAGGTGGACCAGTCAGGAATTGACTCTGTCTTGAAGGCTGGGGCACAGTGGGAGCTGAGGAAGAAATTTTTCAGTTTAATTTCTTTAGGTAATGTCCAGGTCATTCTTTTCTGACTTTACCAAGATGAAAAAGTTAGGAATTCATGGGCCTAATCCTGGCCCAGAAGAATTCACTAACATCACCCTGGCCATCAGTCACATGCCTCCTGAAGAAAAGAATGTCTGGGTTGTGAGAATACCCTGTTTGAAACCCGGGTAGACAGGGTCTTAGAAAACTGGTCGATGTCATTATTAGTCTCTTGAATTTTAAGTGGATTGATTGAAAAGAAATCAAAATAAAAAATTACAGGTGGGATTGAAAAGGTTTGGAAACCTCGTTCAGAAAATACATGGCAACCGGTACAGTAGGACTATGCAATGTTAAAAAAAAGTTATAAACTGTATCAGTGCCATAGGGAAAGAATTAATTCATCCATATTTGTTCATAAGTAGCACAAAGTTCAAAAGGTTTACATCACACTTATAAGTTTACAGAAACAAGATTAATACTATCTATATACCTAAGAAAAATTACCACAGTATCCAATTACTAATAAACTTTTTTCCCTCAAATTTTAAGGGAAGTTAGGCTTGAATATGAATTGCTCTTGATATGCAGAATTTCTACTCAGCCTACTCTAACCTAGAAAGGCAATTAGTTTTTGTCAGTTCTATTAAAAAACCTCATATACCACCTTTCCCTGCAGTGCAGTCAGCTCCCTTCTAGCTCTCTTCTTTTATTTCCTCTTTATACAAAGGAGAACCTGTTTTGTTTTTCTTGCAAAAATTGGGGATGGAGTATAATAGAACCCCCATACGCACACACTGCCCCTGTATGTGACTAGAATACAATCTTTATGGAAGATTCATTCTCATTAGAAAGAAATTTTCTAGGACCTATTCTTTTTCCAGTTATTTTTTATTTTGGCTTTTGGTTTTTCTCCACTGTAGAGCTTATAAAGAAAGTCTAATTTAAATTTAGGATATAACTGGTTTCTCTATTAGTTTGTGTAGGCTTTTCTGTACAATTCCAGGTATTTTTCTAAGAGAATAGCCTTTTTTTTAAATGCCAAGATTCATTTGACTTTGAAATGTTATTATGTTTAAGCAAGACCTTGGCATTCTTAATTTAGATATATGAATAGTTCCTTCAAGAAAAGCATCATAGGGCTTCCCTGGTGGCGCAGTGGTTGAGAGTCCGCCTGCCGATGCAGGGGACACGGGTTCGTGCCCCGGTGCGGGAGGATCCCACATGCCGCGGAGTGGCTGGGCCCGTGAGCCATGGCCGCTGAGCCTGCGCGTCTGGAGTCTGTGCTCCGCAACGGAAGAGGCCACAACAGTGAGAGGCCCGAATACCACACACACACAAAAAACAGCATCATAAATTATTTCTTATGATTAACTGATAAAAAGTATTTATCTAGATATGACCTAAATCCTGAAGAAATTGTATGCTGTTGTGTAATATGAAAGGTACAGTTTATCAAACTTATAATATTTTAATTTCTATAAATTATGTACAAAATAATGGAAGTAACAGATAACTGTAATTAAACATTACAGTGTTTATTTTCCTCTTTCCCCTACTCAATATAACATGAAAAGGAAGAGAGAACACGGTGAAGTGGCATGCTGAGTGCAATTAACAAATAATGGTTTTCTTCCATGGAAGGAATTGTGAAATTCAGAATTCTTCTGTGTTAAGATCCAATCCAGCATCTTGGATCTATCATTTACTACTTTCTCAATCTGGAAGCTTGCTTATGCTCTCTGAATCTTAAATTGAGACTAATAATTTACCAGTGTTATTATAAATCTTAGTGAGATAAAATATGAACAAATGCATTGTTATTTGGAAGGCTCTCTGTAATTGTAGATTGTATTTGAGTTTCTTGACATTTTCTTCTGTTTCTTTTCCATATAAGGCTTGAAATATTTAATTATACTCTGACCAAAGGAAAAATTGCAGAGTTGATTTTAAAATTATTGGCAGTGTGCACTGTAAACACACCTGAGGTAATTAAACTGACATTTAGGTGTATTTATTTACATTGATGTATGAAATAACGGACGTCTTCTTTGATGTCTTCTTTCTGACCCAGAATATATTGGGCTGGCCAGAGAGTTCGTTCGGGTTTTTCCATAAGACGTTAAGGAAAAACCAGAACGAACCTTGTCCCAACCCAATATATATTTTCCATGTATTTCTCTGGCGCCTACTTGTACATATTGATATGTTTATCCATTACTAACAATTTTTTTTTTTTTTTTTTTTTGTGGTACGCGGGCCTCTCACTGTTGTGGCCTCTTCCGTTGCGGAGCACAGGCTCCGGACGCACAGGCTCAGTGGCCATGGCTCACGGGCCCAGCCGCTCCGCCGCATGTGGGATCTTCCCGGACTGGGGCACGAACCCATGTCTCCTGCATCAGCAGGTGGACTCTCAACCACTGCGCCACCAGGGAAGCCCCTAACAATTTATTTTATAAAACTTTTTCCAGAGTTTCCTTTTCAATTGGCACTGTAATCAGAGGCATAGATTCCAGATCCAAAATGTCTGAGTGGTAGAAAAGTTTAGATAGGGTTCCAAATCTAATGCAAAGGATTTTCAGTACAGTGCCCTTTCTTCCAGAAGTTTTTGACATTCTTTGGCACCTACGTTAATCCAGAAAAGACAAACTTCTCTCTGGCTGCTGAGAACTAGAAGAATTTCATTGCCCTCATTTACCAGAGGGACTCCACAGAGAGCAATGTGACCTATCACAATCTTTGCAAAGAAGTTCATTTTGACCCAAGATTACATATGTCACAGAAACATTTTCTCTCCTAATGTAACACAGCAGGAGGCAACATTTGGCTTTCCTTCTTCTGCTGAGCTTTATCAGCTTTCTGATTTCCATGACTTACAATATACCGATCTTGAATTCTCAATATTTCCAACCATCTCACACTGCTAGAATAAAGATTAATATCATGTTGTTGAAGATCACAAGTTGTGATAATGTTTCTTAGATATGTACATGTGTGTTTTGGTGTGGCAATTTGTCTGTGAATCTATCGGAGGCAACCTTAATAAAAAATCTATATACCAGAAAGATGTGAATGGTGCTGAAGTTTTAAAAAGATATTTAGCAGCAAATAAATGTGAATTTCAGCTGACAAAGCTACCTTCTATTTCAGGAACTTTTCACTTGCTATTCCATCTGTTTGATAAGTCCTCTGCACCCCCCACGTCATCCCTAACCCCTCTCCCTATCCCTAATCTTTGTAATTGCAATGTCTTGCTTATACCCATCCTCAACCACTCTCTCACGTCCACACCTGAATCTAGAAATGTTTGTTTTTTCTCAATACTTGGCAATCTGCTTAAGTAGAAGCTTTCTCTGACCACTAATCTGCATTTGTTTTCTCAATGATATGAAAGCACTTAATTTAATCTAAAAGTGAATACTATTAGCTATGCATTTATAGAACATAATCTTCATGAAGGAAGATACAATGTCTTATTCACCAAGAAATTGTTACTATCTAGAATAATGTCTGGCATACAGTGGTTCTCAATATATACTGTTATTGACTAATTGAATGAATTCAAGTTCCTTTGGATCAGATTTTCCACAAAGAAGGAGAATGAACATTTAAGGTGTTATTTTTCTCAGCATTATATTGAAGTTGTTTTTATCATTTTGAATATTTAATCTTTGTAACTTAAACCATTCTAAAAGGAAGGCCATGGCTTATGCCATCAGATAGAGCTGCATCATCTTATAGATCCATTATTTACAAGCTAGGTGGACTTAAAAAATAAATTAACCTATGTAGACCTCAGTTTTTTCATCTACATATTGGGGAGAATAATATTTTCATTAATAATTTTTGTGAGACTTTATCTATTAATATACCCTTTTAGTCCTGACCTTATTCAAAACTGAAGTTTCTCATGTGCAACTACCTTCTTGAAATTTCCACCTGGATATCTAATTGATATCTCAAAACAACATTTAAAAAGCTGAATTCAGGGTCTTCTCCAGTTAGCCCCCCTTCTAATCCTCCCAACCTGAGTATATGGTAACTGCCTTTGACCAGTTGCTTCACAACCATTACCTTGGAGGCATCATTGGATAATCTATTTCAAATTTCACAATTCATAGTCTTTAAAGTTGTCCTTTCTAAGTTAAATATGTAACCAGAATTCAACTCCTATTTGTCTAAGGCCTTTTCCCTGGCTTACAAAACCATAGGTATTTTGGCAAACTCACTACTTGTCTACACTACCCTCCGTCAATCTCCCCGGCTCCATTCATTGGTCATGGACTTTCTTCCTACAACTTGAACATGTTATATACCTCATACTCCAGGACCTTTTCCAGAACAATCTTCCCCAGTTATCTACAGGCCGGACTCCCTCCTTTCTTTCATATATCTGCACAAATGTCACTTCATCAGAGAGATATTTTTTGCTTGTCTGCTATGGACTGAAATTTTGTGTCCCTCCAAAACTCATATGTTGAAGCCCTAAAGTGATGATATTTGGAATTGGGCCTTTGGGAGGTAATTAGATCATGAAGGTGAAGTCCCCATGATGGGATTAGAGAGCAAACTTGTTCTCTACCTGCCATGTGAGGACATAATAAGAAATGGCCTTCTCCGTACCAGAAGGAGAGCTCTCACCAAGAACCAAATCTGCTGGCACCTTGATCTTGGACTTCCCACTCCAGAATTGTGAGAAATAAATATTTGTTTTTTAAGCCACCCTGTATATGTTAATTTGTTGTGGCAGCCCAAGCTAAGATGCTATCCTTATCTAAAATATCCCTCCTCATGTCCTCAGTCTCCCTCCCTATATCCTGTTTTATTCTTCTACATAAAACTTAAACTGACATATTCAATATATATTTGTTATTTACTTATCATCTGTTTTCTCCCAATAGAATGTAATCTCCTTGAATTTGGATACAGTTTTATTTATTGCTTAAGACAGTAACTAGTACACAATAAGTACTAAATAATTATTTTTTGAATGAATGAATGAATGACTGTTTTGGGCACTTAGAAGGTTCTTAGTAAATGATATACTTTATTATAATAATCATTTTTAAACTAAAGGAAATTATAAGTTTCTGTTTTAAAGATGTGTCAAATAGAATATCTTTTTAAATTTTTTTGAAGAAAACTAATTTTCAAACTGGGTTTTTAATTAAACATTATCTTTATAATACATACTAATTTACATGTTTAACATTCTCTGTGGTGAAGCTGATTTAACCCACAGATGATAACTATCTGTGGCAAATATATAAGGTACCAGATTCCTCAAAACTAATAGTATTCTTTCCGTGTGTTTTTTTTTTGTTGTTTTTGTTTATTTGTTTGTTTGTAGTACACAGGCCTCTCACTGTTGTGGCCTCTCCCGTTGCAGAGCACAGGCTCCGGACGCGCGGGCTCAGCGGCCATGGCTCACGGGCCCAGCCGCTCCGCGGCACGTGGGATCTTCCCGGACCGGGGCACGAACCCATGTCCCCTGCATCGGCAGGCGGACACTCAACCACTGCGCCACCAGGGAAGCCCCTCCGTGTGTTTTTATCTGTGATTAAATTTATAGTCAGCATTCCACAAGAGGGCAAATTAATAATAATTGGTTTCTCTTTGGAATTTCTTTGTATTTATCATATATAAAACTTAAGTGGAATTCTCATGATATCTTATCAAAAATATCTACAGCAAGCAACCTTTCAAAATTATACTTAAGGTAAAGATATCCTGATACAGGTGCTTTTCACCAAAACTCAAATGAGACTCTACCACCTCAATCTTAAGTATGCTATATCTCCTTTATTTCCTTACAATCTCCTTGGAAGATTGCAAATAAAATTTTGTAATTTGATTTATCATGAAAATTATTGAGTATAGACTAAATCTCTAATTTCAATAATGTTACAAAATAGCATTTTTTCTCTTTTGCAATCTATAGATTGTATAAATTGAGTTGAGAATCACACAAAATTTATGATTTCTCTCTCCTTTCTTTCTTTCTTTCTTTCTCTCTTTCTCCCCTCTTTCTTCTTTTTTCCATGAATACATCTTTAATTTGTATGTTCTACATTGATCAGAGTTCCAATTTAAATACAAACAAGTAAAGACAAGAGTGCACCTTCTTGGAATAGTATATATTTGTGGATGGATCCCAAATCTTGTTTCAGAAACAAGAACTACCTTGACAATGTACTCATGTATATCTAATTAAAACACTTTTAAATGAAGTAGAAATAACATCAGAAATTCATTTGGGCAGGTAAAATGCATTTGTCAATCTAATAAAATATCAATTATTCTATCACAGATATAAGTTTACTTTCAAACATTATTTTACCAAATGTAATTTTATGATGCAGGTGTAATATCCTAGAATTACAGGATATTTAAGGTTCAAGGTCCTATAAATAGTCCTTTCAAACTAATTTTATGAGAAAAATGATCTATGTTCTTAGAATTGTTTAATCACATTACTTATGATAGAATCTAGTTTTCTTGACTCCTAAGCTTGTTGCTTTTCTAGTAGTTGTACACTTTTTCTTTTGATCTTCCTCAGTAGTCTTCTAATACTCTGCTTTATGTCAAATTACATTTAAATTGTTAATTTTTATGAACTTCTATAAGACAGGGACTATTTTGTTAATTTCTTTATTCTAATTCCTACCAGGAATTATACATACCTTGATATAAGGTAGTACTCAATGGTGTTGGCTAAATAATTAAAGAAATAAAAGAATAATGATAACTAATTTCTTGCTTTACAGTTATAAATGCCTGTCTATAGGTTGACTTAATTTCATTCGATAAAGATGAAGATTCTTTGCCTGAGGAAGCTTGCCATGTGAGTAAGGTCCATGGCAACATAATAGTCCCAAAGTAATTTTAGTGACAATAATGATATTTGAAAATATATACAAAGCTAAACCATAGTCTTCAACATACATATATTTAATTTTATTAGTTCCTCTCCATGCAACATTGTTCTTCCCAAACCTATTTTTTTCTGTACATAAAAACACATAAAGAGATACTAAATTATTCCATCTTCAATTAAATAAAAACCTCACTTGTCAATGCAAATATGTGCAAATTATTTTAGCACTTTAAGTTCAGGAGTACCTTTAGAAACTTCCTGACTTTGAAGTCCCGACTGCACACCGAAGAAGATCTCCTTTCATCATTTTGACAATACGAATGGTTTTGTAAATACTCCTTGCATGTATTTCACAGGTCAGCAGTCTCACCCCAATATAGATCTACATCTCAGATTAGATCATAATTTGTTTTCTGCTTCACCTTCACCCTGACGTACTATTTCATATAAGGAAACAATAAATCAATAGAATCCTTGTGGGTGGGATTCTGTAAAGAAAACAACCTCTGTTCTGCTTAATTATAAACTCATTAAAATAAGAACATGACATTTCCAAAACACTGATTTATTCTTACAAGTCAAATTCCACTGAAAGTTAAGTGTGGAGCTTACTGTCCTAAAAACAATTTTGGTTAACTAAAACCATGCACAAGCAAAGTCATCACTGATCTGGTTGGACCTAAAGAGCCTACTAACTTTGTCCTTCAAATCAATAGGTATAGTAGGTCACAGATAAGTAATCTGCTCAACTATAGCTGGAATTTCCAACTTGTTCAGAACTCTATAAAAAGGGGAAAAACGTATGTTCTAAAAGAAAATTTTTTTCTCGTATGATTTCTGAGTGTTTGATTTTTGAATCTCAAGGGAGAAACAGTAGGCTTATGTCTTATAAAAGAAATTCTGGATGTGTTTAGAGTAGATGTTCAAGGGTCCTAATATTCACATATAAATAGATAATTCATTATTTAACAATGCTCCTGCAATACACTTTAATTTGCTAACATTCGTTGTTCTTCTCATTGGTCTCTTACTAATGTTAGTATATTTTTTCTTTTTTTTAATTTTATTTTTTTATTGAAGTATAATTTATTTACAAATGTTGTGTTAGCTTCAGGTATACACCAAAGTTGTTCATATATATATTTATATATATTATATATATATATAAAGAATATATATATATTCTTTTTAGTATTTTATTTTTTGGTGAAGAAAATTATAGCACAGTGAGGCCTGGTGATTGGACAAAGGTCAAATAGGTAGTAAATGAGAGAAGAATGCACTACTCTCATTATTCCTGGAAAAGAGATCACCCAATGAGCCCAAACATTTGGACACATGGGCCATCTTTTCTCAGAACATATTACTTGTCATACCTGTGATTGTCCTGGTTTAGTCACAAGAGACTCTTCAAAGGCTCACTCTCCTGGAGCCCTCATTTGGATTTCAATGGTCATATTGTACTATTAACTTTATTTACCATTGCAATTACCATTTGAAGGAAGTGCATTTTAAAATGTAAACAAAAATGCTGTTATTTAAAAGCAATCTCCACGTATAATAAATATTTTGAAAATATGAAAACAAAACAAAACAAAAAATAGAACCATGAATCATGTTGCTCTCCTTCCTGATGTATTTTTTTTAACTCATCTGTTCCGTAGTTTGGACATGAAGCCTTTAAAACTATCTTTGATGTGTTTTTTATTTTCTGTCACAAGATAACTCTCTGGGTTTCAGTGCTTAGTAGATAATGAAAATATGTGGAATATTGCTGTCCGGATAATTGATTTACTGTGAAACTGATTTATTTGAGTAATAATAAAATATTGTTAATTTCTAAGCTTCCCCATTACATTAAAAGGTTAATGTGTTAAAAGGAGCAGTGGATTAAACAGCTGGACTTGCTTGCTTCACATCATCATCAAAGTGTGATGTCTTCCTATAGCAGTTGGGGGAAAACCTGTCCTGTTAGCTATTACTCTCCATATATCTGGTCTTCCACTCACTAAGTCTCTCTTATTCTTGGGAAACAATGAAAAGAATCATCCCCAAGGAAATAGAAAGTGTTCTTTGGTCACTGATGTGGATATATTTATGTTCTAGTAGATCAGGTCAGAGACTTGAATTGAATTTGATATTGCATTGTAATTCTCCATAACTGAAGAAAGAAAATTGGAAGAAATGATCTCTGGAATTATATTTTTAAAATTGGAGCTACTCAAGCCTGCAAAATCTCTGCCTTTGAAATATACCTCCCCCAAGGGTCAATATTCTAAATTAAAAAATCTACATTTACTTCTTAGTACAAGTAGTTGATAATTGTGAGTCAAAAAGGAACATGTTTAAGAAAGCAAACTTCTCTATACCTTATTCATATCAGAAGAAAAGACACAAGCACTGGGGTGAGAAATAATTACTTTTCAGTTATATCATCTGATATGTTATATTTCACATTTTTGTGGTTGTTAGAAAATGTATTTGGAAATAAGTAAATATAATATACACATATACACTAAATATATCTAACTATATATTTAAATGAACTTTCAAATAGAAATGGTTATTAAGCAATAATTTTTGTCCTTCTTAAAATACTATTTCCTAGAGAGAGGAAAAAGGCAGCTGCAGCAAACAGAAGGGGACTTTTAACCAAAGCTTAGCACATTTAGATGTATGCATATACAAAGCCAAAATAAATGTAGACATTACCACTTTGGGATATGACATTTTTGAAATGCTGATGTATAAATTAAGACGTACAAAATAATTTTTATAACTCTATTACCCTTTGGCTTTAGCTATTGTTTATTCTACCAAAATTCTGCAATATAGAGGACACTAACTTCATTATTTCTGTATAGTTACAACATAGTCATTAGTTCAAAAACTATAGCTTTCAAAATACAATGGCCAAAAGGGTCACCTGAATGATATATGACCCTTTCTATACCAAGACACTGCTTTGTGGAGGGAAACAAATCCTGAGAGTGATTTATGGAACAAAAAAATTGAGAAATTCAGTTTAATGATGAACATGTTTTCACTTAAGAAGCAATAAATAAAACCAATACTATGTTTTAATTTAAGGATCAGAGTTACACTTCCAAGGTTTAAATGGAGTTTTGATACTTAAATAGAATGAGCAGTTTGATATGTGTTATCACTTAGTACCTTCCATTCTGGGATGAAATTCCTTAAGATCTTCTGGATATATACAATGGAATATTACTCAGCCATAAAAAGAAATGAAATTGAGTTATTTGTAGTGAGGTGGATGGACCTAGAGTCTGTCATACAGAGTGAAGTAAGTCAGAAAGAGGAAAACAAATACCGTATGCTAACACATATATATGGAATCTAAAAAACAAACAAAAAAATTGTCATGAAGAACCTGGGGGCAAGACAGGAATAAAGGCACAGACCTACTAGAGAATGGACTTGAGGATATGGGGAGGGGGAAGGGTAAGATGGGATAGAGTGAGAGAGTGGCATGGACATACATACACTACCAAATGTAAAATAGATAGCTAGTGGGAAGCAGCCACATAGCACAGGGAGATCAGCTTGGTGCTTTGTGACCACCTAGAGGGGTGGGATAGGGAGGGTGGGAGGGAGGGAGATGCAAGAGGGAAGAGATATGGGGATATATGTATATGTATAGCTGATTCACTTTGTTATAAGGCAGAAACTAACACACCATTGTAAAGCAGTTATACTCCAATTACTCCAATAAAGATGTTAAAAAAAATCTTCTGATTATGATATTTGCTTCATTCTTAATGGGTTTCAAAGCATTTTACATGTAAAAAATTTGCTAACCACTCTTTATCTTAGTTTCTTCATCCTTAGATTCAACTATTTAGTCATCACACTTAAGAAATTTTGTTGATATTAATTGGAAACATTAATCAATATTTTACTACTACTACTACTAATATTTTACTACTATGGTCTGAATGTGTTCCTTTAAAATTTGTATGTTGCACCCTAACCACCAAAGGTGATGGTAATAGGAGGTGGGGCATTTAGGAATTAAGTCATGAGGGTAGAGTCTTCATGAATGGGATTAGTGTTCTCAAAGAGTCCCCACAAAGCTCCCCCACCCCTTCCACCATGTAAGAACACTGAAGTAGGCAGTCTGCAGCTCAGGAGAGGGCCATCACCAGAGTGTAACCATGCTGGCACAATGATCTTGGACTTCCAGCCTCCAAAATTGTGAAAAATATATTTCTGTTGTTTATAAGCCATCCAGTCTATGGTATTTTAGTATGGTATAAAGCAGGCTAAACAGACTAAGACACCTTTTCAGATGTAAAAAAGCAGTGAATGTACATGTGTAAAATACCTAGCACAATTCCTGGCATATATTTCTAATAATATAAACTGTTTGGTGTATGTGTGTGGGGGTGTGTTTGTGTGTATGAGGTGTATACAAACTTAATTCAGGGACAAAAATTTATCTGGATAAAAGAATTTTTTAAATGTTTATTTATAAATATTTTCTCAGAGATTGTATTTACCCCATGAAACATGGGGAAATTTTATTGAATAATATGTTAATTTTATTCTTTCTCTCTCCTTTCATAATTTGTACCAAGTAATTATTGGGTTGAAGTAACAACCATGCTCGGTAACACATAGGACTTAGTGGAATTTGTGAACCCACTTAATTTATACTCCCCTGGGGTCCACACAACTTCTTAGTGGTCATGAAGGAGTCACAGGGGAAATCACACAAATCCAGTATGAATCAGTTAGACAACAGTTTTCAGAATCATATCTATCCAAAAAGTGTTCAGTTCTATTTGGGGATCATGTGTTACCCTGATTTGTTTTTAATGCTCTATGTATATCTTATCATGCTATAACTTATCTTCAACTTGTTTTCCAGGTAAGTGATATTTACTTTCTTTCCCTTTGTAGGAAAATTCATATAGCTTCTTGTAGATATATTTCCAGTAAAACATTCCCCATAGCTTATGGCTCTCAACTTAATGAAGAGTCCCCTGATAAAACAACCTGCCATGTTATAAATAAATCTATACATTAATAGCTTTCCTACCAAAATCACCAGTGACAAATTTTGAAGACGTTTTATGTGAGTCAACTTCTTTTCCATCTTAAATACTAGTTTTATTTAGATCACAGTTTGTGTGTATCTTCTAAAAGTCTCAATATTATTTGCTAAAAACACAAAAGCTTAACTATGGAGGCATTCTTATATAAGGCTAACAATATGGATGCTGATTATGATAAAGGATCCAGATAGCTTTTGTCCTTATTGTTTTTCTACCCCAACTCTATCAAAATATCTTATCAGAGTACCGTATATTCAGTGGACAGTCGTAAAAATTAGTGAGTATTCTTAACAGCAGTAAGGAGATGTATTCATGTTAGCATGAATAATAATAGAAATATAAACAATTAGCAAGTGACATTTTTAAGCTAAATGTCAGATATACGTTTTGGATCAATATTTTCTCCCTTAGTGGAGTGAACTTGATATAATATTTAAGAAAATATAAAATACTTTATACTGAGCACAGAGCCTTTATATTTCCTCTGGCCATTTCTTTCCAACTGAATGGTGTTCTTTGAATCTGAGATCCAATTATCATTATTTGAGGAAAGATTCTGACTACCAATTTAATATAATTCTTTTTTTAGTAGTCTGCAATGATACATGGAGGGAATATAACTATGTCCTTATTTGGTGCTAAATTATCTACTTTATGTAATAAGCAAATGTTGGAAATGAAGAAAGGATGTTCTGTACAATTTTTCTCAATGACACAGAATAGATGTCTAGTAATTGGCCCAAAGTCCTGATTTCTGGTCAATTACTTACATTTGAGATCACATTTTATATAACAAGTTTAGCTTCTCTTTCTTGAGCTTTTGCCCATTTAATAGAGTGCTTCCTATTTATATAATGCTTATCTCTGAGAGATTTAATGTAATTAAGATTACTCATTAATCCTGATGATATAACTGTGAATTAGATCCAGTGGTGGAAACTGAGGTAGAGATAACTTCAGTGGCTCTCATACAATCTTACCATCTCGCATTTGTGAAAATCTGCCTTCTAGGAGAAATTGTCACCTCATACCCATTCAGCACTGGCAGGTCACCATATTCAAAAGTTTCCCTAGAGACTGTCCTAAACTTTTATATTTTGCAGCTCATTAGCTAAGAGAGATGCTTCAGCTTTTGCTACCACATGTACATCTGGCGAGAAAAACCTCTGCAGTCACTAAAGCAAGCATGAGGAAAAGAGAGAGAGTACTCAAGAGCCTCACTGGCAAACACAAGGAAAATTTTCTTTCCTTATTATTATTCCATTGTATCAGGTTGGGAAGCAGGCACAGTTGGTCCCCAGCAGACGTCTAGTTGCTTGCTTAATGTCTCAGACAATAACATATGCTAGCAACAAAACCCAGGATCTCGATATAATAGTGAGGTCTTTGAAATCCTATGAATGGCATTGCAATTTTCAATACAGTCACTAAAATAAAGGCTTCAAGCCTTCAATGGGAAGCAGCAGAGATGACAGTCACAGACCCTAACAACAGTGTATCTCGCAGTCCATTATTTTGCTGAATACAAAATGAAAATAACAAACACAGAATCTCAGGTTTGCCTGTGGAATAATCACTCTGAAAGGAGGAAATCAGGCATCCATACTGAAATTTGTCCCCCTAGAAAAACCTGCTTTTTAAAGAAAGAGAGATATATAGCGTCAGATGATGTGCCAAAGAAAATGTTAGTGTGAGAGGACAAGTAGGAATAATGTCAAATTTTAAATAACTGAACAGTAAGGATTAAACTGATTGTTAAATCATACTAAAAACTGGATATGGAAACATAGGATGTCAATTGCAATTGTTGATCTGTAATAGAGCATTGCTTCCCAATACCTGCTTTAAGATTTTATTGTTTTGGAAGAGTCATTTCTGAGAATTCCTTTGGTGCATTATAGTTTTTTCCCTCTTCTATTAGTAGTCTAAATTTGAACTAAGTTACTAATGCAGTATTAGATGCTATCCTCAATTTTGATATTTTTAGAAAATAAGAAGTACTATCATACCTATTGAATGACTCTAAAATTGTTAAAACTCTGAATGTGTTATATGTATTTAATAAAGCCACCGTTAGTATAATTTAGTAATATAATTTTAATAAACAGAAAAACATGTGTGCACAGCACATATTTATCATACTCTTCAAGAAGGAGATAGAGAAAACCACCTACAACATATTCAAGAGAAAGGAAATTAAGCACTGTGTGTGGTTTACAGTTAGAGTTGTAGCACAGGCCAGCTTTGGCTCCCTGCAATGAAATGTGAACTTCTTTGAAAGATATGAAATAATACAAGCAGAAATGATAGATGGAGGAGAATTTCTGCTTGAAACAATGCATAAAAGGGATTATCCAAATTTATGAAAATCTTCCTGTCTCAAATCCTTAACTTACTCACATGTGCCAAGTCCTTTTTGCTATGTAAGGTATATATTTTCTATGTAAGGTAATATATTTAAGATTCACGGGATTAAGACTTCAACATCTTTGGGGCCATTATTCTCTTTATCAGGTCAAGTCTTGGTAGAACTAGATAATCTCACTCAGCAATTAAATTCTATAATTCTATGTATTCACCAACATTTTTGTTAGTATGTACAACTATTTACCTATTAATTCAACCATCTAATCATTAATTTATTCATGCTTTCATTATTCAACAAGCATTTGTTTCATACCTGCTGGATATGAGACACAGAGCCAGCCCATGGAGACAAAAAAATGAATTAAAAAAGAAATTCCGGGCTTCCCTGGTGGCGCAGTGGTTGAGAGTCCGTCTGCTGATGCAGGGGACACGGATTCGTGCCCCGGTCCGGGAAGATCCCACATGCCGCGGAGTGGCTGGGCCCGTGAGCCATGGCCACTGGGCCTGTGCGTCTGGAGCCTGTGCTCCACAACGGGAGAGGCCACAACAGTGAGAGGCCCGTGTAGCGAAAACAAAAAAAGAAATGCCTACCTTCATCAAACTGTATTGTTCTATATAGTTTTTTCTTACTGAATTCATGTATTTATTACCTAATATGTGCAAGGTTTGGCCCACTTACAAATAATTAGACATGCTCATGTAGTCGCCAGAGCATGTAATGTATTACTTTCATTGAAATTATAGTTATTATTTCAGAAATGGATTGTAAGATAGTGTAAAGACACATCCATAGGAATATAACATAGAATTGCTAAGTTAAAAACAATGAAGTCTGTAAGACTACAAACTAGGAAGATACACTAAGCAATTGACATACTGCAAGAGTGTCAATAAAATCAAATTTTGCCCGTTAGAAGAAAAATGAGCTCTTTTCTCTCTGTACCCAATGGAGATTAATTCAAGAACATGTATTTTGTGCATGTTCCTCACCTCTCCTGATAAAATAAAATAAAAGTGCTAAAAGTGGTCATCTGGGAGTGGTTTTTTCTTTACTTTTTATTCTCTTTTCTGAGAAGAAACATGTTGCATAACTTCTATTGCACACAGAGTAGCATAATAGACATTTTGTTATTTGGATTCCTGGCCAAGTGATTCAATTAAAGGACATTCAGTTAAAGGATGTGTTTTCTGTAATTATCATATCAGAACTGACAGAAAAGTTCCTCTACTTTTAAAATGTCCAAAGTTAGGCAACAATATGTTAATGCCACGTGACCAGTAAAAACTAGCAAGTTTCTGAAAGAAAGCTGTAGCTCTCATTCTCCATAAGCAGGTTTTTCTGAAGTCAAGCCCCAGGAACCCCCCTTTTTCTCAGGCTCACTCTGTCTGTTTCTCGAAGCTTCTGTCTTCCCTGATGTTATCACACATTTTTACCATAGCTACTGTCCACCCTCCTTCTCCTGGGGAAGTAGCAGAGATGCTTCGGTTACAACTGCAAACACACATCACATGAGCAATTCCTTCCACTTCTGCTGTTTTCTCTTCAGGTACTCCCTGCTTTGAAGCTGCTCCCTAGATATTTATGTATCTTTTTGAATTTGCTTCATGCTCTGAACTTCTCGTGAGCTCTTCTGTTTCTTCAAATGTATCTGTTGTGTTTTCCATTCTCTCAACCATGGAATGAAGAAATCCTGATGAGATCGTTTGAGCTTGTATTAATACATACTACTGGCTTTATATGATTCCACTTTCAGAAAACATGTCTAATAGGAGCCATCAATAATAAAAAGCTCTCAAACAACTGTTGATTAGTATATTCATGATATCAAAAGTTAAATATGATGTATCTGTCTGAAGAATGCATTTTACTTCATTTTAAGGAAATTTAAGTACTGTTTTTGTATTATTATTTTTTTGAAATTATATCAATTTAATTTTACAAAATCATATTTTTTTAAAGTCTGGCATTCAAGGAAGTAGAATCATTTTATACAAAAGCCATCTCTTTTCTTCCCAGTCAAAAATACGTGTATTGGAAAGCAAGAGATACAGGGCAAAATTCGTATTACTTTTGGCAAAATTTTTATTCAAGGATAGAATTTCCATTCTCTTGCAACATTCTTTTCATTCTCTTCAAATTCTTAACAGTACATAATATAAATTTTTTTTTATTGGAATATAGTTGCTTTACAATGTTGTGTTCATTTCTGCTGTGCAGCAAAGTGAGTCAGCCACACATATACATATATCCCCTCTTCCTTGGATGTCCTTCCCATTTAGGTCATGTTTTTATATTTTTGAATAGAATATACAATTTATGTTGGATGTTTTATGCTGGAGCCAAGTCTCTAAATATATTTTGTCCTTATGATAGTTTATTTCAGGTTCACAGAGCTCTAGAACTACAGAAAACATATTTAACTCTTCTGCTATTATGGATATTTCTGTAGAAAAGTTTGAGAGTAACTGCCTAAAAAGACTTGGATTTAGCTTTGTTGGACAATTGTTCAGAGACCCCCATTATCCACTTGTATCAACCTTAGGCCTAGAATGGAGAAAGCAGAGGTTAGCTTTGAATTCTACATTTTGAGTAAATTTTGGTATCTACTTCTTCAATGATAAGAGAAACAGTTGAGAAGCAGAGATATTAGAATAAAAAATGACTGCAAAAAGAATGGGATAACACAAGGACAAATTTCTTTTTTACACCTTACCCAGCATCCATCACACTTGCGGCACCCTCAGGTGTGACAAGTTCCACAGACCCATGGCTAGAGAGGGAATCAAACTGTGAGAATTAGATGGACACTACAAATTATTTAGAGCCATACACTCATTTTACAGATGAGAAGATGAGTTGAGGAGATTTTTCTTTGATCTCCCACCCCCTCATCTGAAGAAGTAGGCAACTGTGCTAAGGGAATTAGTCAATAAATATTTCTATCTTAATAATTTAAAAAAAACCAAATTGAGTCAGCTTAAGGTAAAATGGAAATTAATTAGGTCATATAAGCCAACCATGACATGAATGGCAGTTGAGCAGCACTGAGGTTTACCTGGGAGTCAAGACTCAAACCGAGTTAGGGCTGTCTCTTCTCTCTGCCTTACTTCACAGATTAGCTTCATGTTCTCTTTATGCGTGTGGACTTCTGAACATCAAAAATATGGCAGTAGGGCTTCCCTGGTGGCGCAGTGGTTGAGAGTCCGCCTGCCGATGCAGGCGACACGGGTTCGTGCCCCGGTCCGGGAAGATCCCACATGCCGCGGAGCGGCTGGGCCCGTGAGCCATGGCTGCTGAGCCTGTGCATCCAGAGCCTGTGCTCTGCAACGGGAGAGGCCACAACGGTGAGAGGCCCGCGTACCGCAAAAAAAAAAAAAAAAAAAAGGCAGTAGGTGGCTTGTTCTTTTATTTTAAAAGCCTTTCACTACAAAGAAAATCTAGTCTCCCTGTTGCAGATTTTAAAATCATAGGGAAGGAGTCTAGTTGGTCTGGTTTGAGTCATATGTCCATCATTTGGACCAAGGAGAGATGAATTAGATTAATTTTCCCATTCTGTGTAGCCAAGAAACATTTTTTAAAAGAAAAGTAAGGAGGAGAGGGTGTTGGGCAGATAAAACAAAAGTCCCTCCCCTGGGAGCTGAAACTGGAGGAGTGAAGCACATGTGTTACACGCTGGCAGGAATATTTTACAGCCAACCTGCTCTGATTTTGTCTATCCAGAATGTTCATTAGAGACATCAGTTTTAAATGGGCTGTCAAATCAGCTGGGGTTAGAGGGATCCAATTTTCCTTCAATTATCATCCTTTTTAAAAATTTCATTTTATGAAAACTAGTAGCCATATATTGTATGAAACAATGTATACAGATAAGTGAAATGGTTGTTTCAGATTGCATCAAATGACCCATTTACTTTTCAGAAATGGCTTAATTTAGATTTTTCCCCAAATGTTATTTTTCCCTACAACTCTTTTGATGCTTTCTTCAAAAAGTACTTCTTGTTTATTTTGAAATGCAAATCAGGATAATGTTTAAATTAAATGAATCTATTTCTACTGTTCATGCAAGGACTTTATCTTGTGACAGAGTGTCTTATAGTCCTTTAGTTTTCAAAACAATGAACTGTGCTTCCCATAGGCATGTGCTTTCTGTTTACAAGAAATGCATCAATCCTCTTAATTGGATGGGCCACTAATAATGGTAAGTCAAATGTTATTGTTTTTTTCCAACTGCTGTAATCATATGCTAGTGGTTAGAATAATTTTTAAAAATTAAAAGAAAATAAAAATTATTCCAATATAGCTGTTTTTTCTGACTGTATATGAAATTTGGAAGTTTGATTTCAATATGGGGAAGAAGAAAAAAAAAACAGCTATCTGACTTCTATCCCCAAATGGGGTATAGAAATATAACATATATATATATATATATATATATATATATATATATATTCTTTAATAACAAAAGCTTATTTATAAAGTCCAGCTTTAGTGAACCTTAGTGAATCCAGTGTAGTGTTAATTATGGGTTCTATTTAGGGAAAGAAGAGGCAGCAAATTGTAGAGAAAGTGCTTTGTGGACATAATTAGGCCACTGGGCTCAACTCTATTCTCTGTGATCTTGAGAGTAACATTGTCACAGATACCAGGATACTTCCTCCTCTTTCACAGCTTTGGCTCTTTTGTACTATAGGGTAATGTAAAGGAAACACCATTTCACCAAAAAATTAATCATGGTATTTTATTAGTCAAATCGTGCTTACTGTGTCATAGGAAAGTGTTGTTCTTTCACCTGCTCTCAGAAAGAGAAACATTCACTACCATCTCACTAACTAAAATATTAGAGTAGCTTTTTCAGTTCCCTCTCAATTCAGTACCTCTTGTAACCATAGCCGCCTATATGTATAAAGGAACAAGAAAAGATGCCCCTGATTCTCTCTTGTCCAAATGTCCTGTCTATTATTTGAGATTCCATGATTTATAGCTACAGTAAATGAAGTATGCCATGCTATAATTTTCACATTCTTTAATTATTCTTGCTGCACTTGAAACTACAATGAGAGCTAGGAAGACAAAGCATTATGAGCTACACTTTGGTTTAAATATCCCCATATGGAATATTGTGTCTGTGTTATTGTAACTGAGTAAGAATATCATCTGAAAGACCAGAGATAAATCTCCAAAATTTTATAAAACTTTAATTCAGCCTTCTCAGATAGATGTAGAATAAAAAAACAAGCATAAGAGAGAATACATAGTATAGTAGAAAGACCATGAACTTTAGAGTGGGACAGACTTGTTTCTAATCTCAACCCTGCATATCTTACTGGAAAGAATTCAGGCTAGTCACTTCCATATCTGAGTCTCTGTTTCCCCATGTTCAAAACAAAGGTATTGATAGAAACTTCTTAAGATCACTGAGATGATTTAATGAGATTGCATCTGTAAGTCCCCTAGCATAAAGTGAACTGAAGTACCAAAAAAGGAAACAAATAATCTAAATTATACTCTTCCCTCCCTTTTAATAGTCACAAGACAGAGTAGAAAATGAGAACTGTACCCCTATTTGGATTGACTGACAAAGTAAAACTTCAGAAAATAAGATTCCCTCAAATAAATCTGAAATTTCTGTTGGTATGTTGACACTGATTTCAGTGTGCCAAACCCAGATGTTTCCATAAGCAACCAGGTATCTCCTTTGAACAGTCTATCAATCTCCTGCGTCCTTCAGCCAGCTGGTCAGTGCAACTATTCTCTTAGCAACATCTGGAGAAGGCAGCTTGATGAGGTAGTCTCACTGAGCTTTCTAGGGTAATCTTGATGTTATAAACCACTTGAAAGAACTGATCTTTTAAAGGTCCAAACTCCCTAGAATTACCTTAAGAATGCAGGTCTGGGGACTGTGGAGCATCATACATCAGTATTTCCTCAATATCTCATGCTGTTTCATGAAGCAGATGTAACCCAACTGAGCTCCGTGTTCATGTGAACTCTCATGCCTCCCACTGGTGATAGAAAAGGATGTTATACCACAAAAGCCATCAGTCTCTCCCAAGAATTCCTTTCCCAGGCACCTAAAGGCCTTGGAAAAAGTGACAAATGCTTCTTCACATTTCCCTTTCGTAAGAACAAACTGAGATATCCCCAAATTTTTAACTGTACAGAAATAACTTTACAGCAGTCTCTGTATTACTATTTCCATAATCATGTTATATTCTGAGGAGTGAATTTTAAGTCACCAAGGTCATGCTGATATATTAGTAGTCATTTTCTAGCTGTCGCGAGGAGAGGTAGCACAGGGCCCTGTATTCTATGTCAGCTGACAAGAGTTCTAATCCCAGCTCTGTCACTAGGCAATTATATGAACTTATGTGAATCATTCAGCAGCTCTGGACCTAAGATCCCTCATCTGTGCAGACTAAATTATTTCTTAGCTCCCATCCAGGACATCTGTACCCTCAACTTGCTATTACTTGTATCGTCGGGCGGATTGAATATTCTCTCAGAAGTGCTAACCGTCCTTATTGAAAACACTTGCACACAAGGTTATTAGGTAAATTTAAAAAAAGTTTCTGTTTGCAGAAAAAACCTCTTTGCACTATGCCTTCATATTAATATTTAATGCATTAATATTATAAAGTTCATGCACCCAACATTTCTATTCCTCCCATTTTATTTGGCAAATATGGATTTTTGTGAACATGATATGCTAGACAAACATATCAAATACATGACATATATATCATTTGTCAGTTATGGGGTGGTTTAAATATTTCCAAACTGGGGACACCATTCAAGAATTTTCTCTAACCTCTATTTAGCAACTATTTCCTTTTTGCTTTGATGCCCACATTACATTTATGAATAGTTCAGTATTTTCAAATTCAATATATATTGCAGCCGCATCTATGATGAATCATTTATTCACCAACTAAACTACCAGTAGATAATACGATGACTTGTGTATACCAGAACTGAAGCCATTAGTCATGAATGCGTTTCTTCATTGACACAGACCTAGTAATACTCATGTGTTATAATGCCAGTTATGGTAGATCACAGCTTATACTACCTTTCATCCTGTGCACTTCATGGTTATACAGCTTAAATTCACATCTTTCAAACATTATATCAGATTTCCACAAGATTTCATTGGAGCAAATTGCTGGATATGATACAATAATAGCTGCAAACTCCTGGTATCCTGGGCTCAAGATGCATGACAATAGACCCAAGGTTAATCATTTCCATAATTCCACCTTCACTGCAGCTGTGAAAATACTTAGACAAAATATACCAATGATCCATTTGAAATACTTCTGCAGGGACAAAATATATAAAGTGGTATATTCATATATGCCATTGCTGAGACAGGTGGAGCCTGGGTTTATTCTGATCTAATTTTCTATATCTGTTTTTTATTTCATGCTTTAATTTGTTAAAATTATTGAGCTCCCTCACAAAACCTGGTAGTCATAGCCACAATAATAATAGATCCTGCAGAACCCATTTATAATTAGGAAGCTGGACTAATAGTTGCTTTAATCTGTCAATAGAAATCTCTCTGATCTTAACTGGAAGGGTTTACTCTTTCCTGTACATGCAATGCCTATGGACAGGGATATAACCCCACATAAAGAAACATCTAGCTTATCATCTTAGGGTTCTTGGAGGAGTCTTCTTAGGTACATCAACAATACCCTATGGAGAAGACACAGAGAAAGAAGTTGCTCAACTTCTTGTATGTAATAAATACGTAAATTTCAGCACTAATGTCATCTATGGAGTGCCCATAATAGGTCAGTTACTCTGTTGCACATGATATATACAGTGGAGGTTGAGTCAAGGTCTCAAAGGGCTCAAGTAGTGGAAAAAATAAGGAAACAAACAGATGCCAATTAGTATGACTGGTGCTCTTTAGATGTCACGTGCAAATATCTACTGTGATGCTCAGCTCTAGATGAGGAGGGCAAGGAAGTCTTCACAGATGAGAAGCATTTTTTGGATATCCAAAGAAGGTTTTTGGCTGGAAAGAAGGATGTCGTCATAGAGGCAACAGCAAGTTAAGGAATTTGCTTCTTGACTTACATATGCAAACTTTTGTGAATTTCATCAGTATGAATCTGTCAATCAAATCTAGTTCATAGGTAAGCAAGCTTAACTGAAGCAATATTCCACACCAGTAAACCAGAACACAGAACATAGGGTCGGTGTTAACTTTGCATGGAAGTACAATACTAAAAGCCACCTGATATCTATTTCCATTTTTCTTTCTTAGCATTCCAGCAGCTATGGCACATATGTATCAAGTAAGTAATAAAGAGTTCACTCAACAAAAATAACAGCAATGCACACGTGTTTATGTACATCTCTTATGCATTTAGAATTGGGTATACCTAGTCTCTGCTTCTAAGATAAACAGAGAAGACATTCGTGTTGACAGAAATGTCCAGGACTATGTGATATGTGATTTAGTAGGTAAGCACAGAAGAAACGTTAAGAACACAAGTGGAAAAGACACCTACATGTTCTCTCAGATCTGATTTAAGTTAGTGATTCTGACTGTATGAACTTTTGCATGTTTTCTCTCCAATGATAGACCATAATAGAGAATTGATTTAAAATGTCCACTAAATCCATCTGGAGGCATCTAGGCAATATTCAAACTGCAAACCAAATGAATCATTTATAGAGTGGCTGGTTTCAGAATCATACACATGATATGTACCCCACGTGTCTTCTTAAATACATCCCTTAGCATCACTGATCATACAGAATGTGGATGAACAAATCTAAAATCATTACCAACATGTTATTAAAATTGGCTGAATGCTTTCATCGAGAAAATGCCAACCCCAGTAAAAATTCACTGGAGTTTGAAGAAGTCTTAAAACTTTTCTTGGTAGAGTTAAGTATGGGTTACTATACATAAGAAAGGCAATAAAAAGTAAAACCTAAGTGTCCATCATCAGATGAATGGATAAAGAAGATGCAGCACATATATACAATGGAATATTACTCAGCCATAAAAAGAAATGAAATTGAGCTATTTGTAATGAGGTGGATAGACCTAGAGTCTGTCATACAGAGTGAAGTAAGTCAGAAAGAGAAAGACAAATACCATATGCTAACACATATATATGGAATTTAAGAAAATAAAAATGTCATGAAGAACCTAGGGGTAAGACAGGAATAAAGACACAGACCTACTAGAGAATGGACTTGAGGATATGGGGAGGGGGAAGGGTAAGCTGTGACAAAGCGAGAGAGAGGCATGGACATATATACACTAGCAAACGTAAAATAGATAGCTAGTGGGAAGCGGCCGCATAGCACAGGGAGATCAGCTTGGTGCTTTGTGACCGCCTGGAGGGGTGGGATAGGGAGGGTGGGAGGGAGGGAGACGCAAAAGGGAAGAGATATGGGAACATATGTATATGTATAACTGATTCACTTTGTTATAAAGCAGAAACTAACACACGTTGTAAGGCAATTATACTCCAAAAAAAGACATTAAAAAAAAAAAGTAAAACCTGTTTTTACCAACAAAAGGAAAATTTCATGCAAAGATGTAAATCTATGGCTTTTAAGGAAAGAACATTGGAATTGAGAAAATATATATAACACTTTTATTGTAATCAAGATTGGAAACCTACTTAAAAGAAGATCTTGAGATGGAAACTGTGACCATACACAGACTAATGTGGATGATATGATCCAGTATCAGGAATGGTTGAACTTTAAAGTCTATTTCTTTATAATTGGTATGTCTCAATGTTACCATATTTTGTTTCCATGAATTAATTAGTTCATATATTTGTTTATCCAGCCTTAATTAGGCTTTTTCTATGTATATTCACTCAACATTTATTGTGTTTATGCATGCTGGTTTGTTTTGTTACATTCTGGGGATTCTGAGATTCTCTTTATAGAAGATGGATAAACAAAAGCGATTTAACCTGAAATTACCTGAATTATGAATAATTATGAAATTTAACCTGAATTATGAGACATAATCATATGTTGTCGTTGAAGAATTATTTCACCTTTTATCTGGCTTTTTTTTTTTTTCTTGCTGTTGTTGTTAACCAGAGTATATTGATGTAGCTTTATAGTATCCAGAAGTTACAAGTGGTTCCTTAGTGAACTTACTTTCTTGAAGGGAGAAAGGTGCAACAAACATTGTTAATTAGAAGTACACCTAATTAATTAGTAGAAAATGAAATTATATGTCCATCCACTCCATATGAAATAGTTCTCCAAAATCAAAGTTCTTCTTTGAGAGTTTATTTTTTTATGATTCAGACCATATTCATTGATGGTTATGAAAAGAGACAGTGTAAACATCATCTTTGTGTAGCTAGTTCATAGAAAGTTGATATGTTGTTAATTTAAAAGCATTCCCAGTTTAAACACTACCCAAAAGCCTTCTGATCTACTTGTCTTTTGATTTCATCCTTCATTCTGATGTTAAATCTCAGGTACTTTCTCACAAAGGCAAATTTCTGAGTTTTTAACCTAAGGAGCGTGAAAGAAAACATACACAAAGTCTCCTAAGCACATCAGGTAAGTTTCTCTGAAGTGTACTTGATATGGGGGAGATGACACTTACAACCTGATTACAGTAAGAACTGAGAGAAAGTAAACAAGTTATTGCATATTTGCTTGAATGAATCAATCAGTAAGCATTTGTTGAGTGATGTGGCTTTGAGTTGTTACTCAAAAAGTCAAAATACATCAGTCATAAACGACTAAAACAAGCATGTTACTTGATTTACCACTTTCTTTTTTGCATATTTGATATCTAAGAATATTTTTTAAAAGGCAAGCCATATTAGTGTTGGTATTCTTTTTTTGTTTCTTTTATTTTATTGAAGTGTAGTTGATTTACAATGTTGTGTTAATTTCTACTGTACAGCAAAGTGATTCAGTTATACATACATATACATTCTTTTTCATATTCTTTTCCATTATGGTTTGTCACAGGATATTGAATATAGTTCCCTGTGCTGTAAAGGAGGACCTTGCTGTTTATCCATTCTATATATAATAGTTTTCATCTGCTAACGCAAACTCCCAATCCATCCCTCCCCCTTGGTAACTACAAGTCTGTTCTAGTGTTAGTAGAGTATTCTTGCATGTAATTCTAATATGCAGTGGTTTCAAATATAAAGTAGAGATTATCTGTACAACAGATTTACTTCTGCCCAGGTAGCATTGCTTCCAAGATCTACAATGAAAAGAGAGATGTATGACACAACTCCTGCTGTAACAGTGCAGATTATTTAACTGTGTAGACCAGCCTAGACACAAGTATCCACAATAGAGGAATGTGTGTGCAAAGAGACAGATGATCAGTTAAGCTGAGTAAGAGATTTTTTCTGACTGCTAGAGCTGAAATGCTCAATTCTTTTCTAATTCTACACCAGCTATTTCATTATTTAGAATAAGGTTTTGCTCAGAGTACATGTCTGCCTGTTCTTCCATATTATGAAATGGTCATTAGAGGCTGCTGCATAGGGAACATATAAATGAAATGATATGAGAGATGTAGCAGTTTCAGTAGATAAGATGATAAATTGATTTGAGGAGAATTGGCTCAAAGAAAAACAGCAATAAGGACCTATGGTAGAAGCAGCCTTTATCAGGAACACAATAACTCAGCTGTCACAGGTTACTGGGCTCTTGGAGGGCTGACAATGAAGTAAGAGCAAAGCTGAGTCTATAGAATGACTCAACCCATAGGCTTAGAAATACATTCTCTCATTCAAGTCAATTTTGCCACATGTTCATCTGGACCCCTTCCCAACAAACATGGCAATATCATCACTTGGGAGATTCAAAATAGTATCAGTGAGCTTTGGTCCACGGGTTTGGCACATGGACAAGATGTTCTGAATTCTGAAAGGAAAATCAAGTTAGAACAATGTTTATTTCTTTTAACAATAGCCTTCGCCTTACTCACTCCTTATAGGTGCTCCACTAGAATATGAAAAATGTATCAGAGTGACAGTGGCACTCACAATGTGACAGAGAAGTTAAGAATCAGCACTAGGAATATTTGAATTGGAGGGGCAGGCGTCACTCTTCCCAGGTTGTTTTCCCTACTAGAGATACTGATGGAGGGAAGGAGGAGGGGGAGAGAAAGAGAGACAAAGACAGAGATAGACAAGCTGACAGAGAGAGACAGAGACAGAGAGAGAAGGGGAGAGAGATTCATCAGGAACAAAATGTAGTGTCTTTCAATGCAAATAAGCTTGTGTTGTCCATCCTCATGGAGGTTTAAGTACACACAGGTAAATTATGAATAATACACAGACAATTTTTAAGGCAGGTCTTTTCAACCCTGACTGCAGTTTAGAATGACCTAGAAGAGCTAACTTATACTAATCCAATCCTAGGTCCCAACCTAGACCAACTAAATCAGAATTTCTGGAAACATAAATCTCCATAGATAATTCTACTGTGGAGCAAAGGTTGGAAAACTATGGTGTATGGCTATAAAGAACAAGATGAGATGTATTTTCACAGAGATGAATATTCATCACGTTATTTGAATTTGTAAATTTTGAATTTGTAAACATGTTATGGAGATAAATAGCATCCATACCTCAAACACCAGAAATGGATATAATAAACAACTGTGAGAGAACCCACTGGCTTCAAGACACTTCAGATAAATATAATGAGGTTTCCTCCAGATTTAAATATTCTTTACATTCTCTGACACAATGACTATCTTACAGGTTAAATATACAACTTGTTTTCTTATGCCAACATATGGATATTTGATAGTTCATTAAAAATTAAATAAATTGATTTTTATTTGGTTACTGTTGTCATATGCAAGAAAATGTGAAAAGAATTTGAAATATTTTTTTTTTCTAGGATGCATGCTGTAGTCCTGAACTAGACTTGAGTTCTAGTCTAGTTCTCATCCCAAGGTTTGTGTGACAACTCGACCTATCTGAATATTATTACCTTATTTCCAAAATTGAGTTAATAATTTTTACTATGACCATACAGTATGGCAACTCTAAAGATAAAATTGAATAAACATAAAATAACAAGGTACAGTGTGGATGCAAGTAATACATAGCATAGGTTTTCCTTGATATTTCTCTTACCGTATCATACATCCTTTTGGTTTTAAAAGCTGAGGACGCAATATAAAACTAAAAAGTTTTAGAAGAATATGTGATGAAGCTGAGCTAGTGTTCCCCACTCCCTGGAGTAGGAAATACAGTTCCCACTTGGAGCCAGGGCTGAGAAGAGAGAAGCAAAGTGCCCTTGTGCTGGTCTTGAAAAGTGATGTTCGGTCTCATCCAAATCCAAGGGACCAGAAGGAGAAGAGAAACTTCAGGTAGGTTTTGTGGAATCTGGAAATAAACAGTGCTAATTCTTTACTTCAGAAGTTTATTCCTTGGAGATTAAAATCCCGTGCCCAGAAAGGCATGTGAGAAGGAATGCTAGAAATTAAGATTATGTCTCTTGATAGAGAGAGTCTAAGCTCCATCAGAGAGTCTCTAGAGCTAGCAGAATGGTCCCCAAGGGAATCACAAGTGAGCTTTGCTAGACCTGCATTTAGAGAGACCTCATATTTGGGAAGAAGGGAAAACCTAGCTGCAAGCTTCATGCAACAAAGGATGGGGCAAGACCAGGTATACTTCAGAGGACATCAGAGTGGACAGATGGCCAACAATGGCCAGATATTTCTACCCACAATTCCGGGGCCATATGTAAGCATCACCTCCCTTAGTCCTTCATACTTTAGGGAAAACCAAACAGTTGGTAGAGATAAATTTCAATGTGGCTGACATTTTGTTCATCATTCATCAGACTGAGTTTAAAATAGAAGTGATTTTGTCCTACAGTATTAAAGTCACACTTCATGCCTGCCTGAACTAGTGGTCTAGATTTTTACTGAATATGGAATGTGTATCAATAGCATTAAAAAAATACCCAGACAAATCTATCATAGGATGAAATTCTCTGAATCTCTTTAGATTGTTGATAATCTAGACTTCAAATAAATTTTGCTGTGTTAAACCTCTCATACAAAATCTCCTTGAATTCTTACCACATTTCTGGATTGTGTATGCTGCTTCTTGCTTCACAGTTCTCTTTACTGTTTTTTCAGTGTCACACTCAACTTGGACCCCAAGCATGCTATAACTTTCAGGTTGATTCTGGTAGGCCAAGCCACCAACTGGAGACCATGTAGCTCTTGCATTAGGCAGATTCAAATTACACTGCCAGTATAACAATGAGCAGTTACACACACACACAGAGTTTACCATATTTCACTATGTTTAGTGAACTAAATATGGTAAGACATGAAATACTTCAAACTAGCTTGTTAGAGAGTTGTATTTTTAATATATTAATTGATTGCAGTACTGGTCTTTCCCTCAGGGAGACTGACAAAAGTGGGTCTGGATAGAAGAGCAGTGAGAAGGTCAATTGGTAACTAAAATTAGATAAAGAGGGAGAATGATTTGGGATCAGGAGAGAGCTGGGTCTCGCTATGGCAGAACAAGGAGCACAGCAGACGTTTTCAGGGGATGAGCTGCTTCAGAGCAAGGACTCCTGCCTCATTTGCCCTGCCATTTGGCAATAGTCTGTGTGCCTACAACCCTCATCTCCACCCCCAACCCAACCACACACACAAACAAGTGAACACAGCAAAACAAAACAACAAAAGGGAAGATGGTAGAAGACCTAGATTCTCTGAGAGGAAGTGAGTGATAAGAAGAGTACCTTGACTTCCATTTCTGAAAATGTGGTAACTTATTTATCTTGACCACCCCTTCAACTAACCACTGTTTTTATCGAAGGTGAAAAATAAGTTGCTGCAACAGAGAGACTCGAAATTACAGTGGCTGAAGTAAATGAAAATACACAAGTGACTTTGTCTCATAAACATTACTTAAGCTTCATGTTGTAGTACTACCCAAAGATTTAAGAATGGAGGGGGAGGAAGGGGAGGGAGCCTTGCTGCTCCTCTAGTGAAACTGAGCTGAAACAATAGGGTGTATCCCTACAGGTTGGGTCAGCAGTACCACCACTAAACAAGTCAACACACACACACACACACACAGGCACATGCACAACTAAGCAGGATAGGTTTTAGTTTCTGCCTCACAACTCACAGTATCCACATGCCAGTTGCAAATATGAATATATTTATTAGCAAGGCAGAATCTGTCCTGTTAAATGCCAGTGGGATGAAGGTCAGCATTTGAGTTTGATAACAGAAAAAAACAAATCTGAACAGAGTCTTAAAGTGGGTATCAAAAGAGAAAAGGATTTCTTTTGGGGATGGGAGTGTTGTGCTGTCACAACCTTACTAGCATTCATCATTTAGACCCATCTGTATATACATTAGCAACTTGTTACAGGTGAGGGTTAATGTAGCATACTCTTGCACCTTATACATTTACAAATATAAAACATATTTCCTTTCAAGCCAACTTTCACTGATTTATTTGTAGATTTAATAATCTTACTTATTCTGAGCATTTACCCTTGCTTTCTTACTCTGCAGTCAGGAGCTGGCCTCAATACACTAAAGTATGTTCAGCATTATAAATGTACTGCAACCCCCCCAAAGCCTGGAATGCACATAATTTGGAGAGTGAAAATGGCTCGAAAGCATGAAGTCTCATTATCCATAGGTAAGTAACCCAAATCTGTGTCTAGATACTTAAACATAAATAGTTCCTGATATCTGGACTGTGACAGATGTAAGTCACATTATCACTTCTTAATTGCCTCTATTACTAAATGCATTACTTCTTTTTGGCTCTTTGAGAAACCTGTGTGAGCTCATGGGGCTCTCTGCTGCTTTGGGTGAGAGAGAAATGAGCACTTTTGCATGGGTACATTGCTGGGATTTTGTTGATACACATCACATTTCTACCCCAGGTTATACTAAATGAGTGACTTAAAATGATCCTTGGGGAGCTTACCTTACACGTGGGCTTCCTCAGCAACCCCAAGTGCCTAAAGCCAGCTCTGCCTGTCACATTTTCCAGTCTCTCCCTGTTCATATCATCTTGTCTCCTGCAGCCCATGGTGCTGTGTTGTACCTAGAGGGGCATTTTGCTTTTCTAAGATAACGGGTCTATTTTATCATCAACATTCTTTCGCTACCATTGAGATACAATTTATTTTTTAAGAAAAATCTCCAAAGTGCCATGCTATATTAAGCAATAGAACTTTAGCTTCCCTGGAAGCATATAAAGTCTGAAGATTTGAGTTGAAAATACAAAATCACGTTTCCTTAGCTGCTGATAGAAATGGGACAATTAGCTCTGTCTTATACATGCACTTTGGGGCATATTTTGTTGGTGGTTGATATTTTTCAATAATACCCTCTCTAGAGCTTTCCTGTCTCTGATTATCAGCTGATGATCTTCAAATCCCTTTGCCCTTTTCTCTTTCAGGCAGAAATTTTAGCTCCTTCATTTATAGGTTTATGTAATATATTCACTGAATGCTTGTCAGAGATGTAGCTTCTATTTTTTTTTCCAGAATCTTTCTTCAGCAATTGCTAACTAAATTTTTCACCTGCATTGAAAGAAACTTAGTCTATGTTGAAATTATGTCAAAATAGCTCACTGAAAAGTGAAAAATTCACGTTATCTCTTTTGAACTCTACAAGAAAATTATTTAACAAATATTTACAGATTTCCTAAAATGTGGTAAATACTCTGCTGGATACTAGGCAAATATAATGTCCAAGCACACTCTCTGGTTCCACTGTAGATAGGCTAAGAGCACCACAAAAGAAAGGTATAAAAATACAAGTTATATGCAATGTATGGTAATGATAAAATGAGTGACCTCTGAATCAAGTTCTGTTTTGCCATGTTAACTATGAAACTCTGGGCAAGTTCCTTACTTTGAACTTGGTTTCCTCATTTGGATAGTGGAATAATAATAATAATGCCTGCTCTGGGGAAGAAATAAGAGCAAAACCATAATTTTCTTAGAACAGTGTCTGGTACACAGTAACCTTTAAAGAAATATCAATTATTTTTACTATTGTCCTTAAAGCAGAGTCTAAATACAGGGTTGTGTTCAGAGCCATGGGGCTTAGGGGAGGGAGAAAACTTCTCTCTTGAATAAAAGTAGAAAATATGTGTGACCACAGAGGCAATGTGTAAACTGGATGAATCTTTATGGATTAGTAGAAACATCCTTTGGCTTGGCCCAGCTGTTAAGACATGTGTGTGTGTGTGTGTGTGTGTGTGTGAGAGAGAGAGAGAGAGAGAGAGAGAGTATGTGTGGGTAGGTATTCAGAAATAGCTCTGATTTGCCTTTTTTTTTTTAAATAAATTTATTTATTTTTGGCTGCATTGGGTCTCCGTCGCTGTGGGTTTTTCTGTAGTTGAGGTGACTGGGGGCCACTCCTCGCTGCGGTGCACTGGCCTCCCACTGCGGTGGCCTTTCCTGTCGCCAAGCACGGGCTCCAGGTGCACGGGCCTCAGCAGCTGTGGCTCGCAGGCTCCAGAGCACAGGCTCAGTAGCTGTGGCACACGGGCCCAGCCGTTCCACGACATGTGGCATCTTCCCAGACCAGGGATCGAACCCATGTCCCCTGCATTAGCAGGCGGCTTCCCAACCACTATGCCACCAGGGAAGTCCTAAATTTCTTTTGTTTCTTTTTTTTTCCAACTGAAAGACTAGTCTCATTAAATCCATTAAATCATTTATAATTCTTTGGCAGCAGTCAATCTAACTTTGGCTAATTATTTATAAATAAAATTTATCTGAAATTTGGGGGGATGCACATGATCAAATGGAAGGGTAAAGAACCAGTTGCAGAGAGGTGAGAAACCCAGCAGTCATGGTAACAGTGATTACTCAGGAGGATCACTTGGGTGCCTCTGCCTGAATGAATAAACTCCAACTGGTTTTCTCATGCTTCCCCTTCAGATTCAAGGTTCCCGCTAGTCCTACTTCTGTCTTCGGCCAGTGTCTGCCACTCTCCCCACTTTAAAGGTTTCAGTTTTCTAAAACATCACACCAGTGACAGGGTCACAAGAAATTAAGGAATATGCAAGCAGAGGGAGTCCCGTGTGAGGGGTCCCACCAGCAGCAAGAGGAAGAGGGAAAATGGGAAAGAGCCTGGGTCTGGGGCAGCTGCCTAAAGCGTATTTCAGAATGTGGGGTGTAGACTGATTGTGAGAAGCTTCTTCTTTGTGTGGGAGGAAAATCCCAGGGATAGGGTGAGTTGCCTTGTCTTGATTTAGGGGCCCTAACAGAAATGAATAGGCTGGGGATTCTGATGTTGTCCACCATGGCAGCAGTTAATGGCTTAGCCAAATTCAGTTTTGCTGTGGGTGACTCACTGCTTCCAATCCTATTTCTCCACAGTTCCCATGGGAGAGAGACTGACTGGTCATGCTTTGGTGATGTGAACATCTCTCATCCATGGCAGTGACTTTCACTTTGGCACATGGAAGGATGGCTGTTCCCCAAAGGAAAAGAAATGGATGCTGAGCAGCCAGTTGGTCATAAGGACCAGCTCCTAGCCTTGAGCACATGATGACCGCTAGTCTTTGAAACCTTTTGAAAAAGCCTTTTCCCTTTCTATTCTTTAAAATAAAAGCAATAAATAAATATGAGGAATACATTTCTGGGGGGAGAGAAATGTGATGTTGGAAGAGATGGGGAAACAGGGGTGGGGGAAGGAGAGAAGGAGTGAGGTCAATTCAAAAAATATAAACATAGAAATGAAGATAGTATTCAGATTTTAAATTCCATTCTTCTCTTTGAAATGTATACTATATACAAAACTGCATATCATTGAACCCTTAAGCCTGCCTTTGGGTTTGTCACATGGCCTTATGAGGTATGCTAACCCTCCAAAAACTTCTTGAGATGAAGTGTTCACCATAGCACAAAAGAAAAATGTATTCAATAAATACTGAATTATTTTTAATGAACTTTCACTCATGTTCATGTGACAGTATTCTGTGAGATTTTCACAGAACATTTTATAATACACATGATGTATATTATGAGTGCATTTAATTCAAAGAGCCACATAAAATATTTTGCAAAAATAAAAAAATGTATAAAAATATTTTGTACTTCAAAGTAGATGGCTAAACTATTTATTCCATTTATGAAGTTCTTTACAAATTAATTGACTATCTCTTTCTTGACCACTTATCTATTATTGGGATTGGGACAGGGAAAGTAAAAATTAAGACACCACTGTAAATCAACTACACCTCAATAAAATAACTTTAAAAAAAAAGAGAAAAAACTGAATCACTTTGCTGCACAGTAGAAATTAACAGAACATTGTAAATCAACTATACTTCAAAAAAATAATTAAAAATAAAAAGAAAAGGATTGGATCAGGGAAAGATAAGAGCTTCTCTAAAGATCACAGCATTACAAATAAGGGAACAGAAAAGTTTCAGTGCAAATCTTTGAAGAAGAATTTAAGTGTTCAACTAAAATATAAAGATATGATATAATGACTTTAGTAATTTCAAACTGTATTCAAAATCGATTTAAAACTAGATGCTTTCATTCTGTGCATCACTGAACAAAATTACTTTGTGACACCTCTTCTCATTCACAAGGTAAAAATAATCGCCCACTGTTCTTAGTTTCATAACAGTACATTAATAACTCTATTGTAGCATAAATAACAGTGTATACTATTTAATCACATGCATCTATCCTTGATCATGTCTGAAGAGTTAGAACAGAAGCTTATCTGCATCCTTGTGGTCTCAACATTTAGCACAAGGATGGCCAAAAATTTGGTAGTAGAATTCAATGTGATTGATCTTCTTGAGAAAAAATAAAATGATCGAAATATGGTACAAGGGGAGAAAGAGGAAATTAAGCATTTTCTTCTACTTTTAAGTTCACTGTCAACTAACTTCATGACCTTGGGAAAATAACCCTTTGTTGTAGTTAGTGAAAGGATATATGACTCTCTGAGTTGTTTTGAAGATGAAAAGTGATTGAATACATCCTAATCGCCATGCAAGATATTATTATTGAATTCAGTATGTTTCTACATATGCTTGAGAATAACTGTTTTGTGTTCAATATCCAATAAAATATAAGGGCAGTCTGGGAGTTAAAGGTGAGAAGGATCTATATCAGGTTTGAGATTTTTCCTTAAAGGATTGACCAACTCTAAGCACCTAAAAATATCTTTGCACTAAGCTCAATGCTGGCTCCTGTATGTGAGTCTTGGGAGGCACTACGATGAGACAACACAGGAAAATTCTTTTAACAATGTTTATTGTATATTTATGTCTAAGGATTCAGCTGGCTACGATGCCTATGAGTAAACCAACCAAAAAGTCTTTCGTTCTAGTGAGAAATGCAGACTAGTAAATAAAAATACTAATAACTTATGATGAATCAAAGGAAGTACCATGCACAATAGGGGTTGTTTGAGTCATTTTTCTCAGGGCATTTGCTTTTGGGCTCTTAGGATAACAGAAGAATACAATCAGTGGTGTCCTGGAGCCAACAGCTCCTACAGGCTTGGGCGAGCTGATTGTGGGCATCTCTTCCCAGACCCTCTTCCCATGATGTTATGTTGGCAACTTGAAATTATCCATGGTGGGGGATATTTACACCGAAGAAATAAACAAGTATTATAAATCAAGGCTTTCCTTCACTACCACCCCTTGAGTCATTTTAAAATGTTTATACAGTGATGTTTACATACTACTATATATAATTCTAAAAGAAAATAGTTGATGATAAAAGGAAAATACGTTTGTGTCTTTAGGCTAGAACAACTTGACATTTCACATTTTTTTCGTATCTGTGAAGGCATGGTTTGCATGCTTATGATAGTTTTAGAGTGATTGTTTTTCTTCTTTACTCTTTTCTAGGACTTTCAGAACAAATAGCAATAAATAATTCAAAGCTCCTAATGAATGATTTTCTTCCTGAGACATAAGATAAATTCATTTGAGTGATAACATTGATAGGAGACTAAGTAGTTTTTAAGCATTTCCCCCTTAGCTGATAGTCTCATCATTATACATCACAGGTAATAACTCTTGTCATGTGTTGTAGATCAATGCATGTTAAAAATGAAATATCCAACTGGACAACTGTGGTGAAAACACTGCGCGTTGGCTACAGTGTTCAAATGACCTGAGGTGATAATAACTTGCCTAAATACCAACTGAAATTCAAAGGACAGCTTTGCTGGATTGAGTGTTTTGCTTAGTACAAATTAATTTCACACTTCCCTTTTTTCACTGGTGATCACCACGGATCCATGTCCTACTGCCAATAAATAAGACGTCATTTGTTTCCTGAAATAATTATTTGTGTGAAATAGAACTTGCAGAAGCCAGTTTTTATAGCCTGCAGCTATTTCTCCTCCACTAGAGCACTCTAAATTCGTTAACTTTTAGCAATTACTTTTGTAGCAGACAATTATCCTTCTAACCCAATCAATTTGTCCACATTTTCATCACTGTGCAGTCTTTAAGCTGGGGAGAAAACCTGCTGGTAGAGGCCCAATTTCTGTTTTAGAGTTACTCTTTTTTGTTTATGAAATTGTAAAAACTTGAATTCTTTAGTAATGTTTCTTTCTAATAACATTTCACCACCGCTCCAGGGCTTCATTTACCATGGAAAAGGGTTTTAAAAGGTTTTAGATGAGTAAATAAAATATTCCTCCTGAATGACTACAGGTGGGAACTGGTTATGGGATTGTGGATACTTCTTAGGGATCTGTACACAGATCACTGATTGGTTAGGCTCCACGTGTTCTGCTGTAGGCAGGTGCTGTTTATAGCTGGGGGTGAGGTTCTAACTGCTAACATTTCCTGAAGGTAGGTGGAGATCAGCAAGTAGGGGAAAGACAAAAGGTCAGGAACACATAGCAAAACTTTTCCCCAGAATCCCAGCATAAAATGTAGAAAGCAGGGAATTCCCATTGTATTTTTCAGAAGATGTTTCAAGGGATCATTTGTTATATTAGAGATCTAGAACTCTAAAGATGTGAGAAATTATGGAAAGGACCTGGATTTTTAATGTTTTTTGAGGTAGGACTCCTCTAAATTTGTGAGATGTCCTCTCCACAACTGGAGAGGTTAGTTACCACAGAAGTGAGAAGCCCATACAGCCTGAGGACAAACATGCAAGACTGTATTCCAAGGGGAGTGTTGAAGGACAGCCGGATTAATTCAGTAGGGGTGAGTACAGAGATTGGAAAGCCAGACAGTTTTGAGGGAAAACTAATTCACAGTCATGTGATTAAATTAGGTGCACTTAGATAATCTCCCTTTCTTAAACTCACATAAATGCAACATAACATTATCTGATCACAGGAATAAAATACTTCCTATTTACAGCCTCAGGTAGTATGCAGAGCATCTACACAAGGAACGGGAAATCTTGGGCACCATCTTAGAATTCTGCCTACCACATGAGGAGTGAGTAACAGTCTCAGCAAAGTTCTTAGGATTAAGGGTAATAATCTGAAGTGATGAATTTAACATCTTGATTGCATATACCACTTGATACATGGTAGCTATAAAAAAATACTTATTTTCAGGTCTAAGGGACAAGCATGGAGCCTAAATCAGAAAATAAGAAATTCAGAGTCAAATAACCCAGAAAAGTAACAAGACAGAGCTGCACAATGAGGGTTTAGATTTTGTTATCAGGGACAAATTTTAGTGTTTCTAACGCAGATTCTGTATATTGGATGCTGGCTGCTTGTTAAGTAAGGGCTAAACCAAATTTTAAGGCATGGGAACAGGGTCAACCTTATCTTCATTGATATATAGGCTTTGGATTGCTACTTTAGTCGCATTCAAGGTATGCAGTGTCTCTCCAATTCCACCTGATATTCTTGGAATAAACCGCTACTTTTTCTCACTTAAGGATTTTAGTTAATCCTCTTCATATATTACCAAACTCCCTAGTACTCTTTCATTCTTATCTACCACCTGCTATTATCAATTAATACATCTCCCAATAGAAATTTTACAGCATCTATGTGATCCTTTATTTTAGAGACTAGTAAGTTACATCTAGGAAAATATATATATACTCAAAGCAGGTCTTAATAGGCACAGTGTTATAAAAGCTATGGTAGTGGGCTAATATAAATTATGTCCCTGTTAGATGAAGCTTTGGTGTAGTGCCTACTAGATCAGGTTATGACAGATGTATGGGAGCTCATAATCCTTGCTCCTCTGTATTTTATCACAGCTTATGTAAAATCAAACTGTAAACAAGAATATATGACAGGGTATGTTACTATTAATCATCAGGTTTTACAACAAAGCAATGATTATTAAGATATAGAGATTCTGTATCAAGAATCCTTGGCATTAATGAGAATGAAAATTGCTGCATAAAAAGAGCTTCCTTCTTTCATAAAACATTTAATGAGAGCTTACTTTGTTCAAGGCACAGGCGATATGTATAGCAGGGATAAATAATATCTGCTCTCAAGGAGGTTATGCTGTATTTAGGGGTAAAACTGAGAAGTAAATCATTGAGTAAAAAATATAATAAGAGCTCTGCCAGAGTTATGCTCAGAAAGCTATAGGGAAAAATGTTTGTTGTTGTTGTTGTTTATAATTCCAAAAGCACTGTAAATTGGAATGTAGACTGTGATGGGTAGACTGTATGAGCCATTAGGCATGGATACTAGACTTATCTCACTCTTCAATTTTTCTATCATCTTATCACATACATAATAGGTTTGTAATTCATATCTGTTCAATGAATGAATGGAAAAATGTATTTTTAGCGAATAATTTGTCTATTGACTACTAGAATTTTTCTCCTTCTCTCTTAGTGGTCCTCAAACAAAAATTACAGAATGTCTATACCATTATCTTCCCAGGACCTGGCTTCTGGGGAATCCCTCTCTACTCCTAGCTTTGGGTTCAGACTTAACTCTATCAGCCTAATTTAGTGGTTCTCAACTAGGAGCATTTTTGTCCTCCAGAGACCTTCAGAAATATCTGGGGACGTGTGTGTATATGTGTGTGTGTGTGTGTGTGTGTGTGTGTGTGTGTGTGTGTGAAGGAGAAGCAGTGGTGTGAGTTGTTACTGGCATCTAGTGGGTAAAGGCCAGGGATGCTACCCCACAACTACAATGCAGAGGACCATCCCTTTCTCTATGAAAGAACTGTCTGGCTAAAATATCAATAGTACAGATATTGAAGACCCCGGTTTAATGTTAGGGAAGAGCACCTGATCTAAATTGATCTAATCAGATCAAAGGTTGGAGGTATTTTTTTGTTTGTTTGTTTTGTTTTTGGACAGTCAGGGGAAATGAGGCTCTATTGATGGAATATAAATGTAGAAGTATCCATTGAACATGAAACTATCTAGAGCTGAGACCTTAGGAAACAATTCAAAACTATGAATAGAAAGTTATATGAGATTAGGATCCACTTCAAGGAGAATGAGATAAAAAATTGAGAAAAAAAAAGATTAGTGTGACTTGAACAATGAAATTAAACATAGCTTGAAGACTTCCTTACCTCTGAATGTTTTAGTAATGTACTCCAAAGAATCCCTTTAAATTATTTAAATCTGTATTTGTGATAACTTGCAATAAAACCCTTCAATCTGATGAATAAATGAATGAATTATAAATAAGGTATAGGTAAAGAAAAAAGTGAAAGGAGGGGCTAGCAAATGTGAAGGAAGTTGTGATTCAGGACGATTTATTCCAGCATCCTCATGCTAGCACAGTGTAAACACGATCAAGAGCATGATTTTATAGAAAGATAAATTTTTTGATGACACCAGAATGTTCAAAAAATTTTCACTGATTCTCAGCACAGTCACCACCTTGACATTCCAAGATTACTTCATCAAAAGATGCTGTGACCACACTCCCAATCTTCCACAGTCCTAAGTATTTTCCACAAAGTCTACTTCCTCTAAGAAGGCTTCCCAGATCCCATTGGTCATAATTTGTACCACCCTTTCCTCAAGAAGCATACATATAGTGTGAAAGAAAATTATTTAAATCTCTTTCTTATGTTCTATTACTGTCTGGCAATTAAAAGCCATTAGTTATTTTTTCTCACTCAGATTCATGCTACTGAAAATTGAGTATATTCTTCATCATCATTGTATCTCACAATTTAGAAGACTATTAATACCTGATAGGAACTCATGAAACTTTATTGAATTAAATAATACTTTATTGCCAAACAAAACAACATGAACATTTCTTTCTATTTTTTTTAATAACATTTTAATATCCTTACTGGGGACTGTCTTTCTATACCCTGGGACTATTCAAATTATCAGAAAGAGAGGGAGAGAAAGAGAGAAACTGGATCTAAAAAACTGGATTTAGATGCCCTTATTGATGATGTTTCCTTCAAGTTTGAAGCCTCCCCCTGCCAATTTGACTCTAAAACTGTTCTTTGTACTTCCACCTTTATAAATACTGATTGTCTTGAAGGATGGAAACAGAAGAGAATCACAGAACATTGCTGTTATTCTCAGAAGGGAGTGGTAGGGCATTGTTTTCATCCTCAGTTATCGTAGGTATATTTGTCTCAAACAAATAGAGCAGGAACATATTCTTTTGTTCTAATTAAAGCCACCATTTACTCTTAGGTGCTTCCTGGGAGTGATACACTCTGTGCAGACACAGACTATAGTTTTTCTGTACTATCTCACACCACCAGGAAAATATCCCTAAAAATCTGTTCAGATCCTGAACTCTACCTTTTAATATCCTTCAGCAGCTTCCCAGATCATGAAGATCCAAGGCAGCATTTATTAGAATGACATATTAGAACCACTAGATGTTTTTGCCTCCATATGGGCCACCCCCTTCTTCATATACTCTCTCATGTACATCTGCAAAAATCTATTTATTACTAAAGTACTTTCAACATAGCGTGCCTTACTACATCATTGGTTTTGCATATTATACTTGTTCTACTAGAAAGCATTCTCCTCTTCCTTGGCCACATGACACAGTTCTATCCATATTGATAACTTAAATCTTGAAGCTTGCTGACCTTTATATCTCCCATCATAGGAAGAGATGAGTTCTCACCGCACTCTGCAATGTCAATACCCTTTCTTTTTGTGCTTGTTGCTTCCTTTGCCTCCTTAGGTAAAAAAAACTTTTTACATTAATGTTTTTAATCTTTAAAATATGGCTTTCAAATGTTTGAACCTGTAATCTGCATTTAGAATGTAGTGTAAGTAGGGTTTTAGAACAAATCTAAGTGTTTGTGTGGGTGTGTGTCTGTGTGGGTCCATAAATCTCGTGTATATAGACTGATCTTACTAATCAAAATCCACCATGAAATTTTCTCTTCTTTACCATCTCCTACTTATTTTATAATTGAATGAAAACTACCCTCTCTCCCACTATTCTGCCTTTCACACCTAAGTAAACAGTATCACCATCTACCCAACTATTCCAGCAGACTTCTGAGAGTCATATTGATTGCTCTTTTCCCCATCCTTCTCATGTAAATTGATTTACCTTGCATCCATGTCTTCCATCTCAACTTGCGTGTTAGTCCAGACCATAATCATTCCCTATTTGGGTAATTGAAGTAGCCCCCCCTTGGCCTTCACACTTCCATAATTATCTTTCCATAGCCTTTTAAAAATGGAAATAAAAGTCAGGTTGTGCCCCTCTGTATTAGTTTCCTAGGACTTTCATAACAAATTACTACAAAGTTGATGGCTTAAAACAACAGAAATTAAATTTCCCACAGTGCTGGAGGCCAAAAGTCCTAAATCAATGTGTTAGCAGGCCTGCACTTCCTCTGAAGTTTCTAGGGAAGAATACCTCCTTGCCTCTTTCAGTTTCTGGTTGTCTCCAGAGGTTTCCTGACTTATGACTGCATAACTCCTGTCTCTGCCTTCATCTTCACTTGGCTTTCTCCCTTGTGTCTCAAATTCCTCTTTGCCCATCTCTTTTGAAGGCATCTGTTGATAGATTTAGGGGTCACCCTAATTCTAGGATGTCTTTATCTTAAGATGCTTAACTTAATTATATCTGCAAAGATCCTCTTTCCAAATAAAGTCACAGTTATGGGTTCCTGGTGGACACACCTTTTTTGTGGGGGAGGGGTTATACTTTAACCGTTTGGTGGCTTCTTAATGCCTGAAAGTATCATATTTTTAAATTTTCATTCTATATTAATAGTAGATATGAAGTCAGAGGTAAAGGAGCTCAAGCAAAAAAATTATTTATGAGATTTTTTTCATATTTTTTTAGTTTCTATTATAATTTGCATTTACATGTTTTTGTTTGTACCCCAGACTAGATGATAAGCTTATGAGAGCATATACAATATATATCATTTTCAGCCGTACCTATAAATCCATGTGCCAAGGACATTGCCCGCATTCAATATATATGTTGGACAAATAAATGAACTGATTACTGAAGAAAATAAGGGATGGATAGATAGTGAGAAAAGCTCACTGACCTGCTGTAAAATAATTAGTGTGTGTTCTGCTACTCCCATGTCTTGGGAATAACCTTTTTGGAACACCTTACTAAAGTTAATATTCTGGAAAGGGCTCAGGTTAGTCCTTCTCCTTTATAAATGCTCAAAAATGGAGGATTTACACCAAGGATTGGAAAGTGTCAGATTATGTATTAGAAACAGAAATAAAGCTTGACCTAAATGTAGTCTTATCGAGCACTTGTTTTTTCCTAAACAGAAGCATAAAATATTCTGTCATGAAACATTCATTTTTAACTCAACTTGGTATGCTTGATTTCATGTAATAATGCATTTTTTCATATTTTATGTAAAATATCTATTATATGGCCCAAAGGAAATTGTAGAGCACACTTCATAATATTCAAGGAATATTACATTAACATTGTGAGAAAAAATAATTTTATATAGATTGTAATTAATGAAGAAGGAAAAGTATATAATACAGTCTAAAGAAATCCAAGTGACAACACAACTAGATATTTTATATTGATAAGTAAAAATTTGTAGCCTACTAATTGCTAAAACTGTTAACAGACATTTTACCTAAAAAGCAAAAATTAGTTGTTGTTTGAATCTTAAACCAAGAAAAACTAAGTACATTTAAGTAAAAAATAGTTTTTAAAAAATATTAATTAAATTATTGAAGAAATGGTCCTCAATCTCTTTAGAAATATTAACATTACTTTAAGAATAGTAAATTAGATAAATTAGACTTTAATTATAAATATTTTTGAGTCATTGCAATATTCAAATATTGCTCAACTATTTACTTAGAATTCTGTCTTTGAAAATTGGAAACAAAATAAAAATTATGATTAAAATGTACGCTGTTGGACTTCCCTGGTGGCGCACTGGTTGAGAGTCCACCTGCCGATGCAGGGGACACGGGTTCGTGCCCCAGTCTGGGAAGATCCCACATGCCGTGGAGCGACTGGGTCCGTGAGTCATGGCCACTGAGCCTGCGCGTCCAGAGCCTGTGCTCCGCAATGAGAGAGACCACAACAGTGAGAGGCCCGCATACCAAAAAAAAAAAAAAAAAAAGTACACTGTTTTTCAACTTTCGCACTTTAAAAGAGCAAATGAGAAAATTAATCGATGTAACAGGTATCAAAATGAAAATGGCATTGCATCAAAATTACTCAGCTTTTTATCATGTTTTATTAAATACCCATTATGTCAAAGAAACTAGGTAATGCTTGCTAACATATGTATTTTCATTTTATGAATCAAGTTTGACAAAAGGCATTAACATAGAAAGTGAGAAGAAATATTTGGAATTGAGGTAACATTTAACTTTGCAAAAAAAAGTATGTATTCCTTTCATAGACATCTATTGACCACCAAATATGTGACAGGAACTCTGCTTTGTGTAATTAATGCCAACATAGATGACATATATTTCCTTTCCTCAAAGAAATCCCCTTTTAGTCTCATAAGCATTTTGTTATGTTTCCCCCATTCATTCATTCTTTCAATAATTATTTATTGAGTGCCTACTTTGTGTTGGGAATTATGTTATGTGTTGCGTATATAACTGTGAACAGCAAGCCCACAATGATCTACTATTCTCCATTACGCACACATTAAAACATCGGTAAGTTCCTTTGATTTAATCCAAATTCATTTTTCTTTGTCCATGGCCAACACTTTACCTATCACTAATATCCTCTCTGAGACTAAGGAAATAAATTCAAACTCTCCTATCATGTGTCCACCAAACCACTCTCTATATAGCCCATCACTATCTTTAATCATTTTCATTAAAATAAGAATAAAATACAAATTCTGTTCTAGAAATCAACAAGAACTCAAGATTTAATCTCAGATATTTTTGCCTCCCAACCTATACAGAGTATCATCCCTTTTGCCAGTCCCCATTTCCACAATGATTCCAATGGCTGGTCCTTTCTAATACTTTAAATCTCCTCTTAAATATCATTTCCACAGAAAAATCATCTCTGGTAACACCATTTCCTTAGTTCCTTATCTTCCAGAATATTATCAGCTGGACTATCATGTTATTTGGTTTAACAGTAAAAATGAGTGAATAAGTCAATAAGCTTTCAGTTTATAGGAATTAGAGATAGGTCTACAGAAACTATAAATAAGCAAACAGATATTTATAATTCTGAATGATAAAAGTACTATGATGCTAGGTGCAGATTATATAATAGTTAATAAAAATGTTAAACTTAACCCAGTTCCTAAGTTTCCACAGAATGTATAAACCAGGAGATAAAAGATTAGCAGTGTATCTAAAGTTGGGAAATTGAGAAAGAGTTGAGAACTTGGGAAAAAAGAGAGTTATAAGCTATATGAAGAAAAAAATACATTGGGAATTAGACATTGGGAGGTGGTCATGAATAAGAACAAACTGAAGAGATAAGTGAGGATCAGATCATGAAGTGCTTTATAATTCATTTGAGGAACTTCATCTGGGGACAGGCGGGAGCCATTGAAATTACTTTAGTTACCCCGTATAGAATGAGGTGGAGAGGTGTTGTATTACTTTTCTGTTGCTGCCATAACAAATTACCACACATTTAGTAACTTAAAACAATACCTATTTATTATCTTGTGGTTTACATGGGTCAGAAGTCTGTGCACAGTGTGGCCCAGTCAGTTGTATGCTTAGAGTTCACAAAGCTGGAATCAAAGTGTTGGCAGAACTGTGTTCCTTTCATGCTTCCAGTGTATTCAAGTTGATGTCAGAATTCACTTCTGTATAGTTAGACTGAGTTCCCCTTCCATGTTGGATGTAAACCAGGGATTGTTCTTAGCTTCTAGAGTCTCACCCATGTTCCCTGGCTTATGGCCCCCTTCAAAGCCAGCAACAGCTGATCAGTTACCTCTCACACTTAGACTTCTGCCTCACTTTTTTACACAGTTCTTCTGCCATCTTTTTCTATTTGTAAGGGCTCGAGTGACTATATTGGCCAATTTGCATAATCCTGTTTATCTCCCTATGTTAAGATCAATTGATTATTATCCTTAAATCCTTCTGCAATTTCCCTTAGTTTAATATTTGATATTTCCATTTTTTCCATTGAATTTTAATATTATTGTAATTTATTTTAGTGTACAGTAGGAATATGGCTGACCTCCCTAACTGATCTCCAATAAACAACACTAATGATTATTATCTATCATTTGCTTAAAATCTTTTTATGGTTTTTGTGGAAAGCTAGGTTTTTTTTTTTAAACATCTTTATTGGAGTATATTTGCCTTACAAGGGTATGTTAGTTTCTGCTTTATAACAAAGTGAATCAGTTATACATATACATATGTCCCCATATCTCTTCCCTCTGGCATCTCCCTCCCTCCCTCCCTCCCTATCCCACCCCTCTAAGTGGTCACAAAGCACCAAGCTGATCTCCCTGTGCTAGGTGGCTTCTTCCCACTAGCTATCTATTTTACGTTTGGTAGTGTATATATAAGTCCATGCCACTCTCTCACTTCGTCCCAGCTTACCCTTCCCCCTCCCCGTGTCCTCAAGTCCATTCTCTAGTAGGTCTGCATCCTTATTCCCATCTTGCCCCTAGGTTTTTCATGACCTTTTTTTTTTTTTAGATTCCATATATATGTGTTAGCATATGGTAAAATTTGTTTTTCTCTTTCTGACTTACTTCACTCTGTAGGACAGTCTCTAGGTCCATCCACCTCACTACAAATAACTCAGTTTCATTCCTTTTTATGGCTGAGTAATATTCCATTGTATATATGTGCCACATCTTCTTTATGCATTCGTCTGTTGATGGACACTTAGGTTGCTTCCATGTCCTAGCTATTGTAAATAGAGCTATGAACATTTTGGTACATGACTCTTTTTGAATTATGGTTTTCTCAGGGTATATGCCCAGTAGTGGGATTGCTGGGTCATATGGTAGTTCTATTTTTAGTTTTTTAAGGAACGTCCATACTGTTCTCCATAGTGACTGTATCAATTTACATTCCCACCAACAGTGCAGGAGGGTTCCCTTTTCTCCATACCCTCTCCGGCATTTAGTAAAACTAGTTTTTCTTAACCTCTCCCATTTTGAAGGCATTCTAAGCTATTCTTACATTTAGTTTTTAAAAATCCAAATGTGTTTGTGTGTGTGTGTGTGTGTGTGCATGTTTATAAGAATTTGATGGGCATGATATTATACTACTGATCTCATAATAAGAATAAACATGTTTAATGCATAAAAATATCTCCATTGATATGTTTTACTTGATGCCCCTGAAAAGAAGCATGAATATTAGGAGAAATGAAAAACTGAGCAGAGTGAAAAGACCCACAGTGGGCAAAGATATATATTCCCTTGGCCTTGACTGAAAAGTGTCCAGTGCCAAGGAGATATGGGGAATAAAGAATGAAATAGGACTAAGCCTATGGGCTTTAGTTACAAGTTAAATATAGGTGATTCAAAAAAACTCTCCTTGAAATATATATATTTTATGTACTATTTGAATTTCTTTGTTCTCCTCCATTATATATCAAAGTAATGAAATTTTTTAAACTCTGATTTGTCTCAACTATGCTTAGAAGTTATAATTGATAATGACAACTGGGGAGAGAAAAATCCATGAAAGTGACAATCAAGATGAATTAGAATATGTGATCTAGTTCATTTTATGCACCTGGAGGGTTTGTTGTCAAAAGTTCAAATTTTGATGTGTGATTGTAAATAAAGGCGTCAATTCCTTTAAGCAATAATTCTCAACTTTGGTTGAATATTGTATGTAATTAGTTGGGGAGGTCTTAAAATTCCCAATACCTAAGCCACAACCCAGAGCAATTAAACTGGAATCTCTGGGGTTGGCATCCAGACATCAGTACTTTTTAAAGCTCCCCAGGTGATTACAATATGCAGCTAAGGCTGAGAATCACTGCTTCAGAGTTGTATAATATATTCTTTATTAAATTGTATATCTGTGTGTATATTTGTGTATGTTTTATGTGTTTATTTCTTGACTTTCTATTCCACTGATTTCTGATGTAATATTTGAATTATTTTTGACTCATTCATGTTCTAATATAATTTGAGCTAGACATTTTCATATTTTCCTGAGTATTTTTATTTTGTTTTATTTATTTTCTTTTTAAAACAGTTATTTTAATTTAAATAATATCTATATAATGCCCTGTGTATTAATGAATGTTTCATATTTCATTTACCATTAAAATAGATACTATTTATTCCCTAGATTGTTTTCATTTGTTACTTCTAGCATAGAGAAATATATTGATCTTGAATTGGGCAATTTTTTAATAATCTAATTTTTGCAGTTTTCTACTTGATTTATTATAATACATGTCAGATATAGAAAAGATATGTAGATTGATTTTCCTCTTTAAACCCTTTAGTGATTCTGCACTTGAAGTCCCTAGCCCAGGGAAAGAAATACTATATTTTTAATATTTTCAAATGAAAGGAATTTTAGAAATCATTTAGTCAAGTGTTTTTGAAATTTTTGACCATAACTCACTGTAAACAAAATCATACCCCAGTGTACTTATTTACACACAACCAAAATAAAGTTTCATGATGTAGCATTTACCTTTAGTATATGCGATGCCCTATGATATTTTCCCTTTTATTCTACTCTATCTTATTCTTAACAACGTTTGTCACAATACATGAAATTGTTTTCATAACCCGTTTAAATATTGAGAGATATTTGAAGATCATTTTTAGCCAAACACTCTAATTTAATACATAAATAAACTAAGGCCCACAACAGTTAAGTAGCTTTTGTCCAAGGGTTACACAACTAGATGGTAATAGCATTCTATTCAGTGGTCAGATCTTATCAAAGTTTTGTCACATCAGGGCTTCTCAGAGTTGATTATTCATCAGTATTACATCAGATACACATAAGCTATGTAGATTATCAGGCACCTTCACCTGGAATTGTTAATTAAACTAGTTTTTCCAATATCTAATACTTGTATTCTTCTATTGTAATGTATATCTAAGCTAACACAGACTTACAAAACCTGAACCTCCAAGCAGACAATCAGAGTTTCTTCCAAGCTTTGTATTATAATTTCTCCCACTAGTTGATAACCTCTCTGCATGTTTTTCAAGTGTCTAGAGTTTACAGTAAATGTTACTAAAATAGCTACAATTTCTATTTGAAAGACATTTATTAAGGAGGAAAAAAACTATATATCATACATAAGTACTTTATGAATATTGTTCCTTCTAAGATCGCATACCTGAGAATGAAATAGATGAATTTGACCCTTCACTACAAACTTGGCCATTGATTTAGGCAGTTTTTGGCCTCTACTTTGACAAACATGACATAGAATATATGTAACACATACACATTGATTGACTGGTTAATTTTCTATAAATGTGCAGTACCCACCCCACCTCCACTTTGAAATGCAACTTGAATTCCTAATATTTCATTGGTTTCAAGAATGAAGTTATACAATAGATTTGTTTTCTGATTATTGTCCACCCGCTTTGTCAAAATTTATCTTAGACATTGATGAATATTAATCACAGAAATTTGGTATTTGATTTATATTTTAAACACTTATTCTTTCATTTAGACAATAATGTTTTATAGAAGTAAATATATTTTAGCACTAAAATGTTAGTTATATAGGAAACTTAATGCTTGAAAGAATTAATTCCAAGCTTTACATTTTATCTTTTCTCCAAGAAGGGCAAGAGAATTTGCATATATTATCCAAGTCATTTTTCTTATGTCTTTCAAATAATCGTAGACTTATGACTTATATAAAAATTACAAACATTTTAGTAAAGTCATTGCTTCTGACCTTCACTCTAACCTTAAACACACACACACACACACACACACACACACACACACACACACACATTGTAACATACTATTGAAGTATTCAATCAATCAAAAATTGCATTTAGTATTAATTTTTTAAGTATTGAACAATGAATTTTACATGGTTCCCTACATTAAATATATAAGCTCATTTACCTTGATGAGATATCACCAAGATTAATGATGGATTATATCAATAACATAGTTAGCTCTTCTATTTATTGAACTCAGAGACAAATAGGATTTATCTTTAATTTTGCGGGGTTGAGAAGGATTCTAATTCTGAACCCCATGTCTAGCAGTGAAGGACAGAATAATAATCTGATAGATAAGAATGTTTTCCTATGTACAGTTGAAGCCTGAGTGGGAATTATAAATACCAATTGTTGCAATATGCATGCTGGCCTTAGTACTCTTCCTTAGAATTCTTGGCAAAACACTACCTTAAAAAAATATTCTACAGGAGTGCTAATGTCAAGTTTTCAAATCAATAATCCATAGTAGCAAAAGGAATTTTAAGGAAAGTCTTTTAGGAAAGTTTTCCTGCTTTTAGGCAACACCTCCTAAACATAAATCATTTCCCTACTCTATTTGTGTATGTATGTATGTATGTATGTATTTATTTAGAATATCCTTCATAACACTCAGAGGGAATTCTCTGCCACTTGAGTATCTGTTCTCAGTATATATCATGTATTTTTAATTTATTTTTGGCAAAAACAAAACTATTGTTTCTCAGAATTCAGAATTTAGTCATGTAGCTAACACTAGTAATCAGTAGCTCTAATTATTAATAACTTCACAGAAGAGTCAAGTTAGCTGGATGACTGCATTAATTTGTTAGTTGGATAGAAGACCTCTTAACCATTACCTACCATTGACAGTATCTAGCAAAAGGTCTGACACTTATTCAGCATTTAATTAGTATGGGTGGCATGACAGACCACATAAAAAAGTGCCTGAATGGATGAATGAATAAAATAAGTAGAATTTGTTCTTATGAGTCCATTTTGGTTGCTAGGTTTCATTCACTTTACCAGAGCTCTTTAGTGCTTCTTATATTTCTTGGTCTAGATCTTGTACTTGAGTCACCAGGTGGTCAGTGAGTCTAACACTAGTTTCTCTTATGTTCTCCTCCAGACCTGCCTTGTTAATAAATAGGACTTTTTAAAAGGAAGATGGTACCTGATTATGCAGTTTTTAACCCATCTCGTTAACAGCTTTAATGTGTTCTAGGTTTATTGGGATTGTGGAACTTTCCTAAAGAATATTGAACTCACATTTGCTATGTGGGATCTCATCAATTTCTAGGGATACAGTGAAACTTGTATTACACTTCTAAGACACCTCTAAGTTTGTAGAAGCTATTGAATATATTTCTTGCATAAATATAATTCAACCACATTCTCTAAAAGAACAAAATATTTTTTAAAAATGACTGGTCACTTCTCAGCACTTGCCACTATAAGGCAAATAATTTCATATTTAAACATTTCATTATATGACATATTTCTTATCCTGATTAAGAGAAGTCAAAAAGAGAAAAAATGGTGAAATGATGTAACTGAGGATTTATAGGAATAGGAGTTGAATATTTGTTTTCTTCACGGACACTCCATTAAAGGGATTTGCCCTCTGGCTTACTAAGTATGCAATGGTAACCGGTTTTTTGTTTGTTTGTTTGTTTTTGCGGTATGCAGGCCTCTCACTGCTGTGGCCTCTCCCGTTGCAGAGCACAGGCTGCGGACGCGCAGGCTCAGCAGCCATGGCTCACGGGCCCAGCCACTCCGCGGCATGTGGGATCTTCCCGGACCGGGGCATGAACCCGTGTCCCCTGCATCGGCAGGCCGAGTCTCAACCGCTGCGCCACCAGGGAAGCCCATGGTAACCGTTTTTGAAGGCTGCCTTAAAAATTCAAATTTATTTGTGGCTTAAAAATCTACCTGGCACACAAACGGAAGCATAAAATTTATTAATATTTATTGAACATCCACTACATTGTAGTCACTGTGCTAAGCGGTTTAAATAATAATTGATTATTATCTTTAAATGTCAGCAACCCTGTGAGGCAGAGTTATTATTTTTTCCATTTTACACATGAGGACACTGAGCTTAGAAAATAAAGCAGCTGTCTCAGCTAGTAGTTGGCAGTTCTAGAATTTAAAACATTTCCCTCTGAATCCAAAATCCACGTTGTTAATAATCTTTCTACTCATTCATTTATTCAGCCATCAGAAGAAGATTTATTGAGATCCTATCACTGCCAAGACCTGAGCTAGATGCTAGGGCCAGAGAAGCAAACATGGAGATATGCCCATTCTCGTGGAGTGATGAATTATGCACTATGTCACTAATAGACATGTGTTAAATTATGTAAGTTAATGTGTTGAACCTTTCAATGGCATTCTTGTTTTAAACAGGTGCAACAAATTTTCATGCATTTTTTTTCCAAATTATTTCCCAAGGTCTTTGATCTCATGGAAAATGGGTTGAATTGGCATATTCAACCTTTCTTATCACTCTGGGAATTTTTTAAAAATGTTAGTAATTTGTCTTAGAGTAAATCAAATACATAAACATAAACCAAAACTGAATAACTGTTGGTGCTTTGAGCTGACACTTCCCCTGATTCCTTCACAATGCCTGGTTTTGATAGCATCAGTTAACTTTCAGTGGCTAGAAGAACTAGGAACATTCTAAACTGGGATTTCTCTGTATCACGTTCTCCTGATGCTTTCGCTCTGATCACTGGATTGTGTTTATCCCTTCTACTTCATGTAACGGTATTAAATCATGGTTGCAACAATGATGAATTGATTTAATTTGCTTATTTGTAAATCCATGACTTACTACCAGCAAATCTCTCATCCTTAATCATTCACCCTGTTCCTCTGATTTTATCTCCTAAATACTTCAGAAATCCACTCTTTTCTTCCTGTCACTACTACTACTGCTCTAGTTCAGACACACATCTTCCTTAACCTATTGCATAAGCCTCCTAACTGGTCTCCCTGTCTCTGTTGTTGCACTTCACACAGCGCTGCCATCCCAGCCACTGTATTATCTAGAAGCAACTAGGATGAGTTAAAGTGCAAATTTATCATAGCATTTCCACTACACAATATTCCAACATCTATAATACTTTAATGCATTATAAAGAGACAGTGGTACTCCAAAATCATTACAAGCTTCTTTAACTGAGGACGAATATATCATTTATCTATGTAGTGTGACACTCAGTAATACCTAAATTATGGTGGTATTCAGCAAACAGTTGTTGAAGGGAACTGAGATAAATATGCATTAAAGTTGCAGAGAGAGGAAAATGACTCATTTATTTGGCTTATAATTGCTATCCTTTGTTCATTCCTTCCTTCTATCCTTCTCTCCCTCCCTAGGTTTCTTCCTCTTTCCTTCCTTCTTTACATTCATTGTTAGAATATTTTTTAAATGTCCACTATTCCAGGCTTTTTGTGTTTGGGATCCAACAAAACAAAAGTGTCTGCTTTGTTTGAGATAAGTTTTATAGTGAAGACTTTAAAATAAGAATGAAAAATATAGTAAATTGATGATCTAATATATTATCAGATTTTAAGTCCTATGGGGAAAATTTAAAAAACAAAACAAAATTAGAGCAAGGTGGAGATAATCCAGAATGCCAGAGGGGGCAACTGGAACAGAGTGAAGTATTAAACAGAGCAGTCAGGGTGGATCTCGTTGACAAGTTAAGATTTGAGCAAATAGGCGAAGGAAATGAAGGAATGAACCAAATAGGCATCTAAGGAAAAATCATTTCAGACAGAGAAAATGAAACAAAGCAGGACCCTATGGTCCTCCCCCTACTCCATGTCCTCTGCCTGCCTTTTGTCTGTAGAAAAACTTTAGCCAAAGAATAAGTTTAATCAGAGAACTGAGAAAATGCTGAAGCAAAGGAAAATGGGCAAACGAGACCAAATAATAATAGTCATGAAACAAAGACAGGAGCCTTTCGTTCCTTCTCAAGGGCTGTAGATAATATCCTGAGCCATATCCTGCGAACTGTCTTTGTCTTGTAGATACTGAAACCCCCATCAAGTGGAAGAAGTTAACTACATGATGACCAGACTGTAGCTATGACCTAAGCTGCCAAAATTCTGAGAACTAGACTCAAAGAAGTGAGAACAAACCACCTCTGGAAATGAAGACTGACTATAGTTAAAACAATCAAGATGACGCTAGTCAGACTACTGCATGACCAATTTCAAGACGACTGTCAGAGCTGACTGTGCTGTTTCTGCGTGTAGCCCCTTCCCTCCATCTATAAAAGCTCTTGCCCCCTGATTGTGCAGGGCAGGGGCGGAAGTCGGCCTTTGGACATGAGTCTACCCTCCCCACTCCCATCCTGGTTGCCAGCCTCCAAAATAAAGCAAACTTTCCTTTCCACCAATCTTGCCTCTTTTTTTGGCTTCTGAGCGGTGAGCAGCCGGAACCCGCTTTTGGTAACAAAAAGAACTGTAGCAAAGCCATCTCAAATGTGATGTCTCCCTTTATCTGATTCTTAGCTAAAGATACAAGTCTAATCTCTTCTGAAGGCTTTTAAAAAAATTAAATACTATTGCATTCTGAATATCTGATATATCCTATACTTCGTGGCTGTAAGATTTGTATTGTAGTTTTTATTCACTGTATAAGTTTCTGTTTCTAAGCAGCAGCACCGAGTACTTGAGGGAAGATTGTGCCAGGAGGTGGCTGTGTGTGGGAGGAGGGAGAGAAGCTATGAGCTACCCCATGGAAGTTGTTGGAGAGGCAGGCCAGAGTCACAGAAGGACCATGGAGCGGAGCACCAGATAAAATGCAGAGTGGCCGGAAGTGAGGCACAAGATGTTGATGTGGGAAAAGACAGTTTTAGTAGAAGAGGTAGATTTTAGGCAATACCGGTTGTGTAATATGAAGGTGGAAGTTCAGATGTGAGAAAAAGTAAGAGAGAGAAAACAGAGGCAAGAATTTTTTTTTAAGTTAAATCAAGAAGTAATTAGATTTGCCAAATATTACTTTTTGTGAACAAAGTCTTAATTAAGGATTCATAAAACTAGTCAAATAGATGTAAATTGTGGGAACAATGAATAAGATCTCTTCAGAGTCAGGGATATGCATTTATGTGCTTGTGACATTTTAGAGATTTTTTTTATTCAGGAAAAATCAAATAAAAAATGTCCTTTTTTTCTTTCTTACATACTCATTTTGCTCTTATAGTGAATAGTAGAGTGTTATTTTAATATCTTAAGAACACACAGAGCCTTTTCAGAAGAATTTGTGAGGATAAAGGTTTAAGGTATTATGAACATCATGAAGAGTATAGCCTCTTTTTCTTGCAATTTTACAAAACAAACACACACACACAGCAAAATCAAGCATTCAGAGAGTAAATTATAGAATTATAGAACTATGCTTGTTTTCTCCTTTACTGTTTATTTTTTTCTTTTCTCCTTTTTTTATTTCTTTATATAGTTGGGTTACACAAGAAATCCTTTGAAAAAAGAGTTTTATTAGATTATACATTTGATTTTGGGTTATCTAGTTAGGGTTGAAAATGATGGTAAAACCAATAGTTTACCACATGGGCAAACCAACCCAACAAAACAAAGTGCAGGCAGGGACATTTTCAAGTTAAGAAAGAGAAGCCTTGTCCTTAGTGATTAGCTCACAGACATCGACTACAACAATGGACAAACAAGGACAATAATACTTCCAGGGGACACACATATACAAGGGGATGTAGCTAACAAAAGAGAATAGCAAAGAGAGCTCAGAGAAATAGATGAAGAGTTAGAAAAGAAAATGGTCTTAGAAAACTTGGGAAAGGACTATTTTAAGACAATGTGGTCAATGTTTGTAAATATTACAATATGGCGAAATAGAATGTGAACTGAGATGAGGTCGCATCTAACAGTTATTAGAAAGTCAAGACTGAGCACAAAATGATGGGAAAAGGAGGAAACAATTGAAGATGAGGTCATGAGTGCAGTGAGCACAATAAGCAAATAAATACTAGGATTTCAGGGGTTTAGCAATAAAAGAAAAGACAGAAAGGAAGGAATTATACAATTGGAGAGTGTTGTGAGCCAAAGAATTATCTATTAAAAATAAGACTTTTTTTTTTTGATAGGGTTAAGGTAAGTGAAGGACATGCACTTTACATATTTTATCTCTTTTAATCTTTCTCCAGAGTAGTTATTAGTACTTTCAGTTTTCCAAAGAGGAAATGGAAACATTTATTATATGACCAAGATCACATAGCTAACACATCGCAGAAAGGATATTTAAATGCAATTTTGTTGGAACAAAAATATTATGGTCTTTATTGCAATGCTCATGGGCTAGGTAGCTGGAATTAGGATCAAGGGGACAGTGGAAGGCTTAATGTTAGAGCTGAGTAATGATAAAGGAATGGAGAAGTAAGGGTATGTATTGATAAGTGTGTATGTATGTGTGTAATAAAAAAGGGAAGGATATTTTTTTTTTCTTTCCTTTTTGGCTGTGCTGGGTCTTCTTTGCTGAGTGCGGGCTTTCTCTAGTTGTGGCGAGCAGGGGCTACTCTTCGCTGTGGTGAGCGGGCTTCTCCCTGTGGTGGCTTCTCTTGCTGCAGAGCATGGGCTCTAGAGCACGTGGGCTTCAGTAGTTGTGGCTTGTGGGCTCTAAAGCGTGGGTTCAGTAGTTGTGGCCCATGGGCTTAGTTGCCCCGGGGCATGTGGGATCTTCCCGGACCAGGGATCAAACCCACGTCCCCTGCATTGCCAGGCAGATTCTTAACCACTGTACCACCAGGGAAGTTAGGGAAGGAATTTATTAAGCTGAAATAGTGTTGAAATTTAGAGGATTTTAGACTTATAAAGCAGACATTATAGGGAATCAGGAATGCAGTTGGTTAAAGCTGAGCAAAATATTTGCTGAGCAATGTTGAGAGACTAGCCAGTGAAAAGTATCAGATATGCAGCAGTAGGAACACCAGGAAAAAATGTGTGAAAGATTAATTCTTCATAGTCAACACATTGAGGGCACCAGGCTCATGTAGGGTGACATCTGGCTCTCATCACAATGCTCTAGAAGAGAGAAAAATTGAGCCAAGGAGAAATCAATGTGGTTATTGGTGTAACAGTAATAATCTCTCTCTGCCCCAGAAAACTTGTGTCTACTTTCAAAATAATAGGGATAAATATAGATATTAGAAACATCATATAACATCCGTATGCTTTTGCTTTTTCTATTTGTAAATCAAGTTTGGAAATAAAATTATCATCGTGGTGACAAGAATCTGAGTTTGGGAGCAGCTATTTCCAGGAGTTATCTGAGGAAGCCAGGCATCCAGTATGTAGAGACCAGGGTGCATGGAAAATTCTCCCGTCATCTGTGAGGAGGAGAAAAACATTGACTCCGTGGAAAATCTAGCTTGAGTGCAGCTCTTTTGCTTGAAGAAGGAGTCTTGATAGTTCATTCTTCCAATAAACCTTGAGTGAGCAATAGGGTTCTTTTTAGACAGGCCTCATCCTTGCATCACAGAAAACAATTGTGTTTGGTTGACATAGCACTGGCAATTTAGAGGCTGCACATAGAAAATACACACACTTAAAAATAAAAGAATAAAGGATGCTAGTGAGAATATCATTGAAATGACTAGCAGACTTTCTAGGTTAAATTGGAAGGAAAATGAAGTCAGATGGATTTTTATAATAGTTAAAAACAGGAAATTAAAGTGCTATTTTGGTAATGTTAAGCTGAACACCAACTTTAGTAGGAGGAGTATGGGGACTTTGAAAGAGTAGTTATTTAGAATCAGTCAGAGGAATATCAGATTTTGAGATATGAAAGATGTTACATCTTCAGATAGTGAGATAGTTTAGGATGTTATCCTAAGAATATATTGCTTGAGTAGAAAAGAGCAGAAGTGGGTGAAAAGAAAAGGTTAAGGAAACCCATACTTTCAAAGGTGGTGCCTTTACGTACCTCTTAATGTTGCCAATCATTAAAACGAAGGGTTGGGGTTTCCCTGGTGGCGCAGGGGTTGAGAGTCCGCCTGCCGATGCAGGGAACACGAGTTTGTGCCCCGGTCCGGGAAGATCCCACATGCCGCGGAGCGGCTAGGCCCGTGAGCCATGGCCACTGAGCCTGCACGTCCGGAGCCTGTGCTCCGCAATGGGAGAGGCCACAACAGTGAGAGGCCCGCGTACCGCAAAAAAAACCCAAAAAAACAAAAGAACTGAAGGGTTGAAGTTAACCTATGATCCAGGTACCAAAGGGTATGAAGGAAAAGTGGTGAGGATGGGATGGAATCAGTATTATTAGGAGATGTAATCTTCAAAAGGTTTTTGCAAGAAGCAGTCTAAAAGTAGAAAGGAAGTATCCAGAAAAAATTGTTAACCCAATAACAAGACCCTATACTATAAGGAGATGAGAAATAAGGATATGAAAACCAATAAGCCCCCATCTGAGAACGTTCTATTAAACCTCTTTTCTATACGTCCTGTCAATAATGGTTATCCTTTAAATTATCTGGTCACTACTTCCAACTTGAACTTAAAACTAGTTAAAAGAATTAGTTAAAAAAACTTCTCTCTATATTTTTTTTTTTCGTTTTTCTTTTCCGGACGCGCAGGCTCAGTGGCCGTGGCTCACGGGCCCAGCCGCTCCGCGGCATGTGGGACCTTCTCGGACTGGGGCCCGAACCCGTGTCCCCTGCATCGGCAGGCGAACTCTCAACCATTGCGCCACCAGGGAAGCCTTACTTCTGTATTTTTATTCTATTTTATCCCAATCTAGTTTACCCTATTATTTTCCACCCATCCTAGTCTATCCTATCTATCCTATCTTAAACTATTCCATCTATCTCATTGTCTATTGAAGAGACAGTAGAGGTGACAGAGGTTGGAGAATCTGTGTCAAGATCAACCCAATGGACATCATAAACCATAAAGTGAAAAAAATTCCTCTTGTCTGCTTGCTCTGAAAATAAAGCACATCTTTCTAACTGCAGTCAGTGCAACCCCTGAGACAATTTTTTTTAATTTATAAATACATTCACAATAATCCTCTAGATCATGCAAATGATAACTTCGTTTGTTAAGTTTTGCCAAAATATAATTACAATGTCTAGAAATGCCTATAAAGATGCACATTAAAAATGTAACCACTCAACAGCTTTAAATTAATTAAAATTTGTAAAATATAAACTTAAAACATTCTCAAAAATATATGGCATGTCTCTTCCTAAGTTAAGATTGTCAAGAAAGTTTGATTCAATTAACCAATTATTAAACAGATAAGCAAACATGTACTTCTTACTCTAAATCAGAATTTGGCCTGACACCCTTAAACTTGCAAGATAGCACTCTCAACAAATTCTCTAATGATAGCAGCGTTTTGATAATAATTTTCACTATAGTTTTCTGCTTTCTACCCGGTATGCTTTTAGAATGAGTCACACATCCCAAAATTCTTTAAAACCATTTTAAGTCCCATATCCCCTTGTCATCACTAGTATTCACACAAATATATTTTCTTATTCTGAAATTTAAAATATATATGCATATAATGAAAATTTTAAAAAGCAGAATTCTTTCTTTGATATGATTGTTTGTTGGTTTTTAAAATTAAATATTTGAAAAAAAAATGATCTAGGCATAGTATAGTGGAAAAACTCTAATCTTGGGTTCCAATTTGCTGGGTTTGAATTCTATTGTTCACCATTAAAAGCATTTAATTGTTGGGTACTTCATTTCTTCACTTTAAAAATGATAATGAGGGAATTCCCTGGCAGCCCTGTGGTTAAGGCTCTGGGCTTTCACTGCCATGGGCCTGGGTTCAACCCCTGGTCGGGGAACTAAGATCCCACAAGTCACACAGCCAACAACATTTTTTAAAATGATATTGAGACTGGCAAGAATATTTCAAGGTAGTCCGAATGCAAAATAACTTTTTGAGGAAAGTAATCAAGAATGCTAGACACATTATGTGGGCTTGATATTAGTTTAAAAAACAAATTAAAAAATAAAGATTCAGAAGTTGATTTTAAGTACATTTCTAAGTTGGTATTTTTGTGCTTCTTATCGAAATATTTCAAAAGACACATGGATTTTAGGGAACTATCTTCTTTCCATATTGAGAACCTACGAAAGGCAGGACACCCTCTTAGGACTTGAAAAGAGATATAAAGGTGAGTCAGACACGTTCTGGGGCCATAAAAACCAGAAAAGAGACAAGATAAAAGAGATAATTATCAGCATAAGTTTGTCACTATTTATAATGGGAACATTTCCATAAAAGAGATGAAGTTCAGATTTCTTAAAATCTCTCTGTGATATTTGCTTTCCCAGCACAATGTTTAAACCGTGACAATGACTCTGTTACCCAAAGAGACACAGAGCCAAAAAGGTCATAGTGCTCTGATAAACTCCTCAGAGAAAACAGCACGTATGTCCGAGATTTCAATTCTCTTGAAATCAATAAACTTCCAAATGTCTCTGGGAAGCCATGGTTCTTGTGAGGCAGGTTGTTCTTTCCAGATCTACGGGCGCCTTACCTTGGGTGCTTCAGCACTTAGTGGGTTTATTAACTGTTACAAGAACTGATTCCCCTAAGGAAATGGGTCCTTATCTTTTCAGTCCAGCCAGCTGAGGGATGGTGAAGAGAGAAGAGAGAAAGTGAAGGAATTTGGTAGTAAAGCACATAAGGGAAGAGCAGACTGACATGGTATATAAATGGGATTTGGTTGGCCTCCTGCCTCTCTTCTCTTTCCTAGTCTGTGATCATATCTTAATATTTTACAGTCCCATTTATTCATCTTTTTTTTCTCCCCCGTAATTGGAAAATATTATAAGCCTGGCTAAAATCCGCCAAGATAGCAAAAGCAGCAAGATAATCTACACAACAAAAGTTCCCTTCAGACACATTAGAAGCTAGGCAGAAATTGGTTAATACTTTTCCAGTGGCTGTTTTGCTCAATGCTGCTTTGCTCAATATTGTGGACTCTTCCCTGGGAGGTCATAACACTTACTGTAAGTACATTTGCGCTGCATGAAATCACAGTCAACTGAGCTAGCTATAAATCAATTAATATTTTGCATGAGCTGTGCCTTATTTCAAATATAAAATCAGCAAAGTCCACATGTTTAAACAGTGCATTTAAAATATCTTACTAACACTATTTTCAGAACAAACTATTTCCGATTTAGGAAGGTGCTGCACTGAGCTACAAAGAAAAACATTTTTCTTCCAAAGAATTGAATTTATTTAGACTTCCATAAAGTGAAAATAATTGGTATATGTTAAAATTATCTTTTTCCTTTTTGTCTTGTTCAACAAAGTTTAATTTAAAATAATTAAACACTATTTGCTTAAGTTTGATGCCCCCCCAATTTCATATAATTTCTGAAAAAAATAATTGTTTAGTCTCTAATGTGTTCCATAAATATACTCTCTTACACACACATGTTTCTCCTTAGTAACACCTGTTTTTCCATCAGGAAGTATACTAAAGAGTTGACTCAGGCACCACGATGCTTTCTTTAATCCCACCAAAAAATTGGTTTTATGTTTACAAAGCAGAAAACAAAAGTTTGAGGTGATTTAAAAATTTAAAGGAAGACCCATCTTTGTACTTTTTTCCTAAATGTCAGGATATTTTATCAATTAGTAACTGAATCAGTAAATAGCAGTTAAAAGCAGATACTCTGGAGCCAAACTGCCTAGGTTTATATTCTGTTTTCTCCATGTATTTCCTGTGTGATGTTGTAAAGTTTGCTTAATTTCTGTCTAGTTAATTCACTTGTAGAAAGTGGATGATAATACTATGAAACTAAATGAATACACACGTATGCACTTAGCAGTTAAAATTCTCCTTTGTAATATAAACTAGATAGATGATAGATAGATAGATAGATAGATGTTAAGTGCAATGAATATGTTAGCCATAATTCCTAAATTCATTGGCACAGTATGTGCCCTATCAAGCCTAGACACTATCTTTAAAACTAAATAATATTGTCTACAGGTCAAACCTGTTGCCATAATTCTTAGAAGAAAGTTACTTGCACACCCACACACGACAAACATTATTCCTTTTAATCATAAAACAGTGCTACAAGTACACACATCATGAAGGATCTAAAACCAATATTCACAGTTCTTGGTGCACAGAAGACACACAGGAAATGTCCCCTGACTTGAAGTGAAAAAAGGAGCAAAAGAGATCTCTGGGGCTTCCCTGGTGGCGCAGTGGTTGAGAGTCCGCCTGCCGATGCAGGGGACACGGGTTCCTGCCCCGGTCCGGGAAGATCCCACATGCCGCGGAGCGGCTGGGCCCGTGGGCCATGGCTGCTGAGCCTGCGCGTCCGGAGCCTGTGCTCCTCATTGGGAGAGGCCACGACAGTGAGAGGCCCGCGTACCGCAAAAAAAAAAAAAAAAAGAGAGAGATCTCTGTCATTTAGACTGACATTTTTCATGTTGATTATTGTCATGTGTAAGACAGTCACCAAGGTTAAGCCAGGACCCAAGAATACAAAAATGAATTAAAAAATGTGAATGTCTGTGCTTTCATGTTACAAAGCATTACATTAGTAGTAATAGAAGTTTTATTTATAGGACAAGATTGAAATGAGCATAAGTGAAAAAATCTGGAATAGTTTACCAGATGAGATTTTACAGTTGGATTTTGGATAGGCAGGGCATTTTGAGCTTGCAAAATGGGTACTAAAATGAGAATGAACAGCATTTGAAATGATATGAGAAGACTGCTTGAGTCTGAGGGAGGAGTTGAAAATAATTCTACAGGCATAGCATTTGGATACCTGACACCAAGCAGGAGGATAGTGTTTTAGAGAGATCAGTAAAGACCATACAGTGTACAAATGGCCTCCACAACATGCATAGGAATTGGTATTTTATTTTCTAGTATTTTGGAGCTCCTGTTAATGTTAAATAGAAGAATTATATAATCAGATTTTCATTACAGAAAGATCACTTTAATAGCAGCGTTGTAGGCATATTCCAAGGAAGAAAAGATAAAAATTTTGAGGAAATTATTTCAGTGATACACCTTGAGTATAAATGGACATAGAATTAAAAGAATAAACTGACATGAGATAAGTTAAACATCTATAAAACCCTGAAACATTTGAGATGAATTGGAAAAAGAGAATAACTGTCATGGTGAATGCCCCCAGGGATGTGCTGATAAACTGGCTCCCTGATAAAAAAGGAAAATAAAAAATAAAAATAGTAAGTGCTGAAATTGTACGATTTGCCAATTCCATGGTATAAATATTCCCATTAAGGCGAACTTCAACATATCAGCATGATGTCACCGATTTGGAATTGGGAGAAATATGCACCATTGACTCTCACAAGTCAGGAGAGAGGTGGTGCCAGCACACTGCTCCCCAGGGTCCCTGGCTTGCATAACCAGTTTGATTAGGATGTCATTTAAAGTGGAGGGAATTGAGAAGGCACCATTTTTGAGAGAGAGGTGAGTTGTGAATTTAGTTTGAAATATATTGAGTATAATTTGATTCTGAGACATCCAGATCTAGATGTCCATGCTAGTGGTGATTGAGTGGATGAAATTGGTGGGGAGCAGCCAGCCCTGACTATTATTATAAAACCTTGGTGAAAATTGGTAAAGCACCTGACTTAAGACAGTATTTGTAGGGAATGTAGTGGAAAGGACATATTCAAATGATACAAATGACACATCAGAATTGATTTACAGAAGAGAAAGGAAGCCAAGGATGTTTTCAGATGTATTTCCTGGATGTTTTTTTTTCTGATGATGCCATAACCAAGGTATACACATCACAGATAGATAGATCTGTAGGTCTGGGTATTAAAAAAATAATAAATTAAGTTTTAGATACATTTCATTTTAAGTACCTGTAAGGTTGCATAGAGCCTATAGAGAGCTGTACTCAGCTAAACTTAAAAGAGTGGATGAGATATCAATAAATAGAGACCAAGAGAAAAAATACTACTAATGGTGAGAAAAGAGCAGCACACACTATGGAAAATGGAAACACAGGATACAAATAATTTGTATTAATCATGTGAGAAAATAGTAAAAGATGAGACCGGAGATGTTGTTCTTTCACAGATTGGGGATGGACTCAAATGCAAAACGAAATGAGATGAGAGAAAGGCAGTGGAGATATTGGAGAAAAGGAATATGATCAAAGAACTTTATGAAGAAATTGTAATTTAAGAGATGACTTAGAATAGGAGGGATCAAAACAGATAGTCCTAAGGGGACACTTGCAGTACTTTGGACTTGAGTAAATGGGAGTTGGAAATATGATGAAGCTCATGATATCTGAAAAGAAAGGAATATTTAAGAATAACATTTTCCTTTTATAGAGTAAATAACATTTTCTCATCCCCTATCCAGATGTTCAGAAACTGAAATAGTAAGCAGCAGAGGCATTAACATTTAAAAATTAACTGTAAAGCTTAAAATTTTAGAAAGAGAACAATGAATGAAGTCAAAGAACATCAAACTTATCAGAGAAAATGCAAACAATACACTCAGAGGTCAGAAGGTTTGGGCTGCAAATGAGGTGGGATAGTAAACTTAATGGAGCCGATATAAATGGAGCTGGTTAAGGAGAGAATACTAACTGTGGTATCGCAACTAGCTGCTTTGCCTTGAAATGTCGTGTCTCTTTCCTCATGCTGGAGGCATGCCTGACATTTTATTTTTGCCATTCAAAATATAAAAATAAAGTAGATCAACTCGGACATATTGACATGTTCCCTTCTAGATTGCATGCCTTTCAGAAAGGATAGCTACAATTGATTACTTAGAATAAATATAGTTTTTAAAAGTTTGTTACAAAATATCAAATATCATTACTAAGTGTTTTATTTACAAGTATTTATTTTGTTTCATCATTATTACATGACTTCTATGGACACATTGAGTTTTATTGTCATTTTCAGCTATATTTTTTATACTTTGGGAGAGGGTTGTTTTTTCCCCATCCTTTGCTTCCTACTTTTGATAGTATTCTATAATCATGGTATAAAAAAAGTTAAGTAGCAAATACTTCCTTCTCTGGTTCTCTTAGCCATTAATTATCTCTTCTTTCTGAGAAACCATTTAGTAATCCTTACTAAAAGAATTTTTTCACAATTAATATTGGATATACTGGTAAGGAAACTTTTACTAATACCTAGATTACTTTGATAATCATTTAATTCTATAAGATAAGCATTTATGGATTTTTTCTTAACTATGATAACACTTATCATTGTAACTTAGTCCTATAGGCCAGATCTGAGGCCTGATGTTATCATTGTGCTTTCATATTATATACTCAGTGTTTTGTGCAGAATAATGCTTCTTAAATGCATGTTGAAATACACTGCAAGCATTTCACATGCTCCCTTTTTCTTTCTTTACATCTCTCAGAAAATCTTTATGTTTTACACAGAGTGGGTTTCACAAACGTTTTTGTAATTTCCTCATTCAACTCCAATTTAAACGTGTCTCGGTTCATATCTTTTTCCAGCTGCCACTCTAGTTGGCTCGTGCTTCTTTCCTGACTCTATTTTAGCCCCTCCCGACCAACCACAGTTCTCATTAGCCTCTTTACTGAAGATGAAAGAGAAAGGAGACATTATTTAGGTCAATCATTTCTCTTTTCCTTGAAGCTATTATTTGAAACAAGCAAGCAAGCAAGCAAAAAAAAAATTTAGAGAAATTGTGCACATATGTATGGATTCCAATTACCCATGTTAACCCTGTTAACATTTACTTGGATAGCTGAAAATTGATGGCATCAGAAATATTATTATTAGATCTCATTAACAATCTAAAGTAACCTAAAATTCATGCAACTCCTACCAAGGAATAATATTGTTATGCAAATATTAAATGTCCTAAGTTGCAAAGAAAGGATAATTGAACTAGGACTATAAATAAATTATGGTAGATATTAAAACAGAAAAAAATTTTAAACTCATATTTTGGAATCAAACACATTTTTAAAATGTACTAACATGAAATTTATCTCTTACATTTCCATTTCCTGCCCATTTCATGTCCATCTTACCTCTAACTGAAAATTTGTAATTTAAATAATATTTGACTTAGATTTGTAGACTTTGAACAAATTTCTCTGGGTTGACATTAAATATTTACATATATATTTTAGTCAAGAAGTAGGTGTGAAATTCTGAATGAATTAGTAATAAGTTGTTAATAGAGATATTCCCTAGGTATGCGAAATACCAGCTGACTTGCATTTATACTGTGCACATTTCTCAAGGGAAAAAAATCATATCCTGTCACAGAGGATGAAGAATTTGAGAAGTTGTCAGCGATACACACCAGAACTGATGGCAGTTGTTAATGTGTGTTTTTTTTTTACAAACTGGAAGCATCTAAGATATAATCTTAGAACCATTATCGACTGGAAAAGTATTATTTCTTAATGGTTATAAAAATCAGCAGGTCTATACTTCTTTAAAGTTTATAAAGAGTTCTCATGAACTCTAGTTCATTTTCACTTCTAATCTGTAAGTCATAGGAAAGCCTGTTGAAACTGTTATTTTTAAGTAGTATTAATCAGTATTCCCACTTGATAGAAAAAATACAGAAACTCAAGATTTTTTAATGATTAAGTCACATTTAATAGGATTTACTACAGATATTCTAGCCCTAAATCCTCATACTTTATATCTGGATGAGATAGATGCAAAAGACCATCTCCAACTTGTTTACGTTAGACTTTCAAATGCAATCTATAGAGAAATGGATGGGAGTCTGAATCTAAAATAATAGCGAATAAGAGAATGTCTGCTTCTAGTTAGAACTTAAAACATTGTTAGAGTCTATAGTCTTCACACTCACAACAAAAAACAACCACATGAGCTAAAAAATAATATATTTTAAGTTTACCAGAAAGCTGAAGATTCAAGGAAACCTAACTGAACTAAATTTCAGAGAAATACAAGCCATTTATAGAAAAAGGAGACAGAGCTGTTTTTATCCTTGGAAAAATGATAGGGTGGCTAGAAAATAATGAACATGTCAAAGACCGGAATAAGAAAAAGTGAAACTAAGTGTTAATAAATCATTAATGTCTGGATATACACTTGGATGGCAGAATAGAATTCCAAGATATCCCAAAGCACAGGATAAATTTCACCCACTCTTTGTTTTTTGTTTTCCCATGGATCTACTTTAGATACCTAAGTGCAATATACCAAAAGCAGGTAAGAAAAAGCTGAAATACAAAACAACTTGGTCTCTCAGGAACCAAAGACTGAGAGGGCAGTGGGCAGGAGAATTGAAAGAAATCTGAGAGATTGCTGGCTTTCACCTGCAGAAGGCTGAAGGTTGGACATGAGAAGTAAGAAACATATTCTCTGGCACTGCAGAGAGTAAGGTACCCATATTCTGAATGCTGGAGGAATGTCAGAAGCATAGAAAGAAATTTCCTGAGCTGTAGAAAAATTTAGGCAAACCTAAAGAGCAAACAGAACCTTACAGCAATTCTAAAACTGGGTGGCTAGACTGTTTAGCAGAGAGAGAGCTTCTACAGAAAAATTATACAACACTCAAATAACCAAGTAAATGTAATCCATATTCAAAAGAAGAAACAGTTAATAAAGACAAAAGCTGAAAGATTTGGTACTAGTATGATGAAGTTGTTCTAATGTGATCCTTTCTATTAGAGTGATAGGGAGAAGCATTAATACTTTGATAAGAGGAGAGATATGGTTCTTTTTGGGAATGGTTGAGTAGGGTTTTTAGGTATTAATGGAGACCTAGTAGTGATTTATCCTGAAATGTGTATTTTTTCCAGCTATATTCTATTGCCAGGTGTGATGGGGGTCTTGGTTATGTTAGACTAGTATAATGGAGAATGACAAAGGAGAAAGGGAGCTGAAAATATGTGCAAGAGGATATTTACAGTGATGGACTCTGAAATATGTCATGTGGGGAGGCATGCAATAATTTCACTGAACCCACAAGCAGTGAAAAATTGATAGAGTCATGGATGAAATTCCTACAAAGAGGTCAGGGAGGTGGGACAATGGGTAAAATTAGGACAGATACAAAGCCATATGGGATTAAAATAGGTGTAAAGAGGGTTATTTATAAAGTCTACTTATGACTCATGACCTTGACTAAGATAAATTAGGATGGAAGGTACATGAGGTTAGTTTTGATTGTTTTCTAAAAGTAACTGGTGATCAGTTTCTCCTCTTCCTCTACCTAGTCCCCCTGCTATATACCCTTCTCCTGCTCATGTTTTGCCTCTTAGGCAACCCCTGGTGAAAAGATGCTAAGTGATATTTAGGCCTTCAGAAGTATAGTCTTACCACACATACACTAGGCAAATTTTAAAAATCGAACTTTTTGAAATTTTGAAGTTTCTTGAGATTTTCCATTTCAATGATTTTTCTTCTAGAGAGTAGGCAACATGGAGTTGTTATTTCAACCCATGCTTTTATCAAATCATGTTGATGGATGCCTTGTTTGTTCAACCAGGTGCTGTAAGCATCCACACTTCCATGCTCACCTGATGTATTTGGAAATGTGAAAGAGTATTTTAGTTGTTAAAATAAATGAAATGTATGACCTGTATATAATGCCTAGGGCTCGTGGATATTAAATATCTTACAAAACACAATTTTCCTTCCTAAAATGTCAAGAACTATACCAGTGAGAAACACTGCTGTAAGGGAAGCTGAATATTACACTCCTATCATTTCTTCCTTTGTCCTGAAACATTGTTGTGTAAACAGACGTGGGTAAACCCTAATGTTACATAATGATTTTCTAAAATTTTATTAAACACAGTACATTTTTACCTTACTTACAGTATCACTAAGATAAAATTTTGTGTTGATATTGGTATTTTATTTTATAAAAGGAATCACATGCAAATATGCAATGGACTGACTTTGCTTGAACCTGTTCCAAGATAAGTTTTTTTTTGAGAGTTTGCTTTTTTATTGTTATTATTATTGTTTTACAATAAAAGCAAATAGCTATGCTCTCAGCAAAACAAATTTAAAAAGAAAAAAATCACAGAAGTTTACTGATAGTATTTCAAGACAAGGCTTTTGAAATTTATTGAAATAAATTATCTCAGCCTAAACATTTACTCATCACTCTATTTTCAATTAATTCTCAACATTCTAAAAACTTTGTTATGTAAAATACATATAACTTTGCTAATAATTTTAGATAATACTGGATTCTTCCTAAAAGGACTACCATAAAACTATGCTTTCAAACATTAAAAAAAATAAATCCAGTAGGACCTAAAACTAAACTATGTAACCTATGATTGCATGTTTCAAATCCTTCAAGTAAAATGTATCAAGCATTTGAAAAAGTTCAGACCTGGGTCTGCTCCAAGGCAACATCTTACCTTTTTTACGTTTAATTAAACCAACAGGAACACAGTTATGAAAATGAAGGGCTCCAGGGAAGAAAGATACAAAAGATATCTTTCATTTCTTCAGTAAAACCCTCCGAAATTTACTCTTCTATCTTGTAAGGCCCATATTTTCTCCAAGGACCAAACTCACAACTTTTGGCATTGACTAATTTACTTTACCAAGGAATTAAGACCATGAACAAAAGCTTGCTGTGAACTGCTGTTCTTAGTACGGAGGCATTCAAAATGTCACAGAGACCCGACCTATGGACTCCTGGACCCCTGGGCCAGCAGGGCATCTTGGAAAAAAGAGTGCTTGGTTTGATACCTGGAGTAGAGGACGGGAAAGCCCAGGGACGTAGTGGGAGGAGGTGGACTAATTTTCTGAGGCCCCTATCCAAATCTGGCTTTGTTTCCGTTAATGCTGGTGCTCCCAAATCTCACGAGTATACCCTGTTTGTCCTCTCCTCTTTGGATTTCATTGTCCCTACCCTTACCCCCTCCCCAGACACGGGGAAGGTCAGTACTTAAAAATAAGTTTTTAAAGGAATTTCAGCTACTTCTTTATGTTTAAATTATCTACTGTCCCTTTATATCCACTAGAAATGTAAATGTCTTTGTAAAGATTTTTTCCAACTTTTTCTGTCAGAGTTTATCACTTCCTCTTTAGTGTACCTATAAAACTTTGTACTAAATTCTGTTACATGAGTGGCATTTGTATTGCAGTGTTTTCAATGTATATATCTCACACAGGATTATGAGTTCCTCAAAAAGATGCAGTTTATCCTATTCATTTCTGAATCTCTTGTATCTGTTTCATTGCCTGGAGCTCAGAAGATGCTCCATAAATATTTGCTGAATGAATCTATTTGTTAAGCAAAGAACACTTGCAGTAAAATGACTGCCCAAGAGTTTTTGATAAATGGCATATTTTTCTGCAAATATTGAAGCAAGATTAGATTTCTTTAGCATATTAAACACATATATTAACCAAACACAAACAGTCTAACTTCCAAGTTTTTTTCTCCTCTTAGGACTGAGACCTGTCTAAAAACAAATTAAATTATTTCCATCATTTTAAAAATGAAGGGATAAAAGATTTGCACATTTAAAAGGGTACTTTTGTTTCAGCAGTGAATTTAATGATCACCTATTAAATGTAAGATTCTTAACTGATGAAACCAGATCTAACTGTAAAGAAATTTTTGAATTAGTTATTTTATATTCATTGTTCTGTCTGACCTATGTACCGTTGTACCTCTTCCGTATTTCTTCGTATTGCTGTTCAGAATTCTCTGAACCTGAACTATTGCCTTGGATAACAATTAGAAATTACCAGATAATTTTTTGATAAGATTGTACAGAGCCTCAGAATTCTTTTGTTGTTGTTGTTGTTTTTTGGCTGCATTGGGTCTCCGTTGCTGCGCGCGGGCTTTCTCTAGTTGGGACGAGCGGGGGCTGTTCTTTGCAGTGCGCGGGCTTCTCATTGCAGTGGCTTCTCTTTGTCGCAGAGCACAGGCTCCAGGCACATGGGCTTCAGTAGTTGTGGCACGCAGGCTCAGTAGTTGTAGCGCACGGGCCTAGAGGCTCCGCGGCATGTAGGATCTTCCCAGACCAGGGCTCGAACCTGTGTCCCCTGCACCGGCACGCGGATTCTCAATCACTGCGCCACCAGGGAAGCCCCTGGAGCCTCAGAATTCTTAACTGCCCTAAACCCCAATCGAAATTTGCCTGACTTTTATTTCATTGCTTAGTATTCCATTCTTCTTAGGAATTAGCAAAATATGGTTCAAGAACAAAGGAAAATGGCAGAAAATATCTTGATCCATATGTCCATATTAAACATCAAGTGGGAACTCAGTATATTCCTATTAGTTGATTGGATTTTTCTACCTATTAGAAAATAATATGGATTTTCAATGATTTCTTTCATTGATTTGATTAATTATACCATTTCAGCAAAAATTCGAAAAGAGGTTTTTCTTGGTCTTTTCAACCTACTCCCTCAACAGAGATATCTCATTAAGGTAGCTATGAATTGTTACTGCATTCCTTGGAAACTTTTTTGTATAGCCTACTTGGAGTGCCAGTGATGCTAGCTTCTGGACTATAAATTTAGAAGATGTAGGACCTTAACCCATTTCTCACATGTTAGCTGCAGGACCATACAACTATGCTAGGGCCAGAGACTAAGTTCTTTCTTAGGACTTTATGTATGGGATACATCTCTAACAGATATCTGACAGTACCACTCCATGATCTTATCAGCACAAAGCTAATTATTTTTCTTTTCATTAATGTCCCTGTTTCTGTGTGAGGACAATACTGAAATCATATAACATCCTAATGGATTGAAATGTATTCTTAACTGAATATACTCACATAGCTTAAAAGATAGAAATAGTTTCCCCTGTCCCATTAAAATTCAGGACATTACCACATTTCAGACACGGTCACTCTAGATTTTGTTCCTTTGGGTTTTTATCTTTTAAAAGTTTTTTTTTCAAATTTACATCAGGAAGGATACTAAATGAAAAACTCAACAGAACAAAGAGAATTATCACTCACATTAAGGTAGAAAAAAAATAGTATCATTGACGTCTAACTCTAAAGACAATATAATTGGAGAGTCTACCTCATAAGAATTTGTATAATAATGTATTTGTAAAAAATTTTATAACTTTTAAAGGTGCCTCATTCTATTTCTGCTTATGGGACTTTAACACCTACTGCTACATCGTTTTTGTTAAAAGCATTCAAATAATTAAAAAGACAAGAAACACTGTAAAGACATTTTGCCATAAAAATCAAAAGTCTTTGTTGGTATTTCCACTTTTCCACTTCCTAGCTAAATTTGGATAAGTCACTTACACTCCCTAGTTTTGTCTCCATATGTATTTGGGTGATAATTACTTTAAAAAGTTGTTTTTGAAGAATGAGTGGAAAGAATTCCTGGGTGCCCTATTGGAATTCACCCAATATTAGATTATTTGGGTAGTTTTTTTTGAAAATTATCATTGAATTATAAGGGACCTGAAAACAATATAGGCAGTAAAGAAATTCTCAGAAATCCTCGACTATGCTCTTAGCTATTATTGGGACAATGCTATATCAGAATATCTACCTATCTAATCTATCATCTATCTATTCTCCATAGCCTAAGTTCCTTAGACCCTCCAATATTATGGAAGAACCATTTATTATTTTTATTATTTTTAAAATTATAGCTCTGAGATTCTACAAGTGCCTTTGAACATATGACAAATTTTTGACTTGTGTGCACTACAAGCCTGACTATTGCTTTTGAACCTAAAGAAGAAAGTAATTTTTTCCATGGCACCTTGCAAATCTAAAAGCCCACGGTAAAAGATAAGTTCAGAAGAAATAGCCAAGAGAAGAAAGGAACAATGACAATGACTAAGATATGTATTCTAAGACATTGAGTAGATTCCCTCCTTTCATAAATGAAGAAACTCCTTCACTAGCTACAAAAGAAGGCAAAATTATTTTCACACCTTACCTTTGTTCCCCTTAAATAATTGTAGATATCATTATATTATTGGGGCCATTTCCTTTGTCTAACTTCAAGGATGACCTTGGCCTGTGGTCATTGTTCTCTGATATATGAAGTCTTTGGAAGTAACAGCAGTTGATTGCAACATAGCTCATAAAGTCTCCAACGAGGGAAGAAACAAATATATCAACTCCTTCACTGTCCTCCAGATAGTACCTCTTATGGAGCTCAGGTTATGCACAAAGGTTTTTAAATAGCTTAAGATAATGGAAAAATAATTACTTAGAAAAATGCTAAGTATGTTATTATCATCCTTTTCCAAGATTCTTAGGTTTCTATTTTCAGCCAATTCTTTTCTTTTTCTTAGAATGAAAAACTAACAGAGTCAGCATATATTTATTTTCTCTCCATGACTTATACATTGTTGGGCAATGTTTACAATTTATTAAACTCACTCACTGTTAAATTTGCAGCAGAGTAGTAGAAATAATGGAGACAATTTTAAGGCTTAATTTATAAGGAACTTATCAGAAAGTGAAATTTCTAACCCGGTTATGAGAGATAAAAACAACATGTCCAGAAGTAGCACTATATTTTCTACTAGAAAAAAATGTAAACATCTCAAAGAAGTTTTTCTTAATGTCATTTAAGATGATTTATATTTTCAGAAATATTTAAATAAAACTGGGCAAGATTTTTACATCCATACTTCCCTTTCTCTTGCCCCCTCACACACATACACATGCATGAGGCTTTTGGTTCTGCAATTGATTTTTAATGAGGCAAATCCCTGAAATTTAAAGTAGAAATCCTTAAGGCCCTCTATCAGTTTTTTTCTAGTAAGGTAATGACTTTTTAAAATAAAATTATTTTAGGGAAAACAACTAATGGGCTTGCAACTGTTTTCACCCTCGTTTAAAAATCTTCAGGCAAGGCATTCTTTATAAAAGGATACTTTTTGTTTTCATTTCTAAGAAATGTGATTTCCAATTAGTGAAAACAAATAAATAAATAAGATGAGCTCGGGGCTAGAAGCAACATCTGTGGAACTCGGGGTTCTTCAACTTGCTTTTGACCAAAACTCTCAAAATATTCAGCACAAGTGGGAATGTATTAATAAATTTTATCCATAAACACTTTTGTTAAAAATATGTTTTTAGCCTTCCTTTTCAATCCATTCTATTGTTTAAAAAGTCAGATAAGCGTGGTAAGGGTAATGACATCATTTGTTTTATTTTGGTCTTTCAAATTATAAATAAAAAGTTTCACAAAAAATTTCAAAATAAAATTCTGAAATTAATGTCTATGCAGCAATTACTAAAAATAAGTTTGAGTTAAAGAAAAACTTACTTTTTTTTAGTAGGCTTGGGTATGCAGACTCATCTTGAGTTATGTGAGTTCAATTCCAACTCTTCAAATGAATCTCTACAAAGTAAACCTCTTCTCCTTACTTGCTTTCTTCTCCCATATCTCCCCCCAAGTGGCAAAACAAGCCATAGCTCAGCAAATGAATCTTTGGTGCATAACCTACATTACGCTGACATGTACCTTCAGGTTATTTGGAGGAGGTAATACAATGAGTGTAAAGGACACAGGCTCTGAAGACAGGAAACTCACCTCTTAGTTGTGTGACAATGGACACATTACTCTGGCTTCCAGTTTCCTCATCAATAAAGAAGGGGCTTATTATACATACCTGTACAGTTGTAAAAAATGACTTGAATTCATGTAAAATGTAGAGCGCAATATTCGGCTTATTTCTCCATTTTGTTCATCCACATATTTCTATCACTTAGAATGGGGCTCAGCACATAGAATCTATATTAGTTTCCTATAGCTGAAGTAACAAATTATCACAAATTTGGTGGCTCAAAACAACACAAATTTATTATTTTACACTTCTAACAACAGAGATTTATTATCTAACAGTTCCAGAGATCAGAAGTCCTAAATCAAGGGCTGCATTTCTTCTGAGGGAGAAGAATTTCCCGTTTCTCTAGGAGAGAATTTGTTTCCTTGCCTTTCCCAGCTTCTAGAGTTTGCCCACAGTCCTTTGTTCCTGGGCCCCTCCTCTCACCATTCCTACATCTGCTTCCTTTATCACACTTCCTTCTTCAGCTCTGTTCCTCTTGCCTGTTTATTATTAGGTCTCTTGTGATTATACTGGGCCCCCCAGAATAATATTCCCATCACAAAATTACTAAGTTGGTCACATCTGCAAAGTTCTTCTTTACCATGTAAGCTAACATATTCATGTATTTGCTGGATTAGACATGACATCTTTGGGGGCCATTAATATGTCGACAACAGTATCTTATCAATAAAGTTGTATTACATAAATTATCTGTAGGTTGTGAGTAAAAAACTGGTTCCTTCGCTTATGTATGTATGCAGCCATTAAATAATCATCTATTTAATTCATATGTGTACAGTTTATTGAAAGCTTGACTAGGTAGATTTAAGCAGTAAATAGCTTTGTTTTTTTCACAACACTGTCCAATTCAAACCACTTTTTTCATTTGTTTTCACAACAACCTTGTAAAACTGACAAGATTTTTCTTATTTTATAGAGAAAGAAGCAAATACAGTGAAGTCAAGTGACTTCCCAAGTTCACAGATTCAGATATATTCAAAGAATGCAGGCTTTCTTGCCTCCTTTTTTTCTTCCAGGATGATATAATCATTAACATTTGATTTTGAAATTTGAGTTGAGGAAACATTGAGACCAATTAACTGAAGAGAAAGGATGTGGAAAGGGGTGTTTTTATGGTACCTCTGTTTATTCATACTGCAGACAAGGGGAGTTTTCCGCCAATGAGAAACACTTAGGGGAGTATTTAGGGTGTTGGGATTAGTGCAAGAGATTTAGACACAGCAAGACTTTGTAATACTATGGTGCTGTCTACAGTGCCTTTCCTTGGAGAAAACTCCATGGTTTGACATTATTCTATCATATAGGCTTCCATGTAGAAGTACATCTCCCAGGTTGGGACATTAGAATTAGTTAACTCTATCAGAAAGAGGACTGAACATTTTGAATTGTTGGAACAGATTTGTAGGGATTTCTATTTTAGGTCCAGTTTTATTTTTAGGCCAAGTTCACCAAGTTAATGTTAACATCCTAGATATGCACCAAGTTGATGCTTTAATGTTAGATTTTTGTGTTTAACTGAACCTTGAAGTTAGGAAGATTACATAGCTTTTGAGATCCCTAACTAGAACTAGAACCAGTACTGGTTAACACTGACCCATAACCAGAACTGGTAGTGGTTAACATTACTGATTTGTTGATAGAACTGGTATTGTAGGTACTAATTAATACGTGTGTGTGTGTGTGTGTGTGTGTGTGTGTGTGTGTGTGTGTAAGGGAGGGATTGGTCCAGTGACAGAAGAGTGATGCATGGTATACCATGTCCCAAGGTCACTGGATTAAAGAAATTACCTCTTCTAGGGCTTCCCTGGTGGCGCAGTGGTTGAGAGTCCACCTGCCGATGCAGGGGACACGGGTTCGTGCCTCGGTCTGGGAAGATCCCACATGCCACGGAGCAGCTAGGCCCGTGAGCCATGGCCGCTGAGCCTGCGCGTCCGGAGCCTGTGCTCTGCAACAGGAGAGGCCACAACAGTGAGAGGCCCGCGTACCGCAAAAAAAAATAAATAAATAAAAAGAAATTACCTCTTCTAACCAGTAAATAAAACTTGAGAGGAAGTGAACTCTATAGTGTATTAATTTCTCAGTGTCATGTACTCCAGTCAGATCTTCACCCTGCTGAAGCAAGCTTCAATAAGTAGGTTTTGAAGTTGGAGATGAGACAGAATAAATTAAGGAATAATAAAAAAGAAGAAGACAATTTCCTAAACTGCTCCATCTCCAACCTTCAATTCTCTTTCCTTATTTTTACCCCAGAATTCCACTCTAAATCTTAATGACTCCAATGTTCACCATTTATGCAGAGACATGCTCTTAATGTGCTCAGAGTACAGAATATCTTCTGTACATGAGACCACCCAGGAAAACATCAACCAAGTTTGTAGTTTGTGAAATATCATCTATTTGTCTAAAATTTACTATATTCAAAATCATATTTTTGTAAGTTGGTCATGTCAAATTCTATTTGGATAATTTGGCAACATCTAACGCCAAATAGGCCATAGACCTTTTCCAAAAATATAATGGAGTTAGAGTCTTGCCTAGGTGAGTAAAAATTATATACATCATAGTCTCTAATAATTAGTGATGTTGAGCATCTTTCTTTTTTTTATATAAAGTTATTTATTTTATTTATTACTTTTGGCTGTGTTGTGTCTTCATTGCTGCACACAGGCTTTCTCTAGTGGTGGCAAATGGGGGCTACTCTTCATTGCGATGCGTGGGCTTCTCATTGTGGTGACTTCTCTTGTTGCAGGGAACAGGCTCTAGGCATGCAGGTTTCAATAGTTGTGGCATGCAGGCTCAGTAGTTGTGGTTTGCGGGTTCTAGAGCACAGGCTCAGTAGCTGCGGCACACGGGTTTAGTTGCTCCTTGGCATGTGAGATCTGCCTGGACCAGGGATCGAACCCTCGTCCCCTGCATTGGCAGGCAGATTCTTAAACATTGCACCACCAGGGAAGTCCCGAAGTTGAGCATCTTTTCATGTTTTTGTTGGCTATCTGTATGTCTTCTTTGGAGAAATGTCTATAAATGACATAAAGGTAGGGAGGAGCTAATGGAGTAGATGTCGATTCATGAAACACCATGTTAAAGTTGAGTCGCCACCATTGGGGACCCTTATTCTAAGAGAATAGATCAGATTAAGTTGATTCAGAAATTCTATTGTCCTCTTCTATTCTGTTTTATTGAAGAGACATATAAAAAAAACTACAGATACTTAGTACAATATAAAAAGAAAAAAATGAGATGCAATAGATTAACTATCTAGGTAAATAAAAATCATTTATTAATGCCTATGTGAGATGAAAGCCATCCAAGCCCTTATGCAAAATTGCTGTCTCACAAGTGAAACTTGAGAACATTCCTTTCACAAGGCAGATATGTTGTGCTTAGTGCAAGTTTTCCCAGTACTCCAAGGGACCACAAACAATAGGATGGGCCAGTTCCCAAGCTAGAACATGAAAATAATAATTCATTTTCTATGTGACCTTAGAAAAGTGGCTTTTAGAGCTTTCTTTATCCATTTAGTAATGATTTTTTGAGCAGTTATGCTCTATCTGTATCCTCATCTATAAAATAAAAATAAACTTATTTTTAAATTGCTGTGAAGATTTACAAGGTCCTGTTTGTAAAAAAAAAAAAAAGTATTTTTAGCCATGTTTGATTATAAATCGTGTTTTAAACTTTTACACACCTACAGTTGGAGAAGACTCAAAAGCAGAATGCAGAGTGCATCTCTAAGACTTACAAAATGCCTTAAATGGTAGCAAACACAGGATTATCAAGGCAGAAGAGTTCACATACTCAGTATACCATGGATTGATATGTGATACACTAGAACCACTTCACAGGAATTCGAAGCAATGTGGTTTATCTTTCCATTACTCATATAAGAAAAAGGGTACTACAAATATGATAGGACAATTTCCCTTACTTTGAACGCTAAGGGGCTGTGACTAGGTTATAACGAAAATTGTTAGGTTATAACAAAAATTTTATTGAATTATTTTTAAAAAGTGGAAAGTCAACTAAAAATTGGAAATACTTTATAATTTAACTAACATTGTGGGAATAGAGAAACAGTTAGGCCTAGTGTCTTAAAAACAATTTTATAAAGGTTTTATTTTTGAAATTGCTCTCAGCTCTTTTCTAAAATAATTTGAGTCTTAGAATTGGAAAAAAATAGTGAAAGTTTAACACTTTAGATGGCAGTTGTTTCTTCTTCATTGTGCTTTTTCTTAAAGGATGTTGACAAATTGTGACCTTTTCATTCATCCGTTTATTCATCTTACAGTTACTTATGAACACTATGCTAGGTGCTGAAGAACTTTTGTTAATAAGGAATCAATATAATTTCTTAGCTTTTCAGGGCCTAAAGAATATGATTTTAACGAGTTTTCCTTAATGGAATTGAGTAGAGTGACTTAGTGCACATCTGCCTCACTTCTGCCCGGATTATAATCTTCCTTGATTTCATAGTCAATTTAACCTGAATAAATGCTATAAGTAGTTTTATCTAACATTAGAATTACTATACAGACAGCACAAACATACACATGTACGTATACAATTTTCTTTCATCTTTGTTGAAAAAAAGAAAAATACAGAGATCATCTTATATAATGTGTTATAATCCACTGCATGATTGCCTGAAACATTTTTCAAGGGAAATTCAGTTGTACTTGACAACACTTACCTTTTTTTCTTACGGCTGAGAGAGAAAGGCTTGGACCTCACAGAGAATCTTTTCTCCCCCCATGGCTCCAGTTTTTCATTCCTGAGTCATTTAGATTGCAACAGTAGCGGGTGGCTTTGAAGAACTGTGGTGGGAGGAAAAAGGTTAATTTTCCCCAAATGGAAATCTCCAGCGGCCCCAGTGATAATTGAGAGGCTGTAAGAATAAGTGATTCCAAAGAAAAGAATACCCAGAATGTTAAATGAGAGTTCTGATAGGTTTATTTGTGGCCATGTCTGCTTGAAACTAAGGTGTAAATGAACTGAAGAAAACCGTGTATCCTAAACTGACTTGCAACGTGCTTTTAATGATGATGAGACTCTTCAGATTGTATACAGAGAGCTTAACCAGCACTACTCCCCAAAGAAATAACTGCTCCAAAGACATCTCTTGCTTAGTCAGTCAGTGAATTTTCTACACATATAGGACCCCGGTGGTTACCAAAGGGACACTGTCTCTACAACAATTATGAGCCTTAAATGTGGAAGATCCGTGGTGGTGGTGGTGAGATGAATTGGGAGATTGGGACTGACATATATACACTAATATATATATATAATAGATAACTAATAAGAACCTGCTGTATAAAAATAATAATAATAGGGGGCTTCCCTGGTGGCACAGTGGTTGAGAGTCCACCTGCCGATGCAGGGGACGCGGGTTCGTGCCCCGGTCCGGGAAGATCCCACATGCCGCGGAGCGACTAGGCCCGTGAGCCATGGCCGCTGAGCCTGCGCGTCCGGAGCCTGTGCTCCGCAACGGGAGAGGCCACAACAGTGAGAGGCCCGCGTACCGCAAAAAAAAATAAATAAATAAAAATAAAATAATAATAATAAAATATATATTTTTTTAAATGTGGAAGATCCAGATTCAAGTCCCTTGCTAGTCCCTACTAGCTGAGCAACTTCAGCAAGTTATTTGACATTTTTAAAACTAAGTTTTATCTTCTGTAATAAAAAGGTTGGTTGTACTAAGAAACAGTTGAGAAATGTCCCCACTCCCAAAAATGTAGATAAAAATGAGAGCAAGATTGCCCTATCATAAGGAATAGGAAGCTACTGAGAGTCAAAATTTTACGGTTTACATTCAAACACACCTGGGATTGAGTACTAAATCCGTTGCTTACCAACTATGTCCATTTAATCTTGTTACTTTACTGATTAAAATTTAGTTTCCTAATTTGTAAAATTTTGAATTTTAGAAGAATTGTTGAGAGGATTAAGTGAAATCACTCTTGTAAAGTGCTCAGAATGGTTTCTAGCACATTATAAGCATTTAAAATAAATGTTAGCTTATAATAACTATTTTATTTCAATTAATTGAAAAAATGATTAATTAAAAGGTTATTTGATGAACCAAGAATGAATGAAAGAGGAGAAAAAAAATTACAAAGACCAGTGTCATCAGTGTTGTTAAGGGCCAAGAATACCTGGTAGGCCAGCTGACCCATTTTAGGGGCAGCTAGGTCTCTATATTGAAGACGGTTCCATCAAGGTATGTAATTTTGTTGTTGTTAGACATCTGAATACTATACATAATACCTCTTTGTTCTGTTTTTATCATTTCTAAGCAATCATCTATCATCTGGCTTACACGGGATTGCATAGAGAGGGAAATAAAATGATGACCTCTCTAGGCCCAAATAAATATCTGATCTAATTATTGCTTATTGTTTTCACTGAAATGGATCTTCTGATTTTATACAATAGCTTTTTATGCATTTCAGTTGAAGGAGTCAGCCATTGTAGGTGATATAGCTTCTGAATATACAATAAAATTTCTAAATTTCCAAACTGAGAACATGACTTGGAATAATCTGACAACATTAAAACATTTAGGGATCCATCTGGGAAAACATGGTGATCTTCTAAAAACTCTTAAAATCTCAAGTTTGTTTTCCCATGAGCACTAGTTTAATGAAGACTCCAGTGAGAGAATGTAAATTAAAAATATTGGGTTCAATTACAAAGCAAGGATGACAAAATATTTTATTGTATTCGAAACTGAGCAGGACCCTATGGGGCTCCTGGGCACAGAAACTTTTCTGTGTCCCCCATTTCTTGATTACAGGAAATAGACTTCATTCAGCCTCCATGACTTTCCCTGAGTTCCGTTGGGCAGGTTCAGGCAGTTGCTAAATAGGTAAGGGAGGGGATGTGGAGACAAGGGAGGAACAGTCAACAGAAATAACAATGCAGCCTGGGTGTAAGGTCCTGATTCCCCACCAAGGGATATACATAGTAATATCTTTGAACTGTTTTGCAGATACTGAAACCCCCCCACGCAGGTGGGAGAAGTTAACTGTATGCTGCCCACAAGCATGTAGACCCAAGACCAGTTGGAACCAGAAGGTTGATGATACTGACTCTCAATTACCTCACCACTGACCAGTCAGAATGTCCACGAGCTGTTCATGCCCTCCTCTTTGAACCATTAATATAAAACTCCTCACTACCCAATCCAGGTTGGGATGCACAGTTTTGAGGGCATTAGCCTGCTGTGACTTCCTTTGCCTTTCTTTTCTACTTCACCCAAAACTTTGTTTCTGAGATTTTATTCAGTGTCAGGGTACAGAGGCTGGATTCAGCTTCATATTTAGAAAAAATTATGAAGTTGATTCCAGGACTATTAGTAAAGAATTTCATTTTTGCCATAGTGAGGGGATGAACTAGGGTGTGTATCAGATTATATACTATTACTGCATTTCAAAGATTACCTCTTACTGTTACACTAAGCAAATTATAGAAATAAAAATGAGATGTAAATTGCATATATATGATTTTGACAATTTTATAACCTAATAACACAGATGGAAGATACATTACTAACTCTTCCTGAATTTGACTATTTGGAGGAGGGCTGGTCTGACTTGTAACTAACTTTAAAGTTGCATGTTACTTAGCAGTGGTGCATCTTTAGGAAATTTATTTTGATAAGTAATAATTCATAACTAGCATATCAATATTGTAGCATATGCATAGTTGCCTCCAAATTACTTTCATGTCAATCAAAACAATTAATTTTGCTATTTTAAATAATCATTCCAGATATTATTTGTAAAACTTCTTTGCTTTATTTATAAGTGGTTTTATAAGGATAAACTTTTAACAAGCTTTTATTTAAATTTTCATAAATTTGAAATTGTGTAATCTGAAATGAATCAAGTTTAACTGTAGCATTTCAAGTGAAAAAAGTATACTGGTCACAGAGGAAGAAGTTATACCTGAGAATTTTGCTGCAGAATTAATATAAGAATGCAGTTTAAGCAATACACTTATAAATAATGTATTGGAAGTACTTACTCAGAACCTATGTAATGAATCTTCTCCACACTGAGTACATACAATGTATTAATTGTCATTTATGGTAATTAAAAAAGTTAAAATTGGTTAAATTTTCAAATACACTAAGTAGAAATAAGAAAAATTATCATATAAACAAAAATATAAAAGTTGTTTAAAATACAGGAATATGCATATTGTTTCCAAGTATCTTCAAGAACATTAAAAGAATATTCATAATTGATATATGTTATAATATATCCTTATTTATTAAATGATTCTCAAGTTAGATATTTTTGAATAATAAATTTATTAGTCATGTTCTGTTTACAGGGCTTGGTACACTGAGTCAAAATGTTGGTTTTCTTTTAAATGAAGAAAATCATATTTGTCTTTAATTTGATGGTTTCTTCAATTTGCCTTAATATTTAAAATATGAATTTATTGACCTGTAAAACTTTATATATCTTTTAATTAATACACTTACATATTTGCTTGCAAAGGTTTAATCTTTTGTAATTTAGTGACGGCCTATAATTCAAATGTTTAATAATAATCTTTGTTAAAAAATTATTGGTATCTTCAAATTTCAAAAATTTTTCACGTTATTTGTCACTGATAATGACCCTGGAAGGCACAGTGAGCATGTATTATTTCCATTTTAAATTTGAGAACATTGAAACTCTGAAAGATCATGTAGCTTATCCAAGTGATTTGGCTAATGTTAGGGAAACTAGCAATGATTTGACTCTCATTCTGGTGCTTTCTCTATAACATTAAATAATCATGTGAAATAATGTGATACAATGCAATAAAATATGATGTTGATTACTATGGTCTAATATAAAGAATCCCTCAAGTTCACAGAATATTAATTTACTTTAAAAGGGATAAATAATGATATATATTGAATGTGTCAATTAAAATTAAAAAGACAATCCATGTGTAACTTAATTGTAACTTTGTTTATATGCTGCAGTCTGGGTGTTGTTTTAACATTTGAAATGTGATTTAGAAGAGAAGAGTGGCTTTTATGTCATTTTACATCAGTTGAAACAATAAAGAAAGGCAATTATTAACTATTTTAAAAGGACAAAGTCTTTTTGTGGTTTTCCTACATTAGTTGTTAGAGGGATAAATTCGAGTAATCATTTTTCTAATTATTGTTCATAATAGTTAATATTATAGACAATAATTATTGTTCATAAATAGTGTTTTGTTCTCCCAGTCATTTTTATGAATCTTCATAGCAAAGACATTTCCCTCTTCCTAACATAACTGCAGAGGAAACACACATGGCCTCATGAAACCATGACTGGGCTCTAAAAAAACACAGCCAAACTAACCCCAGGGGTTAGGTCTGAATCTTTAGAAATGTTTCCAGTCTACACAGTCACAATTCATTAAAAAGATTATGTTCCTTCTCAATTGAAAATACAACAGGAAAAAAGAATCAAGAAAAACAAAATTCTCTAACTCAATCTTAAAATAAGTACACAGAAAATTAGCCTCATCCCTCTGGGCTACCATTAAAAAGGGGGGGAGGGGAAAAGACACCACCCATTCTCCTTCTATTAGCTACATGGGTAATACAAAACACTGAGGAAGAAAAGCACAGACCTAAAAATAATATATTATTCTCCACTGATTAAGAAGTGAATAAAATGATGTGCAAAGCAGCTTTTACACATTGCAGTAAGAACTTTCTCACTCCAATCCAACAGAGGTTATTTTTTTCCTAAGCTTCCCAAACAGGATTTCGCTTTGTATAAAGATGCTGAATCTTTTCCTATCAACTTAAACTAAAGGTGCACCCCAGAATCTGGCCCTACAAATCAAAATCCAATGATAACACAGAGAAGATATGATAAGAGAGGTTATGAAGATCAGCTCTTAAAGAACATTAAAAGACAAAGCAGGTAAAATTGACTTAACTGTTTGCAACATTTGAGGCAAGTTCCAAGTTTCTCTTTTAGACTATAATAAGTTATTCAGCTCTGTAACATCTGGCACTGAATACATTTTCAATGAATTTGCTGAAGGAATGAGAAATGAAATTTCTTACCTTTTAACTATGGTTAAGCAAGAGACACCTTGCTGTCCTTCTATCCACCTTGTCCTCTTTTTATGAAAGGCAAAAAAGTGACTGATCCTGTGGGCATTAGCATCAGAAAGAATTGAGTTTAAGTCCCTGTTTTACCTATTATTACCTGGGTAATTTGGAGCTGGTTAACCTAAGACTTTTATCTACCTCCCTTCCCTTCCTTCCTTCCTTCTTTCCTCCCTTCCTTCCTTCCTTCCTTCCTCTTTCCCCCTTGTCTTCTCTTTTTTGCAGGGAAATTCTTTCCACAATTAATTTTATTGAAAACTACTAATTGAAAAAGGAAAGTCATCATATTCCATCCTGCCATTTCCAACACTTGAATACCACTCCTAAGAAGCAAACACATAGAGATCTTTCTTTCTACTTACTTGGATTTTCCTTAAAAATAATATTTTCTAATAAACTATTTTTAGAACACTTTTAATTTTACAGAAAAATTAGAAGATAGTTTACTGAGTCCAAGCTCTTATTGCTCACCAGACAACAGGCCAATAAATCGAGAAATAAGTTATTGGGGCAAGGAATAGCCCCAATAGATTTGTTCTTCCCTATTACAACAGTACAGAAAATTCTCATATACTTCTCACCAATTTTTCCCTGTTGTTAACATCTTACACTAGTATGTTATATTCATTACAATTAATAAACTGATATTCATACATTATGATTCCCTAATGTCCTTTCTCTGTTCCAGGATTCCATCCAGAAGACCACATTACATTTAGTTGTAGACTGTTGTAGGCTCCTCTGGGCTGTACCAGTTTCACCGACGTTTTCCTTGTTTTTGATGACCTTGACTGTTTTCAGTAGTACTGGTTAGGTATTATTGTAGAACATTATTTCAATCAGGATGTATATGATGTTTTTCTCATGATTACACTGGGTTATGGGTTTGGGAGAGGACCACTACAGAAATAAAGTGCATTTTCACAATATCATATCAAGGATACATACTATCAACCTGATGCTAACCTGGACAATCTGGCTGTGTCTGTTAGGTTTTCTCACTGAAAGTTACTCCTTCCCCACCTCCCATTCCATACTGCCTTCTTTGGAAAGAAGTCACTATGTACGGTCCTCACTTAAGAGGTAGAGAGTTCTGCTCCATCTCTTGAGGGAGATAGAGCTACATAAACTACAGGAATTTTCCTTCACAGATATTTCTTTTCTTTCCTATGTATTTACTTGGTCAAGTATTTATTTATTTTTTTATTTTTATTTTTATTTTTTTGCGGTGCGCGGGCCTCTCACCGCTGTGGCCTCTGCCGTTGCGGAGCACAGGCTCCAGACGCGCAGGCTCAGCGGCCATGGCTCACGGGCCCAGCCACTCCGCGGCATGCAGGATCTTCCCGGACCGGGGCACGAACCCACGTCCCCTGCATCAGCAGGTGGACTCTCAACCACTGCACCACCAGGGAAGCCCCAAGTATTTATTTATAGCAGAGTGACTCATGGACATTTATTTTAAACTTTGTGGTATAATTCAATAGCACTTGATTTATTGTGTGATTCAAATTTCTCAACTGTGCCCACTGGATCTTCTTTCAGTTGATTCACATGTCCTTTTGATATAACCTCAACAATGTGGGCATTTTGTTGTTTGTTTTGCTTTGTTTAACTTTTGAGTGCTTCTGTACTTTCTGGCACTACAAGGTGCTCTGGGATCATCTTATAGATTTCCTGCCCCAGTCTTAGAATCAGCCATTTTTTCAAGTAAGACATACTTGGGTCTTTTTTGGGTCTTTTTATTGGAGAACAGTGTTAGAAACCTAGATCTGTGCACTAAGTGTGCTCTCTGCTACTGGGCTCTTATTGTTTGTAGGCTCTCTCAGATGACAGAACAAGAAACATATGTGTATAGACTACAGTGTATATACTTATATCTGTAAATATTTGTACAGGTAACCATCTATACCTATATTAAGTTCATGCTGATGTCTCCAACTCTAATCCATTAAAATGAATCATTCCAGGCCTTTTTTTCCCCCTCGCTTATCTGTAAGCTCCCACTCAAAGGGTGAGAAAACTCAACACCCACCATTCATTTACTTAACTGTTCGACTGCAGTGAACATTTATGACAGTATTGGCATTGCTAATGTGTACCACGGTGAGAAAGAAATTTATTAACTAGTTGCTTTTGTCTTTGGTCTTACATACTCGACCCAGTCCCAAAGTTGTTATGTAAGTCCGCGGCTCTCCCTCCTCCATTTTAGTGAGGTTGTTCCATATATGTATAAAACAGATTTTTCGGTCACATTCTGCATCCCAGCTTGGAATTCCCAACCTCCTAAAGTTCTGTTTGTTTTTTTAAAATTTGCATACATGAAGCTTCTCTCTTATTTCGATAAAGTTCTATGAATGTTAACAAATGTACAGAACTAGAGATCCACATTATAGAATCACACAGAATAGACTTGCTGCCTTCAGAAATTCTGTGCTTCATCTATTCAATCGTTCCCTCCTTCTCCAAACCCCTAGCAACCTCTGGTCTTTTACTGTACGCTGTAGTGTTGCTTCTTCCAGAATATCATATATTTGAAATTGTGTAATATGTAGCCTTTTCAGACTAACTTCTTTCACTTATCAATATGCATTTAATATTCATCAATGTTCTTTATGGCTTGATAGCTCATTTTTTAATCATTGAATAATATTCCATTGTACAGTTGTACCACAGTATTTTATCCATTCACCTATTGAAGAGCATCTTAGTTGCTTCCAGTTTTTGGTGATTATGAATAAAGCTACCATAAACATTCACGTGAAGTTTTGTGTGGACATAAGTTTTCAAGGAAGTTTTGTGAGTACCCTGGAATATATTTCCTGGATCACGTGATAAGACTATGCTTAGCTTTTTAATAAACTGCAAAACGGATGCCAAAATGACTATAATATTTTGCATTCCCACTTGAAGTGAATGAGAGTTCATGGTGTTCTGAATCCTTGCCTAACAACTGTTATTGCCAGTTTTTTGGATTATAGTCATTATAATAGCCATAAAAGTATCATATTATTGTTTTCATTTATAGATTCCCTAATGATATATGATGTTGAGAATCTTTTCATGTGCTCATTTACTATATGTTTATCTTCTTTGGTGAAGTATCCATTCAGATATATTGTCCATTTTTTGATTGGGTTGTATGTTTATTTCTGAATTTCACTAGTTATTTGTATATATTGAATAACAGTCTTTTATCATATATGTGCTTTGAAAATATTTTCTCCTTTCTGTGACTTGTTTTTGCATTCTCTTATAGTGTTTTACACTATAAGAAAAGTAGATTTTATTTTTAACAAAGTTCAGTTTACTATTTTTTTCATTGCTCATGCTTTTGGTGTTGCATCTAAAATCTCACTGCCAAACCAAAAGTCACCCAGATTTTCTGTGTTTTCTTCCAGAAATTTTATAGATTTTCATGTCACATTTGCATCTGTGATTTATCTTGAGTTACTTTCATGAAGGATGTAAGGTCTGTATCTAGGTTCAATTTTGCATATGTTTTACCACCATTTGTTGAAAAGACTGTCCCCTGCCCTTTTAATTGTCCTTACCCCTTTGTGAAATATCAGTTGACTATATGTTGGTCTAGTTCTGGACTCATTTCTGTTCTACACTTATATTCTTGCACCAGTTCCATGTTGTCTTCATTGTTGTAGCTTTATAATAAATCTTGATATTGGGTAGTGTGACTCCTCCAACTTAGTTCCTCTTCTTCACTATTGTGTTGACTATTCTAGGTCTTTGTCTTTATATTTTATAGTAAGTTTATGGATACCCATAGAATAGCTTCCTGGGATTTGATTGAGATTGCATTAAAGCAATTCATCAAGGTGTGAAGAATTGACATTGTGAAATGAAAAATGTTGCCTGCCATATCAGTAAACAAAGGCTGTTGCATCCATCAAGCCACTAGAGCCACCCCAGAGGGTGAGTCCCACAGGAAACTCAGGATGGAGACAAACAGGCTGCCCTGCTGCCAAGCCTTCAGCCACTGCAGTCACCCCCAACTGTGCACCCTGAGGGGACTCAGGATGGAGAGAAGCAGGATACTGGTCCTAGATAGTTAAGGTGCATATCAAAGGAATGATTTCTAAGAGCCCAGAGGCTTGCATCTTCCTGTACGTAGAAATATCTGGTTTTCTTTAATTAACAGTAATCTTTTGAAGTTGTGACTACCTAGCCTTTGTTGCAAAAACTCTAAAATATCCTGGCTCCTCCCTTACCTCTTCCGAGCAGTCTCTCAGAGCTATCTGAGAGGCTGCATCCTGGGCTTAAGTCCTCAGTTTTGCCTTCCAAATATAATATAATTCTCAACTATTAGCTTGTGCCTTTTTTTCAGTCAACAACATCTTAATGATACTGAATTCGAGGGAATCTACATATAAATCTTGTATATGCATTTTGTTAGATTTATAGTTATATATTTAATTTTGTATTTTTTAGGGCTACCATAAATGGTATCATTTTAAATTACAATTCCCAGTTGTTTATTGCTGCTATATAGGAAAGTAATTGACTTTACTACATTAGCCATGTATCTTGTATCTTTCCTATACTAGTTTATTCTAGGAATTTTATCAATCTAGCTATCATCTATCTATCTACCTACCTATCATCTATCAACCTATTTATCTAATTAATAATTAATTTGTTTATTTTAGTAGGTTTTTTGGGATTTCTTTACATAGGCATTCATGTCATTTGTGAACAAAGATGATTTTATTTCTTCCTTTCCAATATGTATATCTTTATTGCTTATTGTTTATTTCTTTTACTTGCTTATTGTACTAGTTAAGAATTCCAGTATGATGTTCCATATGATTGATGGGAAAGGACATCATTGCCTTCTTCCAAGTTTTAAGGTGCAAGAGTCCAGTTTCTCACCACTAAGTATGTTGTTGGCTGTAGGTTTTTTTTGTAGAGGTGCTTCATGAAGTTGAGAAAGCTCCCATCCTTTCTTAGTTTGTTGAATGTTTTTATCATGAGTGAGTGTTGAATTTTATTAAATGTGTTTCTGTATTAATTGGTACAATCCTATGATTTTCTTCTCTAGCCTCTTTTATGGTGATAGCCTCATAGAATAATTGAGAAAACGTTCCCTCTGTTAACTATTTTCTGGAAGATATTTTGTGTGTAGAATGTACTCTGTCTATTTCACAACAGTTACTCCTCACCTTCATCTTGCAGGGTCCTGAGGCAATCTTTCCTGACTCCTTCCCTTGAGAACCTGGTGTGGTAGTTAAAACTCTTGAAAGTGTGCCTCTTCCCCTCTCCCACACACACACAAGACTGCAGCCACCATACTCTCAAACTAGTCTATACTCAGCCTCCAGTAATTTGTAAAAATTACAGTTTAAGTGTTCTTAATTTATGGTTCTAATGTTTCTGGTCCAGATAAGCAGCAATCAGCTGTGACTTTTTGCCTCTGCCTGTCTCTCCAGATTTTAGGGTGGCAGTTTTCCCTGAGACCTCAGTTCTTTCATGGATTCTGCAATCATTATTGATTATTTTATTTTTTAGCTTTTTTTAATGTAAGAGTAGGAGAGATAACTTCTCAGTTCCTCATATGTTAAAGCTGAAATTGAACAAAAAAATACCTTTTTCCTACTTATTTCTTTTAGAAAATTATCTATGAATTTTTGTTATAAAAGAGTTTTATTCCTTTTCTCTTGACCTTGCACGCTCTCTCTCTCTCTCTCTCACACACTCACACATTCACATCTCCCGTCTTTCCAAAAATATTTATAGTGCAAATTTTGTCTATATCAATATTAAACACTGACTGTATTATGAAATAGACTGTTTTTTATAACTAAGCCACATAATATAATATAGTTTTCATTTTTATGAAAACATTTTGCTTTTGTTGTTTTTGTTGTCTCCCTTTAAGTTAATAATTGCTTTTTTTGTAGCTTACTTTTCTAAGCTAAACATCAAAAGCATAAAAAAAAAAGAAGGAAGGAAGAAAGAAACCCAACAAATTTCTCTTAATGTAGTCATAAGACAATTGCTTTTTTTCTCAACTCCCAAATTTTCCTCCTTAATATTCCAGGAGCCTTTATTCCTTTTGTTGTATTTTCAGACAAAATATAAAGCTATTCCATTCTCCACGTTACTGCTGAGAATCCTGGTGACATTCTGTTTCTCTTTTTTTGTACATGATCTGTTGATACCCTCTGGAAGCTTTTTGGATCTTGTCCTTACCTTTGTTTGGTGCCTCATATCTACCATATGAGGTTATTTTGAGGATTAAATAAAATAATAGTTAGAAATTCCTTAGTTTAATAATTGGCTAATCTTGATCATTGAATTAATACTTGTCATGATAATAAAATTGATGATCATAATGTTGCTTATTTTAACAAGACATCATGAGATTTCATTCTTTCATACATTTGAAAGTAATACTGCTCACACTTTTATGAACAATTATTGATTACTTTGAGGTCAATAGAAATTTCATTGTTTAGGCTAAAGATTCCTTTATAAGCACGGTGTGTAGAAAGCAAACACAAGGTCTGGTGGCAAACAGACCAGGTTCTGAATACTAGTGCAACCATAGTTAAGGATGTGATATTAAGGAAAATATTAAAAGTCACTTAACAATAAATGTCCCACCTCATATGTTTAAGGCAGTGTTACATAAAACAAGGAATATTAAGAACTTGAGTAGTGCCAGTGACACAGCATGTTTTCAAAGATGTTCATTACCACTTAAATTTTATGCTTTTATTCATTCATTCATTCTTTTAAGTTGTGGGACCCATCCTATCATGGAAAAGATTGTATTTGATTCTGTATACACTACATTAAGAGGAATATTTTCCACTAGAATTTATCAGGATTTTAATAAGTAGGTAGAGTTAGGAAGCCTGAAACCGTATCATGAGAAAGTGATAAAAGTTCTTTATTTAAACTTAATAACGTGAGGATATAACTAACATTACATAAATTGTTAAAAAGTATTTGAAGGATTAGAAGTTTCTTTGTTGTTTTATAAAGCTGAAATAGATGTTTGGAAGCAACAAATTTTGACAAAGTATAAGGCATAATAATATTTATAATAGAACTGCCTAGATTTTGAGCAGCATTTGAGTGTAGTGTAGTAGCACTTTTTTCTCCAAATTTTTTAACCATTAGGAAAGTTGTCAAAGAAGGATTTCAAGCCCAGCTGGAGTAGTGGTTTGACAATTTTATAATGTATAATATCACTTAGAGTGCCAATTTAAATTCATATTTCTGGGCTTCACCCTTTAAAGAATATGATTTATGAGGGGTTTTGAGATGTGCTGCTGATGCAAAGTTTATATTTACAAAAATATTTCAGAAATTCTGGTTTAGGAGTATGACATGATGAATTCTAAGGTTTATTCCAATCGTTGTATGCCATGAATTAATAAGATAAATGCCTCTAGCAGAGATGTGATTCAGTCTGGGCCTCAAATGATGAGTATACTTTCACAATGAAACTCAATATCGTACAAAATGACATTGCCCTGACTAGCATTATCTAAATCAGGGGACAGGTAAGTCTTTAACTTCAACTAATTTCTAAAATATTAGCAATTTCTATAGTAGGGATCAAAGATATTTGACCTAATGATAGTATCTCTCCAGTTACCATATCTTACATATAATGAAGCAGAAATCTGGTGGCATTTATTGCTTCTGAGACAATACATGATACTTAATGTACTCTATATTAATGAATGTTTATGTCATTGTAACCTTACTGAGCAAACTGCAATATTTATTTCAAAATTCAATTACTTCTTGCAGTAAGAAAAACCAAATGTATTTTAACAAAAGTATGAGCTATTTCGGAACTGGTGCAAACTTAGCACTGTACTTTTGAAAACTGACAGTACTTTAAGTCCAATTGGTTGGAATGAATAACAATAACATTTCATGCTTATAAAAGCCCGCTACTTATTAAGACGGCATAATAAGTAGAGGCATAAGAATCATACAATTCTATGATTTTCACCCTGGGAATATCATTTTTTTTATTTAACAGCTTTCCCCTGAATGCATTTAAAATAAGAAGAACAAGGGTTTTATGTGCAATTATATAGTCTAGAACGTGTAGTGTTAATTCATATTTATTAAATATTTAAAACACATTACTGTTCAAATATTTTTGAAGGTGATATATAACTAATCTCCCATTCATCTCTCATTCTACTATATTTAAATAATCATAACCAAGAAGTAAAATCAGCTAGAATATAGCAGGGTGTGGCTACTTTTGACACTAAAACCAGCTTCATGCAGAGATTTTATAACAGCAGCTTAAATACTTGAGATTTTAAAATTACATAATTTCCAAAAAAAATAAAGACATAAGTGAGAAAGAAATCTGCTGTTTTAAAATGCGGTTACTTTCACATCCCAAATTTTAAAAATGGTATAATCTTCATTAAAATGCAACTATTAGCCAGTATGTAAGAAACATTACTTCACAGTTGATGAAACCCTATATTAGCAAGGGTAGAGTTGTCTCACATTGTATATGAGCATGTATCCTAAGCAAAGGAAAGTATTTCATTCCCCAAAGCAGACACCTGAGCTAGTGAGGGTTTGTTATTTAACTTGCATCACTTGCATTTTGTTTGTATTAGAAAAATCTCATCAACCAGAGCCTCTTTTTCATATTGCTATATGATAGATACCCCTCCAAAAACCAGCAAAGACGAGGATGTCTATTTCTGGAACCACTACGGCATCATCAAGAATGGGGAAAATTCTGGGGTTTGATTTAGCCTTGTGTTTGTAATTAGCAGTTCTGAGTAAAGATGTTTTAATAACCAAATAAAGTTTATAAAACATTGAAGTAGCATATTGACTTGTCTCTGTGCCCAAAAGACAAGAGAAGCCCCTACTAAAAAAAAGGAGGCTCTGATTGACTCCAAATTTTTGCTTTTTATTAAGATTCACTGCCTATTATTTTCTTTCTCTCTCATCAGCATAGAGGATTGATCACATCTATTCCCCAACTAATAGCATCAAAGAAAGTTTAAAGTTCCGCCTTAGAGCTTCTGGTGTTTGGTTCTTCTTCGTATTTGCTAATTTCTTCTTCATTTTTTGATCTTTCTTTTTTTTATAGTTTTTTCTTTATTAATAATTGCTTTAGTATTTTTTTGAGTTTACAAATATACTCTGTACTTATGCTTAAGCTAGTTGTGATTCCAGCTATTGAGTATACTTTTTATTTTAATGATTGTATATGTTTCCTTTCCCAGATTTCCTGCTGGTTACTTTTTATATCCATCAGTTCTTGATACATATTCATTTATTTTGTTTTATTACTACTTCTTGTTCTTTTTTAATGCATACTGTCATTTCTCAAACTTACTGAGAACCTAAATTTAGTGAACTTTTGTTAACTTTTAAGTTACTGTAGCAGTTGCCTAGATAGTACTTTGGTTAAGTTGGTAAGTTAGTCTGACATAAAGTGAAAATGTCCAGAAAAAGACACTTGCCCAGATAGCAGTTGGTAGATGAGACTAGATGACAAGAGTTTTCCCAGTGTTCAAAGCTTGTGATGGCCCATGAGCTCTGGGGTAGAGAAGACAGAAAAATAACATACAAAATACATTTTCTGGATCTTGAGAGTATGGGACTCAGCAACAGTATGTTCTAATAGGATAAGGTACTTCACCAAAAAGTGTCTTAATTTGTGACACTCACTACCTTCTGTAGGTGCTCAAGTATTCCTGTGTAAATATTCTGGGGACTCAGGAGCAATCATGAGTACACTGATCACCTGAAATGAAAGAGGGAAAGAGGAATAAACAAATAAATAATAAAGGCATGAACATGCAGAGGAAAAAGGATAGACTTGAGATTAGAGGTCTTTTATTTAAGTCCTTTATTTAAGAGTTTTACAATTATGGGCAAGTAAATGTCTGAATTTTCACATCTGTAAAATGGGGATTAAAATACTACTTAAATTCCAAAAATGTCATAGAAATTATGTTATTCACCTTAGCTTTGATGTTCTTTGAAAATTGTAGAACCATAAAAATATCAAATGGTATTAAAGTATAACAACAACAACAACAAAAATTCCAGAAAATAGGGCTTCCCTAGTGGCGCGGTGGTTGGGAGTCCGCCTGCCAATGCAGGGGACACAGGTTCGTGCCCCGGTCCGGGGGGATCCCGCGTGCCGTGGAGCGGCTGGGTCCGTGGGCCATGGCCACTGGGCCTGTGTGTCCGGAGCCTGTGCTCCGTGGTGGGAGAGGCCACAACAGTGAGAGGCCCACGTACCGCAAAAAAAAAAAAAAAAAAAAAATTCTAGAAAATATATTGTGTAACCATGCTTTGTTTAAAACCATCTCAGGACCAGTAGTGGCTTAAACAATGCAGCCCCACTAGAAAATAGAAGAAATTATCTTAATATGCTTTAAAATATATATATGTCCCATATATGAATAACAGTATCTCTAGGTTCTCCTAGGTTCTGGTTAAATTGTTACACATAGGTACTGGGAGATAATATAGCAAAGATTTGAGTCCATTAGACTTAGTATCTATTGCAGCTTTGCTACTTGTCAAATTTGTACCAATGAAAATATGATATTATCATAAACTTCTTAAGATTGTTGTGAGTATTCAATGTGAGTAAAATTGTGTATGATTCCTAATTCATGCCTAGCACATAGTAGGCACTTGAAAATGTTATTATCAAAGAAGCAAAGAAAAACAGACTTAGAGTAAATATGTTGGTTCACCTCACTCACCTTCAACAGAAACCTCACTCCCAGTCGGTGGGGGAAGTGACTCATTCAACTCCCTGGACTTGGAGGTCACATTCAGACAGCCAGCTCTGTAATGAGAGCACCAGCATGAAACCCATTGCCCTGCCATCAAAGCACTGGACCAACACAGGAGTGATTTTAATTACTTGGAGGACAGATGTCTTGCCAGTGGTCATGGGTACGTGTTCCCCGGTAGTGTCTCCCCATAAAGTCGATGGTAGCATAAATTTGCAAACTCCTCATCACAATTCCAGGCAAAAGAAAGTCAGTTTTAATGGAATTCCTTTCCAGATGAATATGGCAATAATTTGTGAGCCTGAGTATCCCATTGTTCAGGTTGTTGCTGCTGTTTTCAGCGCCTAAAGAATCATTGTGCAACACCTCATTGCATGTGAATTTATGCAAATTGACAATTAAACAGGGGGGTTATTTTAGTCAAATCAATCAGATATTGTATCTATTTGAAACGATAATACAAGCATAACTGATGGTGCATAATTAATGATTATCCAAGGCTGTTAATAATGAAATGATAAGAAGGTATGAGAGGAGGGAGGCGCCAAGGAACTCGGGCTCTAAAGAAACTAAAGAAGACTTTTGCTTCATTTCCTCAAACTACTGGAACCGTTTCTTGCATTTATAACCATATCCACATCTTGTGAGCCTGAACACTTGCACATTGTTCTCTAAAAACATTCTTGAGGTAGTTAAGTGAATAAATATGATGGTGTTACAGAATCCTGACTGGTTGGAATCCTGGATCTTTCTGTGTTTGAATCCTGGTTCTAACAGTAGCTAGCTACCTGACCTTGGGAATACAATTAATCTCTCTTAGTTTTACATTCCTAATTTGTAAAATGATTTTTATGTTATAGAGCCATGTATATATACTTGTGGTGAGGATTAAATCAAATATCAAATGTAAAGGTCTTAGATGTTTTCCAGAAACTTTAAACATACTAAATAAATATCTATAATTCTTATTTCTTTTGAAACCTCTTTAGTTCTCATTTTCCCACATAAAAAGTTACTTTATGACAAGAATTTAAACCATAGTGTCTCAGCTTTCCTCTTAATTCTGAGCTGAGAAACCCCTGCTAAAAAATATGGGGTCACAACACCAAGGGCACAATTTATGAAAGAAATAATTGATAAGCTGGACTTCATTAAAATGAAAAGCTTCTGCTCTGAGAAAGACAATGTCAAGAGAATGAGAAGACAAGCCACAGACAGGCAAAAAAACATTGGTGCATATATATCTGATAAAGAGCTGCTTTTCCAAAACATACAAAGAACTCTTAAAGCTCACCAATGAAAAAAACTAACAGCCTCATTAAAAAATAGACAAAGACCTGAATGGACACCACCCAAAGAAGACATAGCTTTGGTAAATAGGCATATTAAAAGATGCTCAATATCATATGTCATTAGAGAATTGCAAATTAAAAAACAATGAGAAATTCCTATGTATCTACTGGAGTGGGCAAAACACAAAACAATGAGAACAACAAATGCTGTTGAGGATATGGAGCAATAGAAATTCTCATTTATTGCTGGTTCCTGCCCAAATGCAAAATGGTACAGCCACTTTGGAACACAATTTGTTATTTTTTTTATGAAACTACACATATTCTTATCATATAATCCAGCGATAGCAGTCCTTGGTATTTCATGAAATGAACTAAAGATTATGTCCACACAAAAACCTGCACCTGTATGTTTTATAGCAACCTTATTCATAGTTACCAAAACTTGGATGCAATTAGATGTTCTTCATCTAAAAAAAAAGGATGAATACACTGTGGTGAATCCATAAGATGAAATGTTTTTCAGATTTATCAATAAAAGCAATAAGCGATCTGGCCTTAAAAAGACATGGAGGAATTTTAAATGCATATTACTAAGTGAAAGAAGCCAATCTGAAAGGTTACATACTGTATGATTCCAACTATATGACCTTCTGGAAGAGGCAAAACTATAGAAACAGTAAAGAGATCACTGATTGCCAGGGGTTAAAGGGAAGGGAGGGATGAATAGGTGGAACACAGAGGATTTTTAGGACAGTCAAAATACTCTGTATGATTTTATGATGGGGAATACATTTCATTATACATTTGTCCAAACCCGTAAAGTACACAACAGCATAGAGTGAAACCTAATGTAAACTATGGATTTTGTATGATAATGATGTTTCATTGTAGGTTCATCAATTGTACAAAATGTACCACTCTAGGGCAGGATGTTGATAATGGGGATTGTGCATGTGTAAAGGTGGAACACTTCATATCTTCCACTCAATATGTCTGTGAACCTCAAGCTGTTCTAAAAGAAAAAAAGTTTATTAAAAAAAACATGGAGTCTCTGTAATGCCCATGCTTGTGGTAATATCTCATATCTCATTTAATGACATTCTTCTTGCCCCCAGAGCTATCCGAATTCAATTTATTTAATAGCTATAGGCCTATTCAGATGTCTGTTTCTTCTTGTGTGAGTTTTGACATCTTGGATCTTTCAAGGAGTTGGTCCATTTCACCTAGGTTATCAAATTCATGGGCATAGAGTTGTTTATAATATTCCTTTATCATCATTTTAGTGTCCATGGGATCTGTGATGATGTCCCCTCTTTCATTTCAGGTATAAATAATTTGTGTCCTCTTTCTTTTTGTCTTAGTTAGACTGGCTAGAGACGTATCAATTTTATTGACCTCTCCAAAGAAACAGCTTTTGGTGGTGTTGATTTTCTCTACTGATTTGCTGTGCTCAATTTAATTGCTTTCTGCTCTAATTCTTATTTATTTTCTTCTCTTACTTTGGATATAATTTGCTTTTCTTTTTCTACTTTACTAAGTTGATTGATTTTAGTTCTTTCTTCTTTTCTTATGTATGCGTTCAACAGCATAAATTTCCCACTAAGTACTGTCTTTGCTGCATCACACAAATTTTGATGTGTTTTTATTTTAATTTACTTGAAAATAATTTAAATTTCCTTGATATTTCTTCTTTGACCCATGAGTTATGTAGACACATATCATTTAATCTCCATGTATTTTGGGAGTTTCCAGTTTTTCCAGTTAATTCTCTGTTATTTGTTTCTAGTTAAATTCCATTGTGATCTGACAGCAGACATTATTTGATTTCTATTCTTTTAAATTTGTTAAGGTATGTTTTAGGCCCAGATTGTGGTCTATCCTGGTGAATATCTCATGTGAGCTTGAAAATAATGTTTATTCTTCTGTTGTTGGATGAAATTGTCTATAGATATCCATTATATCCAGTCCATTGAAGTTGTTGTTGAATTTGACTATGCCTTTACTGATTTCGGGCTTTCTGGATCTGTCCATTTCTGATAGAGAGGTGTTGAAATCTCCAACCATGAGAGTGAATTCATCTATTTATCCCTGTGATTCTATCAGTTTTTGCCTCATGTGGTTTGATGCTCTATTGCCAGGCACATACACGTTAAGGACTGTTATGTGTTCCTAGAAAAGTGATCCCTTCATCATTATGTAAAAGCCCTTCTTTATTCCTAATAAATCTTCTTAATGTCTTCTCTGCCTCAAATTAATAAAGCTTCTCCTGTTTTATTTGCTTAGTATTATCATGGTATATTTTTCAACATCCATTTGGTTTCTAGGTATCTTTATATTTAAAGTGAGTTCCTTGCAGACAACATATAATTACATAGTATTTTTGTATTTATTCTGATGAAGTGTTTTTTCATTAGATCATTGACAGTCAAAGTGATTATTAATATAGTTAGATATCTACCATATTTGTTACTGTTTTCTATTTGTTGCCCTTGTTCTTTGTTCCTATTTTTGTCTTCCTGTCTTTTCTGCATTTTTTGGTTTTAACTGATCATTTTGTATGATTCCATTTTCTCTCCTTGCTTAGCATATCAGTTATTCCTTTAAATTTTTTTAGTGGTTGCTCCCATTACTTTATATCCTATTCAGTTTCATGTTTTTCTGTAATCTTCTGCACATTGCAATCCTGAGTGAATTATTCTTTCTCTAACACCATTGTACTACTTATGACACTACAAGATGTTTTGAGGTATCTGAAATACAAATATAGACACCAAAAAGGCATTGTTTAATTATTGCTCAAGTACAAATTCCATTCTTACACATGCATAACTTTCTTCCCCATGGTAATGTTAAAGCCATTTGTTGAAATTTAATACATAACTATATTAATTGTGTCAGTGATGCATATCACAACCATGCTGAAACTCAGCAGGATTCAACAATGTTTTTAATAACCTCATGAGTCTGAGAGCAAGAGATATATATTGACCTTGATTGGGTGTCACTTTCAATCTCTGCCCAGTTCAGTTCCATGCCTGGGTTGGCTAGCTGTCAATTGATTTAGACTGTCCTTCCTTGGGTGACTGTGCTATTGGCATTTTCAGTTCTTCTACATGTATCTCCAACCTCCTACATGTAACCTCAGTCATGTTTTAATGGAAATGGTAGAAACACAAATGCACAAGCAAATTATATAAGTGTGTTTTTAAGCCTCTTCATGACTTCAAGTCTACTCACATCCACTGGTCATGAGTCACAAAACCAAGTTCAGATTCAAGAGGTGAGGTAGATCTTGTCCATAATGGTTTGACACTGGAAAGTTATATGACAAAGGATATGGATTAAAGCAGGGCAAAAAAATTAGAGCCAAATACTTCAATTTTCCATATTCACTATCCTTTTTATTGGGTTGGCCAAAAAGTTCATTTGGGATTTTCTGTAAAATGTTAACGGAAAAACCCAAACGAACCTTTTGGCCAACCCAATATTTTTAATCAGTTTATGATGTATAGAGCACAAATGTTTTAAAAATACCAGTTAGTATTTTGCTTGAATTTTGCTGAGAAAAATGACACAAAGACAATGACTGCAAAGCAAAAATGCATTTCCTACTTCTGATTTTTCTATTTCAAAAGACAGTTACTCAGAGGAACAAAAAAGTGTTCTAGAAATCTGTTTGGGGTGCATTTTTTGTGTGTCTAAGAACAAGCACATTCAATGGTCAAGGCAAATCTCTAACTGTCCCATTCAGTCATGTAGGACATATTAAGTTTCTGTAACATGTCACATGGTGCTATCTCTTGATTTGTACGTATATAAGTGTTTCAGTTGCAGTGCTGTGTAACTAACTGCCACATATCTGAGTAGTCTGAAACAATGGCATTTATTTTGCTCACTAATCTATAATTTGGGCAAAACTCTGTGGAGATAGCTCATCTCTGTTCCACATGGCATGAGCCAGCTCAGCTAGAAGGCTAAGGCTGGTTTGTTCACTTATATTTCTAGTGGTTGACACTAAGAAGACTCAAATGATCAGGTACTGAAATTTGAGGGGCTACTTGGACATCTCTTTCTAATGTCGTGTGGCTTCTTTAATATGTAAACTTCATGATAGATGTGCACCTATATGTCAGCTCACGGATCTCAAGGTCAGATCCCAAAAGAGAAGGAGAACCAGCTAGAAGCTGCATCACTTTTTGTTAGCCATGGAATCCATGAAGTGTCACTTCTACCACACAATGCATGTCACCATATATGATTCCTTTTTGAGGGGACAACATTCAGAATTCACCTTTTGATGGGAAGAGTATCGAAGTTCTGAAAGACTATGTAACACTAGATATTTTGCTGTGACCATTTTTGTAAAGTGCAATTAACCAGTGATGCTCTAAGACAAGAGCCCTGTCACAGTGCCCACCTATATGGCTAGAGCAAGCTGTTCCCTCCCAGCACCATTGCATGGACTCTAGCATTTCAACTGATGTTTTGTACCTTTTATACCCTATAAAACAGTCACTGTGTGCTTCATTTCTTGAGGACCCTGTTCTCTTACAGGACAAAAGTCCTAGTAAGGGCTAATCAGATAAACACAGTCACTGAACATGTACAATATTTTAAAAATACATTAAGTTGTTGATATGTAGAAAAGAAAATGTATTCTTTCAGAGTATATGGTGATGGATTTGAACTATCCTACTGAAGAAAATTGATTATCAGTTTCATAAAACATATCTGAAGTTAATTTATTTATTGCTTATAATTTCTCCCTAAAACTGCCCCCGCCCCACCAGAAAGTATGATCCAAGAGAACAGGAACCCGTACGTTTTATTTTTACCAGTGTATTCCCAGTACACAGAACAGTTGAATGAATTACTGAATTAAAAGCAAAATCAATTATGACTACAAACAAATAAGGGAATTATTAGAGAAGTAAGGCCAGACTTTACACACAATGGATAACAAGAAAATCTGTTTTGTCAACAATTTGACACTTGGATTAGAGTTCCCGCTATGGAGCAAATTTCTTTCTCTCTGCAGGCAAGAAAACTGAGGTCATTTTATTTGGACTCTTCATGAGTTAAGACACACACTATACTAAAAAATAAATTGATCCTTTCAATTATATTCCTCGGGACTGAAAAAATACTATAGAAACTTCTAGGGTGCTTATAAAAACATATTTAACTAGGCAGGAATCCAAAGACTCTTCACTGTCTCTGAAAGCTCTTAAAAGCTTAAATAAGCCATTTCTATTTCTATAAGAAGTTTTACCAGCTCTGTTTATGACTTGGACCAAGGATTATGTGGCAACAGAGTCCACTTAAAGTGAAGGCTCTAAACATCTGTCTCTGAGAGATTGTTTTAAGTGAACTATGGATGTGAAATTTAAACAACTGAAGTATCATAAGAATACCACTCCTTTTTATTTAATTGGAGATGATTATTAACATTCTAATGCAAATCTTTGTCACTTAAGGTTAAGATTTTGAATTCTATAAGAAAACAAGTTACACTGATGTGAACAAGCTTTCTACTACTATCATTTAGCATGAGGTGGGGAAGAGAGTATAAATGTCAGAGGAAGACACACTTAGATTTATATCACAGTTCCACCAACTACGACTCGAGTGTCTTTGGACAAAGTACCTAATCCTCAGGAATCTCAACTGTTTTTCCCATTTTTTGGTTGCACCTATAAAGCTTAGCACACACTTTGGCTTTTAAGATTAAATGAAAGAGCATATTTAAGCATAAAACAGTGCCCAGTTAATAAATAGCAGCTGATCTCCAAATTCCTACTTATCGTAGATGCTTAATATTAAATAAATTACACACTTGATAATAAAGAGAAATTTAGTTATTACCTCCCATAAAAGCCAGAAAAATGGAAGTTACACTTGAAATTTTACTTATCAGTCTTTCTCTAATAATTGAACCTCAACTTCTAACAACACAGGCAACCATCCTGCAACAGTCAATCCCTTCTGCTGGTTGTCTTCCTCCTGGATGCCTGGGTTCAGGGCATCTCCTAGGCAGTCCCCAACCCCCTGTGCTTTATATCACAATACTGCTTACATTCTAATATTATTTCCCATTGGTTTCCCAACATCAAACATAGATTCTCTCTATAACAGTTGTAACAGTTTATTACTACTACATTGTACAGCCCATATCACAGTGCCTGGCACATAATAGGGGTTCAAAAAAGTGGTTCCAAAAAAAAAAGTGGTTCCAGAATGGCAGAATTCATGGACATGTCCCACTGTGCACACATCAGCAAGGACACAGAAGCTTCATCAAAAGTGTCCACACTCACTACTATATATAAAATAGGTAGCTAGTAACTACCTACCGTATAGTACAGGGAACTCTACTCAATACTCTGTAATGGCCTATATGGGACAAGAATCTAAAAAAGAGTGGATATGTGTATATGTATAACTGATTCACTTTGCTGTACACCTGAAACTAACACAATATTGTAAATCAAATATATTCCAATAAAAAAAAGTGTCCACACTCACAGTTAGTATAATCACATCATCACGATCATTATCATTAAAATTCAATTGCATATGATATTTTTTAGCTTTTGTAAGTTATTGAATTCCCACCATTTCCAGTATCCAGCTCCATTTTACAGCAATCAGTCTTAAGATAAGTTTCTATCACCAATTTTCAGGTAGGTCATTAAATGTGAGGGCCAGAGGGTCAAAGCAGTTTTTCTACAGTTATACGTACACTTAATAGCACTGATGCCCTCAGAACTCATGTCCTACTTCTTGGGCCAGATCTTCCAGGATCACTTCAATTATTCCTAGGGATTCCTGCTCTGTAAGACTTATGAAAGGATTATTTAGGATGCAAGATTTTGATTCCTGACACATTATTCTTTCTGTTCCCATGGGCTAAATAGACCAGGAATTAACATATTTTGTATGGATTAAAGCTTCCATTCAATATCTCTGTGGAGAAGGTCTTAAAGCATTGTGTTCTCTTCCATGCATGCTGATTTGAGGAAAGCAGGAGAGAGAATGCTTATTTGTTGACATTTTGGTTTTGGTAAATAAAGTGACTTTTTTTTTTTTTTTTTTGGCAGTACGCAGGCCTCTCACTGTTGTGGCGGCATGTGGGATCTTCCCAGACCGGGGCACAAACCCGTGTCCCCTGCATCGGCAGGCGGACTCTCAACCACTGCGCCACCAGGGAAGACCTAAAGTGACCTTTATCTTCAGTCACACACTTGAATTTAAGTAAAGATAAGTGAAAGTCTGGAAAGCCTGGCTAAAAGCCAAGTATATTTTGAACGAAGTATGCCTTGTTCTCAGAGGAAAATACTCTTTATTTCTTCCTTCAGGCCTACTTTCCTTTAAAATATCCAGATAATCATGAAAGATAGATTAGATAAACAATTCCTGACCCAACAGTTTCATTTTTCTTTGCAAAAGCATTAATAATAGAATTCTTTCAAAAAAGCAAGTTCCTTGAGCAGAGGTAAAACATCAAAGACTCTGGCCCCGCAACTTTGTGCATTTCTTCAATGGAGATGCATGCAGTGGTCCAGGCACTGTGCTAAGTGGTGGGGCTTCACAGAAGGCAAAAGACACAGTAATAATTTAGGCTTTTTAAAAGAAGCAAGACAGGGCTTCCCTGGTGGCGCAGTGGTTAAGAATCTGCCTGCTAATGCAGGGGACACGGGTTCAAGCCCTGGCCTGAGAAGATCCCACATGCCACGGAGCAACTAAGCCCATGAGCCACAACTACTGAGCCTGAGCTCTAGAGCCCACAAGCCATAACTACTGAGCCCACATGCCACAACTACTGAAGCCTGCGTGCCTACAGCCCATGCTCTGCAACAAGAGAAGCCACGACAATGAGAAGCCCGCTCACTGCAACAAAGAGTAGCCCCTGCTCACCACAACTAAAGAAAGCCCATGCACAGCAATGAAGACCCGACACAGACATAAATAAATAAATTAAAAATAAAAGAAGCAGACATAGTTCATTATTTTTATATCTATTTTAAGAGGACCTTCATTGACAGGTAATATTAAACCTACAGGCATAGATTCAGCTTTTATCTAGATAAACATGAGCTGTGCATTTGCTTGATGTCAGAGAAGTTTTGGTAAGGAACCAAGTACTGATTATCTTTCAGAACAAGCCAATGGACTTTTCAAATGAGTTCAGATGTCTATCTTTTCTAACACCAACGTGCCCATACATATCTATTATAGGTTATGTTCTCATTCTAATATTTAGGTGGGAAAGATTTGTATTTTATCTGCTCCAGAGATAGTTCATAGAGTTACAAGCATCCTTGCCCAAGTCTCACTTTTACCTCTGTTTTGCTTCCTGTACCCTGTTCCAGACCCTCTCCAGGAACATGGATCTTCCTCTGATGAAATATGGCTGTGATTACTGTCCTTAGCAGAGAGGTGACACAAAAAGTCCTCACATACTTATGTCTCAGTCTCAAAATTTTCTACTATTCCACTAATACATGACTAGTGTGCATGAGTGGCAGAAAGAGAGAGAGAGAGAGAGAGAGAGAGAGAGAGAGAGAGAAACCTCTTCTTTAATTTTTGATATTGCCAATCCCTCCCCTCTTTGGAGCAACTCAACGTCTACACACAGAACATGGTATCCCTCTAGGATCCCCACCACTCACTTCACCCAGGCAATGGCACATAATAATCCACAGAGTACACTGTTTGGTCTCTGAGGGATTATTCTCAACATCCCATAGGGCTTTATCAGAGTAGTCCAGGAGTGGGTCTGTGATGTTTAATTTTATGTGTCAACTTGACTGGGCCACAGAGCACCAGATATTTGGCAAAACATTATTCTGGGTCTGTGAGGGTGTCTATAGAGGAAATTAACATTTAAATTTGTAGACTGAGTAAAGCAGATTGCCCTTCCAGTGTGGGCAGGCTTCATCTAATCCATTGAAGGCCCGAATAAAACCAAAAAGCAAAGTAAGACAAATCACTTTCTCTGCCTGACTCTCTTCGTGCTGGGACAGTGGCCTTGTATTATCTTTGGACTTGGACTGGACCTTAAACCATTGGCTTCTCCGTCTTCTCAAGTCTTTGGACTCAGACCAGAACTACAGATTTAGGGACTTCTTAGCCTCCATAATCATATGAGCCAATCAATTCCTTATAATAAATTTCTCTCTCTCTCTCCTCTCTCTCTTCTCTTTCTGTCTCTATCTATCTGTCTACCTGTCTCTCTGTTTTTCTCTCTTTCAGAGAGAGAGAGGGATAGAGATGATAGAGATAGAGACAGAGATAGAGATATTCATATCCTATCTGTTCTGTTTCTCTGCAGAATACTAACACAGGGTCCAACCCCACTAGAAGTACTGCAGCCAGTGTGAGGTGAAAGTATGTGCCTTTTAAAAAAATTTCTTCTGGCAACTTTTAATTATTGAGCAAAGCACACACACTTGCATTTACGTATATACTACAAATACCTTGAGAAACCATATAAAGAAGATAACTATTTTTTCAAAGATCATGTAATCCACAGACATTCCTATGGACCACAAATAGAGTATATCTTTCACATTACCCCACAGAGTAGTTTTAGTTCCATTCTTTATCCTTCTCCTTTTCCATATTCATTTTCAGCCTGTGCACTGGAAATTTTAATTTTAGTCTTTATTTGTAATACTTTTTTCAAAACCTTGGAGCCATCAACGCTCCCCACCCCCAATATAAGGAGTCACTCCTTCATTCTGCACCAGCTGGGCAGAAGCTTTACAATTTGAACCTTTTCCCATTGGAGATAGAAATTGAATTATTTGACAGTTGTGTTTTTCCTCCCAAAAAACTCCATATGTGAAAGGGAAACAGCATAATAAGAGTGTATTTTGCCCATTCCACAGAAACCTTCATGGGTCCCAGAATCTCAGAGCTTCATGACAGACTCTCCTTACACTCAGGCCTGGGCATACCCCTGCTGGCTGGACGCTACTTACTGTCACAAATTCTATGACTGTATCATTATGACAATAGAAGCCCATTGAGGACAGGGATTTGATCTGTTTTGCTCTTTGTCTTATGCCCAACTCTTAACATAGGGCCTACACATAATTTTTACTCCCTAAATAAGCTCAAACGAATCGCAATAATTCATACATTCAAGACATTTCCTAAGGGCACATTAGTGCCAGGAACTGAGAGAAAAAAGTGAGGAGAATGTGCAAGAAAGAATACTGAGATGAATAAAGTAGTCCTAAAGTCCAGTCACAGGCATAGAACTAAAATGCCAAGTGTTGGCTAAAGAAAAAGAAATAGTGTCTAGGAACTTCTATGGCCCAGCATCATTTTCTGTCTTGCAGCTCATATTTGAAAGACAGATTGCATTTTTTTTTCTCAGTTCATCTTCTTTTTTTTTTTAACATCTTTATTGGAGTATAATTGCTTTACAATGGTGTGTTACTTTCTGCTTTATAACAAACTGAATCAGCTATACATATCTCACCTTCCTTTTATGTGCTATTAAACAATGAGGCAGAGCATTTTATCCTATTTTCATCAAAAATTTTAGTTCTAAAGTTTTCAATGAATAGAAGCATTAGAATTGAATTATAAGAAGAATAGATGTACCACAGCAGTACTACAGCAATTTCAGAGTGATTTTTTTTTTAAAGATAGACTATTAAATTTAACCACATTGTGCCATGTGGTTATTAGTCTACTTGGTATTCATCTTCAAATACTATTTTTTTAATGAAAGAAATGCCAATTCAGCCATTTGGGGATATTTATTATAATGATGGTTTATGGGAAAACAAACTACCTAATTGTTAAAGGATTGTAAATCTATTAAAGTGGATGACAGAAAGAGAGACCGAGTGAATATCGGCAAAAATTATACATTGTTTCCTGGAGAGTAACTAAGAAAATTGGAGTCATTAGAATTTAAAGATTATTTCCAATAAATACTAGTAGGTTCAAAAGAGTTGAATGGGAAATTTAAGAGAGGTAAAGACACAAAGATTAACTCCCATGTGAAAGTAAACTTTAAATTTTGTAATATCTTGTTTGCAAACTCTGGCATTTTCTTGTCAAAGAACATAAAAGTAATAAAAATAATTAATATTTGCTTAGCATTTGTACTATGTCAAGTTCTGTGCTGATTATAAATGATCAAATTTAGACTTCAAAACAAACGTATGAGGTGTTTACTTTTTATGCCTATTTAATGAATGGGCTATAGTGGGAAGTTCATACTGGTTAGGTAACAGTACAAGGCCAGGAAGAGTCAGAACTTAGGTTTAAAACTATTCAGTCAACTTTCTTATTCATCAGGTTAAATTGCCTCTCACAGTGGAAAAGAGGGAGAGAAAAGGAGGAAGGAGTAGAAAGAAAGATTGTAGGTAAATGCATGGCTCTGAGGGATATTTTTTGTCCTCGATTCTATCAGTTCAGGTAGCAATTTTGTATTTAAAGCATCGATCTCTTGCTCACTAATTTTGGACCTTACAACGACTCTCATTCTGGTCCTTCTTCTTGGTTCTGAGCCCTGGTATTTCATAAATATCTCAAGCATGCTCCACTGCCACACAGCAATGCCAGCATACTCTTACCTTCCTACCTCAACTCCCAGAACCTTAGCCCATGACATTGTTCCAGGCCTTCCTAGGTGCCTAGAATGAGCATTCAAGGGCATTTTAATCACTGGATCGTCCATTGCAAGTATCTCTAGAAAGTTCATCAAATGGCCTCATGCCTTAAGTCTCCACGTTGCCTTCCATGCACTAACAAGCAGACAAACAAAACAAAACCAAAACTTTACATACAAAAGATAGTTCTCAGTGAATCAGAAGAGTTGCCTAGTTTTATTATTGTTTTTAGTTAAGTATTCCAGCTGTGACTGTAGAGTGGCCAGCCTTTTCTTAATCAATCAAAAATCTTTTTTGGCTCACTTTGCAGAAAGAAACAGATTTGCCACTGCTGTTTCATTTTGCTTTTCATTTGTGCTATTGTCCATCAATCCTTTTCAGGCTCCTAAAAGTAAGTAAAATATAGCTTTGCCAGTATGGGATTACATTTATCTGCTGTTTTAGATTGCCCTAGTCCAGCACTTTTATGTAATTATTTCCCTTGATTATTGAATCATATTTCCAAGATTCAACTCTTAAAAGAGAATATCAAAAAAGAATTTCTTTAAAAAGGAGAAACACATTGGCTTTTGAAAGAAAAAATATTATTATGTTTCTCTGTACTTCCCTAATGTTTAATTTCAAAGAAATAGTGTACTGCAATCAAGAGTTTATAGACAATATTCAGAAACCAAGTGTATCATCTTTATAAACAAATATCTGTCTGAAGGAATAGTTTGATAAACAGAGTTTCAGATCTCTGATGATATAGAGTTGGGTGTTCTGCTGCAAAAGAATAAACTCAATAATACCGGGTGACTGTAAGTATGGAATAGAATCATAATTCGATCTGGACCTCTGGGTCACAATACGACTTTCCTGGGTCTTAGTCATTTTTGTGTTTGTGGGTCGTTTCTTCAACTAAACAATAAACTTGCATTTTATGATTGTTTTCATATAAAGGTGAATGTAATCCAGGCTGGTTATATTAATTTATTTTTCTGATTTTACAATAAATTAAAGCATTCTTGTGCACCTTTAAACTTATCACGGGTCCTAAGATGCTATGGCATCTTACCTACTGAACCTAAGGGATAAGTTGGCACTCCTGGATTGGTTCAGGGTCAAGGTAGGAAGCTACACCCATAGTATGCTTTAGATGTCGTTTTGAGATTCTGACTTTCCAAACCGCCCAGCTTATTTTAGCACAGCTCTCACTTGATAGTTGGTCTAAGATATTTAGTTTTTACGTTGCTCATTTGAATAGAGATCTGTGGACAGTATGAAGGTATCATTCAACCTGAGGCAATAGGAGTTTTCAAGATGCATTTTCTTGTTAGTTCGGTGGAACTCTCAAATTTAGTTTTTTCAAATGATCTAATCAGGACCTTTGAAGGAATAGGGTTCAGACATTACAGGCTGACATGGGAGTGATTGTGCAGAGGCTCTGGAAAACTGGGGAAGTGGTATCTAGAGTATGCTCCTGTCCATTTCCAAAACCTGCTGTATCTACAGTCTAACTTTCTCAACTCAGTTAATATCAATCCTGTCCTTCCAGATGTTCAGTCAAAACCTTGGAGCCATCCTTGACTCTTCTTTTTCTCATACACCACATCAATCAGTTAAGAAATCACATTGTCTCTACTTCAATAGACTCAGAACACTTCTCTCTAATCCCATTGCTATCACTTTCTGGTTTATCGCAATAGTCTCCTAATTGGTCTCCCAGTTTGTATCTTTTCTCCTTTCCTGGCCCTTCTCAACACAGAGGCCAAATGTTTCTTTCTTTTTTTTTTTTTTTTTGCGGTACGCGGGCCTCTCACTGTTGTGGCCTCTCCCATTGCGGAGCACAGGCTCCGGACGTGCAGGCTCAGCGGCCATGGTCCACGGGCCCAGCCGCTCCGCGGCCTGTGGGATCTTCCCAGACCCGGGCACAAACCTGTGTCCCCTGCATCGGCAGGCGGACTCTCAACCACTGCATCACCAGGGAAGCCCCAAATGTTTCTTTTAAAAAGTAAGACATTCATCTGTTTCATACTCTTTGATGCCAACCTTTTTGCCAAAAGTAACAGCCCAAGTCTTTACAATGTCTTACACAGCTGGACACAATCTGGTCCCTCTTTTCTTCCTAATGTCACCTCTTATTTCTCTCCTCCATGATCACTACATGCTAGAACTATAAGTCTTCTGGAATCCTCTCTCTGCCTCAGGCCTTGGCATTGAATACTCCCTCAGATTCCCTTGTTGGTCCATCTCTTCCCTCCTTCAAAGCGTGCCTACGTCATTTTCTCAGTGAGACTGATAGCATCCACCATTTTTAACCTCTGTCCTAGCTCCTTAATTCTCTTCCCAGATCTATTTTGCCACAGCGTTATAACCTCTTAACATAACATATTTTATTATCTATTATTTATTGGTTGCTATTTGTCTCCCCCAAAACAGAGATTACTGCCTGATTTTATCACTGATGTATTCTTAGAACCTAGGACCATTCCTGACACATAACAGACATTCAATACATATTTATTAAGTGATTGGAATAAATGAATGTGGAGACACCAGATTGATGGGTACATAGTCAGTTGGACCTTATGCATTGTCTCCTAAAGGAAGAGGGTGTTTGGTCAGTTTTAATGTATTACCTGGGAATGGTGCTGGAAACTAGTATTATAATGATCTTTATATAGTTTGCTCAGGTAGAGCATATATACAAGTTTGATTGGATATAGCCTTTTTTATTCTTCTAATGATTATCTGTAATCCTAATTCAGAATGCAAAGGTCCCTGTGAGTCCTTGAAACAAAGATTATTCCAACAATTTCAATGATTTGCAATGATGGACGTTGCTGCACTTAGCATTGCCCAAATTGAAAACAGACCAAGATAGAAGGGAAGATGGTGTGTCTGGCCAGAGGGTCACTGATGCCAGGGGAGAGAGTTTTTTGGTTATTGCTTTGTCTCTCTTATGGATGCATCTGGAAACATTATATCATTATGCTATCCTAGCTGAAACTAAAATCTATGGAAGCATGACTATGTCTTGGATAACAGTATTTGGGAACATAGAGCTCCAAATTTTAAGAGACTGCTTCAAAATGTTAAAAATGTTTTAACCATTTTAGTAGCTATTTTAACAGTTTAATATTAAACTGTTTTTAAGAATACTTTGGGAGCATTCACCGGGAGATTTGGGGTTATGCTTCTAGGTACTATATAAAGAACTTCTGGGATTTTGTGAGGAAGCCAAAATTCCAACAGGATAAACTGATAATAGTGCAGAGATTACCTTAAAAAAAACCAAAGTCCGTATCTTACTTCAGAAAACAAACTTGTAAAGAAGCATTGTATTAAAATAGAAGAGATTAATTGGTCAGCACAGTCATTCTCTCCTTTATAAAGTTCCAGGGAGGAAGGATGTATATTGATTATTCACTTCTGTGCAGTAGATCTCTCTCTCTTTTTTTTTTTTTTAATTTTTGAAGTATAGTTGATTTACAATACTGCATTAGTTTCAGGTATACAGTATCATGATTCTGATTTTTTTTGTGTGTGTGTGTATTATATTCCATTATAGGTGGCTACAAGATATTGAATATAGTTCCCTGTGTTATACAATAAATCCTTGTGGCTTACCTATTTTATGTATAAATTTGTATCTGTTAACTCCATACTCCTAATTTGTCACTTTCCTCCACCTTTGGTAACCATAATTTTGTTTTCTATGTCTGTGAGTCTGTTTCTGTTTTGTATACAGATTCCTTTGTATTATTTTTTAGATTCCACATATAAGTGATATTATGTATTAGAACATTCTCTCTCTGTTTTGTTTGGAAGCTCACGATTTTTTTTCATGACTTTACACTCATAATCCTTTTCTAATCCTATCCCCTCCTGCATTATTGTAAACACCCTGCAACAAACATGTCATTATAAACACTGAACAGGCTGTGCACATAGCTATTCTTATCCTAGATTTCCATTCACTTCACTCTGGGCCTGGCCTTCCCATTCTGTAAGGCTCACCTAAATTACCTTTTCCTTTCTAACATCTGTAATATCTGGGTGAGAACATTTGGATCTTTGCTTTGAGTTCTGGTGGCACGTTCCATTTACTTTTGGTGCACACATCACTCTGCCTAGCATTAGAGTCAATATTTTACAGGTTTGTCTCACCTGCTGGTAGTACAACCCTTGAAAGCAAAGTTAGTCTACTTCCTAATTTTATAACCTAACTGCTTAACTATAACAAGGCTCCTGTGGTTATATGGTTATATGCTGACTTTAAATGTAAGATTTATGGGCTTCCCGGGTGGCGCAGTGGTTGAGAATCTGCCTGCCAATGCAGGGACACGGGTTCGGGGCCCCGGTCCTGGAAGATCCCACATGCCGCGGAGCAACTAGGCCCGTGAGCCACAACTACTGAGGCTGCGCGTCTGGAGCCCGTGCTCCGCAGCAAGAGAGGCTGCGATAGTGACAGGCCCCCGCACTGCGATGAAGAGTGGCCCCCACTTGCCACAACTAGAGAAAGCCCTCGCACAGAAACGAAGATCCAACACAGCAAAAGTAAATAAATTAATTAAAATATTCAGGGGACAAAAAACTTTAAGAAGTAAAAGGCCAATAAATGTCTAAAAAAATAAAAAATAAAATAAAATAAATAAATAAATAAATGTAAGATTTATAAGGAGCCTGAGATACAGCCGCAGATATTCAAATCCAGTACCCCCCCCCCCCATTCTTGGTTTTGCTTTCCACGGTTTCTGTTATCTGATGTCAACGGAGATCCAAAAATAGTAAATGGAACATTCCAGAAATAAACAACTTATAAGTTTTAATTTGCACGCCATTCTGAGTTCTGTGATGAAATGTCCCACTGTCCCACTTCTGCCCCACTGGGATTCCCCAACCATCAACATCATCTGCTCCTGACATCAAATCATTGACATCATTATGGCTCAATGATCCAGGATCACCCGATGCAGACAGTTCTCCTTCTAATGTGTTATCAGAAGATCAGTATCCATGGGGGGTTTGCTCCAGAACTTCCCATGGATAACAAGACCCGTGGATGCTCAAGTCTCATATAAAATGGTGTAGTACAGTCAGCCCTTTGTAATTGCGGGTTCTGCATCTGTGCATTCAACCAATCCAGATCAAGTCCACAGGTGCGGAACTGCCAACTGAAGTAGCCTAATGCTACATCACAATGCCTGCTTCATTCACCTCATTTCACCTCATCATGTAGGCATTTGATCATCTTACACCATCACAAGAAGAAGTGTGAGTACGAAACAGTAAGATACTTTGAAAGAGACCACAATCACATACCTTTTATTACAATATATTGTTATAATTGTTCTATTTTATTATAAGTTATTGTTGTTAATTTCTTACTGTGTCTAATTTATAAATCAGACTTTATTATAGGTATGTATGTATAGAAAAATAAAGTATATATAAGGGTCAGTACTATCCATGTTTTCAGACATCCACTGGGGGTGTTGGATAGTATCCCCCGCTGATAAAGGGAAATGACTGTAACTACTCTTGAAGAGAGGTTAGATTTACTTAAGTGACTTCAGAAGTAGTGTTTGGGAAGATGGGTGGAAAGCCAAAGAAAATTTTAACAAATGCTGAAGATGCTCAAAACTGGAATGAATATTCTTAATAGTATAATAGAGATATTCTAATTTATACTAAATGAAGACTTGTCAGAAATAGTAAGAATCCATTAAGGTTTCAAGCATTCTGTTACTTAAAGGTTTCTCCCATATCTGATTTTTTATGACTCTATGATTCTGTAATTCATGTCAATAGAAAGCATGCTTTAAAGCGTTAAGGTAGAATCATCTTAATTCAGAGGTTTGTTTGGAGAAGAAAATGATATACTGCATGTGGAAAATGCCTAGGATCATGCATGCACATAGTAAGTATATTTTCAACAAATCTGAGAAGCAGTGTAATATTTTCAAAAAATTCAATGTATCTTTAGAATTGTTCCACACTATCTATTCAGGCATCAAGAGTCTCTTTAAGATTAAAAATCAGGCAAAATATCTCTTGAATCCGTGTCCTTGTACATTTACTAATTTTTCCTGGAAAAACTTTACCCAACTAGAGGTCTGACTACAGCCTCTCGATCTTCAGCTTTTTTTTTTTTTTTTTTTTTTTTAATGCTGTACGCGGGCCTCTCACCGTTGTGGCCTCTCCCGTTGCAGAGCACAGGCTCTGGACGCGCAGGCTCAGTGGCCATGGCTCAGGGGCCCAGCCGCTCCGCGGCATGTGGGATCTTCCCAGAGCGGGGCACGAACCCGTGTCCCCTGCATTGGCAAGCGGACTCAACCACTGCGCCACCAGGAAAGCCTGATCTTCAGCTTTTTAATCCAAATTTCATGTCATCTATGAAAACTTCTGGAATCTCAAGACTGTGTGTCCTTCCTATGTCATCTTGTAGCACCCTATAATTAACATTAGTATCCAAATTAATCACACAGCGTTTAATTGCCCCTTTACTTGCTTGTCCTATCCACTTTGTTTTAAGTTCTTGGAGGTTACCTTATGTGTCTTATTCCTTTCCACGCCCCAGGGCCTAATACCCTGCCTAAATAATAGATGTTTCAGCTGTATGTGGAATGTGGAAAGGAATACATGAACCAGTGAAAAAAATCTCTTCGGTTTGTTGTGAGAACAAAATCCCTTTATGTAGATGAAAACATATTTTGTAAACTCTAGCTTGTGATTTTATTATGGTTGCAAATACTTTTCTTCATGTCCTTTGCACCTAGCATTTTCCCTATATGCAGTTTATGTATAATAAAGATGTCTGAGTAAATGAGTGACTAAAATAGAAAGTCCTATAGTTTAAAAAATAACATAAAGTAAGTTATTAGAGCATAAAAACACGTTATTGTAATATTGTTCTTTTTGAGCCAAATTAAGTCACTTTGCAACATGCATTTCTTTACTCAGCTGACAATATTCACTCTGCAAGTTTTAAAATGGCTTTCCCTTCTATTTGTCTTTTCCTTCTCATGAATTAGGCCAGCACACATCATTTCTATACTACCCAATGCCAACTTTTAAGCTGTTTCCATTATACATTCATTCCAATAGAAATAATGACTTCTATTTACCACAGTGTCAGAGGTCAGTGAAGCCAAATCAGCTGCAGCTGTATTGTTTTATAACAGAAGATAATGTTTTCCCCATTGTAGTTACAAGTGTGATTTCCTCAGAGTTCAAATACTCTTGGAGCTAAAATGTGATTTGATGTCTAATGGTCAGCTCGCGTTCTGGGGATTAATTTAATTAAAACAGTTGCCCTACTCTATTATAGCTCCCTGTAGACTAATTATTAAAGTGCCAAGAACCATTACAGACCTACAGCAATTGAAAGTCACAAAGGGAGTTGCTTATATTATGGGAACTCCAGAACTCAGTAGATTATTGTCGGTAGTAAAAGAACATGCACACTGAGAAGTAGATTACCTTCTCCACAGCCACTGAGCTATTATAAAATATACAAAGGAAAAGCCAAATGCACAAGCATTTGGATTCATAGCCTTTAGAATCTGCAATTTCCAAAGCTAGTCAAATATCAGAAAAGCAGTTTGGTAAAGTGCAAAGAGCTCCGTTAAGGGAATCTGGAGCGTAAATTTGAGTCCCAGCTCTCCCTCTAACTGTCTGGGTAAGCTCAGATAATTCCCTTCAAATGCCTCATCTCTAAAATGAAGGGTATATATGTGACCAGTGATTCCATCTTAACATATTTTGAGTTAAGTCTTTTACCAACCAGCATCTTTGGGTAGAAGGTACAAGGGGTACCATGAAGTGGTGAACACAGTGTCTAAATCACTAGACCTTCTCCTTTTCAGAAATCTTCAAAGAACTTTGCTTCACAGAATATACTTTAAAAGCTTTGTGTAAAATAGCTAGTGGGAACCTGCTGTATAGCTCAGAGAGCTCAGCTTGGTGCTCTGTGATGACCTAGATGGGTGGAATGGGGGGGGAGGGAGGTCCAAGAGGGAGGGGATATATGTATACGTATAGCTGATTCACTTCATTGTACAGCAGAAACTAACACAACATTGTAAAGCAATTATACTCTAATTAAAAAAAAAAGCTTTTTTATTCTTTCCTGGTGCAGAAAGGAGATGCTTGATGTTGTTTTTGTTTTTATTTTTGGTTTTCTGGTGAATCCCACAGAAGTCGTAAGCAAACAGATTTACATTTTTTTTATTATATGCTTTTACGTAAAATACGTGTTTTCTTTCCACAATAAGTCAGTAATAATCACAATAATAAATCAAAAGTTTTTATACCTGTATTAATATAATGGAAAGAGCATTGGTTATAAAGTTAGACTGACCTAGATTTTAATTCCAAATTTAATAGCTTTGTGGATTCAGGACAAATTGTTTTTCCTCTTGGAATTTTGGTCCACATTTATGATAGATAGATAGATAGATAGAGATAGAGATATCCCACCTCATAACTCTATTGCCAGAATTTAGTAGGATACACCCACCCACACATCATGCAGCGGGCAGTTAAACTTATTTTCCTTCCACCTGTATAGAGCAAAGAGATAATATCCTTTTTACAATATGCTTAATATAATCAGATTTTATTTTATTTCTGAAGGCTGGGCTGTAGTTCAAGACATTTAATAGATGAGTACATGGCATTTCATGTTGTATTCTGATTAAAAAATGCCATTATCACTGGTATAGGAACACAAATTTTGGAGACTGCTGGGATGAGTAAAATCAAGGCAAGGAATTGGATAGATCTATAGATAATTATTCTCTCAAGGTTATCTATGAGCTATCACAACCATCAGGTATTTGGCTACCTATATTACATGCAGTTGATTTTCCAGTCTGCAAGCCATTAAGATATAGGACTTAGGTATTTTCATTTTGGATATGTCAGTACAGAAATATTTGTTTTAAATCAGCTTTTTATATTAACTTTCCATTTATGTAAGTTTAATATCAACTGGTAATATTATTGTTACTTGTCAGCCAGCAAATCCATTTTGGAATCATTTTGTGTCGTCAATAAATCATCTTGTAAAATCCCTTTTCTCACTAGAGTTAACAGCAATACCTATTAGGAAGCAGCAGTTCTCATTATTACTCCAAAGGGTGCCAGGGCATCAAAGTATATAAGCTCTGGCAGAGCTCATTCATCAAGGTAAGAAATCTGTTTCCAGCACTAAAACAGGGGCTGAGAAACACCAGAGACCAGTACTTGTGTGAAGTAAGTAGAAATACAAAACAGGAAAGAGAGTTATAGAGAGAAGAAAATATAGTTTATCTAAAGTTATATGTGTGAACTGATATTCAATTATTGATATAACCTTGCCCTTCACAAATATACAAAGTAAATGGCTTAATTTACAGAGGTCTATATTTTTTAAAAGGCTACAGTTGTGTAAAAAATCTTTTAAAACAGATTCTTCACTTATTCTGATCATAAATCTAGATATTCAGAAATTATATCCTATAATATCATTGATTTCTTGATTAGTGGTAGATTTGTTATAAAATTTAATAACAAGTTTATTTATATCTGAAAACATGCAGCTAGAATAACCTCAAGATTCATTCTGATTGGGTCTTTCAGTCAAGTCAAGGTGCAGGGTACATTTATTTTCTAGGAAGCATGGGTCACAAAAAAATTAGTACTCATAGTTTCCAAGTGGATAGAGATTAGGATGATGGTTCCCAAAGTAACAAGTGAAATAACTCCCAAAATCTACCTGTTGATTCAATGGCTTTTTAAACAAAGCCCAAACTGGGGTAATTTCACAGTTATCTTACTATCATTTAAAATTTTTAATCTGATTGTGCAAATTGATTAATGTTGGTCATGTTTTAAAATATGCAAAAATGAATAGATCCAAAATGGCATCAGTCTCTTCATTTGGGCAAACATAATGATAGATAACTAATGTCACACAGCCTATTTGACAATAGCGTTATTACCTATTATTAGTAAGGTTTCAATCAGCCATGGCCCATCGCCTACCTGGACTGATCACATTAACTGGATAATTGCTGACTGTTCACTTCATATTGTCTCTATAATAAATTATTGATGTTTGCCAGGTATGCTGGTGGGATAACTAACTTGATTTACATTTTCTATTCCTCTAAATATTTAATAGAACATATCACACTGAATAACCTTGTTCTTTCAAACCTAGGATATGTACCTATATGTTTATTTAGACTTGGTGGAAGAAAAGGAGAAAAAAAGAGAAGACTAAGCTGATTTATTCCCTAACATAGGCCTACTTCTTTCTTCCAAATTTGGTTAGAACTCTTCTCAAGATGAATGGGAAGTTCAGTAAGCTTTAGAGGGGGTCTTGGCTGCAGCAGATTAGATGGAATTTTGACAGCTGTGGAGATCCATGATTTCACAGGCAGTCTCTGGCCATGCCTGTTGGCATTTTAGCTCCTAATTGAGACCCCTTCAATACCTAATATGGCTGCCATAGAAAGACTGCTACTCATAAACTATCTTTTTTTACATAGAAGCCTCTCATCTTTAGTCTGACATGAATCAGAGTGAGCATCAGGGACTCAGAGAGGAGAGGAATTATTTAGAGAGCTGTGTTAAATCACCACCCAGAATTTTACATAAAGCAACATAAGACATTGGCAGTATCAGGCAACTGGGTTTTTATCACAACAACAAAAGTCTAGTTTTCAGCTCTGGGCCATTGCCTTCTGAAAGAACTGTCTGAAGAATAATAGAAAGCAGAGAATGCTCAGAATAAGTTGTCTCCATAGCCTCATTTTCTGTGACTGTCTGTCTCTGTCTGTCTCTTTCTTTCTCTCTCCATAACTTCATTTTCCCAGATTGCTGGAATTTTATTATTTTTTCATTTTTACATCATTTAAATATATTCATTCTACTTATTGCTGAATTTCCTATATAATTTACAGAAAAACAATGCACTTTTTTTTTTGCTAAACTTATATTTGGCCATCTTGCTAAATAATTACTAAGTTGGTGAACAAAATAATAATCTGTAAAAATACAATAGACTTTTCAGAGATACAGCAAAATTGTGAATCTCAAATTTTCACGTGCTATCCAATGTACATAGAATGGCTGATCATAGAGTAGTTGTAAGCACAACAAAGGGGCAATTCAGACGTTGTCTGAGGACACATGGCTGTGATGCACTGAACAGCAGAGAAATCACTGAGGTGTGTGGTGGTGGAACTTGCTGGAATCTACCATTTTGGGTTTGTGGGAAAGATGTTCCCAATACAATTGCCTGAGGGTAGTGTCAGAAGTTCTTGATACTGCTGAGCTGAACACAGTGCTCTGCAGGATCCCAGGTGCTGGAGAAAATTATTATGCTACAGAAGGTTGGAGCTGGAGAAGCCTCCCATGCTGTAGGAGCCAAACTCTGGAACAGTCCTTTGCCCTACAGGAGGCTGCTGAGACAGCATACTGGAAGCAGGGAGAAAAACCTTTCTCTTGTAATGTCTCTTCAGTGCCCTCTCCTGCAAAGGTTAACACATTCCAGCTAACAAAGAGAAAACATTTAAAGAGCTCATCCTCATTTTCTTATAACCAACAAGGAAGGGTGAATTTGCAATTGCAAGGAAATAAATTGATGATTGGCACGTTATTGTGAAAATAAAAAGAAATAAGTTTTGAGCAAAAATATGAAGAGATTGAAGGAATTATCCAGAAGAGTATATTTCCAGGCAGAGGGGGGACATCTTGAAATACGCCTGGTGTTACAGAGAAACAGAAAAGGATCAATATGGCTGGAAAAGAGTGAAAGATAATGAAATGATATCAGACAAAAAGAGAAAGGGAAAATAGCAATTGTATCATGTAGGGCATTTTATACCTCTGTAAGATGTTGACTCTGAGTAAACTAGAGAATGATTACAGAGTTGTTGGGTTTTTTTTTTTAATTTTAAATACAATTTTAAAGGTTACTTTCCATTTACAGTTATTGTAAATGAGTGGCTATCTTACACTCAATAGTTTGTGCCTCCCTCTCCCCCATCCCGATGTTGCAAAGTTTTGAGCAGAAGTTATGATTTGACTTTCATTTATGATATTAACTCTGGCTGCTGTTTGGGGAGCAAATTATAAGGAGTGGGGTCAATTATAGTGAGAAGAATATCTGTCAGAAAATTAGTGCACTAAGCTAAATGAAAATTAATGATGGTTCAGGTGGAAGTGTTAGCGGTAGAGGTTATGAGCAGTGGTGGGCTTTTAGATATACTAAAATTTGGAAGAATCAGTAGATTTTCACAGTAAATCAAATGTGGAGCCAGATGGCTTCAAGGTTTTTGGTCTGTGCAGCTAGAATTATGGAATTGTCATCAACTTAGATTAGAAGACTTCCTTTGAGTGGAAGGGGGGAAACATTCAGAATTCAGTTTTAGTCATACACATTTTTATATATCTACTAAATATCCATTTGGAGATGACAAGTAAAAGTCAAGTAAGCTGCTGGATATACACATCCGTATATCAGCAAAAAATCTGAGCTGGAGACATAAATTTTAGATTTCAGGGCATATAACTGTATTGTTTAATGGCATGCAACTAGAGAAGGTCACTAAGAGAGTAATGGCAGACAGAGATGAGTTGAGATATAAGAACTAACTCAGGAGTTCTCCAATGTTGAGAGGTTTGAAAGAGTTGAGAAGGTAGTACATAAACTGAGAAGAAGCAGCCAGTGAGACAGAACAAAAACCAAAAATGCATGGTGTCCTGAAATCCAAGTGATATGGTAAATCAAGGAGGAAAGCATGGTCAACTGTTTTATCTAAGTAATACTTTATGATTGAGCATTAAATATAATGAAGGTTATTAGTGGCCTTGAAGAAAGCAATTTCTGTATACTAGTTGGAGCAAAATCCTAACTGATATATCAGAAGGTATCATTATTTTGCATACTATGTTAATTCCTCTATTTTGTAAAGTATAACTTAAGATTTACATCACACTTTAGATGTAAAATAGAATGATATTTCTGTGCCTTGGGGGGTTTTTTTGGTCTGCTGTACTCTGTCAGGTATTGATATGTGTTACAAAAACAAAAAATTCTGGTTATTTTCCTCATTTTGTTCACTTATAAAATTAAATTATTGAGAAAATCATATGTTGAAAGTTGAAATTTTTCATATAAAAATCATTAATGGATTACTTATTTTTGACAAATAATTTTGGAAATTAAATTTTAAAACAAATATTACCTTAAAATAATACATCATTTAAGTTTCAAATTTATTAGCATGATATTGTAAAAATCAGTTTTTGACTATTTTAGTGTCAATGTGCATTTGTCTGAGGCCTTACTTTCTGCATTTTGATTACATTAATCTAATTAATTTATATATTCTTTTGTTTGGTCAAAGAAGGGTTTTGGACATTTTAATAATCCTACTTTAAAAAATCTATTTAATTGTTAATGTCTAGCTTTGTTCTTATTACCACTTCTGCTTTCCTTAATCATCTTTAATTTTATGATTTATATATATCATTTCTTTTTTTGGCTTCAGTAATGAAAGTGTTGAATTCTATGAATATTATTCTAGACATACTTCTTACAACAGCCAATAGATTGTGATCTATAAAACAGAGCTAGCATCCTCATGATTGGCTTAAAATGTGCATGCATTTTGCATTATTAAATTGAACAGTAAAGAAGTTGGGCAGGCTACAGATAATCGTGATATAATCTCATCCTATGAAAGCCAGCACTGATGCTAGAAATGAAGATGGGGGCGATCTTAGGGCAGCTGTGCTTGGAGCAGGTCAAGCCAGAGTAAATCTCCTACTTAAGATGACCAAAGAGTATACTCCCCTACCAAGCTGTGAAGAACTAAACATGCTTCCCACTAGAAAGCTACCATTTGTTGTCTGACATACAGAGGACATCAATGATTATTAGCGTCCACCAAAAGAGAAGCAACAGCCAAAAAAGGGTGTTACATAGGCCGTCAAGTATATCAGGTAACCTCTAAATTTTCTCCTACTCTTAGATGATTGAGACAGAAGAGGGGAGAAAGAAAGAATAGCTAGCAGAATCCATCACTACTATACGCATACACACAGGTGCATAGACACATACATATGAACACACACATAGCAGTGGGCTGAGAGAAAGGAATAGGTGAGTGTATATGTGACTGACTGGAATTTTTAACTTGAATGAAAGTTTGTTTTTTGTTGTGTTTTAAATGACTAAAACTGCTATGGAAGCCCCTGACTGATCAAACAGTGATAAGAAATTGAGATGCACAGAGTATTATCCAAAGAAATATCAGGAAAAAATAATTTCATATCTTCACACTACCAAATTAAGATCACTTAAAAACTGAGTTGCATCTTCAAGAATGTAGTGTTTTCAGAACTTTACGAAAATGTTATAGAAAGATTTTGTAAAGTAATTCCTTTAGTTAAAAATGAAAGTGAGAGATCCCATGATTCTGCTTTTGGTAATTCCAAGAACATTTAGATTTTCCTTTCCATTTTGACTATGAAGGCAGGTGCCATGTGCTCTAGGGGCACGGATTCTGTAAGTTGGCTTTTTGTTTTTTCTGTAGCTTTTGGCATACCTACAGCTGCTAGCTTCCCCCTGAATGCCTAGTTTAGCACAACTTAGTTTCCCATCTGTTTTTTGTTTTTTCATTTTGCATATGCAGCATTGCATTGTGGGTAAAAGGCTGGCAAGACCAACATACATAAGATCTTAAGAAAATCCAGATTATCTTTGTGCCTACCAAAGTTTTTTTTGTTTGTTTTTGTTTTTTTTTTTTACTGTTCTTAGTTGTTGGGAATTTCAACCATATCCATAAATAGCAAGAAATCAAGTTTGCAACGTTAAAAAGTTATAAGAAATAGATTTTCTTATTTATGGACTTGAACTCAACAAATATTGAGTCAAGAGTGAAATATTACATTTCATACTAATTGTCTCCTTTTTGCTTAATTGCCAATTGGAGCCATTAGTAGTGGAAGAGCAAAAAATGTCCACTGATGATAATGATCCTCGAATAGTTGACATAATTCTCTGCTGAAGTTAGATTAAATCGACATGTTTTGAACCTCAATCCAATTTAAGAATTTCACTGCTCTTTATTTACTTAAAAAGCTTTTCCTGCCTACTCATAAGTTATTTTTAAAGTTCTGTTTTATACCAGAATTGGCATCATATATCATTTGATGTGCCAGCTGCTAATTAACTAAGTAAAATTTGAGTTTTCAGTGATTAAAATATTTCCCCAAAATGCATGGATTAGAGTGCTCACATGGTAATAATTAGGTGTTCTGGACTCATCCCCTAAATGTATTATTATTATTTTTTTATCACCAGCATTTGGCTGTTGGCACTTTCATAAACTCACTTACAAGCTATTATACCACACAAAAAGGAGTCTGCCTAGAAATGCTTCTTTCTCAGCCCTTTGCCAAAACCTCATTTTTTCTAATAATAAAAATAAGGGGGGCATATGATAGCATTCTTTGATAATTTGCGAAAATTAACTGAGATATGTGTGAACACACAAAGAGTTGTACAAACAAACCACTTTCATTGTGAAATGGCCCAGCTTCATTGCCTTTCCTGTGTCCTCCTTGATTTCTTGTTCTTCGGAAATGTGTGTACAGCAGTGCACTTCCCCTAAACAAGTCTCCCGGCTTGGCTTCTGTATAAAATGTCACTCTGTATATCTCATCATGATATTGAACTAACTAGCAAGGCGGCAAGAGAAAGTGACAATTTCATAGGAGACTCAGTGTGTTGAGATAAAGTGCCTGTCATAATCCCATTCCCTAAGGGAAGAGTGAAGCTTGAACATCAGAAAATGAGAAAGAGGTGGGCCAGCTTCTGCCCCCAGGTGTTCATACATGAAGCTCAAGGCCAAACACTTAGGCAGGAAAAGGCAATTCATCAAGGCCCAGCCAGCACCCTGTAGTGCTTGGTTATGATAATTACAAGAATCTGTCTTAATATTTTTATGGATAAAATAGGAAGATAATTGTTTATCAAAATCTTGTACTACAGCATATTACTCAGCCTTGAAATAGATCTTAACATTTCACATGGTGTGCATTAGATGGAAAAATGATTTGGAAAGTGAAACCTTTTAATCATGGCAGCTAATTATCTTGCATTTTCTTTTCTGCTCTCCTGGATTTCTCTCATGTCATCCCCACACCCTCTTTCCTCTGTCTTTGCCTTGCTCTCTGCCTCCCACCCTCACCCCCTCAAATCCGGCTTTCCAGGCATCTTTTTGGGAGCACAGAACAGGCGTGTGTGACAGTTCTCAACTAATTCAGACTTTCATCTTTCAAGTATTAGATGAAAGCTTTAATTCAGACTTTCATCTTTCAAGTATTAGATGAAAGCTCAGGCACTGTCACAAACACAATGTAAACTCTCTGTCTTATCCTATGTGGCTTCCTTGACCCAGAATATAATTAAATTATATGACAAATTGGACAGTGGAAAGGCTTGATGGGAGACCTCTGTTTTATTTTTTCCTTCAATTACATTTTTTTTTCTTGCTTTCTTCATAGAGGGAGTAAACTGCTGGAGCCAGGATCTACTAATTACATCTACAACTCTCCTCATTCATTCATGCTTCATTTATTCAAACCCCAGTAGGTGCCAGGCTCTGTGTAAGACCCCTGAGAGTGCCAGTAACTGTAAGATATTGCTTCCGACTTCAAAGATCTTAAAGGTAAGCTCAGAATTTAAATGAAGGAATCTTTGGAGTATTATAAGTACTCCACTAAAAGAAAATATAGGGTTCTACATTTGCAAATAGAAAAACAGGTTTTGATCTCTGAGTTCAGGTAAGGTTCATAAAGGAGGTCAGCCCTGGTTTGAGTCTTTAAATGAAAGTCATAGCTCACCAGGTGGATCCAGGCAAAAGCATGAGAATGGTGAAGTTTGTAGATATGAAAGAATTTTGCTCCTTAGAAAAAAGTAAAGCATGTTAGTCTCTACATATGACTGGAGATTAGAGTAGGGCAAAAAAGGAGACCTATTAGTTAGCTTGTCTTCTATGCCAGAGGAAGGAATTTAGACTTTATTCCATCAGCTCTGAGGGACATGACAGGTGTCTTTTTGCAGTGGAGTGTCATGTTGAATTGCATTTTAGGAAGAATGCTCTATGGAGTGGTAGTTGGTTGGGGAGACATCAGGAAAACTGGAGGCTGGATACTAGATAGATACCTCTCACAGTAAGTCAAGCAAGATAGAATCAGGGACTAATGTGAAGTTGTCACGGTAGGCACCAAATGGAGGGAATTCTCATAAATGATTTGAATGTGTAGAATAGATAATATTGGAATCAGAGAGGTGGAGGAGGAAAGGGTTGCCATCAGGTTTCTGGCTGAGATTAGAAGCAGAAAGAGAACAAGGAAAGTTGATGGCTTCCATTTTCAATTATGGACACTGTGGGACACAGTTTTCAGTTATGTGCATCATTACTCCACTCGTCTTTACTTATTTCCTTCTTTTTCCAGATACCAAAGAGATTGAAGCATGATATTTTAATTCCTGGCTCTACCTGTTTGGCACTATGCTATTTTGAGGAACCTGGTTAATATCTCTATGCTTCAAATTATTCATCTATCAAATAGGATCAATTATAGTACTTAACTTAGAGTTTTATTTATAATTTATTAGCAGGATTTGGCATATAGTAAGCACTGAAAATGTTAATTGTTGCTATTGTGTTCATATTATTATTATAATTATCAGCATTATGCTTGGCTAGAGGCAGAGAGAAAATGGAACTGATATAATTTACCATTCTAATGTCTCAATTTCTGTGAGTTTTCACTCTCCTCATCACAGCTCTAAGAGTAACCTCTATAAACCGTGTTTGTACCTCTACAGAATAAATTTATATTACTTTACTGGCTCTCTTTTCTCAACCTTCATCCATTTACATAAACTTCTCCTTGCCTGGAATCCTAGATAAATATATTTTCATCTACCTCTCCCCTCTAATCCTTGTCTTTATGAATTCTATCCTTGAAGGTCAAAATAAAAAGACATTTCTCTCAAAAGTCCATTCTGAGTTATCTACTCAGATATTTGGGTGGTTTTATATCAATATTTACTTTTTTGTCTTTTAAAGAATTCATATTTCCATTTTATGTTGCTATGCATCACATATAAATATACACATATCATCCACCTTTTCTTAGTCCCTCCAAGGCAGATCTCATGCTTTAGAATCTTTTTTTTTTTTTATCATTGAAGGTACTGAGCATATGGTCTTTTTCACACCAAGGATTCGACAAACATGTATTGAAAAAATAAATGCATTAATTAATGAGAGGAGTAACCACTCAATTTTAACTACAATAAGTATACATTACTAGATGTTAAATCAGTTTGAATGAAGTTTTTAGAAATAAAAGTAGAAAGAGAGTCAGGATCCAAATGAGGTCTGTATGCCTTCCAATCCTGTGTTTTGTTTTTTCTATCTTGTTTCAGGTGCTGGGAAGAAGGGGAGGATAATATTCAGGATTATATTATTTTTGCTTCTGATTTTAATCATTAAGAATAAAATGTTCTAACCAATTAACAAAAATCCTTCAATTCTTTTGCATGTATGTAAAAGTAAAGACAGAAAAAAATGGCTTGAAGACAGAAAAGAAAAAAAAACAAGAAAACAGGCCAGAATAGAATTAAAATAATAATAAGCAACTAGGAGAATTAAAGAAACAAAAATAATGCTAGAAACCATTCCAACATAATGTATATACAAAACATGAAATGCAATGATAATGTTGTATTTATCCTACTTTTACTCATGAATAGTTGCTTAAATATTATAAACAATGTATTCAGTGATGCTTGCAGACCTTGTTCTTATTAACCTGCATAACCTTGACTTGTAGAAATATTTTAATGTTTTATGTAATGCCATTAGTAAGCATAAGTAATTCTAATTCATAACTAGGCCAGGAAGCAATTGACCCAATCAGACTGTAGGATTCCCCTATGCCATTTTTTCTTTTTTTTTTTTTTTTTTTGCGGTACGCAGGCCTCTCACTGTTGTGGCCTCTCCCGTTGCAGAGCACAGGCTCTGGACGCGCAGGCTCAGCGGCCATGGCTCACAGGCCCAGGCGCTCCGTGGCACGTGGGATCTTCCTGGACCGGGGCACGAACCCGCGTCCCCTGCATCGGCAGGCGGACTCTCAACCACTGCGCCACCAGGGAAGCCCTATGCCATTTTTTAATTAGAAGTTTTTCAACTTCTCTATAGTTCTGAATTCCATAGATTTCCTATACAATAAAAGTCTGCTTATCTTATGAAAGCAATAGCCTATAAGACTCAGTTCATGTGACAGCCCTCAAAATGCAGCTCCTCCATTGCTTAAACTGGATTCTTTATTTGGTTGCTCCAAAATGACATCCCATTTTTTTTCACAGATGATTTGCATGGATGAGAATTGGCAGATAAATTTCTCCAATGCCATATTTGATATGCTTCCTTTCATCTGCTCTGTTATATTTCAGATTATTCCATTTGGAACATATTAGTGTATATATATTAAGAAATAAAGTACTTAAATTTCACTCCAGATATGAGTCATATTAGCTACAAGTCTCAATGGTATAAATGCTCATGAATACAAAGGAGGACGAGGTGGAAGAGGATGATGAGGAGGAGGAAGAAGAGGAGGAGAATCGTCCACAAGCTTAGTGAAGGGATTGGGAGGCAAAGGCAGAGAATATAAGGGAAGGGACTCTAATGGCAATCTTCACTTTGGCCTTGGGGAAGCCTAAGATGGAGTCGAATTACAAAAGGTACTAGGGCTTCCCTGGTGGCGCAGTGGTTGAGAGTCCGCCTGCCGATGCAGGGGATGCAGTTTCGTACCCTGGTCTGGGAAGATCCCACGTGCCGCATAGCAGCTGCGCCCGTGAGCCACGTGGTGGCCATGACTTCTCATGTCAGTACCTTAAGATGATGATGATGATGTAACAAAATAAAATTCTGTGAAGAAAATCTTGTGCCCTTTCTCCAATGGAAAAACTTCAAAGGAAAGTTCCCAACTGAAAGGAGCTCACAGAACTTGCTAATTAAGGTATAAAGAGCCTATGGGAAATATTTCACTAAGAGAATCATGCAGCCCAAGAGAGAGATCTAGAACAGTTTACACAGAAACTCTGGATAACATGGAGGTTAAGCAGACAATTCTAATCAGTTCAAAACCAGCTAATGCCTTGTCCTGAGTAGAAGCACAGCCAAACACAAAAGACAAACATCTTCTGCCTCTGCTTTCCAGGTCTCCTTTCCCAGAATTCTCTGTGATGGATAATGGCCACACAATACTTTAAATCACCAAAACTTAAAATATGACATCTGTTCTTGCCTCCTTCCTCACCAGAATCTGTTGTCACCAAATTTTGATATATTTTCCATCAAAAAATACCTGAGTATTTACTATTTGGCATGTAGTAGTCTAGGAGCTCATGAAATCCAAGCTTTTGGACCAGTGACTCAAAATTTTATAAATTTTTAGTATTTTTTTTAATCCCTCCTCTCTTCTACAAACAAATGAATGGTATAAGCCAGTTGTCAGAAAACTATGATACCTGGCCCAAATTCAGCCTCTGGCCTGTTATTCTGTGTTTAGCAAATAAGATTTTTTTTTTACATTTTTAATGATTGAAAAAAATTTTTAAAGCATAATAGTATGTGACAAATGAAATTTAAACTTTAGTTTCAATAAAGAAAATTTTATTGGAACACCAACACGCCCATTAATTTATTAATTTTTATTTTTATTTTTGCAGTTCACGGGCCTCTCACTGTTGTGGTCTCTCCTGTTGCGGAGCACAGGCTCCGGATGCGCAGGCCCAGTGGCCATGGCTCACGGGCTCAGCCTCTCCGCGGCATGTGGGATCCTCCCGGACCGGGGCACAAACCTGTGTCCCCTGCATCGGCAGGTGGACTCTCAACCACTGCGCCACCAGGGAAGCCCTCATTTACGTTTTGTCTACATTTTTAGCTACTGAGTTAGAGTTGAGTAGTTGTGACAAAGCTTAAAATATGTACTATCTGACACTTTACAGAAAACAAGTTTTCTTGTTTCCCTGGTATAGGCTGTTAATATACAGGTCTGTGGTATTGAATGCCCTTATGATTGATTTCCGTGCTCGCTAATATTTTTCTACTCAAATCCATCTTCTTCAGAGCCACCTTGCACCTAAAGCAAATAGAGAAAGAAGAACAAAAAACCCGCAAAGTTAGCAGAAGGAAAGAAATCATAAAGATCAGATCAGAAATAAATGAAAAAGAAATGAAGGAAATGATAGCAAAGATCAATAAAACTAAAAGCTGGTTCTTTGAGAAGATACACAAAATTGATAAACCATTAGCCAGACTCATCAAGAAAAACAGGGAGAAGACTCAAATCAAAAGAATTAGAAATAAAAAAAGAGAAGTAATAACTGACACTGCAGAAATACAAAGGATCATGAGAGATTACTACAAGCAACTCTATGCCAATAAAATGGACAACATGGAAGAAATGGACAAATTCTTAGAAATGCACAACCTTCTGAGACTGAACCAGGAACAAATAGAAAATATGAACAGAGCAATCACAAGCACTGAAATTGAAACTGTGATTAAAAGTCTTCCAACAAACAAAAGCCCAGGACCAGATGGCTTCACAGGCGAATTCTATCAAACATTTAGAGAAAAGCTAACATCTAACCTTCTCAAACTCTTCCAAAATATAGCAGAAGGAGGAACACTCCCAAACTCATTCTACAAGGCCACCATCACCTTGATACCAAAACCAGACAAGGATGTCACAAAGAAAGAAAAACGACAGGCCAATATCACTGATGAACATAGATGCAAAAATCCTCAACAAAATAATAGCAAACAGAATCCAACAGTGCATTGAAAGGATCATACACCATGATCAAGTGGGGTTTATCCCAGGAATGCAAGGATTCTTCAATATATGCAAATCAATCAACGTGATACACCATGTTAACAAATTGAAGGAGAAAAACCATATGATCATCCAACAGATGCAGAGAAAGCTTTCAACAAAATTCACCACAGATTTATGATAAAAAATACCCTGCAGAAAGTAAGCATAGAGGGAACTTTCCTCAACATAATAAAGGCCATATATGACAAACCCACAGCCAACATCGTCCTCAATGGTGAAAAACTGAAACCATTTCCACTAAGATCAGGAAGAAGACAAGGTTGCCCACTCTCACCACTATTATTCAACATAGTTTTGAAAGTTTTAGCCACTCAGAGATGAAAAAGTAATCCAAATCGGAAAAGAAGTAAAGCTGTCAGTGTTTGCAGATGACATGATACTATACATAGAGAATCATAAAGATGCTACCAGAAAACTACTAGAGCTAATCAATGAATTTGGGAAAGTAGCAGGATACAAAATTAATGCACAGAAATCTCTGGCATTCCTATACACTAATGATGAAAAATCTGAAATTGAAATTAAGAAAACACTCCCATTTACCACTGCAACAAAAAGAATAAAATATCTAGGAATAAACCTACCCAAGGAGACAAAAGACCTGTATGTAGAAAATTATGACACTGATGAAAGAAATTAAAGATGATACAAAGAGATGGAGAGATATACCATGTTCTTGGATTGGAAGAATCAACATTGTGAAAATGACTACACTATGCAAAGCAATCTATAGATTCAATGCAATCCCTATCAAACTACCACTGGCATTTTTCACAGAACTAGAACAAAACAAATCACAATTCGTATGGAAAAACAAAAGACCCCGAATAGCCAAAGCAATTTTGAGAACGAAAAATGGAGCTGGAGGAATCAGGCTCCCTGACTTCAGACTATACTACAAAACTACTGCAATCAAGACAGTATGATACTGGCACAAAAACAGAAAGACAGATCAATGGAACAGGATAGAAAGCCCAGAGATAAACCCACGCACATATGGTCATTTTATCTTTGATAAATGAGGCAAGAATATACAGTGGAGAAAGGACAGCCTCTTCAATAAGCAGTGCTGGAAAAACTGGACAGGTACATGTAAAAGTATGAGATTAGAACAGTCGCTAACACCATACACAAAAATAAGCTCAAAATGGATTAAAGACCTAAATATAAGGCCAGAAACTATCAAACTCTTAGAGGAAAACAGGCAGAACACTCTATGACATAAATCACAGCAAGATCCTTTTTGACCCACCTCCTAGAGAAATGGAAATAAAAACAAAAATAAACAAATGGGACCTAATGAAACTTAAAAGCTTTTGCACAACAAAGGAAACCATAAACAAGAGGAAAAGATCACCCTCAGTATGGGAGAAAATATTTGCAAATGAAGCAACTGACAAAGGATTAATCTCCAAAATTTACAAGCAGCTCATGCAGCTCAATAACAAAAAAACAAACAACCCAATCCAAAAATGGGCAGAAGACCTAAATAGACATTTCTGCAAAGAAGATATATAGATTGGCAACAAACACATGAAAGAATGCTTAACATCATTAATCATTAAAGAAAGGCAAATCAAAACTACAATGAGATATCGTCTCACACCAGTCAGAATGGCCATCATCAAAAAATCTAGAAACAATAAATGCTGGAGAGGCTGTGGAGAAAAGGGAACACTCTTGCACTGCTGGTGGGAATGTAAATTGATACAGCCACTATGGAGAACTGTATGGAGGTTCCTTAAAAAATTACAAATAGAACTACCATACGACCCAGCAATCCCACTACTGGGCATATACCCTGAGGAAACCATAATTCAAAAAGAGTCATGTACCAAAATGTTCATTGCAGCTCTATTTACAATAGCCAGGACATGGAAGCAACCTAAGTGTCCATCATCGGATGAATGGATAAAGAAGATGTGGCACATATATACAGTGGAATATTACTCAGCCATAAAAAGAAACGAAATTGAGTTATTTGTAGTGAGGTGGATGGACCTAGAGTCTGTCATACAGAGTTGAGTAAGTCGGAAAGAGAAAAACAAATACCGTATGCTAACACATATACATGGAATCTAAGGGAAAAAATGTCATGAAGAACCTAGGGGTAAGACAGGAATAAAGACACAGACCTACTAGAGAGCAGACTTGAGGATATGGGGAGGGGGAAGGGTAAGCTGTGACAAAGTGAGAGAGTGGCATGGACATATATACACTAGCAAACGTAAAATAGATAGCTAGTGGGAAGCAGTCACATAGCACCGGGAGATCAGTTCGGTGCTTTGTGACCACCTAGAGGGGTGGCATAGGGAGGGTGGGAGGGAGGGTGACGCAAGAGGGAAGAGATATGGGAACATATGTATATGTATAACTGATTCACTTTGTTATAAAGCAGAAACACACCATTGTAAAGCAATTATACTCCAATAAAAATGTTAAAAAAATAAATAAATAAAATGAAAATCTATCCTTGTCACTGTCTTAATTAAAGCCCTCCTTTGACTCATCACAAAGTCTAATACAGTCCCAGTTTTGTAAATTGGCACATGAACAGTTCATGAATCTGTTGATCTACTCTTGTTCACCCCACTCCCTTAGCCATACTTCTATTGGTGAGAAATTCCTGTTTAGAGAAAAGGAGAAGCCACAATTGTACTCTGAAATTATCCATTCTAATGTAAAAAGATTGAAGAAAGGGAGAGACAAGACAACTTGTAGAGGAAGGGGCCACAGCTGAGGGAGGACCTCCACATCCACTGGCAAGACCCCACGCTTCTTAGAGAAGTGTGGTAGAGTGCAGCCACCCCAGTGATGGAGATGGAGATTATTGATGGAGCTGGCAGCAACATCCAACAATAAGTGGAACTCTATTTGCTGGAACTACTTGTTCCAGGCCCTAAGATAGGTACTGGAAATCAAACAGAGAACTGGGTAGACACAGATAGGAATGTTAATCAGTCTAGGAGAAATCCACTGATGATATAAGCTCAGGGCCCCATGGAAGTGCAAAGGAGGGGCCCCCTCTTCAAGATATGAAGTGCCAAGGAAGACGCCCTGGAAGAAATGACCACAAAGCAAGTAAGGAAATGGTTAATTATGTAAGGATTAGTGTTTCAAGCTGAAGATGTGTTTTGCAAGGCTTGGTAGCAGAATGGAGTGTAGGAACCAAATATCTGTATATGAAAACATTTAAACACTATCTGAAGTCAGAGTCTGTGCTTTATCTGTTGTACCAGAGTTTCTGTTTCTAAGATTTTCTACCACTGTGACCAGTGCTGAACCTGTCAGTGCTTGGCATTGATCAAAACATGGAAACCAGCTACATGCATCTCTATACGTGAAACAAAGGCATTGCAAATTAAAAGTAAGTGAGAATTAATGTTGAAAATGTACATAAAAAATAGTGTGCATCAAAAATTCCATAGCAGGGAGTGAACATATAAGAGTTTGGATTCAACTTTAACAAGTCCTTTTGTGGGACTCCTAGAAGGGTATGGGAAGATCTAGTAGTTTCAATTCCTTTTCTGCTCTTAGTAACAAAATGAGATATTTTTGATGAAGTTCTGAAAAAAGAGACTATGGCGTTAGTATACTCTCAGATGAATAGAAATCTGTAGAGGTTGGATAGACATTACCCCATAAGGTAACTTAAACGTCATGGAAATTTTAGTTTCTCAGAAGTTTACGACTGTCATTTTGGGAATGAATAATAGATTAATGAGGTAAACTTTCCTCTTTCCCCTTTGTTCCAATGAGACAGTCACCTTGTGTTAATGCCTCATTTATTCTGTTATCTTCCTGTGTATTTTTGATCATTTGTGTTATTGTGCTTCCATATTTTTGTTTTTGTTTTCAATATTTCATTTGTTTTACACAATTGTCTAAAACTTAGGGGAAAAAAGAATCATGTACCCATGGAACTATTAAATGTAAAAGATTACTGCAATACTTTGTTCAGGAAAGCCAGCCACTCTGTTTTTATCATTCTTTTATTTTGGCGGATTAAGTAGGACAATTTATATAAAAGTTTGAGCATAGCCACTGGTACATAGTAATCATTCAAAACATGTTAGCTGTATATTTATCCAGTGTTTTTATTATTACCATTCTGAGGTTCCACAATGGGGCAAGCATTATAAAATATCAGCCACACCAAGTATGAGTGAGAAAGTGTTACAGTTTTTTGCAATATGTCTGATCAGGAAAAGAAATATCTTACAGAATTATGTAGTTTCCATTTTTATGGTAATTATAATATAATAGATCATTTTAAAAGTCTTAAGACAAATATAATATGAAACACTGCTGACACAATTTTTTTTGGAAAAAAAGTATATTGGAGAAAATAATAAACTCAGGGTCATTAGACACACATTTGAGAATCTGTTTTAGCTCTTACTGCCTTTTTTAGAATTTAATCTTTTGGAGTTTTCATTCTCTATATGATATAATGGTCTTGAAAGTACTAGTGTAAGAATAACAAGAAATAAACAAAAAAAGTAAAAATCTGAAACCAAGAATGTCAGACAAATGGAATACATTTTTATGTTCCACTGGTTCATTTTATAGGGCTATTTTATGCAAGATATTTTCAGCCAACTTATCTCAAACTGTCCACTTCAACTAATTGCTTGGATATGCTATGATATTTAGTTCTCAATTACATATGTATAGGATTTCTTGTATAAGCCATAGCATTATGAATTATACACAGGTGCTTTGAAGTCAGAAAAATTGAGTTTAGATCGTACCTCCACCATTTACCAGCCATGCAAACTTGGGTAACTATTCTGTGATTCATATCCCTCTTCTGCAAAATGGAAATACAACCTAACTCACAGGGCTGCTGTGAGTAATACTTATAATCCATAGACAGTGGTGCTTAGCTCAGTTCTTGGTACCTAACACACGCTCAAGAATGGCAGTGCTGTTTGTTAGTGTTTTGCTTCTCCTCCATCTCATCAACATAACCATACATTTCTCTCATTAAATGTTGAAAAAATGCAGTCCAAAATCAGCAGAGAAAGCCTTAAGGCAAACAAAAACTCAAAGAAAAAGAATAGGAGGTCATTTAAAAAAGAGAATCAGATGAAATTTTATTCTCTGTAGAATAGTGAGCAACCTTGAGACACTAATACTAAACTTAAAAAAACCCATAATTATACAGTGAGCTCCACTGGAAGGCAAAATCCTTTCTAGGATGGAATAGTGAGTCCTATGATATAAGAAGCCACCCAATTTTCCTTTCCAGTATCACAGAAGGATGAATACAATTTTTGTACCTGTCTTGGGTTCTAAAGAATACTTTAAAATTTATTTTAACAAGTAGTTCAACTACATTATATGTCAAATAGCCTTTTGTGATATGGCCTGATGAACTAATAATCTTGTAGAATATTCCTCCTTAAAAGCATAATTGCTAAGTCCCAAGCAATTGACTTATACACAAATGTTAAGTCTCAAGCATTTGCTAGTTGGAGACAAGATGGTTTAGTACTAACACATCAGGATAAATAAGGATTTTAAAAAGCTAGACCTCTAAAATTGATGTCTGCTTAGATATTTGCTTAACTACTAATTCCCAAATTTGTTTTCTCTCTGCTGTCAACACAGAGTAACACTGAAGTAAGCCTAATTTAAGTGTATGAGCAGGCAAACAGTAACGAATTTAAAGGCGTGACATGGCATTTAGGCAAGTGCTGTATATTTAGGGTTGTCAGATAAAGTATTCTCACATTTGAATTTAAGATAAATAATGAGTAATTTTTTACTAAAAGTATGTCTTATGCATAATTTGCTAAATATTGAAACTTGTTTTAATTTTAGGATATATAATGTAAATGTATATACAGATATATACACACATATATCTTGTGTTTACGTATATAAACATATGTGTATCTTTTATATATGCATATAAGCATACATATGTGCTATAACAGATACCCTGCATACACTATATATAAACATATTAAATATGTAAAAATATTATATATATTCTTTATACATAGCCTTCTATAGAGCTTTGTGTAGTGTTTTCTGATAGCAAATATATGATTTTTTTTTTCTGACACCAACTAGTTATTTTTCCATACCAAGCTACTCTCCAATTTTTTAACAACTGAGAGGAGGGGGAAGGGGAATGAGGGAAGGAGAATAGAGAGGATGAAGAGAAAGAAGAACAACAACAATAACAAACAACACCAACACCAGCATGAGCCCAATTTTAAAAACTTTATCAATTTACTTTACTTGCTTCATTCTGTTGGTCAAGAAGGGATAAAGAGATAGTATAAGCGACTTACTTATATTACTGAGAATTATAGCTTTGACATCTGGAAGACTGAATATAATATTAACATGCATAAGTACATTCATGCTGTCATTTTTTGAACTTAATAATCAACTAAAATTTATTAAGCAGTTACTATATATTTTAAATTTTGTTCATCATAAGATTCAGCATAAAATTCAGTAGAATTTTAGATGAATCTTGATGATAGATTAACTTTTAATACATTGTATCTGGAAACATGCACATAATAAATCTTTTTTGGTGGAAGTAAACAAGAGGAAGTGATCACTGGACCTGGGCAATCTGATGCTCTTTACCTCCTCCCCTGTCCCTGGAATGTACATTCCACCCACTGGTCCCCCAATGGGAGCCATTTTCAAGGACGCAGCCTTGAAAGAGCATGTGCTGTTGACACCGTCTGGACTGTATACGTGACTCAATCCAGTTAAGGCCTCTATATTAGACTTCCATGCTTTTGGCGGACAGATGCAGAGATCTACTCGTCATGTGGTCACCTAAGACAAGCCTCATAATTAAGTCCCCTTGCTTATTAAAACTGCCACTGACCAATCTGGAGTGGTCTGCCTCTTTCTCCAGTCCCTTCTTACCCTCCACGTACAGGAGCCAGTTTCAGATTTCACCAGGGAAACTCCTAAGATCTTGAATTAACAATATCTCAAGTTTTATTATCAGGGATTACTTTATGCAAAGATGTAGTTTATTCACTAATTCATTGTTTAAGAGGCCATTTACAGATAACAAGCAGGGAATCAATCACTCAATCAACAGATACACACATTTTGAGACCTTATAATGTGCAGGTACAAAAGACAACTAAACGTACTAACTGGGTAATAAAGCTTTGGAAAGCATTTATTTGTTTCTGGTTTTTTTTTTTTAAATATTGCTTAAATGTCTGATATCAAAATTAAACTACTTTAAATCTAAAGCACAATTTAGAAAATGGTTAGAGCCATTATAGAAGTTGGCCTTGGAGAGTGAAGCAGAGCTTCCCAGGAAGAGAGCATTCAGAGAGTGAAAGATAGTAAGAATTTGCCAAAGGAAAGAGTGCAAAGAAAATGGCATAATGGCATAGGCAATGCAAAGTGATAGGAAAGGGCATTTGTTTAACAGCTTTATATTGAGCCCATTTATATTCCAGATAATCTGATGACACACTTATATTCTTTTTATTCAGAAACCTAACATAATTCATTGTTCTGAGGCACAGTACCTATGTGTATACATGTAAATGGAGGGAAATAAAGGAGGATGAATAGAGGTGAAGTAATAGAAATGGGCAGGGATCCAGTTATGAAGGCTTAGTCTATCATGCAAAAGCATATGATTTTATCATGAGGTCCTAAGAGCCACTGAAGAATTTGAACCAGTAATTAACATGATCATATTTAAATTTTAGAAAAATCATATGGCAGCAGGGTGACAATTATAGTGGGATGATGTTAGAAGCAGGGATCCTAACATGGAGTTATTATTATTAATATTTTACCAGAGGCTTGCTGCCTATCAGTCCTTCATTCTTCTCCAGTTGAGTCTGGTCTGCACCACATCCCTGGGTGGATGCAGAGGCTAGTTAGAGAGCAGTTAGTTTCACAGTCTTTGGAACTTCTGGCTTTAAGCCTTAGTTTCATAGCTCACTATCCTCATGAAAGTTTCATGAGGAAACTATATAACCTTTTTCTGCCTCAGTTTTATCACCTGTGAAGTGACAATATCTACTAGGTCAGGTTATTTGAAAAATCAAATGAGTTAAGAGTTTTATGTGCTCAACAGGGTTTCCAGATAAAATACAGAATGTGCCATTAAATTTGAATTTCAGATAAACTAATAATTTTTAGTGTAAGATGTCCCTAATATTGCACTAGTTTGTCCTAAATATTACATGGGACATATTTAAATTTAAAAAGTAAATTGTTTATCTGAAATTCAAATTTAACTGAATGTCCTGTACTTTTATTTGCTAAATTTGTTAATAAGACTTCCTTGCACATAGTAAGCAGTACATAGGTGTTAACTCTTAATAGAACCAGCTCCTTTCCCTCATTTACAATTATACCTCAGGCATCCATAGGCACTGGGACCTGAAATCTCTTTTTAGATTCTCCAGGATCTCTCCTTTTATCAAGGTACATTGTCCAAATTCTTTGAAAATGTACTCTATTATTCTGATTCTTATGAACCTACATGTAAGGCATGACAGTTGAAATTGTGTTTTGGGGTTTCACAAAATAATTTCACATATGCACTTATAGAGAATTTCTCCGAAGTTTCTGTACAGCTGCTATCAAGAAAAAACATTCAATAGAGTTCAATATCTTTTGAATAATTATGCATTTAAGTAAATTAGCCCAAGCCTGGAGTTATGAGAAAGTGTCTCCCTCTTGAATAACTATGCTTTCTTCTTCTGCACCTCTTTGCCAGTTTTTGAAGAAACTCAGAGTTAAGTTTTCTGACTCTTATCTATTCACCTCGCTGTCCTCCTAGAATTCTGACACTTTCTTATTACTCTTATTGTAGCAATTTTTTGCTTTTGTAGTATTTGAGCCTATTATTGCAAAAGTTCTCAAATTACTTGGAAAAAGAGACAAAATTTATATGTGTTTAAAGATTTGTATGAAACGCTAAAATTCTAAATGCATTCATATGCTAAATATATTGTTTCTATTCGTTTACTGAGTTTCCAAGGCAGTCTTCCATTTCCGCATGTCCCTACTAGTCAATTATAATAATGAAACCATAGTCCCATAATGAAATGGACAATAAATAAATGGATTATCCTCAATAAATAAATGGATTATCCTCATTGCTCTAGCTTTGCTTCCTATCATGACAGTAAAAATTGTTGTTAGAATTATACATGTAAGGTTAATTAGTCGATGAAATAGGAAGATAGTTATCTGTCTGTATCTTTTTAGTTTTATTATTTATCTTTGAATTTTATTTTATTATTTATCTCTTTTCAGTTTTATTATTTATGATCTATCTAATCTGGCTCTATCTCTCTTTTTAGTTTTACATGTAAGGTGGGCAAATGAGAAAACAAAATGTGCCTTTCCTTTTCCACAGTTACCTTTTTCACCATCTGTTGCACATGCTTCGAGATGGAGTGACAAAGGATCTAATATACTCATTCACTCTGAACTGGCAGCATTGTCGGTCTTCTCTCCCATGGAGGCACACATTTGATTTTGCAACTAAAAGCTAAAGCAAAGGGACACTGCTTAATACAAATGCTCTAACACACTGGTAAAATTTTAGTCATTGTGGCACCAAAGTCTGACTGAGGCTTCAGACTTTAGAAGTTTAGTAATACATCAAATCAAAGCATGCCGGTACTGCTTCTCCAGCATACTCCCTAGGTCTGCAGACTGACTTAGAAGAAAGCTCTTTATGCAGGTTCAAGAGAAAAACCAAGAAGCCCTTTCTTCTCCCTTGTCAAGATAGAGAATAAAATCTCAAGGGTCATTACTTAATTATCAAATCTTAGCTCGTAGAAAGGTAAACTAATAGTGGTATTTTATTATAAATAATATTCATTGTTTAATAATAGAGAATACACTAAGAACAACATTAGAACTAAGAAAGCACAGTCATTATAGAAAGAAACCACCAAGCATCTTTTAAATTAAGGAAAACATATTCCCTTGTCTCTCTTAGAATGACACACTGTAAAGCTTTAAAAACCTTTGTTAACAACTTTATGAATATTAAAGAACACCATGAAAACTTTTTTAAAAGAAGTGATTTATTATTTAATGCTTATTTTATTTTTATTATTGTTGCCAAGCAAGCAACTTCCTAGTGGTGAAGTAAGAATGTTTTCATATTTTAGTACTATAACATTTAGTTCATCTATTATTAATACAACTCATAAATACTCTCACCATCAAAAATATCCTCAAACAATCTTATCTGGGCTGACTCAGACTTCACTTCCTCTCCAAGGGTTTCCAATTTCTGGACTATAATTAGTTGTCATCTATTCTGACAGAGAAGATTCTACCAACTTTCCCCCATGTCTCAATAATGTTCTTGACAGTTTTTATATCCTGAAGCAACCTAAACAGTTTACTAAGTAAGACCCACTTGTAGAGAAGGAAAAGGTAGAATGGGAACAAACTTGTTATTTTTAGCTAAAGGTGATTTTGTAGGATTATTTTCCTGAAAGCATTCATATTTTGCCAAATGTGTGACACAGGTTATGTCACCTTTTAAAACAATTTTAGTGACCTGTTTTAACACCCTGATTGTACATCTGTATGAAAAAGGAAGTATTCTCTTACTAATTAGGGGGCTCTATTAATAAATTTATGCTGTTAAATTATTCTTTTACATTTAATGCTTATATGTTCTGTCAAATATCTCAACTGTCATTTATTTCCTAAAACAACTGAGATAATACACGAGCATATGAAAATCTTAGTAGATTATACTCTTGGTAAATAATAATACTTCACGGCTACAGTTAACATGAAAAAGCTGGTCTTTCTATGACTATCTCAAGAGGTAAATGAGCCTATCTTCCACCGTACAAGCACAGTGGCAAATGTTTCCTGAGGAAAAGCAAAAAATAATCATAGCATAATCAGGCTGGGCTTCACTATCAGAGTGATGGCAAAGGTGGAAATCATCTCGTTTTTGAAGGCAGATCTTTGCTGAATCATGTATAGCTGTGTTTCAACCTTCTTGGCTGTACAAGGCATGTATACATACAATTTTTTAATTTGCACTCCCTCCGTGTTTTAGGCACAGTGCTCCTGTTCTTAAGATAGAGCAGTAAATAATACAAGTCCCAGATTTCAGGATTCAAGTTCTTGGAGCTGGAGTCCATAAGTAGATAAGTAAAGGGCAATTTACAGCATAGTGTTATGAGCACTGTGGTAAAGATTCCAAGACCCAGAAAAGGGGCTTTCCATCCAATTTAGAGGTGAGATAAAAGTGAGTATTTAGTAAAGTTGTTGTAGAAGTAACAACATCTTAATTGAGTCCCGAAATATAAATAATACATCTTTAATGTGGAATTTGAAGTGGAAGTACAGATATATCTTAAATTAATAATTCTGATCATAAGATGCTCTTTCCTAGAAATTTTCACTGTACCTATCTCTAATTCTGATTGTATTTTCCATCTTTTCTACACTCCTCAGTTTACTCCTATTTTATGAGGCAGTGGAGTGGAACGGAGTGGTATATCAGGAAGTGAAGAAAAGCATGTTTTTGGAAATCACAAGGGAAAAGGCTGGTCTTTTGCAGTGGTAAAACACACTAGTTAAGAGTATGACCTGGATCTTCTGTTAGATTTCCAGTGCATCCTTTATGTGTCACTTTGAGCAAATTATTTAATCTCTCTTTGTCAAAGTCTCTTTATATGAAATATTGTCAAATCACAAGCTTGCCATGAGTGTTCAAAAATGAGTGAGTTCAAAAATGTACTAGATGTAAGAATATTCAACATTCAATATGAATATTGAATATTCAATATTCATCTGATGATATGATGATGATAATGATGATGGTGATGTTTTGTCAGCCTGTAACTGCAGGTGAATATTTAAACACTGTTGTCTCTATGGTAATATTCTAGACCAGGTTCTAACAAGTTCATTTAAATCAAGCTAATTTCTCTTTAGATTGAGACAAAGATGCACTTTCCTCGAAAGTATTGCCTTGAGATAAGTATAGCAAACCTGACACCTCAAGTTTTTTTTAATCTAAATGGAAATAATACATATTTAGGATTTCCACTTCTAGCCATGGCACAATTACTATATCAGACTATTGTACGCTTTGTAAACAAGTATGAAAAGAGATAAACTATATGAGGCAGTTGTTTTCAAGTAATGGACAACAGAGGGCAAGCCTATTTTATTTGAAAGAAGAGAAACACTCTTACAAGTGAACTCTGCATTCACTCTGACTTGTTGCCTAGGAGATTGTTTTTAGACCACAGCACAGAGAGGAGGAACCCAAAACAAAATCTGCAGTCTCGATGAATGAAGCAGTCAGAAATAAGAGTTCCGAGCTTCCGAGCTGGAATTGGTTTGTGAGGCAAGAGAGTAGAAAAGAAAGCTGTACAGAGAAAAATACTTATGCCAGCATGTTATTACCTCTGTCCCTTGGCTGAAGGAAAGGCTATGAATGCTTAGGGTGAGATTTTAAGGCCTGTCAGAGAGTAGCTGCCGGGGACTAATAAATGAACTAGAGGTTTCTCAGTGCTGAAAACTTTACAGTACGGCCCAGCCAGAGTGGAGATTCTTGCTGAGTACACTAGGTGTGCAGTTGACAGAAAAATCATGCTTCCAAAGTAGGATCACAGACTAGAGCTAAGCAAAACATTGAAACAGAACCATGCAAACAAAGTCTAAAATAAAAGTTCATAATGATCGATTTTCATTTAGCTGTCTGCCAGAACAAAACACAATACTTTAGAGGAAGAAAGATAATCTAGACATTTAACAATAGAGCAAAAAGTCATAATTACTAGACATGAGAAAACAGAAGCCAGAAATGTAATCCATAGCCAAGGGAAACAGAAATGTATTCTTCCACCAAAAAAATAAAAGAGCTAATAGAAACAGACCCCAGAATGAAACTGATGTTCAAATTTGCAGATAAGGACTTGAAAACAGATATTATAAATATGATCAAGAATTTGAAAAAAAGAAATATGGCTGAGAATCTCAAAAAAATATGGGAACTATGAAAAAGAATTCTAACGAATTCTGAAAAATTCAAATATAAAATATCTGATATGAAAGAGTTACAGGAAAAGCAGAATGATCAGCAAATTTGAATTCAGATTAATAGAAATTATTTAAACTGAGTCAATGGAAAAAAAAGCTGGGAAAAGAACAACAGAGACTCACTCAGTTACATGAGGGATCAACATGCAATTGGATTCTCCAAAGGAAAGAAGAGAGAGAAGGAAAAAATTGAAGCAATATTGGCCTCCAAGTTTTCTAAATTTGGTGAAAAATGAGAATTCACAGATCCAAGAAGCCCAGTAACTCCAAAAGAAGATAAATATAAAGAACCACACATAGGTATATCATAGTCAAACCTCTAAAAACCTAAGATAAAGAGAATAGGCATAGGACAGAAAAAACTAGATATATTTGATCAATGTAAAATTCCAGGAGACTTATCAGAAATAGTGAATGTAGGATGAAAATAGATGAACATATTAATATGTTTAAAAAATGTTGTCAACCTAGAATTCCATATCTAAAGAAATTACCCTTCATAAAAAGAGCTGAAATTGAAATAAAGAAATAAAGAAATTTCAGATAAACAAAAGCTGAGAGACTTAGTTATCAGCAGAAGCTACTATAAGAAATGGTTAAGGAAGTTCTTCGTGCCAAAGGGAAATGGTACCAGATAGACACTCAGAAACTCAGATATACATGAATGAATGGAAGGGACTGGAAATGGAAATTATAAGGATAAATATAAACATTATCTTTGTTTTATTTTATTAGTATATTTAAATGACAACTGACTACATAAAGCAAAAATAATAACATTAATAAAATATATGACAAGAGACACAAAGGTTTGCAGGAATAAATGGAATTATATTATTTTGTTTTGTTTTGTTTTACGTTTCATATGAAGTAGTACAATATTAAGTCTGAGTAGAATATAATATATTGGAATCCCTAAAACAAATCTGGAGAAATTATACTCTCTGAATAACAATATGTACTGTAGTAATCAAGGGAATGCAGTTTTCACATAAGGATTTAAAAAAAACATATTAATGAAACAGAATAGATTCCAGAAATAGACTTGCACATATATAATTAATTGATTTTCAACAAAGTTGTCAATGCAATGAAATGGGAAAAGGACAGTCAGAATAATCATTTTTTTAAAAAACTGAACAAACAAGCAGACAACAAAAACACAATCTACTCCACATCACATCATACAGAAAAAGCAATTTGCAACAGATCATACATTAAATGTAAAAGGAAATATTTTAAAGGTTCTGTATGAAAATAAAAGTAGCTGTTTTCACAACCGTGGGCTAGAAACACACTTTTTAGATATGGCACAAACAGTTCTAATCATAGGAAACCAACAGACCCGAGAGTGTATAACTGCCAGGACCTTTCCTTCAGAGTTCCCTTATCACCAACCAGCCTGCTGTTCCATGGGGGAATATAGAGCAGTCACTTGCTTACGCTATCATAGTAAGTGATTAAAGGATTGATTGTTACTTGCCTTGTTGTCTTGCTGTTTTAATGGCTATTCTGACACCTGACAGCTCAGCTTTCGCCAGTTCAGTTGACCTCCTGACACACCTGGGGCCAAAATCAAATAGCAATAATAAGTAGACATCTAGATGACTGAGACTCTTCTTAAATTAGAATTTAACATTATTATCAATAAGAAAACCTGAAATTAACAGATTATCACAGGAAAATCACTTATCTCCAAAATTAAATTTGGTAAATATTGATGTGATTCTTACTTTAGGGAATGGGGAGGGCATTGGTAAATTTGACAAGTAATAAAGGTCTTTATTTTGTAGTAAATTTTTTTCTGATGTACAATAAATATAAAAGGGTAAATAAATCAGTGAGTGTATAGTATAGTACAGCCTGAAGAAATATCACAAAATGGACACACCATATAACTACAAATCTAGCCAAGATATACCACATTAGCAGCACTCAAGAACAGCCAGGCTTTTCCCTATCTCCCAAGTACCATCTCCTCTCTCTTTCCAAAGTTAAAAATTGTGAAGACGTCTAACATTATAGGTTAGGTTTTCCTGCCTTTTAATTTTATATAAATAAAATCATAAGGCATATATTCTTGTATATTCTTTGCCTCTTTAGCTTAACATTAAGTTGGCACTCTTCTCTTTTAAACTTTTCTCTGTTTCCTCTACATATATCATTCCAGATAGTCTTTTCATATTTATGTTATGGATCTTTAAAAAATATAACTAAAAATAAAGCTTAGTGGATCACTTTAACAACAGATTAAACATTGCTGGGAAAAAATTATGAACAGATAGAGACAAAACTTCAATTATAGAATTTTCATTTGATTCCTGTTTATACTCCATAGTTCTCTCCAACATAATTTGCAATTCCTAGACTTATTAAATAGGTTAATTTAAAGTCTGTATCTGTAACTGCATCATCCAGATTTCCTATTGACCTGTGTCTATTTCCTGTTTTTGTCTCTAATGGTCAAGACTTATCTTTTCATATACTTGATTATTATGAATTAAGTGACAGACATTGCAAATAAAAATTATAGTTTAAGGTTCTGAGTGAATTTATATTCTCCCAGACAGGATTTAACTTTTGCTCGGGAAGCCTGCTAGCAAGGGGAACCAGCAATTCCTTGTAATCTTGATCTAATCAGGGAAATGACACGATTCAAGTATGAGCTTCGGTCCTGCTAAGGACAAGTGGAATTCCACTTCACACTTATCCCTGGCATATATCCCATATGAATCCTAGTTGAATGCCTGAGTAGTTTCTAGACTCCTCCTCCTTGGGAGGCACTCAACTTCACTTTGTGCTACTCTTCCCTTTGGTTTCATGAGTCTACCAAGCACTTTTCTCATTCCTCTTAGACACCATTTTTAAAGTCAGCAACTGCATCAAAGGGAAAAAAAACAATGAGAAAAAAGTCAAGTGGAACTTTTAGAATTCAGTAATACAGTATCTGAAATTAAAAATTCATGGGAGAGACTAAATGATAGGCTAGACATGGCAAAAGATCCAACAAAAAATATCCTTCAAAAATGTGTTTCTGTGCCTTTGATCTTATGTCTTTCTGTTTTCACAGTGTCCAGGGACATCCAGTGTCCAGTGACATCCAGATGATAAATATTCCTTAACTTGGGTCCCCTGTGTGACAATGACATGGATTACAGTGCCCACTGAACTAAGATAAACATGTGGTTCAAGAGAAATATAAACACTTGATTTTCAAGTCACTGAGATTAGGGAGTTGTTTTTTTACTCCAGCTTATTCTATAACATTCTGACTAATAAAGATGTTTCAATATTGGAAAAGCTATTAATGTAATTTCCTCATGTCTTATCAGATTTAAAAGGAAAATAGAATGATTGTATCAGTATATGATAAAAATATATGGTAACTTTCATCACAAATTCATAGTAAGAAATCTTAGTAAAGCAGGAAAAGGAGGAAGTTGCTTAATATTTTGAAAGGTCTTAGTAAATCCTTTTAATACACATTTTAAATAAAATTTTTGTTTTAGAATAGTTTTAGATTTTCAGAAAAATTGAAAATGTAGTATAGAAGGTAGCACCCAGTTTCCCAGATTAATAGTACCTTACATCAGTATGATATATTTGTTCAATTAATGACCTAATATTGATATGTGGTTGTGATGGTTAATTTTATGTGTCAACCTGACTAGGCTAAGAGATGCCCAGAGAGCTGCTTTTTTTTTTTTTTTTTTTTTTTTTGCTGTACGCGGGCCTCTCACTGTTGTGGCCTCTCCCGTTGCAGAGCACAGGTTCCCGACGCGCAGGCTCAGCGGCCATGGCTCACGGGCCCAGCCGCTCCACGGCATGTGGGATCCTCCCGGACCGGGGCACGAACCTGTGTCCCCTGCATCGGCAGGCGGACTCTCAACCACTGCGCCACCAGGGAAGCCCGAGAGCTGCTTATTTTTAGGCATGTCTGTAAACGTGGCTCTGGAAGATTTAGCATTTGAATCAGTGAACTGAGTAAAAAATAATCACCCTCATTCGTTCAAATGGGTATTATCCAAACTGTTGAGGGCCAAATAGAACAAAAAAATGAAGGAAGGGCAAACTCGCTCTGTCTCTTTGAGCTGAGACATCCATCTTTGCTTGCCCTCAGAAATGGAAATTGGTACTCCTGGTTCTTTGACTTTTGGACTCGGGACACTATTTGCACCATCACCTTCCCCCTACCCAATTTCTCAGGCCTTCGGTTTCAAACCGAGTTAGCTATACCACTGCTTTCTTGGTTCTCCAGCTTGCAGAGTGCAGATCACGGGACTTCTCAGCTCCATAAATGCACAAGCCAGTTTCTATAGTAAGTCTCCATGTGTATATATATATATATATATATATATATATATATATATATAATCTCCAGTTGATTGATTCTGTTTCTCTGGAGAACTTGAATACAATTTTGATGAAGTAAAGTCTACTTTAAGTTCAAATTTCCTTAATGGTTACCTAAGAATTTTTTCTATTCCAGTATCCCATCCCAAATACTACGTTACGTTTAGTCATCACATTTTCTTAAGCTCCTCTTGACTGTGGCATTTTCTTAGATTTTCTTTGATTTTGATAGCCTTGACAGTTTTGAAGAATGTTGATCAGATATTTTGTAGCGTATTCCCTTAATGGAATCTGGCTCATGTTTTTTCTAATAGACTGGGGTTTGTGTTTGAAGACCACTGACATAAAGTCTTATTTGCATAACATCATATCAAGAGTACAGGGCTTCCCTGGTGGTGCAGTGGTTGAGAGTCCGCCTGCCGATGCAGGGGACATGGGTTCGTGCCCTGGTCCGGGAAGATCCCACACGCCGCGGAGCGGCTGGGCCCGTGAGCCATGGCCGCTGAGCCTGCGCGTCCGGACCCTGTGCTCCAGAACAGGAGAGGCCACAACAGTGAGAGGCCCGTGAACAGCAAAAAAGAAAAAAAAAGAATTAAGGACTACATCTTAAACTCAAAAAAAAGAGTACATACTACTAACATGACATCACTGATGATGTTAATCTTGATCGCCTGAATAAGGAAGTGTTTGTCAGTTAAGTTACTTTATTCCCCCATATTGCACTATTGGGAAGGACACTAGATCAGTCTGTACCTAAGGAGTGGACATTACGTTCCTCCTTTTTCAGAGCACAGTGTTTACATAAATTATTGATCATTTTTCAGCAAGGGACATTTTCTCTTCTCTCCCATTTATTTACTTATTCAATTATTTGTTTACATCAATGTGAAGTCATAGATATTTATTTTGTACTTTGGGTTATGATCCAATACTTTGTTATTTTATTGTTCAAATTGCTTCATATTTCATCCTTGAGGTATTTTTTCAGTTGACTCCTGTATTCCCATCATTGTGGGGTTTGGGGATTTTTGAGTATTTCCTTCTTTTCTGACATGAAAAGATGGTCCATGCTCAGCTTATATATTTCAATGTCCCAGTCCTATTAACAGCCATTAACTTCAAAGAGTCTTGGTTCCAATTATTGTAGAATGGTATTAAAACCCAAAAATCTGGGAACTAGATGTGCTTATTCCTACTGGAGTGTAATTGATTCTAGGGCATATCAGATAAGAGAGTAAGGAAATATATATGTTCAATAAATATTTTAATGATGAAGTATTCTATCCGATGCATTCCCATTAAAGTCATGACCAATGCATGGTGCCCCCAGCCATTATTTCATTTCAACATTGCACAAAAAGATCTTAGCAAGACAAGGACCAAAAAAAATAAGTATCTAATAAAGTTGATTATAAACATATACTTAAGCTAGTAGTTACTCCTAAAGAAAATCCTCACCCTATGGATATACATAAGACTGTTAATAACAGCATTGCTTACAGCACTAAAAATTGAAACAATTTATTACATTTTTGGGTATAATAAATACATTGTGGAACATCATATGTGTCTCACTTTATCTACTGCTAATTCAAATGAATATACTAGAGCCATATATATTCAATTCATATATATATATGAAAAATAATTTGTTCAATGAAAAGAGAAAGTGGCTGGATTATGAAAAATATTCCATTTATACAGTTTGAATACATGTAAAGCAACAGTGTATTTTATGTATAGATATATGCAATGCAGTAAAAATGTTTAAATATAGAAAAGAATGAATAGCCTTTATGATGAGAAAAAAGGAGGAGGATTGAAATCAAAGGAGTACCTAAAGTACTCTTTTCAAGATAATTATTGACCTCCACATTGTTTAATTCAATGACCAACTTTCAGTCGTGATCTTATTTGACATATCATCATTTACCAAAGTTAATAACCATCTTCATCCTAGAAGTGTTCTATCCTTGGCTTCTAGACATAACATTCTTTGATTTTTTTTTTTCCTTTGACACTGGTCATACTTTGTCTCCCCTATTTATCACAATTCTTATCAACTTCTTAAATTCGGAATGCCCTGGGAATCATTTTTTGACTCTTCTTTTTTCCTTTTTTGTCAGTGATTTCTACTAGTTCACAATCTCAATTATCATCTATGTAATGATGACTCCCAAATTGTATCTTGTCCAGACTTCTCTACTAAACTCTATAAAACTATATACAGCTGTGTACTTGCCATCTTTACTTGGAACACCTCTAAATTTGAAATGCTCCAAACACAATGTGGATTTTTCCTCTAGAACCTGCTCCACCCACACACATTCTTCCCCGTCATTGGACTCCAACATTCTAGTCTATCCGAAAAACAACAACAACAAAACAAAGCTTGATTCATCTTTGAAACATTTCATTTATATCCCACAACTAATATGTCCAAAAAATTGACTTTAGTTCAAAATATGCATAGAACCTGATGACAGCCCACCACCTCCCCCCAGTCCCAAGCCTTGTCTAAGGCACTATTACTACTCGCCCAGATTACTTGGTAATCTCCAATCCCTACTTCCATTCTTGTCCCAACAGAGACTCTTGGAAACACAGCAACCAAAGTGATCCTTCCAGTATGTCAGTGCTATCAAGTCATTGCTCTGCTGAAAACCCTCCAGTATCACCTGATCACATTCGGAGTAAAGTCAGTGGCTTCCCAATGGGCCAGCATGCTCTGCACAACCCGAATCTGTCAAAACTCTGACCTCACCACAAGTCCTATCTTCATTTGCCACACTATCCTCCTTGCCATTTCTCAAATATGCCAGCTATACTCCTGTCTCAGGGTATTACCACTGTTATTTTCCTCTGTTTGAAACATTGTTCCCTTCTCCTTTATTCTTAGCCTGATTTCTTAAAACTCAGAAAAAAAAAGAAACCTTCCCACTCCCATTCATGTGTTCCCCAGAGGGCACAACATACTCATCTTCTACCTCAAGCATGCCTCATCTTCTACCATACTGTATAATGGACTTATTTATATGTTCACCTTCTTTTGCTTCCCATTAATAAGTACACTCCAAGGTTCATGATCATTCTTAGTTCTTATTCCTACATTCAATGTACCATATAGTGTTTGGCACACACTAGGGACTCAATAAAATTTACTGGGTTAATTAATTAACCTTTAGAAAGGCAATAAAATGGCCTGGAAATCTGCATTATTATCTGCATTATTATGGCAGCAAAATTGCATCGTAATCAGATTTTTGGTATTGTATTTTAACTATTTATTTAAGACAAATAATAAACAGTGTTACTAATAACAGTAATCATGTACTGCTGTTTTTTAAAGGAGAAACTCATTTTCAGAATAATAAAAGGATATAAGACATAATTACATAAGAATTCTGAAGTAATAAAACACAGGGATAAAAAGAATAAATTTTTAGGAAGTATTTTTTATTTTTTACATATATACAAGTAAACTGATATGACCTTCAAAAGGTTAAAAAAGAAAATAAGTAAGCTCTGAAGTTCATTTAATGAGTAACATTGCTGGCTTCTAAAAAGACATCTTTATTATGAGAAGAGCAACTGGAAATATCTCAGCAAAGAAGTCTCAGGGGATTCTTCCACCAGACATTGCTGAAACAATCTAGTTGCACTGGGGATTGGACATGACTAGTTCAAAGTCAGTGAACTGTGGGTGGCATGCCTAGAATAGAGACTTTTTTTGAGAGAAGATTACAAAAGTGATTCCAAAGAGAGATGTACCTGTCATTGACTTCTTATACTCTAGTACAGCAGAAATAAAATAGTACAGTTTCTCTCTGGAAAATTAAAAATAGGCATTTTAAAGCTGGCCCTTTTACCATTTCTATAATCCTTTGTGAGCAATTATCATTGTTATTGTGTTTCTCTTGTTAAAGTGTATTCAACAGAAAAAATTTTAATTAAGAAAATCAATGGTACAGTTATCTTTTGTTTTTCCCTCTTGTTGAGGATAAGATCTTAAAACCAAAAGACAAGATCTGGAAGCTGCTTTACTTAAACTTTCAACTTAAACAAACAAACCTCTCTGTCTCTTTTGTCCAGATCTAATAGTGATATGGTATCACACAATTTGTTAGCAGTAAATGGATCTCAGGTAGCCTGTGAAATGATAAGGGCTTAGATAAAATTAAACTACACCATCAATTAGAATTGCAATTCATTTCAATATGTTTATTCTTTAAAAATATAACCAATTTTACTTACCCACAAAGATATCCATTTTTTAAATCACAATCAAGAACAAAATATCTTGATTTACCACATCCATTGAAACACACATGACACTTTTATACATCTTTCAAGATTGACTGTAAGAAAAATTACTGGTTCTTAGAAATGTTGAAAGATAAAATTGGCATTATTTGCTTCTATGTAATTTGATTTTAAGTTTAACTTATGAATGGATAGATTATATAAATAAATTCTGGTTTATTGTTTATTGTTCCATCCCTGTTAGCCAATAAATCTCCCACAGATAACACAATACAGGATGTACTACCAATAATTCTGTGTTAGTTTTAACATAGATTCTGATCATCAAATGGTTCATGCAGAATGAAATTTTGTTAACTGTTGAAAGTGGATATATATACAAATAAAATTGTTTTCTTCATTTGTTACAATCATACCTAAAAAACAGTTGGACAGATTTATATCAAATTTGTAACATATATTTTGGATACCTTAAACTGGCATGTAATCTGTGTAGTGTGCACAAAACTATTCGGGCAGTTACCCAAGAGGAAACTCAAAGGGTGAGAGTGACCACCAAGACAGTGGGAATTTTGTAGCTATAAGAGGCTTCTGTGACTGAAAATCAGGGGAGATCTTCCATTTATTAAAAGCACCATGGAAAGGGGTTTCAAATAAAACACTGTAATTTAACAGCTGTAAAAGTCCATGTTCCAAAGAACAAATTCTGTTTTGTGATAGAGCACTTCTCATATGGGCACGTCTATACAGCAAGGCTTTAAATGCTAGACTCAGAGGTTTATATAATTTTGCTTCATGGTTCACAAACAAAATGGAGAATCTAACTAGTTTTAAATGATTCTAAATCAGGTTAGAAAAGCTGAAAGAGGCATAGCTGGAGTTTGTGATTTAAATATAAAATCATTTTTTAAAAAAATTTATAGAAAAGAGGTAATCCCTAAAGGTCTTATTGCCCCAGTATAGTTTCAGAATCCAACATTTTAGTTAAGCTCTAATTTGATTTCCAGTAGTACATTATCTTTGCAGGACTACCTTATGATCCTGAGATAAACACACATATGTACAGACACACAATAAATGTCCATTTTAAGTATTCATAGATTAAAATCCAGTTAATGAAAAATTTCCTTAAATCTTCTGAGTTCCGCAATGTGTAATTGCATCTTTGTATGTACCTTTTCTTTGAGTTGTGTAGGGCTGATAAATTATTTGTTGACCAGTAATTCATAATACAAATTTCATATTTTCTGTGTTGTTTTCTTTAAATGTCTATATTTATCTCTTCTTTCTTTCATATTTCAAAAGGGCATGTTTTAAGTGAAACTATGCAAGGATAAGAGAAAATAAAAAACAAAAGTTCACTTCAGGCCCTAAGAATAAGAATTTATATTTAGACCCCCTTCTCCAAACTGCTACTTAAGTCAAACAAGGAAAGTGTTGCAACAAATGTATCTTGTAGCTCAAAAACAAAGAAAAAAAATCATTTTGAATGAATTAAAATGGATTCTAAGCAAACCAGGATATTTCATTCTTAGTGTATTAGTTTTCTAGGGCTACCCAAAAAATGCACCACACGATGGTTGTTTAAACAACAGAAATTAATTTCCTCACTATTCTGGAGGCTAGGCCGAAGATCAAAGTTTTGGCAAAGTTGGTTTCTTCTGGTTTCCTCCTAAGCCTCTCAGTTTGTAGGTTTCTTCACCTGGTCTTCTCTCTGTAGCCATCTGTATCCAAATATCCTCTTCTTATAAAGACAAGTCATATTGAATTAGGGCCCACCATAATGACCTTATTTTAACTTAAATGCATCTTAAAAATCCTATCTTCAAATTACGGTTACATTCTGAGGTACTGGGAGTTAGGACTTTAACATATGAATTCGAGAGGCACACAATTCAGCCCATAACACCTGGGTCAAGTCACTTTGCCCTGAATTATGTTCTGATTCTAAATATGTTTTGAGAGTTAAGTCTGAAGTTTATATTGAAATGCAAATCTCCAATCAGATAAACAATTGTAACTCCCATGCACAATTAGAACATTGGGAGGGATAAATAAATTGAATAGTCATGAAAACATAAATGCCATAAGTATATTTAATGCCCCAGAATGAGAAATACACATGCAACTTGATGTTGAGAGTGATCAGAAAGACTACATTATAAATTTGGATAGATAAGAATTTATTGATGTGGGACCATTCACCCAAAATTTTAGGTATAAGACCCTGACAAGGGTCCCATGGATGGTTCAAACCTACAACTACAATGACTGCTAAAACCTTGAAAAAAACAATGGGCACACTGACCAAAGTTGAAATGCCAAAGTTCCCATGAAAGAAGGTAAAGAGAGGCATGCAAACTTTCAGTGATATGGGCATGATATCCACATCCAGAACACTCATCAAATGATTGTTTCATGAGAAAGCCAAGGCATACCATTTACCAAGTCCAGGAGAAAAACACTGTTGTGTGAATACCACTCAGTTGTGGATTCTCTGTAGCCAGGCCTGAGAGTAAGATAAAACTCTGTTAAAGAACTTGGCCTTCTTATGGCTATGGGGATAGTAGAATCCAAAAACAAGAGGTAGCAACATTTAACTTCCAAAAACCAGGGGTAATAATAATTGCAATGGCCACCAAGACTGGAATGACATTCAAGGTGGCCTGATATGTAAAGATCTGTAGAGATAGTTAGTAGAATACAAGTGGAAGTGCAAAAAAAGTGGACATAAAACAATGTTAACCCTCATATTGTGACAGCAGAATAAATAAAAGATAAATGCCTGGGAGACAGAGACCAGTCATTCCAATGAAAACCATGATCCCATGTGGAATTTTCAAATTTGAGGCAGTTTTCAGGTCCAGAAACAAATGCATACATTGATGACCATATATCCAGAGACAAGGGCCCTGGAAAATCATGTCAAGTATAAATGGTAATGACTCCCCAGTACTTACAAGGGACCTTTGGCCAAAAGAAGAATGTCCAGATATTTCAAAGACCTTTGAACACAGGATATGAGCTGAATAGTTGCCAAGAGCTCTAAAGCATCATCATGAACCATAAACACCAGCCCTGCACACCCTCTCCCCCAATTGGAAAGCCACCTGTTAGAATCTAGAAGATCACTATAGGCTACTGCTAGTTCATTCAAGAATTAGGCCAAATTTTAGCTATAGTGTCAGATGGTCAGATACGGTATCTTTGCTCAAGTAGATTTGTAAGGTACTTCAGGTACATGGTTTGTGACAACTAACTTGACAAAAAAACATTCTTTTCTATATCATCAGAAAAGAGAAAAATTTTGCAAAAAAAAAATTGTATTCACATGGAATAGAGAACAATATACATTTACATTTTTTCCCCAGAAAAGTTGTAACTTTCATACCCTTCATCGTAAAATAGTTCAAAGATATCTGTAGCCATCTCACAGAATAGCATACCACATGGATCAGTTACATTGACACATTATGTCGAATGGATGGATGGACTGAATGAGCATGAGATGGATTGCATTCAGGACACCTTACTAAGAAACATGCGTTCTAATGTATAAAAGATAAACCATGTGAAAATCAGAGATCTACCACATGTATAAAATATTTTTAATTGTGGTAGTCAGGTACAAACCAAGACATGGCCCCAAAGCCAAAGACAACTTACTGCATCTTGGATCTCTTATCATGAAAAACAAAACACAACTCCTGCCAGCTTTCAGTGGGACCCAGATTAGGAAAGGGTTCTGAGGTTAAGACTGTGATGTAAGTGTTGCAGGTCATAGTATTGTTGGTCAATTAAAGTTCAAAATGAAACAAACAAACTCATAGTAAAAGAGATCAGATTTGTGGTTACCAGAGGTGGGGTGTGGGGCAGGGAAAATTGGATCAAGGCAGTCATAAGGCACAAATTCCAGTTATAAGATAAAGGAGTACTAGAGATGTAATGTAAAACAAGATCAATATAATTAACACGGCTCTATGTTATATATGAAAGTTAAGAGTTCTCATTACAAGAAAAAATATTCTAGTTTTTAAATTTTGTGATGATATGAGATGATGGATGTTCACTAAACTTATTTTGATAATCATTTCATGATGTATACAAGTCAAACCATTATGCTGTACACCTTGAACATATACAGTGCTTTATGTCAATTATTTCGCAATAAAACTGGAAGAAAAAAATTGTGGTGCAGGTAGTCCTGCCACTTTTGCCATTAAATATAATAACCTTAGTACATCCTAGCGTTGGCGGTATATGTGGTTCAAAAAGACGCTGTGTAGAATTTGTGTCAAGACCAAGTGAGAGAATCACAATGAACACCTCTGAATTTTTGAAGCAAGACTATGCCATTTGCTTCAGATAACTATATTCCTCTTAAAAAACAATTTTTATTATTATATTACCAGATCCTAGTAGAGACAGAATACTTGGACACCAAGTGACCATGAAACTGGAATTGCTCATAATAATTATTATAATCTGATAGATGCCCTATGGTAAGTGGAATAACGCCCATGTCCTAATGCCAGAACCTATAAATATGTTACCTTACATGGAAAAAGGGATCTCATATATACAGTTAAGGTTATGGAACTTGAGATGTGAAGTCATCCTGGATTATCCAAGTAGGCCTAGGCTAATCACCTGAGTCCTTGAAAGTGGAGAACCTTTCCAGGTTGTGGCCAGAAAGTTATGTGATGATGGAAGAATAATAGTCAATGAGATGCATCATTGTTACCAACCCCCTGGAGAAGGTTCCTAAAAAGAGTCCTTCTGCCTGGTGTTGCTTGTGCCAATGGAACAAGATCAAGTTTGGTTCAAAAGAAAAGGAAAGCTTTATTCTTTGATCAAGGAATGGAGAGGTTTGAGCTTCCAGAGCTCCTCATCAGTGAGGGGAGAGGGTGGAGTTCTCACAGGGCACGTGCTCCTCCAGTTCCAGATCTCAGGGCCTGGCGTGAGTCTCTGCACACGGCCCACCACTGCCATCTTGAATGGAGCGTGTGCAAGTGCTTCTGCACACAGCCCTCCATGCTGAGGCCACAGCCATTCTGCACTGGGAACTCTGGTCTGATGTGCAGGGAGCAAGGTCTCAGCACGTGGCACCCTATGAGCAAGGTTATACCCTATGAAACCAGGTTAAGCACAAAGAAAGAGAAAAATACACACGAAAAATGGTTAGACTTTATTTTATTACCCAGGTTCTATTTTTATGCCCCAGGGAATTGTGAATCGGCTTTGCCAGTGACCCTTTGCTGCACAAAGATGCAGAAAGACGGTCAGGAGCCAAGGAATGCAGGCACCTTCCAGGAGCTGGAAGAGGTGAACAAACAGATTGTCTTCTACAGCCTCCAGAGAGGAATGCAGATTTGCTGAGCCCTTGATGTTAGCTCAGTGAGACCCTTATCAGATTTCTGACCTACTAAACCGTAAGATAATAGATTAGTGTTGTTTTATGCCACTAAGTTTGTAGTAATTTGTTAGGACAGCAGTAAAAAATGAATACAGATTTTGGTACTAGGAGTGAAGTGTTACCATAACAAATGCCTAAAATGTGGAAGTGATCTTGGAATTGGGGAGGAGGGGTAAGCAGGGGCTGGAAGAATTTTTAGCAGTGTGACTAAAAAAGCCTAGATTTCCTTGAATATAGTGTTAGTAGATATATGGATGCTAACCATTGTGCTAACAAAGACTCAGATGGAAAGAAGGAAGATGGTTGAAGAAACATAAATCTCCCTGGAGAATTCCTAGATTGTTGTGAACAACAAAAAGCTATCAATTTACATATCTGAGATTTGCAAAAAAAGAAAGCTGGATAATTCTAACTTTGGGCAGGAATATTGGAATCCAGTTACTCTCACTGATGAGAGTAGAACCTGTTCAGCGCTTTTGGGAAAGCACTAAAGCAATACAGCCACACTTGGTCAAAATAAGCATAAAGATAAAGTAATAAAGTAAGCATAGATACAGATATGCCATTGCTGAGGCTTTTAAAATTTTTCTATATTATTTATACAAGTTTATATATGCACATATATATATGTAAGCCTGGGAAGTTCTCACATGAAAATAAGTAAGGAAAAAGTGATGAAAGGCCATTATAGAATGCTATTAATTAAAGATCTATACACATGGTAATATGGGTTTAATCTTAAAAACATATTGCTAGGTGAAAAAGAAATGTCTAGAGCAAAATTAAATAAAGGTGAATTCAATTTATTTACACACAAAATAATAATACAAGTTTTATATACAGAAATGAAAAATATAGCCATGTTTTCCCATGAGGGTAAGAGAATCAGAGGAAAAAAGTAGAGATAAAATTCAATCAATGAATAAAAAGAAGTTATTCAAGTACCAATGACATCAGCATTACACAAACAGAGGAGTATCATTAACTCAACCCTTTGCACATACAACGCAACTTAGTGTATAAATAATAAATGTGAAACTGAAGTTTCATGTATAAAGTTTCATGTATATACCTTTCATATTGAGTTAAATTATAGAATAAAAATAAAAATAAATTAATGATTTAAGATATAAAGACAGGAAATATATTCAAAAATAAATATATGCAAAAGTCTAATTTGCATAATACTAGGTTTATTCATTTATACCACTCAGCTGCATTAAATATCATAAGCATATCTCTTCATTAATACTGCTATCTCACTTATTAAAAAGATAATAATTTATTTAAAATTGTATTGCCTCAAAGGTTTTTAAGGATTAAGTGAATTAATATATGTACATCACTTAGAAATGGATCTAGCATATGAAAACACCACAAAAGTGCTAGCTATCATCATTATTATTATTTCCCTGAAGTAAAGCAAAGTGAACTTTAAAAAGCAAAGTCTAAAATGGATATCTTTTAAAAAGCAAACTATTTATGTATTATTTTTATTGCAAAAGAACTATTCATGTTTTAAGCTCCAAGAGTATACCTAGTATTTGATTTAATCCATTTTTCTTTTTCTAAAAACAGCTTTTTGCTTTGTAATAACTACTCCTTGGATTGGATATGTAACATCTTTCTATGAAGCAATTTTTAATGTACATTCTAACCATCAGCATTAAACTGAGAGTAATTATATCTCAAAACCAGGCATGACATCCATACCCAAAATTTAACAATAAACTCCAGCTCCTTTGCTCCTACTCTGAAGTGTGGTTTTCCATGTGAGTAATGTAACCATCTAATTTGTCATTCAAACTGTGATGCTTTTGAGAATTGATAACTATACCAAGAAAAATTCCAGTACTGTCCCAGTTAAAATGGGTCATCAAACATAGATGTAGAGACAGTACAATCTCTCCTGAGAATGACCCTAAATTTATATTAGTATCACGTTCCTGTAAACTATGCTCAGAGGAACTTGAGCATAAATCCACTTTGAATCCTTGTTTTTCTCCCCAATTTTAATGCCACCACATTAGCAGGGACTATCATCTTCTCATGCCTAGATCACTATCACAGCCTCCTAACTGAGCTACCTGCTCTCCCTTCTCTTCCTCCCCTAGTGCATCAACCACGTAGCAGCAAAAGTCACACAAGTCACAGGATCCCATTTGTGACCTCCAAAAACACCCCAATGACTTCTCACTGGTCTGTGAACAAAATCCAAAACTCTTAATCATGCACTACAAAGCCCCTTCTAGCCTGATGCCTGACTATCAATCAAACATGCCTCTCATTCAGAAAGCTTTATTCACATCTTTCTTCTTGAAATTCCTGCAACTCACTAGGTTCTTTCCAATCTCAAAATTTATGACACAGAAACAGAAACAGAAATATATAATAATATGAGAGTTTAACATGCCTGTCTTACTCTAGTAGATCAAGGAGGCAATAAACTTGTCAGACACTAAAACACAGACAACCTTAACTCAAACAAGCAAATAGTATATATACACAAATGTAAATTTTCCACATGTAATAAAGTTAAAAATTAATAACAATATTCAAAAAAGGGCACTTCCAGAAGGAAATGAAAATCAAACAACCACAGAATTCTATTTAAAAATCTATTGAATCAAAGGTGAGATATAATTTAATATTGAAATTTTTTATAAATTCAGGATAATCTCTTAATGTACTATACTCTATAGGATATAACCAAAGCAGTGCTCAGTGAAAAATTCATAGTATTAAACACCTTTATCAATAAAAACAACAAATGAAGTAGACACTTGCATCCAAAAAGATAAAACAAAATAATCTAAAATAAATAAAGCAAGAAATTATTAGAGATAAAATCTCAATTTATTTTTAGAAAAGGAAAAAAGGAAAATAAATAAATTGTGCTCTGATAACTTAGAAAGAAACACACCATTAAATAACCTAGTTCTTTTAAAAGGAGAAAGCACAAATTCAAAAAGAAATGAAAAGAGCAATTAAAAAACAATCATTCTATGCACACACATTTGAAAACCTAAATCAAATTGGTAATTTTAGAAGAAAATAAAGTGTATAAATGTGGCATACTAAAATCAACCTGAGGCATTTTTTAGCATAGCTGTAAGAGGTCTAATTGCCCTTAGTTGAGTTAGAAAATTTAGACAACTAATTTCCATAGAATAAGAAAACAGAGATTAGTCAAAAAGCCTCCTCACAAAAACTTTGCATTTCCCTTAATGGGTTCACAAAGGGTTTTTCAAAGCCTTTAAGGAACAAATAATCCTAATTTTATTTTGAACAATTACCACGAATAGAAAAATCAGGAAAACTTCTGAATATTTTTTAAAACGAAGATCCCAAGACCTGAAAAAGATGACATAGTGTATCAAAATTACAGACCAATTTCACTTATGAATAGCAATAAAAATTTTAAAACAGAATCCTTAAATGGAATTCGTATACATTTTTACATTGTATTGTAGCAAAAACCTCCTCAGGGGAATTGGATGTGAGAAAAGTAACATATTAGAAATAAGCTGAAAGACAGTTTTCAGCACCGTAATGAAAGGGGTAACGATTATACACCCTCTCTCACAGTTGTGCTAGGGACAGAGGAAGGAAAAGTAAGCTTGGTGAAACACAAAGTATTAAAATGTCACATGGGGAAATAAATGACAAAACCACATATATGCCACCTCTCCCCTCCTGCAAGGTTAAAGTTGCCCATCTCATGGTGGACTGTCAGTGACTGAAGCTGAGTATGTTACTGTGCCTGTATCAGATACTGATATCGGATCAATATCCACTTGCTTCTGCAAGCACCATCAGACGGGCAACAAATGGTAGATTTGTGCTAAATTTCCAACGTTGTGCCTGCAAATCCCATGTACTTCTAATCTCTGCCTGGTCCCCGATTCTCACTACGTGTAGAGAATATCTGCAGTGACGGTGCCAGAGATAGGAGCTTTGCAGAAGCAGCAGCTTTGTGATTTTCCTGAGGAGTGGCTGAATTCCCTCAGAAGTACAAGCATTCTTGGGTGATAACTGCACCATCAGCCAGGAGGAATCACCACCACTAGACTTGGACAACAATATAGAAACACCGATTGTAAACGATAGAAATCCTTTCCTTCGAGCCATATAAAGGATGTTCAGAATTGCTATGATTCATTTGAATCCTAAAGATACCTTAGGTTTCTAACCTTGGAAAATGAAGATGCATTTTTTTTTTGTAGTTCCCACATTGAAAACAAAATATTTCATTCATGTGACTTGCTCAAAACACATCTATGGTATGAGTTACAATAACGAATTCAAAATCTTCAGTAGTTGTAACTAGGAAATAGACCTTATTTGCTACCGCTTCCAAATCACCATGATGTTAAATAAAAGGTGACAATATTCTTCAGAATATATCTGTGTTTGTAATACTACCATTTTAAATTCTACACATTTTAAAAAAACAAAGAAAATGATAGACTTAATCATTCTGTGATCATTAATATGGCCAAATGTGTTTTCAACAAGCATAGGTTTCAACATGTCTCCAATTATAAATTTAGACTCATGAATAGTGATTAGCCAAAACTCATTGATAAGCTATAAATCGGTACATACATATGCATATGCATGTCAAATTCCAAGATAGGGCTTCCCTGGTGGCTCAGTGGTTGAGAGTCCGCCTGCCAATTCAGGGGACGCGGGTTCGTGCCCCGGTCCGGGAAGATCCCACGTGCTGCGGAGCGGCTGGGCCCATGAGCCATGGCCGCTGAGCCTGCCGTCGGGAGCCTGTGCTCCGCAACGGAAGAGACCACAGCAGTGAGAGGCACGCGTACCGCAAAAAAAAAAAAAAAAAAATTCCATGATAAAATAGAGATTATAGTTAAAATTGTTACATTAGAACAAATACGAAATAACTACATGAAATACTTTATACACACAAACACACACGTATTCTTGGAAAAATTAAATTTCCTCCACAATCAAAAAAAATTGTGTTATTTGCAGATAGATTTCTCCATTTAAAAAAATCATTGAAAATGTTGCTTTCACCTCCAGGACAGGATTTTAAGATCGTAAAACTTAATAATTTCTCATGTCAATAAGAAAAGAGAGAAACATAAAAAGAAAAATGAGGGAATCTCTGCATAGGCCACATCTTCCCATTTGTCTAAGAAGAAAGTTGATGAATCTTATACTTAGATGTTGTTTATTCCCTATAACTGGGTGTTAAAGTCTCAATTTATTTTTTAGTCATACACAAAGCTGGAAGAACAGGAAAGTTTAATGTAAAACATAATAATATAAAACAGTAATATAAAACAACTAATATACCTCAAAATATTCAAATCCCATACCTACTAAGTTCTTTTCCTTATAAGTTATTCTTCCAGAAAGAAACTGAGTGACATAGCAAGTCCTTAAGGATGTACGTGTCTAAAAACCATTAAGAGGTTTCTGTTTCTAGGTATGATGAAGTAACAGGGAGCAGATTTACGCTACAGATTTAAACAGAAAACTAGACAAATTTATAAAACAAAAAATTACAGACAGTAGTGACAAGCAGTGCAGGACTATATTCTCTGAGAAGTGAGCAGTGGTCATCAGGCAAGGTAAGCCTACGCTTAAGGCTTTGAGGCAGCCTGCATGATACTATGCAGGAAGTAGAAACTCAAACAGAGCTTTGTGGTCTCCCTGGATTAAGGAGACATCTGAGATTGTGGAGGATGAGGCAGTTAACTACAGAAGAGGGCAGATAACACTCTATAGAAAGCTCCAGAAAACTGCAGAGGATACCCTTAAATTTTTAAGGAAGGCCTTTTTGAAGAAGTGACACTGGGGAAGAAAATCAATATGATGACAATACAGCTGCATTCATGAGATCAGGGAAAGAACATTCAAAGCTTAGGAATTAACAAGGGTAAAAACTTAACACAGGAATGAACTTGGAATGTTTGAAGTTAAAAAAAGAAAAGTAGCATAGGCAGTACAGGATGAAAAGAGCTAGATCAAATAAACATGGAACAGATGTTGTAGGACATTCTAGGACTTCATTTAAATTTTCAATTTTGTTGTTATCATCTTGATAAACCATTGAAGGAGCTTGGCATTATCTAATTTGAACCCGAGAATAGCCACATTGACTGCTTAATACTGGATGCGTGGTAGTGGCACCAAAATTTAAAAATTGTAACATCAGCTAGAATTTGAAGCAGTCTTAGTGAGGTCTGGTGATGATTATAATGGTGGTTGTAGAGAATTTGATGAACAGGGGAATTAATTTGATATTAATCTTCAGAATATATTTGATATTCATTTTAAGAATATATTTGACAGTAAAGTTGAATATTTATCAATGGATTAAATATGGTGTATGAAGGAAAGGGAGGAATTAAAATATAATTCTTGGGTTTTTGACTCATACAAGTGAGTAGATTTGGTAACATATATTAAGATGAGAAAGGCTTTTGGGAAGCTAGGATTTGTCCCATTTAAGATGGCCAATTGAAGATGCAAAGATAGATGTAGGCTGTGTAAGGTGTCGAAGTCAGGAGTAAGAATCTGGGAGATAACATTATTAAACACATAGAAAAGAATGAGATCACATAGGAAGAGAGCGCAGAGTGAAAACAGATGAGTGACAAAGTAAAATCCCTGGGATACTCTGATCTTTAAAAAAGTAGAAGTCTGTAAATAAGATTAAGAAGGAGTGTACAGTGAGGTCAGGGGGAATTCTAGAAACTGTCATTTCCCTGAAGAAAAGAATAGAAAGCATTAACAAGAAAGAAGGTCTAGTGCATCATAACTAAAGTTACTAGGAGGTGAGGTAAAAGGAAAACAGAAAATTAATCACCAGTTTGGTGACTTTAATAAGAACAATACACTGGAGTGGTCGAGACAAATACTCAAATAGAATAAGGTGGTACAAGAAAGGGGCCAACAAATGGATACAAATGAATGAGTTTAGAATACTACAGGGGGCCCAGAAAGATGGAAAGCTTGGAATAAACTTATTTTTAAAGGTTACATATTCCAATAATCTGCTCAATATGTCTTAACCTCCAGATCTTTTTCAATCATGCCATGTCTAAACCTAAAACCCAAAGTCCAGTTGTTTATTTGAAAAGATTACAAAAGATATACTATTTTTTTCTGGTATTTAGAGACTTTGGGGGCACTCTGTAGGATATTTATGTGGATACTCTGTATTTTGAGGAATTTCTCTGTAAAGTGGCCCAGAAAAAAATGGGACAGTGGGTGGGGTGTGCGAATCAAAAGACTTTCTTTTTTATTGTTATTGTCACCATTTGTGTATTTTCTTCCTCCCATGGATGAAATTAATGTATATTTACAGACCCACAGCATTCATCCTTTAAAGAGAAAGAAAATAATATAGAGAAAAAAGATATCATTGCTAGAGAAAGGTCATTGAGAAGGCAAGAGTGGAAGGAATGAAGGGTAGGTACTATTGATTGGGAACAGGTTAGCTCTTAGTAAATAAAGGGATATATCTTCCATTTTAATATTAACAGAGAATTTTTGGCAAAGGAAAAACAGCTAAGTGAGCTGAGAATGGATGTGATGAACAGAGTGGAATGTTTGAAAATGGGTTTTTTTGTGTGTGATGACAAGGTCTAGTGATGATTGAGGTAGAAATAAAACAAAATGACAACAACAACAACAAAAGACAGAAAAAATTGTTAGAGCTAAAGAGCAAAGAAACTTAGAAATCAGAGTGTTGTGTGTAACATTTACCTGCATTATGAAAGAGTCAACAATTAGAATACTGAGGAAGAAGACAATGAATCAGTCAAGCAACGGAAAAATGAGAAGGAATGGCCTGGGTGTCAGTAGCAACAGCAGAAAAGTGGAAAGATAAGTGGAAAGATCTGATTGCATATGTTTCGTAGAGCTTGAGCTTTGGAATGAGGTAGAAGGGAGAGTCTGACCAGCATTAGTGGACAAGGAGTAGATCTTCACTAACTAAGACCTCATACACATAGAGAGTGGTAGGAAAAACAGACTGCTCTTGAGAGATTTTGGGGGGAATCAGTGTTAATAGGAGACAGTCATGTTTCATTGAGAGCAAAATTAAATGGATAAAAGATTGTACTGAACAGTGCATAAATGCTGACAATTTGGGGCTGATATACTTTACTTGACAAATCTTCTCAAATTTATTAAATATATTATATTCCATTGATATAAAATACCCTCACTATTTATTAAATAAAGAAACAAATAAACTGATGTTTTTCTGATTTACTTAGTCAGTTGAGGTAAAAATAATTTCCAAAACGGTGCTAGCATAAAACAAGCTGGTAACTAGTGCAATTATCATATAACCTTACCAGTATGAAATCTGTTCTGTACATGTGATATATGGAAGTAGAATCCACACAACACAGCCATAATGCTGTAACAGTACAGGCCATTACGTAAGAAAATTTACTTATTCAGTGTTGAAAATTGGTGACTGAGCCCATTTCCAAGCCAACACAACATTCCACTCTTGCCCTCAGGAGCCCACAATCTGCTATACACCATCTTCATCTCTTTGCTCTAAATGGAAGTTGTTTTCACTCACCCTCTCCACTTCTCTTCCCATCATCTAGCAAGCCCTCTCCCATCAGGCTTTCAAACCCTCAACTCCACCAAAATGGGTTTTGCCAAGGTCACTGTAGACACCCCTGTTGCCAAATACTTTTTTCAACTCTCTTCCATAACCAGCTTGAGCTCTTATTGAGATCAGTTGACACAGATTCTAATCTTCCTGAAACAATTTCTTCCTTTGACTTCCAATACATCGTCATCTTTTACTTCAAGTTCTATATCTCTTGCTCTTACACCTTAATATCCTTTACAACTTCCTCCTTATCTCCATGAACTCAAATATAGAACTTCTTTTCACTACTTTCACTCTTCAAGTGATCTGATCTAGTGTCTCACTTTACATAGCCTAATCTTCATTCCTATATCCAATAACTTTGCAATATCTCCACATGTATATATATATATATATAAAATAAGCAGCTCCAATTTTATATTTTCCAAAAAGAGCATTTGATGCCTCAAAAAATAATTTTTGTCCTTTCCATTGTCTTACTCATTTTAGCAATTCATTTTTTTCCAGTTTCTCAGGCCAAGGAATATTTCTTGCACACTTCATATGCAATCTATCAACAACTTTTTATTGGCTATATCTACAAATTATATACACAATCTTACCATATCATCCACCCTTATCCAGCTTCTAGCCATCATGATTTCTCATTAGATTATTGCAAAAGATTTCTTATTTTTCCCCCAGTTTCTACCTTTGCTCTAGTAAAATCTATTCTTCATTCATCAGTAGTAATGATCCTTTAAAAATTAAAATGGGGCTTCCCTGGTGGCGCAGTGGTTGAGAGTCCGCCTGCCGATGCAGGGGACACGGGTTCGTGCCCCGGTCTGGGAAGATCCCACATGCCACAGAGCGGCTGGGCCCATGAGCCAAGGCCGCTGAGCCTGCGCGTCCGGAGCCTGTGCTCCACAACGGGAGAGGCCACAACAGTGAGAGGCCCGCATACCGCAAAAAAAAAAAAAAAAAAAAAAAAATTAAAATGATATCATGCCACTCATATGTTCACATACACTTGTCAGGAAGAGGGGGATTTCCCCCTCTAGTCTTTTTGAGTCTTTGTGGCTGAACTAATAATAAAATTGACACAAGGCAGGTTAACAGGAGAAAAAGAAACAAATTTTAATTCTTGCTCATGGAGGTCTCATAGATATGACCTAAAAAATGGACAAGGCAGGCAGCTTTTATATTTTTTACACACATAAAACAAACAAAACAAACAAACAAAAAGAATAATAAATTTGTGAGGAATTGACAGGACCAAAAAAAAAAAAAAAACTTAGGTTTTGGGTGGTCAATTAACGAAGAATCTAAACAGTGTTTGGGCTTGAGGTAGTAAATTAAAGAAATAACAAGGTTTGTTTATATTGGCTTCTCAGCCCAAATTCCCATCTCTGACGATAAGGGTGTCTTTCCACTTCCAGATGCAAGGAGTGTACCTTTCACATGAGAGATTTCTTTTCTGCTTTCAAGGAAACAGAAAGGAGGGTGAGCGTATTCCTCTTGTATTGGTCACTTCTTAGGTAACTTTAACTCAACATAATTAATATGCCATTGGAGCAAATTTTGGGGCAGCCAACCCACTCAATGTAAGCCAAATTCCCTACCTTGGTGAATGTGGTCTCTGCTAACTTTCTGGCTTCATCTCCTTTTATTCACACCATCCTGGCTGACTGGCAAAATTATCTCATAAGCATTCTAAGTATGTTCCTGTCACAGTACTTTTGTACCAGCTCCTTCTCTTGCTTGAGATGCTCTTTTCCTAATATAGTTGTGCCTTGCTTCTTCACATCTTTCAGATCTCTGCTCAAGTGTATCCTTTTCTTAGAGTCGTCCCTAATCATCCTTTATAAAACAGTATCCTCAAGCATTTGCTGCCCCCTTTTAATACTTTACTTTTAACACAGCATTTATTACCACCTAGAATATATTTATTTGTTTATTTTCTTCTTCCTTTATAAGGAAATTTCTGTAAAGGAGATCTTTTCTGTTTTTGTCTTTTTGTTTTTGTTTTTGCTGTACACGGGCATCTCACTGTTGTGGCCTCTCCCGCTGCGGAGCACAGGCTCCGGACGCGCAGGCTCAGTGGCCTTGGCTCACGGGCCCAGCCGCTCTGTGGCATGTGGGATCTTCCCGGACCGGGGCACGAACTCGTGTCCCCTAGCATCGGCAGGCGGACTCTCAACCACTGCGCCACCAGGGAAGCCCTGTTTCTGTTTTTGTTTTTAATGTTCCATTGCTGACTCATAGTCAGCACCTGTCAATATATATTGAATGAATAAATGAAAGGATAAATATAGAACTTTATAAAATTGTTAACTTGTTAATGGACACTGGCTCTCCAAGGGATAAAAGGCTGTATATATTTCCACCCAAGAATAAATCATTGGGCTAAGGTTTTGAAGGACATTATTTGGGAAAACCTTATAGCTACCAGATGGCAAGTGCACCTGGTAAGCAACATTCTTGACCTGTTTATTTTATTGTGGTTAAGAACACTTAATATGAGATCTATCCTTTAACAATTTTTTTGTGCAATATATTACATTGATACTAGCTATAATGCTGTACAGCAGGTCTCCAGAGTTTTCCATATTACTTAATTGAAAGTTTACACCTATTAATTAATAACTCCCCTCTTCCCCCTCTCCTCATTTCCTGGTAATCACCATTCCAGTATTTGATTTTATGAATTTGACCATTTTAGAAATCTTAATCAGTAGATGAATGGATAAAGAAAATGTGGTATATGTTTATACAGTCTTCCCTTCATATCTGGGGGAAATTGGTTCCAGGACTGCTGCAGGTACCAAACACTGAAGATGCTCAGGTCACTTATATAAAATGGTGTAGTACAGTAGGCCCTCTGTATCCTCAGGTTAGCAACCACGGATTCAAAGCGCCAATTATAGAATGGAATACCACCAGCCTTAAAAAATGGCAAGCAACTTTCTTAATTGATTGCTTACTTGGCCATCTTTCTCTGAATATGGCATATACGCATCATCATCATCACCATCTTCATCAGTTTGGGGAAATTTTGTTCAATATGTTGGTGAACACAAAAGTGAATACAGTACTTGATCCATATCACCTAAACTGAGTGATGCCACAAGAGCTCTTCTATTTTCATTAAGGCAAATGCATTACATATCTACTTTGTTACTATAATTGTATCATACAGACTGCACAACTGTGAAATTCAGGATCAGAATTTATAATATACATTCATCAAAGTTCCTATTGCATCTCATGATGTCTCACATCAAGATAAGCAAGTTGAAGTACTACACTTTATTTCCATTCAGTTAATGCTCTCATTATATAGTTACCCCCAGGATGACACATCTCAATTATAGAAGGCTTTGCATGACTAAGGTCTTCCATTAATGTAACCTCATAAATTTATAAAAAGCCAAAATAAGAGCTCTTGTTTTTCCAGTGTGTTTAATCAAACAATGAATTCATATTATTGGCTCTGAAAAAGCTTTCCTTAAAGTAATTAAAAGCAGTACTTATGTCACCCAACAGTAATTGCTGCTTATTTATTTATCGTTTTACAATTTACCTTCATTAGTTCAGAGTGACAGTGCCAATTGTAGAACGAGCATGAGGTTATTGGGATGTTATGACCATTTGAACTCACATAGTGGAGGGAAAATCTCAACAAAAAGTACACCTATGTGAATTGGATTCAGCAAGTGAACTACATCAAACAGGAAAGAAAAACACACAAATAAATTTCAACAAACACGTTTTCCTGTATCTTTAAATGGAAAAACAGAAGAAAACACTGATGTTGACATCAATACACAGGTATGTGCACCATTATATTTAAGTAACCAGTCTGAATCAATGAGGTAGAGATGTTTTATTGAAGTAACTCATGCCTTTTATTCAGAGTCATCTGATATTACCTGTATGTCTAGCTGAAAAAGAAACCTAATCAAACATCGTCTATGAGTGTGTACCTGTATCTCTATGTGTCTGTATTGTCTTTTTGGAAACTGGTGCCTTGATCTCAAATTTAAGCTTCTGCAATTGATTCAACTTGAAGTTGATTAAATTCAATCAATTTCTTCAATTATCTTCAGTAACTTAGAGATATATTTGGATATATACTTTTGTTTCAAGTCCAGATATTTTTCTAAAAGTCTACATATATATATAGATCTGAATATAAAAATACATAAAAGGTATTGACTATTGTTGTTATATTCTATCTAAATGCTAAGTGATCAGAACCATTAATTCATTCCTTAAATAAACATGCACTAAGCTTTTATTAAATTCCAGGTAATTCGATTTTGGATATTCAATAAGACTGATCAAAATAAAATCTCTACGTAACTTTTAGTGTTATATTAATAAAGTAAAAATAATAATAGTATTATTATTGTTATTAGCCATGCTGATAATTATTGCAAACTTGGTACCATGGTAAACTCATCACATGAATTAATCTCATCACATAATCTATGACACAAACTGTGACCCAATTTTGTAGATTATGAAACTGAACACCAGAGAAGTAAAGTAACTCATCCAGATCATGGCTAGTAGTTGTCAGAGCTGAGAATTGAAACCACACAGCCTGACTCTAGATCCAAATATCTTACCTATTGTATCTTGCTGTGCTTCTAACAAGAATAGATAATACACACCTCTAAAAATGTGTCACAAATACCATGATAACTATGTAAAGGGGCCAGTGTTAGAAAAGTGGGCAAAACAAGGTAAGAAGTCAAATCTACCTTCTTGACTTGAATAAAGCAAGTCAAGAGACAATTTATACAGCATAGAACCCAGAGGCTTGATCTTCAGAGATGATTAAGTGTCCATGAGATAGATAAGCTCATGGGGTAAGAACAACTTGAGCAAAAGATTCACGTATAAAGTAACCTGGCATCCTGAAGAAATTGCAGACAGTTCTATAGAGCAGAAGGTACGATGCAATGGAGGTAGAGAAGGGAAAGAGAGAAGCTTGAGAAGGAAGAAAAGGCAAAACAAACTGTCTTGTATTCTCATGCTTCCAGACTTTTGTCATACATATACTATATAATTTTAGGAAGTATCCAGAGGAATATTTTTAAATGTATGTTTATTTTAATATAACTTAAGAAAAAATTAATATAAACTGTTATTGAAGTTTGTAATATAGGTTGTGAAGCTGAAATATATATTTAAATTTAACATGATGAGTTGATTTAAAGAAAACTATCAAGTGCACCATAATGCACTGCCATGACAAAACATAAAGTTTGAAGGATCGTTTGTAAATTACATCTGTGTGTGAAATAAGGAGTTAGATCTTTATCCTATGAATAGTTAAGAATAGATTTAAAACACTTTCATGTTAAAATTTTCATCTTGAAACTATTCACTCCACAGGACCTGCATAAGTACAAGTTGAATTTAGTTACTGATGGAGCATTGACAGTTAGGTAAGGGATAAAGATCAGGGTGCATGGAGTGATTCTGGCTTGGGTAATGGGGGCTACTAGTACCAGCCGTTGAACTGCAGAACATGGGATGATAGTTGGTTTTTTTTTTTTTACGTTTGGTGGGTGCAGGTTGAATTTCAGATTCAAACATATTCAGATTGAATGCCCAAGTGCAGATACTGATGGGCTGGAAATTGAGAGAGTCACTAAGCACTTTGATAGGGAAAATGACATTGCCACTGGAATAGTTGCACGCATAAGTAAAGCACATGTCAAAATAGTATAAATATATTTCTTATTGTGAGATATCTTGTGATCAGACAATGGTTCAAGACACTTAGATTTAAATATCTAGGACACACACTAAAAATAGACTCTTGCTTTCTATGTTGAACTTATTCAATCAGAATGTGCAGGTGGTGGGCCCAGGCCTTTGCATTTTTAACAATTTTCTTAAGTAATTTATCAGCATAGCCTAGTTTGGGAACAATAATTCTTCAATAAATGCAATTCTTCTCTAGGTGCTTCCACTCCAAAGACCATCCTACCTACCATTTTATTATGTTAAAATATTATGTGAGGGCTTCCCTGGTGGCGCAGTGGTTGAGAGTCCGCCTGCCGATTCAGGGGACACGGGTTCGTGCCCCGGTCCGGGAAGATCCCACATGCCGCGAAGCGGCTGGGCCCGTGAGCCATGGCTGCTGGCCCTGGGCGTCCGGAACCTGTGCTCCGCAATGGGAGAGGCCACAACAGTGAGAGGCCCATGTGCCGCAAAAAATAAATAAATAAATAAATAAAATAATTATATATATATATATATATATATATATATATATATTATGTGAATCACAAACTAATGAAAAACAGGGGGTTGGTTTTTACTCAGTTTCAAGAATCATGATAGATGTATCTACAGGGACTAGGAAAGCAATATTCATGAGTAAAGCATGTCAGGTATAGGAGAGTTGGGTTTACATCTCTCTTCAACTAAATAGGGCAGTTGGGATTCAGCTCGAAATGACTGTTGCCTTGCTAGCATGTGGGTTCAGTGTTATAATTTTGTATAATTTTTAAATGTTTAATTGGCAACTAGTTAAAATTACAACAAAAGCAATAAAACTGGGGGCTGGTGTCAGTTTCTAGTCCATCGTTTTGAAGCTCTTGATCAAGCTCATTTTCATTATTTTCTGTGGAATAAAGAAGACTCAAAATGATGATTTAACTTAATTTTCAACACCACTATTTATATAAGCATAATTAATTTGTGAATGGATAGAAACATATAAAATGCACAATTATGCTTCTAAGAGTTAGGTTGAAGTAGGTCATTGATTACTCAGATATGTACTAATAATGTACACTTCTACTCTTTCTGTGAATGTCACCCTGGCCAGGAATCTAAAGACTGTAGAACTACTTAGTATATGATAGTGATCCCAAGTTTGGGCATTCTAAAACTATCAAATTTTCTGTTGTTAATTTATTTATTAGCTCAGTAAAGGAAAAATATCCAACTCTTTGAATTCCCCCAGATATTAAAAATAATAATTAGTATTATCATTATTATTATTACTTGTCTTTTAGCAAGACCAGGAGTATTTTGAAAGCTAATTTCTTTAAATAATGACTGAGCTACTAAACGTAATAGTATCTGACAATGAAATGCATCCATTTGGCAGGTACTTATGTAGTTTATGATAACAACTTTGGACCTCTGTGTTAAATATCTTCAATCTTTCCCTTCAAATTTATTCTCCATCCTTCTACACCTTACTCTCCTTCCCATGATGGAGATCTGTATTGCTACATTAGGTGGCCCACCTGCCTTCTGGCCAATGAAAAATTGCAGGAGATGAGGAAGAGAAACAAGAAAGAGAGGTCAGGACTTAAGGTCAGGACTTATCTCCCTAGCATCTTCCCAGAAGGCTCTACACCTCTCACAGTATTACAACTCCTCCCAGGTACCCTTTTCTTCATTACTCCTACCCGAACTGTGGTCCATGGACCCATGTTGGTGACAAGAAGCATCTGAAAACTTATATTACAGGGAAATTTTAGGTCTACTGGGTTCTAATTTTAAAAGGTGGAGCTTGCATTTTGTCTTTTTTACTTCACTTTTCTAGTAATTTATTTTTACTGTTTTACAAAAATATCAGTTTGCAAAGGATTAGAAAGTAAACAAAACACAGCAAACAAAAACATATAAAAATTTGGTTCTTCCCCCACAGATAAGGTTGCCAGATTTAGCAACTAAAAATACGGTATACTAACTAATTTTGAATTTCAGAAAAGCAATGAATAAACTGTTAACATAATCTGTCCCAAATACATGTATTTTCTCTGGCAACCCTACTACAGATTCTGTTCTGCATGATTCTCTCCTTTCAAGTTTTGACGTGTACTTCCGAGTTCCTTTGGATGTAGGGGTAGTAACAGCTCTAATGTTAAGAGCAGAGGTCTGCATAATCCCTGTAGTTTTCTCCATTATGGCCATACCTTTTTCCAAAGGTCCTTTATAAAACTCTCCTCTGATCGTCTCATTTGAGTATGGCTTTTGTTGCTTGCTGGGACATTGATTGGTACAGGTTCCATGCTAAATTCTTTCAGTTATTTCTAAATCCCAGTATTTAGTGTCCTCTGCAGCCTTTTCACTAGATTTCCCCTCCTCACAATTGCCACACTGTATACACCAATACCTTAAGAAAGAATAGAAACAGTCACTGGATGCCTAATTTGGGGAAGACAAGAGCCATTAAACTGCCAATCAACATTATCCAGATGTCTGCATCTTGTTACCTCGTTCCTCACATTCGTTCCTCCCTCTAGCTAACTGCTTTCAATACGTAGTTTACTTGCTCTCAGACTCTTGTACAACCTCTCTTAATTGCCCTAATTCACATCCTGCAACTCTGCAATGCAGAAAATGAATAAACTTGCTGTGAACCAACAGTTACTGAGTATGACACAAAATATACTCCTGTTTTCCAGTTTTAGCTTTGTGCTCCATTTCGGAATAGAGCCAAGACTTCCTCAAATGCCAATTGCTTCTCTCACCCTCACACACACACACACACCAAAATGCTAGAACTCTCAGCTTGAAATTTCTCTGCTTATCTTTTTATCAGGCAACTAGCTCAGCTATGAGCAAATTCTTATTATAGACAGTGCCTTAGGTTGAGGTGAAATCTGCTTCCTTGTAACTTCCATTACTTCTAGTTCTATATTCCTGTGTAGTAAGAATATGTGTGTCCTCTTTTAAACATGACGGTCCTTCATATCATCAACATTTAATGATGGCTAACAAAATTATGTCATTGTGTTAGAAACTAACTCTCCATTACAATATACTGCAGTGTAATGACTCATCTAACATTAAGATGTAAATTATTTAAATGTGTGTGTTTTACAAAAAACATGCAAACTTTCTTCAAGGTATAATTTTATCTACATGCAACTTAATTCTGCCTTACAATTCTAGTACTAAGTTATATAGATCCTGTAAAAATATTCTCCAAATAAGCAAATAATCATTTCCTATTTGTGAATTAAAAAATCTTCTAAAAATTAGAAGAAAATAACACCTGCAATTTGATTGAAATTCAAGTCTACCACTTATTAGCAGGGTGATCTTGAGCAAACCATTTAATTAGTTTATAATTGGTAGATACAACACTTTTATTACACTATTACTAACAGAAAGACATTTGTAATTTTGCTGGTCATGTGATCTTACATCCATGTTTCAATACTGTCTCATATATTCCAGGAAGAATCAACAGTGTGAAATATATTGTTTATTCCTTTCAGGAAGAGACCTACTGTCATATTCTCTGCTATTACTATGCATACATATGTGTACAGAATTTCAATGTATAAATATGTGATCATCTGTTAACCTCATAATAGCTTTTGTTGGGAATGTGGTTAGATCCAAGGTCACAGCATGAAAAACAACAAATGATGTTGGAGAAAGAGTGTGGACTACTTGCTTATGCTGTAATACTTCTTTGCATTTGCTTTGGTGTATATGACCATTTTATTTCAAGAAAACAAAGTCATATCAAAAACTTGAAATTGTTAAGTGTGTAACAGTTAAGGAAACAGTTCCATTTTAAAATATATTACACTGGGCTTCAATATTCTTCCTTATATCACCCTCCTGCCCCAACAACTATTTTTCTAAGGGAAAAAGGGAAAAGGAGAATTGGCCAGAAATGGAATACGGTTTAGGTCAGTAAACATGTGAACTATATATTTTTAGAATGTGCCATAATATTTTTCCAGTTTCTACTCCTTGACTGCAGCTTTGACTAAAGGAGGAAATCTTGCCCCCAAACTTGTATTGTAGCTTTTTCTCAACAGGGAATCACAAATGTAAATGTCTTAAGGACAAGAGTCTGTATTTTATTTCTGATGCTATTCCCAAGCTCTTTCAATAATTCTGGCAACTACTAGACTCATAACAATTTTTCTAATGAATATATTACTACCTTATAGCAGTTTCATTCACTATTCTCTCATTCATTCATTCATTCAACAGATTCTACTGGTTGCCTATCATGTTCAATGCACTGTTCAAGTGTATAGTTGTGCTACCCTCACCCTCCAGACTACTGTCAGGGTTCTTTCTAACATGTGAATCTCACTGTGCCCTCCTCTTATTTAAATCCCTCAGTGAATCTCTTTAACACCCACATGATACATTACATAATTTCCAAAGTACAGAAATGCTACCCTTCATCAGTTGAGGTCTGTCTTACCTATTGAGATACCTGTCTTGTTGACCCCATATTTATTCTTACTCTATTTTATAGCTGCATTAATTTGTGATTCTCCAAATATACATACTGCCTCACATCCCTGTATACTTGAGTATATATATATATATTTGTTCAACTTATCAGATTTTCTTCATGAAGTCATATTCTAATTAACATTAATAACAATTTACTGAGTTTTTTTTAACCAGACACTGTGTTAGACACTATATATAAAATGCATTACTTAATCCTTGTAACAGCCATTCAAGGAATGCAAACCTATTTCTATTTTACAGAGGAAAAACCGAGGCTCCAAAACATTAATTTACTCACAGTCTCAAATACCCTTAATGTAATTTCTATTATATTAGAAATTGCTTCCTTAACTTCTCATTTCAAAGCAGACATTGAATTAATTCCATCATATTTTCCTTCCTTTTTCATATAGTACTGCACTTGGTTTGCTAATTAGTGATCTAGGATTTTTGCCTCTATTTGGCCTCATAAAATTGGGCTATAATTTCCTTTCTTACACTGTCCTTGCCTCATTTTCATATCAAAAAAAAAAAAAAAAAACCCTGCACATGCATATATTAACCAAAATAGCCTTAACTTTCCCCTCAGCTTAACTAAAATTGAGACAGGCTTCTTCCAGACTATAGTCCCCAACCTACTTTTCTGAGAACATTTACTTTAGAAAACTTTCTACTGTAAATTCTTTCACTATTCCTTTGAAATGCAAATCTTCCCCTAACCTTTTGCCAGTTTTATAACCCAGGAATGTTTTTCTCTGGGACCTGGGGCCATCTCTTTGAAATATAATCCTAGAAGGAGATAGGGTCTTTATCTTTTAGTCTGTATATGAAGATGGGAGCATAATTTCAATAAGTGTCAATTAGCAAACATAGATGGCTTAATCACATTGATCAACCTCCCCACTACCATTCTCCAGTACTTGTTGAGCTCTATGTGGCTCCCCTATTACAGCAAGCTTGAATGAGGTCTTCCTTGCTTGTTGAACCCCATCAGTGCAATTTTTCTTTTACAATATACAGACAAACATACATATACTTAGTGTTGCTATTTTCACCTCTCCCCTTCTCTCTACCCTTGTAGTTTTATAATGTTTTAAAAATCACTCCATTTTTATATGAAATGGATCCAAGGAAGAAAGGTGTATGTCTTTTTCGTCATCTGTACTTAGAAATGTTCCTTTGTTAGATGTATTATATTTTTTAAAAAAGATTTTTCCAGGACTTCTGTTTCTACAGCAGGAAGAATATTCATATTATCTGGGTACACAGTATCACCTGGACCTGATATTAATAATTCTTTTAGGAAATAAGATTGTGAGCTTCCCTTCTTGATGTGAGTTTCAAAAGCATCATTTCTTTGTCTTCCGTTTCTCTATACTCAGCACCAGCTCATAGCCAGGCACATATCAGTGAGTACTTATGTGTTGAATGATTTAATTAACTTACAGCTTTTCCCTAGGTTACCTCCTCCATGAGGTCCCTTTCACAATTACTCCATGCACAGTTCCTTATGGGACTTGGTCCAGTGCTATGATTGGCACTTCTCCTTCCAGATCCTATAGCTGGAACTGTGTCTGTTCTTCTCATAAGATGACCTCCAGACCTGACAGTGTGTTTCTTGAGAACCAGTATTGGCTCTGTCTTCTTTATCTAGTAAAGTATATTTGTATCTCATTCCCAGAAAAAACATATGAGCTATCTTTCTGTGTCCAAGGAAGTATATGGCTGGATAAGTCCCAATTTGGGAAGGTAACTTTAAATACATAAAAAGTATTTTAATATTTAAAATAATTTTGGCTATACATTTCCACTATAACTCACTGGTTTTTCCCATGTAAATACTCTTAACGGTTGAGGTTGTTTAACATAAAGAATGCTGAGAATACTTGGGGACACTTTCTATAAAAATATTTAAGAAAATAAGCAATCACATTATGTGGAAAATTAACAGATTGTGAGAGATCAATGCCCTTGGGAGGTCCAAACCATTTTAACAAAAATTCTCATTTTCATACTAGCCTTTCTTCAAGCTATTATCCACCAAGATAATACAATGGTCTTCTAAGATACAGATAAGTTAGTGTCACTCCTCCACTTAGAAAACTCCAATGCCTCCCTTTGTTCATGAAATAACATGCAAACTCTCTTACATAGGCTTCCAGGCTGGGTCTTTGGTGCCTGCTTCAGGTCCTGGTTCATGTTCAAGATCTCAGTCTGTATCTGCCAGTAACACGGAGGCAATCTTGAACCTCTATATGACTTGGCATTCTTTGCATTGTACCCCAAAACATGAGTTTTGAATTCTATTTCCTGAAATATTTTCAATGGATATGTGATGCTTAAAGAGTTGAAAGTATTTCTCAGTAAGTTAGACTATTCCATCCTCCGTCTGGAGAGTAAAAATAATTACAGTCCATAGAAACTTTATAATATTAAAAATGCATGTGGTTTACATTGTTTTCAGGGTTAGCAGTCTAAGTTCAGTTAGAGAAGAAAGGTGTTTTTGTTTTCATTTTGATAGTTTGAAAACACTCTTCTAAAGGAGAGAATGATGTCAGTGATATTGTTTCTTTTATGTTTTAAGGACTAAAGAAAAGTCTTACTTTTATCAGACTCAAAAAGAAGTGACACTTTCTATTAAATATTTAAAAATGGTCTATGCACCTTAGGAAAGATTTGAATGATTTCTTTGTAGAAATAGCATCTACAGGGAAAATAGGAAATACATTAAACTTTAGCATTTATTGTAGTTTACTATAAGAATTTATATGACTATGAATAGCATTTAATATATAATATAGTCATACATTTTAATACATTTAAAGAACATATTCTGAAACTCTATCCTAGTGAAGTATGACACTGCTCTGAGAATAAAACTGGATCATTTTAACCCAAGCCCTAATTTTTTCTTTAGCAACAATTTAAATGGCTTTTAGGCACTCACTCAAGGAATTTTACACATTACTCTATCCATGATAAAAAATGTGTACTGTTCTCCAAGTCTGACTTTATTTCATTTCTAAGCTCCTCACCAACCATATTTTACATCACTATATTTGTCTATGTTCCTCTACCTTTTAATTTAGGTCAGAAATACAGTGCCACGCCATTCCAGACTTTGAGAGATAATTATCTCCCTCTTCTCAAAACAAACTTCTACAAAGGAGCCAAGGATTGGGTATGACAGAAACTAAAGAACAGTACTAAAGGGTTTATGGGAATGCTGACAAGACAGATCCTTGCTCTCTGCATGCAGGACATGGATGCAAGAGGCAGCAGTACCTGGTCAACATGGCAGAGAAAAGCAGAGCGCAGAGAAAAAAGCCATTGTCTCTATTTTCACTTCCTTCTCAGATTTGTTCCAATCATCACATTTTTGGAGGGGAGAGGGAACTGTTCTGAAGCTCAGAAAGAGAAATCATTATATGGCTGTGACTATGTCTCCTCCATGTAATTCAACTTTCTCAGTAAATAGCCTTGCAAAGAAATAAGTATAGATTTTCCTGATGGCAATGAGGTATTAAGAGCCATTTTGTAAGACTAAACAGGGCCATAGAAGGAGATATGGTCCCTATCTGACTTTGATACCACGACTTTAATTTTGTATTATTAATATAGAATCTGATAAACCCTAGATGCAAAACAGAGTGAAATTCCTATGTCATATTTCCTTTTGTTTTTATACCAGTAGTTTTTAAACTTGGATGTACATTTGGATCACATGAGAAGGTTTAGAAATCCTGATGTGCAAGCCTTACTATATACCACTTTAAATCAATATCTTTAAAGGTGAAAACCAGAACTCAGTATATTGTAAAGCTTCTCAGGTGATTCCAAAGTGCAGCCAAGGTTGATAAACACTGATCTAGACTATTCCTTTGAAGGTAGAGCTAAAGTTTACTTTAAATAAATATTACTATAATTATTCATGAAAACATTGTAATGTATAGAAAAAGTATCAATTTTAGTTTAAAAGTTCCCTGGATCAAATTCCATCTCTTCTGCACATATACTTTGACAAATTTAATTTTCCTCAGTGATAAAATGGAGATGAAACTACATGCCTTACAGAGAACTTGTAAGGATTATACACAATGGGTAATGGCTACAATATAATTACTGAATAAATAGCTGCTCATACATCAGAGATAATTTTGGCATATTCCGAGAAAATATCATATCTCACAGTGCACGTTTCCTCTCCTCCTACACCTTTGGCCATTCTTCTTTCTTTTGCTATCAGAAACTTGATGTTCGGTTTGGGGGGAATGATGGATAAACTTATCTCAATCTTCAATTTTTATATATGTTTTAGGTGAAGTAGATATTACCCCCATTTGTTCTCTGTCTGTGGATATGGATATGTAATTCAGACCTGGCCAAAACAGTACACAATATTCCACAAAAGCTGTTATTTGACCCAGTGTGGGCCAATGAAAGTCAGTGCCCAGATTTTTGTTCAAACTTCCAACAGTGAATTTCCTTCATGTTGGGCTTGCCAGTGCAAAGATGTAGGGCTAGACTATTGTCAGCCATCTTGCTACGAAGTCAGTTCTAACAATATGAAGGAGGGGAACTGAGAGCGGTAGAATAATGAAAGCCCCTTGATGAGGTGGCACCACAAGCTAAATAGCTAAAGAAATGAAAGCACTGCCAATATTTTTCTTTTCTTGAGTTGAGCCCACGTGCTACAACTACTGAAGCCCATGCGCCTAGAGCCCATGCACCACAACGAAGAGTAGCCCCCTTTCACCGCAACTAGAGAAAGCCTGCGCGCACCAACGAAGACCCAATGCAGCCAAAAATAAATTTACTATTTTTTAAATTACACGTAGGGCTTCCCCGGTGGCACAGTGGTTGAGAATCTGCCTTCTAATGCAGGGGACACGAGTTCGTGCCTCGGTCTGGGAAGATCCCACATGCCGCGGAGCAACAGGGCCCGTGAGCCACAACTACTGAGCCTGCGCGTCTGGAGCCTGTGCTCTGCAACAAGAGAGGCCGCGATAGTGACAGGCCCGCGCACCGCGATGAAGAGTGGCCCCCGCTTGCCACAACTAGAGAAAGCCTTCGCACAGAAATGAAGACCCAACACAACAAAAATAAATAAGTAAATAAAAAATAAAATAAAAAATTACATGTATTCTCTTCCTTTAGGAGGAATAGAAGGTATAATGGCAAATTAGAATATTCCTTTAAGAAATTATCTGGATGAATTTTTGAATTTGGTGTATTTAAAGCAACAGAAGGACCTTGAGATATTTATTCTGATGGTTGTTTTCAACATTTGAAGAACAGTCCTATATTAAACTAGAGAACAAAACTAACACCACTGGTAAAATTTATGAAGGGACTGGGAGTATACGGAAGATAAGTTGAACAAATAGAGAGATACACTCTGCATCTTCAGAGGGTGAAGCTCTTTGTCATTTAAAAAGCACCCAAAGAGAAAAGAGAGTTAAAATGGAGGACTTGTTGGTCTGTTGCACCTCCAAAAATGTTTTGACTCAATGATGAGTTATAAATATCATTGAACTATAAATCCAAAGACCAAGACAGCATCCAAGCAGTAATCATTAAATAGTTGCGTAACCATTTAAAAATATTTTTCACACTCTTTGTTGTTCATTTGCTTATTAGTGGATAGGATCTGAATGATCTGAAATATTATTCCTAGCTTAAAACTTCTATGCTTTTGTCTTTATTTCTTTTTATCTATAGTGTATCTTTCTTTTTTTTTAATCTTATTAATATATTACCCTGATAAGCATTCTAAAATCAAATTAGAAAAAAATATATAAAGCTGAAAATGTTTAATTGTATATATGAAAAAGTGAACTATTAGCACACAAATTAAAAGTGTTAAATTTCTGCAGTAAAAGAAAAATCTCTTATTTGCACTCATTTAAAATGATTCTACAATTAGTAATTGGTAGAACATATGTCTAACATCTAAGCTTATTAAATTACATTTACCACCAATTTGGGCACATATGCTTTAAAAATTATATTCTTCATATTTAAACAAGAGCAATATCAATGTCATTAACACTAATTGTGATATCTCAAAAGAATAGGAAAACTATGCCACTAATTTTGCATTGATTTTATGAAGAAAATATTAGAAAATCTGTAATAAAGCATGTTTTTAACTAACAAAACTGAAAAACAGTACACACATTTCAGGAAGATAAAAAAGATACATATCTCATCAAGCAATTATTATATAGTTCTAAGTAAACACTGTAGAGCAGACATAGGTGCATTGGCTTAAGATGAGGGAATTACATAATTCTCAGGTTGGAAAAAACTCTCTTAATGAAAACATCTTACAGGCAAAATGTCTGACTTAATAGAGAATACTTGCAGTGTTTCCTTGAAGAGGTCTATACAAATGTGGTCAGAGGGAATCAATTATTGGTTTAAGGAATGTTGCACAAGTTTCTGTGCCGCAAATTGTTTAAGAATTGAAACTGGTACTTAGGTGGAAGTTTTGTCTTTTATAACATTTCTATAAATGGTTCAGAAGAAAGAGAATATGAATATAGCTTACCAATGATTCTAATCTCTCCCATGTGCTGAAATGTTAAGTCAACAGGGGTTCATTTCAAAATCTCACTATCAGTGTGAGTGGGTAACAATGTGGCAGACAATAGGGGAAAATGTAAGTTCATACTCTGGAGATAATAACTGAAATCATAATTACACAAGAATTAAATTGAGGGAGCTCATTTTACATTCCCCACCCCTCCTCTCCCCAATAACTATTGATACACCAACAAAAAACTTTCAAGACTTTAAAGACAATTTCTTTAAATTATTGAAACAATATGGTGATTTGACTTAAAAAGAAAACATAATAACAGGTCACACTGGGAAAAATACAGGTATACCTTGTTCTGTATAATTGTACTTCTCAGATGTTGTGTTTTTTCACAAATAGAAGGTTTGTGGCAACCCTGCCTTGAGCAAGTCTATTGGCAAAAGTTTTTTCCAATGGCATTTGCTCACCTTGTATCTCGGTGTCACATTTTGGTAATTATAGCAATATTTCAAACTTTTTCATTATTATTATACTTGTTATGGTGAGCTGTGATCAGGAATCTTTGATATTACTATTGTAAATGTTTGGGGGTGCCAGGAACTTCACCCAGGTAAGATGGCAAACTTAACCAACAAATGTGTGTATTCTGACTGTTCCACTGACCAGCCATTCTGCCATCTCTCTCCCTCTTGCTGGGGCTGCCAATTCCCTTAGTCACAACAATATTGAAATTAGGCCAATTGATAACCCTACAATGGCCTCTAAGTGTTCAAGAAAAAGGAAGAGTCGCACATCTCTTTAATTTAATACAATGGAATATTACTCAGCCATAAAAAGAAACGAAATTGAGCTACCTGTAATGAGGTGGATGGACCTAGAGTCTGTCATACAGAATGAAGTAAGTCAGAAAGAGAAAGACATATACCGTATACTAACACATATATATGGAATTTAAGAAAAAAACGCCATGAAGAACCCAGGGGTAAGACAAGAATAAAGACACAGAGCTACTAGAGAATGGACTTGAGGATATGGGGAGGGGGAAGGGTAAACTGGGACAAAGCGAGAGAGTGGCATGGACATATATATACTACCAAATATAAAATAGATAGCTAGTGGGAAGCAGCCGCATAGCACAAGGAGATCAGCTCGGTGCTTTGTGACCACCTAGAGGGGTGGGATAGGGAGGGTGGGAGGGAGGGAGACGCAAGAGGGAAGAGATATGGGAACATATGTATATGTATAACTGATTCACTTTGTTATAAAGCAGAAACTAACACACCATTGTAAAGCAATTATACTCCAATAAAGATGTAATAAATAAATAAATAAATAAAAGCTATAAATGAGTAAGCTTGGTGACAAAGTCATATCAAAAGCCAAAATAGACTGAAATTAGGCCTCTTGCTCCAGTTATACAAGTTGTGAATGCAAAAAAAAAGTTCTTGAAGGAAATTAACAAGGCCACTCCAGTGAACACACGAATGATAAGAAAGTGAAACAGCTTTACTTCTGATATGGAGAGTTTTAGTGGTCTGAAGGGACCACAACCTGCCCTTAACTCAAAGGTAATCCAGAGAAAGGCCCTAACTCTTTTCAGTTCTTTGAAGCTTGAGTGAGGTGAGGAAGCAGCAGAAGAAAAGTTGGAAGCTAGCAGAAGTTGGTTCATGAGGATTAAGGAAAGAATCTGTCTACATAACAAAAGTACAAGGTGGAGCACCAGGTGCAGATGTGGAAACTGCAGCAAGTTATCCAGGAGATCTAGCTGAGATAATTAATGAAAGTGTTTACACTAAACAACAGATTGTCAGTTTAGATGAAACAGCCTTCTACTGGAAGAAGATACCATCTAAAACTTTTATAACTAGAGAGGAGAAGTCAATGCCTGGCTTCAAAGCTTCAAAGGACAGGCTGACTCTCTTGGTAGAGATTAATGCAGCTGTTGACATTAAGTTGAAGTCATTGCTCATTTACAATTCTGAAAATCCTAGGACGTTTAAGAATTATGCTAAGTCTACATAGATTGTGGTCTATAAGTGGAACAACAAAGCTTGGATGACAGCCCATCTGTTGACAACGTGGCTTACTGAATATTTTAAGCCCACTGTTGAAACCTACTGTTGAGAAAGAAAACTTATTTAAAAATATTGCTCCTTGACAGTGCAGCGGTCACCCAAGAGCTCTAATAGAAACGCATGGTAAAATTCATGTTGTTTTTATGCCTGCTAACATAACATCCATTCTGCAGTCCATGAATCAAAGACTAATTTCAACTTTCAAGTCTTATTATTTAAGAAACACTTTTCATAAGGCTATAGCTGCCATACTGATTCCTCTGATGGAAATGGGCAAAGTAAATTGAAAACCTTCTGGAAAGGATTCACCATACTAGATATCATAAAGAACATTTGAGATTCCTGGGAAGAGGTCAAAATATCAACATTAATAGGGGTTTGGAAGAAGTTGATTTCAACCTTCATGGAAGCCTTTAAGGGGTTCAAGACTTCAGCTGAGGAAGGAACTGCAGATGTGGTGGAAATAGCAAGAGAACTAGAATTAGAAGAGGAGCCTGAAGATGTGACTGAATTGCTGCAATCTCGTGATCAAAATTAACAAATGAGGAATTGGTTCTTATGATGAGCAAAGGAAGTAGTTTGTTGAGATAGAAACTACTGGTGAAGATGCTGTGAAAATTGTTGAAATGACAACAAAGGATTCAGAATATCACATAAACTTAGTTGATAAAGCAGCTGCAAAGTTTAAGAGGATTGACTGCAATTTTGAAAGAAGTTCTATTGTGGGTAAAATGCTATCAATCATCATGGCATGCTGCAGAGAAATTGTTGGTAAAAGAGAGTCAATTAATGGGGCAAACTTTACTGTTGTCTTGTTTTAAGAAATTGCCACAGTCACTCCAAACTTCAGCATGCACCATTCTGATCAGTCAGCAGCCATTAACATGGGGACATGACCCTGCAACCGCAAAAAGATTATGACCTGCTGAGGGATCAGATGATGGTTAGCATTTTTTAGCAATAAAGAATTTTTAAACTAAAGTATGTATTTTTTAGACATAATATTATTGCGCACTTAACAGACTACAGTGTGGTGTAAACATAACTTTTATATGAACTGGGAAACTAATAAATGTGTGATTTGTTTTATTGCGGTGGTCTGAATCCAAACCCACACTATCTCCAAGGTATGTCTGTATAGGAAATAAACAAAATTATAAGAATCATAATAATAAACATTGAGCATCTACTTTGTGTCAAACTTGGAGGCATTCTGTGAACATTAGAGCCTCATGAAAATCCTTTGAATTCCTAGATTTTGTCTGAGGAAAGTTGGACTCTTTGGTAGTTAAAAGCAGTGGTTCTCAGTCATGGGACTTTTGGCAAATAGGTCTAGAGACATTTTTGGTTGTCACAACTGGAGGTTGGAGGGGGGTGCTACTGGCATGTAGTAGGTAGTGATAAGAGATGCTGCTAAACACCATACAATGCATAAGACAGCTTCCCCCCAGAAACAGTGATCAGGGCCATAATGATGTGAGAAGTGTCAAGGTTGAGAAACTCTGATTAAAAAACATCCAAGAAATTTGTCCTGTGACTCTTACACTTTGTATTTATGGTTTTATTTCAAACAGACATGCAAAAGTTTTAAAGATCAATAAAGGCATTAGAGACTTTGACATAAAGCAGTCTAAAATATAAAAAAATTATTAGTAGAGGAAGAGAGAGAAATAATGTTAATTTTATTTAATCTCATGAACTCAATAAAAATATATAAAATGTTGAATTAAATGATGAGTAAACCTGGAACATACCTCAAGGATTTTGAAATCACTTAGTGGTCGAGAAAAAAACAACAACAACAAAGTAGAATGGAGTAAACCCATAAAATAAGTCTAAATACTTGGAGTTTCAAGTAGGAAGAAAACATATTTGGCTCAGAAAATCTAGAATGACTTTATAAAGTTAGATTTTTTTAACTTGATCTTAACAAATGGGTAGATTTTTAATAGAAAACAAAATTGTCTGTTTGAGGAGCAGCATTACTTCTGCCTCTCCTCTCCTCTCCTCTCCTCTTCACTCCTCCTCTCTCTCTTCTCCTCGCACTACAGAAACTATACAACGTGGGTAATGTGCTATTTGGGGAGGAACACAAAGGAAGTTTATTGGTCTGATAAGAAAAGAATAAGGGAAGTTTTATAGAGGGTATCAATTTTGAATCAGGTGAAAAGGCAGAAGTGGGCAAAGGAAAAGCAACTTCAGACAGTGGAAAAAGCTCAAGGAAATCAATGAAAGACTGGAAGAAAGTAGATGGTGCTCACTCTGTTTATAATGTTCTTCCCCTTCTCTCCTTGCAAAGAAAGTGTCTATGTCCTTTAGACCCTTTCTATGAAATTCTTCCTTGAGAAAGATATCTTTGATTTCTCTGACTTGATCAAATTCCTCTGTAACAGGTATAAATACCACTGTGTTCCTCTCATTTACTTCAATTGTCACAGTAAAATTTTATATGTATTTATGTAATTATTTGATTAATATTTGTCTCCCCACTAGACTGTAAGAATCATAAGGTCAGAGACCAGGTCCAGTTTTGTTCACCCAATACAGAGCAAAATACTTTCAAGACAGTTGATGCACAATAAGTATTCATGGAAAAAAATGATACATAGTGAGGTAAGACACAAAATAACATTGTCAGAGTATTAAGTACAACATATACCATGGAGAATTTTGATTTGAAGAATAATGATACCAATTAAGAAAGGCTCTTGTTTGTCTCATTAAAAAGGCTTGAGCTTTATCGTGTATGAAATGGAAAGCCACCGGAATACTTCAACACACTCTGGGGTTCACAATCATAGTTTTACTTTATATGGCTGACTTTAACAGTAATTTAAAGGATGGATTGGGCATTGGGGTAATAATGGAAGATAGGTGAATAATCATGAAAATATTACAGTTGTCTAAAGATAAAATGATGAGTCCCTCAGTAGAACCACGGTACAATATGCATAAGAAAGAATTCTGCTTCATAATTTGAGCTAAGACAAGAAGGTAAATTAGACCCAGTGTATGAAAGACTTTTCATATAGTAACTGATCCAATTCAAGTTAAGTCTGAAAAAAAAATTTGTTTCAATTATCTTTCCTGAATAACATGTTATCCAAAATGGTGCTGGTGCCATTGCGTGTGGATGTAGGTCATTATGCTTGCTACTATTCTTCTGAGATACTCTCCTTTTGAGATAATTTACAAATCCATCAATGCATTGTTGTGCTCTAAATAAAATATACTCTTCAAGCATAAAATCATATCCTGTTTTTATAAATGATGCTATTCAGAAAAAGCTAACTGCATGATGTATCTTCAGTCTTAAGACAATTTACTATGGTGGATTTGACTTTTAATGGAACCATAAATTATACACTGCACTAAAAATGATAAGGTTTAATGACGAGCTTTACTGTAATTCTCATCTGAGACAAATGTTGCCATAAAAATCTAAATCAGCATTTAATGAATTGACAGAAGCTAGAGACCCTGAGAGCCGTGCTAGTTGAGAAGGACTTAAAGACTTGTGGAAGGAACTCAGGTCAGAAGGTAAAAATCTGTACCTCCTCGCTTCAACTTCCTGAGCACAGAGAGGCCCTCAAGTTACATCTCCCCAAAGAATGTAAAAGATCCAGCTGCTAAGGGGACAGCTTTTATCTGTGCAGGAACTAGCATCTCATTTGTTAATGCTCCAAATGAGACAAAAAATTAGTAGCTGAAGCATCTGTTCCTGCACATTCAGAACAAAGAAAAAATCCTGTATTTAGTGTAGTCACACACAAAGGAGTGATCCGGAAATGTTCCCTGGAGTGTTAATAACAGGACAGTAATTACTCTGAAAAGGAAGGTGACAGATAGTACTCTACGGAAGATCCGACCCACCCTGTTAGACACCTACACTGTTTTCTTTGGGGAAAGTAACTTAATTTCAATGGGAAAATCTATTTTCTGTCTGCAATCTCTATTAAATATTTAATTAAAGTTAAGGGAAAGCCTCCTTTTTAAAAAGCAATTAAACACTAGAACACTAGAAAATGTTTTTTAACCCTCTTTTGGTTGTTACTCTTTTGAAAACAGACCATTATTGTCCTCAGTTTTAGGAAAATTCCAAGTGGAATTATACTGTGTCCTTTTCCAAAGCTGAGCTATATGCAGGAAGGGAAATTACCAATTTTTTAGATAACATAGAACATAAGCTTTTATGACAATATTTTATGGGGACATGAAGAAATTAAACTAGTGGTTACTTACGTTATGATTCCCTTTTGGTATTGCTCATATAAAAACATTAAGTGTGCAGGAAAATTTTATCTGGTTCAGATGGCAAAAGACGAGTGAAAGGACTTCATTGTGGAAAGTGTTCAATGAGCCAGGCTTCAAAGGAAAATGAGTATCTAGGACCTTCCTAGATATTAAATTAAGACTCACCTGTTCTCTTTGACAGTACTGGGAGAAAATATGCACATGAACGTCTTCTGGACTTTTGAATATATTTAGAAACTCACAAAGAGAGAGATTCATGGCCTGAATGTGTCCTTATACCTCCCAAACTGCAAACAGTACACTGGGAGTAGCGACTTGCTTTTTTAAAAACTTCACTCCATTCTAAGAACCAATACAAACAGGACCACATCTCTCTTATTCATCTTTGAATCACTAGTACCCAGTACATTGCCTTTCACAGTAGGTTCAATAAAATGTTGTTGAATGAAGAAGTATATTTTACCCAGATGTTTTATATTAGAAAAAGATAGATTTTATACAGTGCTGTGATATAGTGTGTGTGTGTGTGTGTGTGTGTGTGTGTGTGTGTGTGTGTTTAAAGCAATACTTTATCGACTCTCTTACTTCATTTTCTTTTTTCTAAAATCATGATAACACAGAAGAAATAGATGGATAAATGTATATATTTATGATTTAGGAAGAAATAGTTCACTAAAATAACTGGAGGAAAAGAATGGCATTGTTCTTATAAACAATCACTGTTCTTTGATATTAGCATTTACATTTAAGTGTAGTATATGTGGTAGCGTAGAAACAGAGAAGAGAAAGCAATATAATGAAAAATGGATGTGAATAGGGGACTGTTCAGCTTACCATCTTTTCTCCAACTTAAACTACTCCTCCGTTCTTTATCAGGCTAGAAATTGACTGGGCCACATCACAAAATTAGGAGGTGAACTGACTTTTCTCTGAAAACTTGCAAACTCTCATTTTCTCTAGAACGGAGATAATTAGGTGGACTTCCTTGTCCTGCTTCTCTTAAATTGGACTAAACTTGAAACCTATTATGTTAGCAGAATATTTAATTGAGAGAAGTATCTCCCAATCTAGTAAGAATGTGAAAACAAGATGTAAAGGACAAAAAGCAAGCTTTGTGGCAGGTGGAAGAAGAGGAGATAGAAATGAGATAATGAAGGGAATGGTCTATAAAGCTTGATGTGCAGCCAGGCTAGAAGTTCAAGTAAGAAAATGGAGAAAAAGTTTGAGAAAGGAGAACAGAAGGAGAAAAAGTAAACAGTAATGGAAATAGAGGTGTAAGTACAGACAACTTTCAAGGAAACGAAGTACTTTAGTTTATATACTTTTTAAAAGATAAACTGCAAAAGGAAACATTTAAGCAATACAAGGAAAACATTGTATGTCATTTTTTTTCTCTTGGCCAATAACTCCATCTGGCCAGAGCATGTCATATTTTGGAAAATTTTAAAGAAAAGTTGTCTATGACTTAGCGACTTAGAATTGACATCCTTTTCTTTAAAATCATCAGATTTCATAAACACAGAGATTTTGACAAGCTTTTGTTCTTGGGGGGGTGGGAATAGGAAGACCTACTTTAAGTCATAATGATCCTTTTTATCTTAAGAAGGAGCTCTGAAGGCAGACAATCATAGAGTCCTCTCTTTTCTTCATTCACTACTACCACCCATGCAATTCCTATTGATATGCCTCCAAACAGTATTCCCATTTCACTCATTTTTCTCTGTCTCATTAACATCCTAGAGCAATCCTATATCATCCCCTTCATGAAGAGCTATAGATTTCTAACTGGACCTCTTACATTCCCTCTAAATTCTATACAGTCTAATCTTCACATGGCCACCACCAGATCTTTAAGACTATACAATAGATTAAATCATTTCTCTACTTAAAGCAGTTCAGTGATTTTCAATCTGACTAAAAAGAAATTCAAAACTCTTCATCCTAACTTACAAAGCTTCATGGATTGCAAAGTGGTTTACAATCATCTGCTTTCTTCCCTGTACAATTATGATATTCCTATCCTTATCATGCCTCCTCATAGTGGGGAGACAATACTTACTCATGTCCTTGCCATGGAAATCCACATTCCATTGGGCAAAGAAGTTGTAAACTATACACAGGCACCTAATTACATAAGCTATTCAAGAACAAAGTACTGCATCCACCCTCTCTTTTCATCCAGTCCAGCCCCTATCCACTAAATGCCACAGCCTGGAAACTAAAAGATCTCTATCTATGGTATATTTGTGAGATCCAGGTAGCATAGATCAAAATTTGGGGGATCTACACTGCAGAATGCACCACAGGCCAACAGTTTGCTATCTCTTTAATAGCAAAAGTTAGAGGTTTTATCTTACAGAGGTCTTCACTGTTGGTCACTGTTGGTCATAACGACAACACAGGTGATGTTGGTGAAGGGCTTAGGCTTTATTTCAGGGCAGAGAGAGAAAAGAGCAAGTTTAGAGGCAAAGCATGGGCATGCCTGTGGGCATTAGCTGTCTAAGCTTCTCACTAACCCAGGGTTGCTGAAAGAGGAAAGGAAGAAAATGTCAAAAAAAACCATGGCATCTCACATCAGAGAAAAACCCCTGATGAACCCATAGAATTGTATGAGTATTAATTAATTAATTATTGCCAAAAAGACTCAAATCACAGAATTCTTTTTTTACAAGAATTGGGACTAAATTATTTTCCCATGCGATGAGTAATGCCATAAATATTTAGACCTGCTTTAACACATATCATGATTCTTACTAAACCCAACTTCACCTAAATCAAGTAGGAACAGGTGTTTACTAAACTTCAGCAGCAAAATAGTTTTATTTTGCACTTGTGCAGTTGGTAAAGGTTATTTTAGAGTTTACCTTATCCAGCACTTAAAGTAAATGGGCTGCTGTGATTATCCAACATAATAGTCTGAAATTTAAGGGACTCTTTTAAGTAATCTGAGTGAGAATTTTCATAAGTGCTTGTAAATTGAACCTGCAAGTGGCTCAATCTAAATCACAGCATGAGTAATTACAGTGAATCCTCCTCACGTGCCAACAATTCACCAGGAGGCCAGATCTGTGACAATCTTGTTCTCTAGCCTGGAGTTGTCAATGGAACTTCTAAAAAAGACACTTGGTATTTGTGAGCTCATCGTGGCTTTTAATTTCTGATTAGGTTGTCTCCAAATTAAAAACATTCATGTAAAATATAAATCATCATTTTATTTACAAATAATGATAATAGTAGATTAATAGTAAAACAACTAAGCATGATTTGATTTAAGGTGTCATAAATGCTTAAAGCAATATTCACACTTAATTTTTGACATGACTACTGAAGTTTTTAATTTGACTGGCTAGGTTAAATATGTCATGATTTGAAGTTAGGAATGAATATTTACAGAAGTGGCATTGTCATTTTATAGGGTGTTCTAAGTAAACACAAGAAGCAGTTTGGTGATGTTAACACTGAGGTATAGACTAGTTTCATCACACAGCAAACATGAATGTGATGAACATCACACATGTCACTAAGCATATGTGCATTTTTGCATGTTGGAAATAAACTGTGTGACTGCAGTGTGCCAAACACCATGTGTGCTAGCTATTGATAAATTAGGAGATAAATAAATTTGGGCCCAAAATAATGCTTTCCTCTAGGTTAACAGTGCTGAATCCATTGCTGAAAATATGAATGGATATATAACATGACTGGGTTGGAATCATTCTAGTTCTAAAGAAGAGGTTTGCTGTGGAATACATGTACCGAAACATATGAGAACAAGGATAAGTTCCAGTTTCTAAAATGGTTTTGAGACATCTTTAGGGAAAATTTAACCTAGTCATGTTAAGCACATTTATCACTCATGCCATATTCTGTCTTCTCAAACTATTTTCAGCTTTCCATAAATGAGGAATAGGGATATTTATTTTGGTGCACATAAGCATCAAATACAGCAAGCTAATGGTCAAAAATATACTTTTTACATTTTTTAGAGCTTGTTCATGAACCATCTCTTTTCCTCAGCCAGCACTCATTTCTTTCCAACTATACATATTACAAAACTGTATCATCAGTACCTAAAAGTAAGGACCAGACATTAATTAGCATCATCAGTCTGAAGAAGCCCTGTAATAAATAATGCTTTGTTGACCCACAATCTTTCGCTGCTCTTGAAGGTTTTTCTTTTTCTTTGATTTAATGTTGTTAGAGATGGTCAAACTTTCATTACCTTGGTTTTATTTTCTAATTGTTCAGTGAGGGATTCTATACTGCTCTTCTCAGTTTTAGAGTAAGAATTGAATTGAATTCTTACACCACCTGTACTGTGATTTTAAAATCTAGTGAAGTAGTCTTCTGATAATCCCAGATGCTCAAGTATGTAGACTAATCTGCCTAGCGAAAGGGTCTGATTTCTACTCATTGTCATTTACTGTGTAACTATTACACTGTTAGATTCCTCAGAGCTCTGAACACAGCATAAAATAATACCAGTTAGGATTTGGCCTTGCCAGGAAAAATCTCAGTCTCTAATTTGTTGTCAAAGCATGACTTGGACACTCAAGAATGTGTAAAGATTGTAAGCAAACTTGCTGCCTCTTTATAACTCATTTACTATTTCTTCCATAGAAATTTCCCAACATATTCTGTCTCTGTGTCTCTCTGAATCTCTCTTTTGCTCTCTCTCTACCCCATTCGTAATTCTTTGTCACATTCAATAACAGATACAATTATAAATGTGAAGATTCATCAGCCACAGTTTCTCAGGAACTGGGTTTATAACCCCAATGTATTTCTGAAAATATTTCCTAAAAATAAATGTACTGCCCTGCAGGGACAGAGCCCACATAATCTTCTCTTTAAATGAGAGTAGACAGAAAATAAGCTGAAGAGATTTAAGTTTCTCCCATCTCAATGTTAAGGTAGGTTCACACTTTGCAGAGTCTTTACTACATTGTAAATTTCCCCAAATCTGTTCTTCCCTACCAAGGGATACAAACTTGGCTCTCTATAAGATCTTAGCAGGGTCAGGCACTCAGAAGAAAACTCATATTGACCTAAATGTCAAGGCATAATGCTGTGGTTTCTAAGATGCTTTTAAAACTCTACTGTGGTATGTAATATGCATCCCTGAGCTGCTTCTGAAGCAAATTTTCACACAGTAAACCTCAAGGAACTCTCATCTGCTCTCTCCATATTTCTTCATAAGGGTGTGCCATTAAGTTTCTAATACACAGGTCAGCTTTATGCTTGTGAAACATGAGATCGAGAAATAGAAGAGAGTGAATCAATAATTCAACAAATCATGCAAGATGGTATATTTTAATTCTGCATTCTGCAGGGGGACAATTTGTATCCTTTAAAGTTTGTGAGGCCTATATGCCAAGCAAATTTCTCTCCCCTTTCCATCCTCATTCATTCTGAAACGGTGAATTGGGCAGTGCAATTAAACCCATAGCATTGGACGGAGGATACTACAAAGAGGGAAAATGTTGCTTTTAGTGGGCTCAGGAAAAGGCAATGCAAATATTGAGTGGAAGTTGTACAAATTGTGCATAAATCCATTAACCCTAAGCATCATGTACAACATGAAGACCAATAAGAAAAATATAAGTTACAAGACAGACACTAATTTTATGTACCTCTTTGGATGAAGAAAAACTCAAAGGATGTAAGGATTTCTTCTTAATTACAGTTTTCCTGAGCATCCATGTAGCCCTGACAAAAGAAAACCAAAAAACAAAGAAAACACAAGGGAAAAAACAAACAAACCAAAAAACAGTCACATGTATAATCTCAGACAAAGTGGGAATGAAAAAAAAAATGGCTTCTGTAAACTTTTTTCAAAGAAGCACAAGACCATAAACTGTTTGTATTGAATTTATATCATTTCTTATCTGCATAATAATATGTTCCTTTTAATTGACAGACATTTCTAAGCTCATGAAATAATTAATTTTGCTATTAGAGATGTTTTCAGATATTGAGCAAAAGATGTTTCTAATTCTTTACATCTTTACAAAAATACAGTGTTCCAGCTGTCAGATTATTTTACCCCAAAATTGATGAACTCCAGGGCTACCGTTAAAGGACGTGCATTGTCAGGTCTTGCATTTTGGTCATGGTTTAATCAGTATTTATAGACTTGCTGTGTGGCAAAACTTGAAGTGATTATGTTATGGTGTAAACAATCTGTGCCAAAACTCAATCACGAGAGATGCAAAAATGCACAATCAGAAATACAATATATGAGAATTAGTATATTCTGAAAAGATTTCAAAAGAGACATATGGGGTCAAATGAGTAAAAGACAAAGGAAGAATCATGATGCAAACACACTTCAGCTACCTGCTGTGAGAAGCCTACCTGTCTACATATTCAGTATTTTTTCAGACGACTTTCAAAAGTTATATTGTTCCCTTTTAGGTGGAGAACCTAAGACCAGTGACTTTGAATCTGAGTTTCTGATGTTACTCTCCCACACCCAGCTCAACCTGCTTCTCCAAGAATCTTTACCATCTCAGTAAACGGAAACTGCAGACTCCCAAATGTTCAGGACCAAATCCTTAGGGCCATCCATGATCCTCTCTTTCTATCATATTTCACAATCCATCCACTTGCAGGTTCTCTTAGTTGTATCTTCAAAATGATCAGAATGTATGCAGAAAATGAACATTTCTCAGGATCTCCCACTTTGGTCTAAATCACCATCATCAATCACTGGAATTGTGGAGATAGCCTCCAAACTGGACCCTCTGGTCCTCCATTCCCCCTTCTCCATCCCCACTGCCTCAGACTGTCTCAACAGTAAACAGAGTGATTCTGTTATAGGTGACTCACATCCTTCAGTTTACCGCTGAAACCTGCCAATGCCTTCCCATGTTAGTCTGAGTGGAAACCAAAGACTTCACTATGAGCTGTGACATTCTAACTTCAACTCCAAATCCCCTAGTCCCTTTATCTCTAAGAACCCATTTCCTATTCTGTTTCTGTTTCTTCCAATCCAGGAACATTAGTTCATTTGTATGCCGTTCATTATTACTTCTTCCTGGAATACCGCCACCACCCCCCGCCTTGGTCTTATATCTACATAGTTTACTGCCTCTCCTCTTCTGGATTTTGCTAAGATATCACCTTCCCAGTGAGTTATCTCCCAACCATGCTCTTTTGCATTTTAACCCTGCTTCCACCCCCAGAACTCCCTATCAACATATCTATTTTCCTCTATCATAAACTTAAATATTTTGTTAAGCATAAAAATTGTCCTGATAATTTTCATGGAAGTTCCAAGTAATTTAGTGGGACTGTATACTACATATCATTCCCTTAGGCGAATAACCACTCTTTCTTCCTCTTCAGCTCTTATTTTTCTTGCTAAGTGCCCTAAATATTATATAATTTACTTATTTATTTGGTTTTTACACCTCTTCTTCCTAAAGCATAAGTCCCATGAGAGGAGAGAATTTTGCCTCTTTTATTAACTTCAATATGTCCAAAATGTAGAGATGTGCTTAGAATCCATTACTGTTCTATAAAATAGTAATTGAATAATTGCACTTTGGATTTTTTTTATTTTAATAAATGGTAATGGGTTTCTTTTGTTTATTCTTTTATTTAATCTTTATTAGGCTATTGGATGTCAAGGCTTATGCAACAAGAGAGGAATATAAAATGACGAAAGGAAAATTTCATGCTTCAAAAGTTTCAGATATTTTTTACCTGATGTTTCTGCTGAAAGGATTTCTATGGATCACAACACCTCTTTCTTCATCTTCTAACCCAAAACATCCTGAAGGCAGGATTTTGACTGCTTTAGTTAATTTTTGTAGTCCGTATACTCAGCACAGGCCCTTCGATAATAGTGGGCATTTAATAAATATTTTAGGATGGATGAACACATCTTAGATATAGTCTCTGTAAAATGAGCAGGTTGGTCTAGAACAGAATTTCTCAGTGTTGACATTATTGTCATATTGGGCTATACACTAGATGCCAGAAGCACCCATCCCAACATTCCAGTAGCTACAACCAAAAACGTCTCCAGACATTGCCAAATATCCCTTAGGAACAAAATAATCTACCATCGAGAAACACTGGTCTGGAAGAGTCTAACATTTTATAAAATAAGACTTTGAACTTCTCATAAACTATTCTAATGGATCACCCAAATTTCTTATTCTCTCTCCTGCTATCTTGATTTCAACCACCAAAGATGTGCTGTCATCCACATGGCAGAATGAAAAGATGAACCATCATTGAGTTGCTCAACATTTCCCTGGTTTAAAGTTAATGAGTAAAGCTTTAATGTTTCTGTACTCACTGTTCCTTTTAAATTATCTCTGTCACCACTCGCTAGTAAGGATATAGTTTTCTTATTATATGTGCAGAGGTGATATTTAAACTGCCAATCACTTTGAGATGAATTGGCCTGCAGGTTGAAATAGGAAACTATTGTATGTAACAAACAGCTGATGAAATAAACACTTAGCTTTCTCTGATATTCAGTTCTCAAGAGAGTCTTGACTGATAGCTTATCCCAGAGTCCAACAAACACAGAATTGTTAAGATACCACAGCAAAAGTATCAAACATTTGGTATTCATACATTCAAATTTGTGAAATAAAAATAATTATATCTTGTTTGTCAGGCATGTTGTACCCATTGAAGAAAATAGTACACATTTAAAAATATTTCCATCAACTACCACCTTTTTCTTTTACAATTCTTCAAATAATTAATCAGGGGAATACCCTGAAACTAGTTCTTCAGTGAAGTTCAGTCTCTGCAGAACATTAATCAAATGACTCTGCAAACATTTCAGTTCAGTGTTCTCCAAGTCTCCATTATGAAACAAGCAAATTGCAATGTTGTCGGCTCAATACGTGCTGACTATAAAGGACACTGCACTTCTCAAAAGTCAATCATCAAGGTTGTAATATTCAAAAAGCAGGAAGATTTCTACCCTTACGTCCCTCTTTACCTTATTTGTGCCTCCTGATTACCCATATCATAAACAGAGCTCAAAACTATAAAATAAAAGTCAGTTTGGTAGTTGACCTTTGTTGTTTATATTTGCACTTTGGTTCCTATATCAACCAGAATAGACTAGGGTATGCCACTACAGCAAACAACCTCCACAATCTTAGAAGTTTAAAACAACAAAGGCTTATTTTTCTCATGCTACATATTTATCTTGAGTAGGCAGAGGAGTCTTCATATTTTCATTTGGAATCCAATATGGAGTCTCCACTATCTGGAACACTGACAGCAGAGGAAAAGAGTGTGTCAGATTGTGGACTAACATTTAAAGGCCTCATTTCTTGGGTAAATCAGATCACATAATTGTGCCTCATTTCAAGGGAATTGAGGGATATCTATCTTGCCATGTGGCTGTCCAGTAAGAGGAGAATCAGAAGTAAGGTTGAGTAGCAGTAATGGCTATCTCAGATCTCTCCTTGTCCTTCAGAAATGTTCTGCTCCACTGTCATTACTTCTGTCATTTAAACACCACCCCCACATGATCAGTTTTTTTTTCTGTTACCAAATTCCCTATGATGATAGAAAAAATGCAACAAATTATTCAATTTCAACAGAGGAGGAACTATGCATATTTTGACCTCAAATAATGTGGTTTAGTCACCTTTGTGTCCTCAGCACCTAGAACAATGCCTACAATGAAACTTACAGGCACTCAGTAGTGTTTGTTGCAGAAGAAAAAGAAAGAATGAATAATTTTTTTAAAGTAGAAAATTAACAGAATCTCTGAACTTACAATCTAAAGAAATAATAAGAATTACTTTAAATTCAGACAGAAAGTGGAAAATATACAAAGTAAAAAGAATATATGCCAGGCAACATTCTATTGTTTTTCCCAGATAATATCAAAATTTTGTAGTGCCAATAACTCTGCTACCAGTCTTATTCTCTTACTGCATACTTTCATCCAGGAAGAGATGGTGGAATCATAAGAGTAAAGGCCATGATCATATTTTGCTTTTCTGTTATGATGTAACCAACACCTTAATTAAGACTCATCCATAATAGGTAAATGATAAAAATTTGTTCAATGGTTCCCTTCACCATCAAGGCTGAAGATATTCTACATAAGATAACCCTCAATTTTATAGCTCTAGTCCACATCTCTCTCTCTCTTTTAATCTTCAAATATATATATATATATATACACACACACACACACACACACATATTCAAATATAGATGTTATATGTGTATTTATGTATATACACATATATATTTTTTCAGACATATATATTCAGATATGACGCCTATACTAGAAAACTCCACTTGCTATTCTATGGGCACCTCAACCTATACAAAATAATTCAAAATAGAATGCATTGACTATACCTCCTTACAAACCTGATATTCCTCTGACCCCCTACTCCATGAAAAGCATTACCAGAAATTCGAGAGATATTCCTGACTCTTTCCTCATCTTCACTTCCCACAGACAACCATTCTGTAAGTACTGTCCAGTTGCCCTCTTCCCTCTCCTTTAATTATTATTTCCTTCTCTCTAGATTCTGTCACTGGCCTAGACTAAGCCACTATTATCTTTCATGTGGTTAAAGCAACATTCTCTGGACTCTTTACTCTTGCTCCTTTGTAATTTTCTCTCCAAGTGATACACAAAAATCTGATTATACCATTTTCCTGCTTTAAGTCATTCAGTAGCTTCTTTTTGACTCCAGTAAAAAATACTAGCATAAAATATATTTGGGGTTTTTTTTTTTTTTTTTTTGCACCTGTTTTTCTTTGCAGCCTTATCTTTTTTTTTTTTTTTTTTTTTTGCAGTACGCAGGCCTCTCACTGTTGTGGCCTCTCCTGTTGCGGAGCACAGGCTCCAGACACGCAGGCTCAGCAGCCATGGCTCACGGGCCCAGCCGCTCTGCAGCATGTGGGATCTTCCCGGACCGGGGCACGAACCTGCGTTTCCTGCATCGGCAGGAGGACTCTCAACCACTGCGCCACCAGGGAAGCCCTGCAGCCTTATCTTTAAATAGCAGAGTTGGCACCAATAGATTGGCCTTGAGCAGTGAGGATTATATAAATCTTTGATAGCTTTGGCGATATTAAGAAAATAACTTTTGATGAAACACCTCTTTTCGCCTTTTTAAGAGTTCCTTACTTCTTTGTGAAGAAAAAACAGAATACTAGGAGAGGTAGATATCTTAAAATCCATAGGCCAAAGCCCAATGGATTCCATGACATCAGGCGGAGTCTGCCATCTATTTTCTTTGATGTCAGAAATGTACCTTGGATATTAGTCCATTTCTAAATTTCTATTAATTTTACAATAACCCTCTCTGAGGCACCATGGAAGGTGTCATTATTTCTGTAGTAAAGATGGGGAGATAGAAATTCCAGTGCATTAATCGATTTACTAAAGTCAGTTAGTTATTCTGTGAGAGCAGATAAGAGCTTTCAGTTTTATTCACCCCTTTTTCCTTCTCTACTACCAAGTTTGTCTGGGAGATGTCAAAGGGGGAAGAGACACTACCAGTTTGTACATCTTGGAAGATCAAATCTAGATATAAAGGAAAGGGGAAATTATGTAGACTAAAATGAAAATTATGGTGATAATTTGACTGTAAAGGATTTCTTGCTTTTTCTATACCACACCATT